>NC_059128.1:139145956-139796790 GCF_020740605.2 Lemur catta | reverse complement strand
TAATTAACTCCAAATTGGCAAATACTACTAGATATTTTAAAATGTGTAAATATTAATTATAAATGCCCCAGATCCATCACTTAAGCAAAACATGTTATAAAATATTACATTATTTTAAATACAAAACGTTTACAGACTCAAATTTACTAGGATTCACCCAACCCCAGGGTCAGCTGTATTGCTTGCTTACAAATCCACCAGGGGCTTAGAAACAACATTAGCTATCTAACAACCATGATAGTGGCTCAGATAACAAGAAAAAAACAGAGGACTCAATGTTTCATTCAATCACCTCCTTCATTCATTCATTACAGTGTCATTAAGAAAACACCAGCAATTTTACTGGTCTAGGTTTAAAAATTGGTTGAATTTTTAAGTATAGACTTTAATGAGTATAGACAAGACTTCACAATCTCTAATAGTGCTGTCTCCCAAGTTCCTTAAAATGACTGAGAGCATTTAGGATTCCTAGACTGAAAATAATGCAGTATATCTGACCTCTTAAAAGATACTGAATGCAGTCTTACAGAAATTTAACTATATAGGAGTCTTAAATATCAGCTAGCTTGGAACTTGGTTTTCTAGCATTATCACACCTAGGAGAAACCTCACTGGGAAAAAATATTGCCCATGATTTATGTCTATGATGTATCAGTAGAAAACCCTCAAAAACACCTACTGGATAATGACTGGGAGGGAGAAGTTTTTGGCAAGTGATCATTTTTAGCAGTACACTGTAATGTACCCTCTTGGAAGGTAGGAGACTAACATTATTAGGCCAAGTAGAGATGTCTTCTTTTGCTCAGCCATGTATCTGCATCTTTACCACATAGGAGGCAGCACAGGTTGAAGCTACCCTAAGGCATGAGTGATTTATTAAGCTGTATATCAATTATATGGTGATTGAGACCCCAAATTATTACATCTAAGTGCTACAATGCTAAGGTCAATTTACACTACGTAAGTAACCTTCTCTAACAATCATGTGTTAATGGTTCTGTATCAAAATGGATAAAAGTTTCTGGGGAAAGGTTACCAAGCTGTATTCTCAACACTACATCCTGTTCAAAACTTTCATCAATGACTCCAATAATAAAAGAACAGAAGAGCTGCTTATCAAAGCTGAATGTGACCAGCAGATAAACACTATTAACAATACACATGTCATCAATAGTCAAAGTTATCATTAGGCTTACATAATACACCAAAAGTATCTAAAGAAAGCTTAAAAGAGATAAGCAGGTAAGTATTTAGGGTCAAAAAGTTATTTCACTAGTTCAAGGTGAAGAACTGGTTTGGTAGCAGTTCACATGAGAAATTAGGCTTTAGTGTAAAAAAGCCTAACAAAAAGTCAAAAGAATGACAAGGCAGCTATAAAAGCTAAATGCAATTTTAGGTCACAGATAGAAAATGCATCAAGTGCCTTCAATGGAAAAAAAAAGGAAATCCTATCTTCAAGTGCCTGTTAAAAGAAAAAAATGCATCCAAAACAAAAGTCCTAAGGAGAGTGAAGTGTCTGGAAATCAGCGGAGCAAAATGGAAGAGCTGGAGGAGGTATACAGCCTGGAGAAGAGGAAAGGGAAACATTGTGGCAGACTACAAATATCTGAGACACTATCATGGGAATAAGAGGACATGTGTCCTGTACTAGTGTTTCTCAAACTATCTGTAGTAAAGGGCCAACTTTTTTCTTCAACCATTACAGACACTTTCATAAAATACAATAAGAATATCACAATGGAAAATTGCTATAAAAATTTCTAAATGCTTACTCCCAGTGTCTGTACTTAATTCATTGTGAACATGTAAACAGTTCATAGACGCCCTCCTCTTTGAGTAGCTTTATTCCATTCATACCAGAAAAAAAGAACTAAACCAAAGGGAATCATTTTATAAGGAGAGTTAAATTTCAGCTTGCACAAAGAATTCCTAGCCAACAGGTGTGTCCAACACTGGAACGGCTTTCAAAGAGCAATGAGCTCCTTTTTAGAGGCATTCAGAGGAAGAATAATCTTACATGTTAACCTGTAAAATGGATTCCTGCATTGGAAAGGTAACGATTGGATTAAAACATTGTACAATTTCTCTCTACTTTCCACAATTCTGTAAGTCCAATCAAAAGCAAATACATATGTATACCCTTAAAGTAGCCACTAACACCTAATAAATGATTAGCATACTTAGAAACTCAGTTGTGGTGTAGTAGGTAGAATGTATGGAGAAATCACTACATAAATCATAATTAAGAAGGCCTAAATATGTGAGAATTATTAATAAAAGACCTCCATATTCCTTCTAAGTCACTACTGATGATGTAAACTTTGAGGACTCTTCAAAATCTAAAACAAGGCCCGCTAATCAAAAGCACAAAACAAGGATGACAATCCTTTTTCTTTTTAAGAATCACTGATAACACCATTGCCATCTTAAATTCTCACCTCTGAGTGACTTTCACCCACAGTCTCTACCTTGACCCTGTCCTAACTGTACTACTGGCATACCCTATTCCTGTCTTCTCTTCTGGGTAAGTCAACCATTTTCCAGTGGTAACTACTTAAACCAGTCCTCCCCTACAAACTTATGAAAACACAAAAGGGAGGCCGGGTGCGGTGGCTCACGCCTGTAATCCTAGCACTCTGGGAGGCCGAGGCGGGTGGATCGCTCGAGGTCAGGAGTTCGAGACCAGCCTGAGCAAGAGCGAGACCCTGTCTCTACTAAAAATAGAAACAAATTAGCTGGCCAACTAAAATATATATAGAAAAAATTAGCCGGGCACGGTGGCGCATGCCTGTAGTCCCAGCTACTCGGGAGGCTGAGGCAGTAGGATCGCTTAAGCCCAGGATTTGGAGGTTGCTGTGAGCTAGGCTGATGCCACGGCACTCACTCTAGCCAGGGCAACAAAGTGACACTCTGTCTCAAAAAAAAAAAAAAAAAACACAAAAGGGTATCTATCTACCATATAAATTTCTGATCAATAACAATTTCAGATTCTCAACCATGCAATTTAAACCACTGTGAAGTATGCCACCAAATGCTACTGCTATCGCCTCCTTTCTGCACCCCCTCAGCCCTCCCCACAATCCACCTTCCATAAAAGTTGACCTCGCCAGGCACAGTGGCTCACGTCCATAATCCTAGCACTTTGGGAGGCCAATGTGGGAGAACTGCTTGAAGCCACAAGTTTGAGACCAGCCTGGACAACACAGCAAGACCCCCATTTCTTAAGAAAAACAAAATTGACCTAATACCCACAAACTACATCAGCTTCTAGCTTGTTGTTGCCTCCTAGGTATAGATACTACCCAGCAATCTTCAATATTTTGTAACAATCAAAATTGGCCCCAAAATCAGGTCTTTTCACCAATTATCACAGGCTCACTACGCTATTCCTTTAGAAATTCAAATAGATGCCCCCAGGAAGAAGGCACCAGCAAATGCACTTTATATAGCAGCATTTAAGGAGTTTTTTCACAGCTTATTTTGCACACTCCCAAAATTCTGATCTGAAATACCACTGATAATGAATGACTCATTTTCTTAAAAAGAGCAAGTATCACCAGTGACATTAATAACAAAATACAAAACAATGAAAGTAAACCTGTTATACAGAGGGAACATCAAAACACACAGAAAAAATAGTATTAATAGCAGGTAAGTCAAAGTGACAGAAAAAGAAAATTTACCCCTCAATATTAAGGAATTTTTAAAATCACAGGAAGAAAACACATCCAACAAAGCAAAAGTCACCATCTACTCACTAGATTTCTTTTAAAATCAGACACAAAATCTATTACAGACCCACATTTAAACATGAGTACTTAGACTGTTACACTTTGAAATTTTCCTAGAATGTTAAGAAATCACCTGTAAGGAGCCCTTTTCCATAAGTTCTTTCAGTGGCATGAAGACTTTAAACATTTTTAAGTATGAGCTCCAAAATAAATTCTCAATTCTGAGAAACATTTGAAAATCACCTGTTTTGTCTCTCAGTATTCTGGAGCTCCCTGTGGTCCCTTTTCAGGTGTTTGGTCAAAGACGTAAAGTACTCTTTTAAAAGATTCTGGAAAGGCTGTTGTTTCTCTGGACTAATTATCTCACTAGGAGGAAAACTCAAATTAAACTTCTCGGCAGCACTCTTTACTTTCCTTGGTACAAGTCCAGCAATATCATCTCCACAATGTCGACAGAAACTAATCACCACAGAAACGTGAGTGTGGGATTCCCGATCAGCATTAATAATATTTTTTAGCTGTTCATAGATTAAGGAAAGACCTTCCTTGTCAGTGAAAATCCCAACTATTGTCAATTCTGCGATGAAACGCAAATCAGTTCTTAACTTGGTAATGTTAGGCGTCTTCTCCTCTTTCCTTGCTTCAAAATGTTTTTTCCAGACCTGAAGAAGTGATGGGGCAAAGTCAGCATAGCGCTGGTGAAAGAGAGAGCACAAGTGCACAGCACAGTTCACGTCAGAGATTTTCAGCTTTGCTTCCACAATAGAAGCTACAGCTTCTGCAATGTATTTGCTTAAATTTAGGCCATTAAAATCGTGGGACAAGGAGTCTCTCTGCTGTTCCGTAATAGTTTTTAGTTTCTTGACAAAAGCAGTATTTTTCTTCAAACTTGAGTCCAGGCGGCTAAAGAAATTTTCCTCTGGTCGGTTGTCTGGAGCATTTTGGTTTTTGCTACGAAGTTCCTTTCTTAACTGATGTCGTTCCCAAGCTTCCTGATGAAGCTGAACAGATTCTTCTTTCTCTCTGCATAAGAAACAAACAAACAAATAAATAAATACTCTATATATTTTGAAGCATCACTGACAAATACCAGAAGAGTAAATGCCAGTGAAAATATAATCATCTAAGTATCAGAATCCACAAGGAACAAAAGATGCAGAAGGCCCTTTCCCTACACTTAATGACATTTTATTGGCCAGGTGTGGTGGTTCACGCCTGTAATCCTAGCACTTCGGGAGGCTGAGGAGAGGATAGCTTGAGGCCAGGAGTTTGAGACCAACGTAGGCCACAGCAAGATCTCCTCTCTACAAAGAAAAAAATTAGCTAGGCATAGTGGCACATGCCTGTAGTCCCAGCTACTTGGGAGGCTGAGGCAGAAGGATTGTCTGAGCCCAGGAGTTTGGGGTTGCAGTGAGCTATGATGATGCCACTGCACTCTAGCCCAGCCAACAGAGCAAGACCCTCTCTCAAAAAAACAAGAAAAGACATTTTTTCTTTTGTTTGAGACAGGGTCTTGCTCACTCTATCACCTGGGCTAGAGTGCGGTTGTGTCAGCCTAGCTCATAGCAACCCCAAACTCCTGGGCTCAAGCAATCCTCCTGCCTCAGCCTCCGAGTAGCTGGAACTACAGACTGAGACTACAGGCATGTGCCACCATGCCCAGCTAATTTTTTCTATATATTTTTAGTTGTCCAGCAAATTTCTTTCTATTTTTAGTAGAGATGGGGTCTCACTCTTGCTCAGGCTGGTCTTGAACTCCTGACCTTGAGCCATCCTCCTGCCTCAGCCTCCCAGAGTGCTAGGATTACAGGTGGGAGCCACCACACCCAGCCAAGAAAAGACATTTTATTAATGACTTAAGATAACAGATCCCAGTACTGTATACTGATAATACCAGTGTGGTAGAGCAGAGGATTTTGAACAACTAGCTTTAAAATTAAAACTCACTCAGCCAACTGGCAAGCTAAACAAACGAAACATGATGCTTAATATAAAAAACATAAAATAATATGCTTGTGAAAGATATGAAATGTAAAACAATAAAAGCAATGAGCAAATAGGGAAAAAAATGTCCAAAAAGAATACTTTAGTTAAAGAATAAGCATTACAAAAGAATGCATCAGAAATGTTTTTTTGAATTGTTAGATAACGTTTTTCCACACTCAGCATTAACCAAACCTTTAATAAAATACCTTTCTAGGTTTGGGCTCTTAAAAATTCAAGTGTGATTTAGAAAATCTGGAAAAGAACCAGAAGAGAGCTATCATAAAAAAACTCTGTAATAAAAAGCTAACAAACCCAGTTTATCTTGCAAAGAATAGCTAAAATAGATACACCTATTTTTCCACTAAAAAGAAGGAACAAGTTTAAATTGCAAAAGTAATAAAATAATTTGGACAGGGGGTGGAGGGCAGACAAACAATGTATCACTTCAAGGCTTCCGAGATATGTAACTTTAATATATAAATCTCTAAAAAAGTAGATCTTCATCTTTCTAAGACAATCATCCCTGAGTTACTGTATAATTCTATGATTTTTCCAATAAAAGCTAAAATATGTTCATAGAGAAGTTGTCTCCATCGTTTGGACATTTAAGCATCTCTTGTAAGTCTTCCAGCCACACATAAACACAGGATTAGCAGTGAGAGTACACTTTAAGAAAGCATGTATATGCATTAAATAACTCAGTTTTCACCTGTATTGAAAACACTTTAAGATATATAACAGGGGGGCGGGAGGGGGGAATAAGATATATAACAAAGTCTTTATAGGTAAAATACTATGATACTTTAAAATACTTCAAGGGACAAATTAGCCGGGCATGGTGGCATGCACCTAGTCCCTAGCCATTCAAGAGGCTGAGGCAGGAGAATCACTTGAGCCAGGAGCTTAAGTGCAGTGAGCTATGATCAGGCACTGCACCTCCAGCCTGGGTAACAGAGCAAGACTCTTTCTCTTAAAAAATAAATAAATACTCCAAGTGAAAAAAGTAGGTAATTATTGATCCTGGGTGGATGAGGGGGCTGGTTCATTATACCATTCTATTTTTGATTATGTTGGAAATTTTCCTAATAAAAAGTTAGGCTTTTGCTTTTTAATTAAGCTCTTCTGATGGGAGGAGAGACAAAGCAAAGTTACTATGAAATTGAATATCTTTATGATTAAATTTTTTTTAACTTTTCTTTTTCTTATTTTCTCTTTTTTAGTACCTTTTTACTACTAGAAATGACTACAGAAATATGATTAAAATTTGTTTAAAAAAAGTAAAATAAACAAACAGGAAACTCTCAAGAATCACGGTTCTGAGGATTCCAAAACTGGCCACTACTACTGCCTTCCAGACCTAAGCTCCAGTTTGTCATTAAAAGTAGAGGTCCTAAGAAGAACTCTAGTGAAAAAGGTGGTGGTTCAGAATTTATAGAAAGTCATGTTTGAAAACAGCTTTTAAAAATTATATATTTGAATGAAGCACTCATGCTATTCAACAGTAATTTTTGCTATATCATTGGTGTTCTTCCTATGAAGACTACCTTGTTTTTACCAGTTTATTATTTACTTGCATAGATTTACAAAATTAAAAATAGATTTAAACAAAGATAATTAGTTTTGCACAGTGGCAGTATTGCAGCCAACGAGATTTATCCGAGGTGTGATTATTGCTAATTGAAAACTTTTCCCAATACCCCGCCATGATGACTTGTAATATAGTCAGCATTGGCAATTTTTGATGGTCACTACGAGGACTGGGGGAAAAAAAGTTAAAAAAATAAATAAAGATAAGAACAGGAGGTATTGTGGGATTGTGCTTAAGAACATGGGTTTTAAAGTCAGACCAAGGCCGGGCGAGGTGGCTCATGCCTGTAATCCTAGCACTCTGGGAGGCTGAGGTGGATGGATCGCTCACTCGAGGTCAGGAGTTCGAGATCAGCCTGATCAAGAGCGAGACCCCGTCTCTACTAAAAAGAGAAAGAAATTATCTGGCCAACTAAAATATATATAGAAAAAATTAGCCGGGCATGGTGGCACATGCCTGTAGTCCCAGCTACTCGGGAGGCTGAGGCAGTAGGATCACTTGAGCCCAGGAGTTTGAGGTTGCTGTGAGCTAGGCTGACGCCACGGCACTCTAGCCCAGGCAACAGAGCGAGACTGTGTCTCAAAAAAAATAAATAAATAAAATAAAGTCAGACCAATAGCTCCACTATTTACTGTGCCCTTAACCTCTTTAAGCTTTGTTTTATTAATCTCTTAAGATCAGGACCGTAAACTTATTTCATCGGTCCTGTCTTAGGGATATATGCTAATATACTATATACAGTACCTGATACATAATAAGAACTCAACAAATAGCAGTCACTAAGAACTAAAGATTTTCAATATAAAAAAATGGAATATTATCATACCATGAAAAAAAGTTTTTAGTCCCTGCCAGTCTCATCCAAAAAAAAAAAAAAGTTTTTAAAAAACAAAAACAAGGCTGGCTCAGTGGCTCATGACTCTAATCTCAGCACTTTAGGAGGTCCAGGTGGGAGGATAACTTGAGGCTAGGAGTTCAAGTCTAGCCTGGGAAACACAGGGAGACCTGTCTCTACAAAAAATCTGCCAGGCATGATAGCACTCGCACGTACTACTAGCAACTCGGGAGGCTAAGCCAGAAGGATTGCTTGAGCCCACGAGTATGAGGTTGCAGTAAGCTATGACCTTACCACTGCACTCCAGCCCAGGCAACAAACCAAGACCCTGTCTCAAAAATAAATAAATAAAACCAAAAAACAAGCATGGTGCAGTAATGTACACCTGCAATCCCAAATACTTAGGAGGCTGAGGAAGGAGGATTGCTTGAAGTTTGTATCAAGCCTGGGCAATATAGAGAGACTCTGTCTCAAAAAAAAAAAAAAAAAAAATCAGATTATTTAATTTAAATAATTAAAGCACCTTAAGCATGACTCTAGTCAGTAAAGCTAACAGAACAAGTAAGTTACCTCCCAACTCTCAAAAAGCTGCACCCAGGAAGTTTGATTTCAAATAATCATTGTTTCTAAAATATACCCATCTTCCTATTCCTTCACAGCAACAATCACAATAAAACTGTCTTACTTCATCTGAGCGGCTTCTTCTTCTTGCTGACGTTTCGCCTGCTCCTCTTGCTTCTTTCTCTCTTCCTCTTCATGTTTCTTTTTTTCTTCTTCCTCTTTTTTCTTTGATTCTTCCTCTGCTTTCACCTTTTCTTCTTCTTTTTTCTTGCGCTCCTTCTCTTCCTTTTTTCTCTTATCATCGTCCAGTCTCTTCTTCTTGTCTTCAGGGGCCTTGCTGACCTCCTTCTTGGCAGTGAGTTTGAGATCGTCTTTTGGCTTCTCCTTGCTGCTCACTGGTCGCCTTTCACCGCAGTCTTTTTCCTTGTTGTTTAGTAAAGAGTCTTTTTCTTCCATACTTGCTGGCTTTTTACGCTCAGCTGGCATTATGTGACCCAGGACAATCTGTAACAGTGAAAGAATGTCAGTATTGTAAATGCAGTGACTTTTTTTAGTGATGTGACACTATTTTTCAAATAGAACATATTAATGCAACTTGGCAATTGTGAGAGAGTAAATAAAGGCACACAAAATAAATACTATTTCCTTGTCAAAATAATTTAATAGTCACATTCCACATCCTATCATTATTACTTATGCCTATGACTAAGTAATACTGTTTTGTTTTTTTACTTTATATGAATGAAAAATTCAAACAAACAAAAGTAGAGAGCACAGTATAAGGAACCTCCATGTATTCATCAACCATATTCAACTACAGGGTATCCCAAAGGTCGCCATACATAGGGAAAATGGGAAACTGTAGCTAAATGTACCTTTATTTACATAATATTCATTACAAAATTTTTCTTTGTATGGAGACTTTTGGGACACCCTGTATTATCAACTCCAAAATATCACTGAATTGTAAATACATCAATATGTATCTGAGAACATTCTGAATCGGTTTTAACCCCAGCACTGTACAGTCATGAAGAGATGTTGGTTCACTATTTCACACAATACTTGATATAAGTATTTCAGCTGGAGAAGGGGAGCATCAGCAAGCTCTTGCCTTACGTCACAGGCAAATAATAAAGGACTCTCAAACTTCACTGCACTAATCTTAGTATCAAACTTTCAAATACAAAACCTGTTAACTAGACCTTTAATCTCTTCATGAGTATTAGTCAAATTTAATTTACAAATAAAAATGATCATAAAATCTGTACATTCTGTGCCATATCCGCCAATACAATACCTATCAGCTCAGGGTTTCTAAACTTCAGCACTATTGGTATTTTGGGCAAAATAATTCTTTGCTTTAGGGGCAGGGGGCTATCCTGTGTACTGTAGGAAGTTTAGCAATGTCTTTGCCTTCTATGTAGTAGACGCAAGTAGTTCCTCCCCAGTTTTGACAACCAAATATGACTCTAGACATTGCTAAATGTCACCTGGGGACAATATCACCACCAGTTGAAAACCACTGCACAATTCACAGGTGGCTACTTAAACGTAAATTAACTGAAATTAAATAAAATTTGAAATTCAGTTCTTTATCACTATCCATATTTCAAGTGCTCAACTCCACAAGCGACTAGGGAGACACTAGTGGCTACCATATACAGCAGTGCAAATACAGAACATTTCCACCGTCACAAAAAGTTCTACTGGATAGCACTGGTCTATAGAATAGGCTCTATATAATTAACTGAAAATAAACTCTGGAACAAAAAACTGTATTTCCCAGTGAAATTCTGGATTTTTCTTTTCTAAAAATTTATTTCTCTACTCAGAACAAACTAGTTTTCTAATATAATTTCTTTTATGGACAGTGCATCCATTTTAACTCCTAAATTATCTGAATGTTATACACAAGAAAATCAAAATTCTATTTTAGAAGTAGAGAATTACTTAAACTTCCTAGTTTTTTATTAAAAGCTAAAGATATACACAGCATTCTTAAATACTTTCAAATATGGATAGGCTTTAAATTACAGCACTAAAAACTAGTGCTAAACTAGGTTTGCAAACAAAACATTTGCAGTAATAAACATTTTATAAATACACAAAGAATTTATTTCAACACTCTAATAAAATGTTATTATCACAGAAAGACAATCTAGGCCAATAGAAACAAGTAATTTTTAGAGGTATATGCCATAGTCTGTACCTCCTCTCAGCCACCGTTTCCTTCCACTTTTTCTCTTTGACTCCCTTATTTCCCTCCACTCCTGTGTTCCATGCATTTATTTTGACAATGACACTCAAAGGCTTTAGTTAACCCCACTGGTGAACTCAGAACAAAAAAATGCTGTTAGTTCTATTAAAATAATCATCATTGAAATACGAAAAATACTTTAACCACTTCTTTATGCACCAAGAAAATATTAGTATTTACATTATCTGAAGTGTAGTTACCAATTCTGATACATTTTCAATTAAATATCCACCTTTAATGTGGATATATCATGGGAAAATATCATGCCCTAAAAGCAAACTTTCAAAGAGAGGATAATACTAATAGCTACCACTAATTGGTACCATAGTAAACATTTTATATACATTATCTCATTTAATACTGAAATCTTTATGAGGTGGGTATCATTTTCCTATTTTATAAAAGAGTAAACTGAGACTTGACCAAGTAACTTGACCAAGGCCTCCACAGCTGGTGACAGAGCTGGAATCTGAACCCATACTCTTAACCAAAGAATCCTGGGAGTACCAAATTGTGAGATGGAAGACTTGATCATAGACACTGACTATGACAAATCATAGAATTATGAATCTCAAGAGTAGAAAGAATCCCTCATAATGGTATAGCAGCTTTTACATAATGTTTCTAACTTTTACTATACTCTGGCTGAAACGTATAGAGATAAAACTCTGGCAGGGATGGAGTTCTTAAACTTCTAGCATAGTAGCTAGCATGAGGGAGACATCCAATGTATGCTGACTCCCTTTCACACAGAACACTGAAAAGTTCATCATAAGATGAAAGATCTTTAAAGTTAGAAGGACTATTAGGTTTTTATCTACTCCAATCCTCATTTTTACATTACAATGGAAGCAGCAGAATGACCTGTCCAAATGACACAACTTGCTTAGTAGCTGGACCAAGACTCACTCACTGCCCAATGTGCTTTCCCACTATATACCCTGACCCTAAGATTTAAAAAAAAAAACACATGAAATCTACAAATGACATGATTCAGCTTGATACACATTTAAGTCAATTCAGGCCAGGCGTGGTGGCTCCCACCTATAATCCTAGCACTCTGGGAGGCCAAGGCAGGAGGATGGCTCGAGGTCAGGAGTTCTAGACCAGCCTGAGCAAGAGCGAGACCCCATCTCTACTAAAAATAAAAAGAAATTTGCCGGACAACTAAAAATATATAGAAAAAATTAGCCGGGCATGGTGGCACATGCCTGCAGTCCCAGCTACTCAGGAAGCTGAGGCAAAAAGATTGCTTGAACCCAGAAGTTTGAGGTTGCTGTGAGTTAGGCTGATGCCATGGCACCTCTGTCTCAAAAAAAAAAAAAAAAAAAAAAAGTCAATTTAAAAAAACTAAACTGACCATTAAGTTATATTTAATAAAATGCTAAAATTCTTAATAGATTCAAGTTTTAATTACGAGCCAAATCTTTCACCCAAAGTGTTTCCAAAAGTTTTTCAAGTAACAACTAGAACTTCAAATAGATTCCATCTCAAGATAATCAAGATAAAAAACAGTGATCTTTTCACAGGAATACGATTAGCTCTTAGAGATTAGCTCTTAGAAATTGTCTTACTGAATGCAATTATATTCAGACAGTCCTTGAAAAGAAACCACGCTTTAAAACCACCTTCCTACCTCCCAAAATAGTATTCTGGCACTCGGGCTGTATATTTTATTTGGTTTCCTAAATACACTTTGAATTTCCAAAAGAAAGTAAAACTACTTTACTAGTAAAACAGGTACCAATGGAGTGTACTGGGGGAGAGAAGACAGAGAAAGGGGGTATTTCCCTTTTAAAGATATTCCTTTGCAAAGTACCATATGGACTGTGTATGAAATCACAATTAGAGTGCTCCGGAAATACTCCAGAGTGAGAGAATGCTATTTTACCTTTTCATTCTGTCTCATTCAAGATGTTCTAAAGGCAGCATTGCCCAGGGGCATTATCTCTCAATCTTTGACTTTATTCTTAAAAGAACATCTTCAATAGTAAGGACTCATTCAAAATTTTTAGAAATCTCACCAGAGTTTAGAAATGATAAGTCGTACGATTTCTACGAACACCTAAAAACTATGATAAATGAGACGAGTCAGTGAGAGCTTTACTTTGGTCTGATGCATCACTTCGGGTCAGTCCTACAAGAGCAAGAGAGCTGAAGATCCGGCCACTCCAGTGTGTACCCCCAAGCCTGCAAGCTGGCTCTGCTCTGCCAACCAAATATCCTGTGATCACCTCCTCAGTTCAACAGCACTAGCCAGAGTACCTGGAGCACTGAGGTGAAGGCAAAGTGAAGAATCCACCAGCCTACGTGATTAGAAGGAAGTAAACCAAACAGCCCATGCCCACCATCCCCAGATACACCCAAGACCTGTTCCCCCGCACACACATCTCCCACAAAGCCCTGCTCTGCTCCACAGTCCCACACCTACCACGCTTCCCCGCCACAACTCCCCTCCCTACGGGTATCCACGGTCACCTTCGCGGACCATCCCTGCCCCAACCCTAACTTCTCGCCCCACGCTCCCTCAGCACCGAAGACTCTCCGGCTCGTCTCCCTACTCCGCATCCTCCCACACACGCGCCCTCCCCACTTCCTCGCCCTCGCTTCCCTCCCCGCTCCCGAGGAGCTTTCCCCAACCTCCCCTCGCTCTACTCCACGCCCCCAAACACCTTCACCCCTCCACGGCAGGCTCCCCGCCTCCAGCTCCGAGGCCCGGCCCAGGGATGGGGGGCCGGCACCTCCTCTACCGCCCCTCACGTCTGCCCCGGCCCGGGGGTTCCCGCGTTGATGGGAGCCTCCGGAGAGGGTCTGAGGAGAACGACGCCGGACTCGCGGTCCCTCCACTGCTCGCCGCCCGCGGAGAGCTGGGGTGCGGAGTCGCCTCTTGGGTTCCCCAGGGAGTAGGAGTCCAGGCCGGTGGCCCCCAGCCCCGTTTCCTCCCGATCGTTGGAGCGGAGGGGAAGGAGGATCCCCGGGACTCACCTGAAGCCTGTTGTCAACATTAGCCCCGGGTTTCCCAGCACCAACTCCAGCGCTCGGGCTCTCCCCTCCCCTCCCCCCACCTATCTCGCAGCCGAGGGCCCGCCTTCCCTCAGCTCCCCCTCCTCCCTCCGCCCGCCGGCCCTCCCGCCCGCCACTCACCAGCGCGGCCGGGCTGCGAGTGGGGGCGGGGCGGAGGGAGGTGGAAAGGAAGAAACTGTCCGCGCTACCGCCCGAATAAAAACAGTCCGGGTCGTCTTTCCCCCGGCACGCCGATGCCCCCAGCTTGGCTCTAGGGTTGCTGATACAAAGCAAAGGCTGAGATAACTGCCGGCCACCTACTGGCTTGTTCAAATCCCCACTCGATGAGAGGGGCGAATTTTTCACACAGGCAGTGATTAGGGCAGCCACTATTAGCACTTCAAGCCAAGGGCCCTAGCCGAAGAGAGGAGTGTTCCGAGGACCGGAGGCAGGAAGTGGATTGGTCGCCAGGAAAGGGAAAGCGCCTGAATCGGAGGTGCGCAGGCGCAGACGCTTCGCGGGGGGGGGGGGGGAAATGGGGGGAGCGAGAATGGGGCGGGGCGGAGCTAATAGGAGGCGAGGAAGGGTGGTGGAATAGTAGAATTACGGAGCGCCATTAAGGACAAGTTTGGCCACGTGATTCTCAGGGGCGTTTCGTGGTACGATTGTAAAGAGGTCTAACAAGGGAAAGTTTGATTGGACTAATTCGGAGGGAGAGGCTTAAGATTTAGGAAATTAGAAACTGGAGAAACTAAAGAATATAGTTGGTTTGAAAGGCAGATGTTGGTTAGGAATGGGTCCAGATTTAAGAGTGCCAAGAAGACTGTGAAAGCCCCATGGGGGAATTTCCAAAAGTTTTAGGTGTTCCACGTGACATCCCATAGTGAAGAAGAATCAAGGCTTTCCCCGTACAGTTCTTACAAAGTATCCGGTTCTACCAAGTAAATTTTTAAAATTACAATGGAATGACCTACCTGAATTATCTTATGAAATCACCTGCTAAAAAAGAAAAAGGCTAGTCTGGTCATTTTTTCCAAATGTGAACCCAAGTCGACTTTTTAAAATGGCTGTCGGCTTATCTGCGCTAAATGGCTGAAAGTGCCTCTGGCCTACTTGAGGCAAGTCTCAGTTCCCTTTTATTCAGCCTTTGCCCATTTGCCCATCATTTACTGTTTGACTCTCCATTTATTCTTAGCAGGCAGATTACCATCCCATACTGAGTGTTGATGTTTCCTGTGTTTAAATTTTTTTTTCCCCAGAACACTACCAATAGGTGAATAATTTAATGATTAGTAAAAAAGAGAAAAATGAATACTGCTATTCTGCACCATTGAGAGACGGTTATGAGAGAACTGTCCCCAAACACTATACTGGTGATAACCACCCACAATTCTTTCTCTTTGTGGTTTCCTTTTCTCATTTTGTCTACTCTAAGAAACTGTTGCAGCCCAACCAGGTTGTATTGCCCGCTGCACAGAGAAGAGCCAGTATCCTGAGACAGCTGGGTTGCAGCAGAGTTTAATATTGCAGAGCACAAAGCAAGGAGCCAGGAGGAATTTCTCGAATCAGTCTACCTGAGAATTTGGGAGAAAGGGTTTTTAAAGATAGTTTGGCCAGCAAAGGGGTAGGCAGTTAGGTCTGCCCATTGTCTGGGTTGGGGGGGTAATCATAGGAGTATAGAGATTGTCTTCTTGTGCTGAGTCAGTTCCTCAGTATGGGTCCCTGGTCTGAGTAGAACAACTGACCCACTAGAATGAGGGCTTGGAAGATAACTCAAAAACTAGCCTTAGGTTTCACGAGGGTGGTGTTATCTGTGCAGAAGGTTAAGAATCTTTATGACCATCAGTTACATGACTCCTGAGTAGCAATTATAGGAAAGCAAATTAGGGGACAATGACTAGTTATTATTATTATTTTTAACTATGCCTGGGCCTTTGCAGAATTTAGGCCCCTACCACAGTTCTCACCTTGCACTCCTTTATTAATTTGTAAAGGGTAGTTTGAAAGCTTCACTTCTCTGTCCATAAATAAATCCTTCTCATCTTAAATGAGGTCAACCTCTGTCTTTCATCAAATGTTAAGAGAAAATCTTGTGAATACAGGGATCAAAAAAGAGGAGGAGAGCATTTTGATTGAGTATTTCCTACTTTACATTTGTAATTTTAATCACTATAATCTCCATTTCATAGAAATTGAGTCACTGACAGATCAAATAATTTACTCAAGATCACAAAACTAGTAAGTATACTACCTAATGTTCTACTCAAGTCTGACTTCAAAAACCTACACTCTTTCTGCTATAGCCCACTGCCTTTATGTAAGCTTTTACATAGCCTGAAAATGCTACCAGTCATTTCATTTCCGAAGAAGATGTCAAGCTAGCCACCAAAAGCCTTCTGATATGGGGACATCATTGTAATCTGTAACTATAAGAAACACATTGCTCTTAAGAGGCCATCATTTTTAGATTCTGATGATAACTCAAACTTCACTGTTTTCTGAAAATACATTCAAAATTCTCAAAATGAATTGTTGAATAAAATTCTCAAAATTGTTCACTGTTCTCCTTTTTGCCTGCTGAAGTTGACAGGACTATACTATATGAAAAAAAAAAAAAGAAACTACTATTTATTTTTATATAGAGACCTGCATGGTACTCTATACTATACTTAAAACCCAGCTATAATGTGGCTGCTTCACAGAAGAAAGGAAAGGCAAGGGAAAGAGATTACAATTATACACCAGACAAACCCTCAGTTTAAGGCAAAAAAAGTCATCATGTGAGGCAAACCAGCTCTCACGACAGCCTCTGCCCCCTGACCTCAGAGAACTGGGAGTGTGCTATTCTGTGAGCCAATCCAACTTCAGTCTTTTAGAAGCTGATGTTTCGTTTAACTAATTTAACTAGTTTAAGCTACCTGTTTTCTTAAAACACCCACCTCTTCACGGTATATCTCTGGTGGAAATTTTTCAAACAGTTTTCCCTCTGCTCTCTACTTAACAGTTTCTAAAATAAATGTGTTGAGATGTATCTCTTCAATAAGAAGTTTAAGTGAGGGTATATTTAAACAAATGTAAATATTAAATATATCAAACATAAAAGTACTTATTACAAGACCATATTGGAATTTCTCATGGAATTGTAAGATTGAAAATCAGTTTACCTACCCTGGCTTCTCTTAATTCCACCAAAATAGAAGTGAAACAATGTCAGATTACTTTCTTTTGTTTTAAGCTTTTAATAAATATGATTAGTCAAAAAAGCAAATTAAATCATAATACTTATAAAGTACTTAGAACAGTGTGTGGCAAATAGTGAAAGTCCAATAAATGAGATTACAGTTGAATATAGGAGGTAGATAATAAATGAGCAAATGAAAAAGTTAAATGGTTAGAATAAATGCTACAAAGGAAAGAAACAGGGTAACATAATATAGGGTAGCCAGAGAGAGGGAAGAGGGTGGCTATTTTAGAGCAGTTAGGAAGATCCTCTTTACTGATGTAAAATTTGAGCTAAAACCTGGAGAATTAGAAGGTCCTAGTTTTCCATCTAGAGATTCCAAATGAGCAGTTGGAACACAAGGAAGGGCTCTGGTCTAAAGATGAAAACTTGAGTCATCAACATAGTATTTAAAGCCATAAGAATGGATGGGGTCACCAAAGAAAATGTAGCAAGAGAAGAAAGTCCAGGACTAAGCTTGGAGAAACTTACAAATAGAGAGGTCTCTAAAGAGGAGACTTAGGCCGGGTGTGGGGCTCACGCTTGTAATCCTAGCATTTTGGGAAGCCCATTTGTATGTATTTAGATATAAATTTTGTATGTATGTACCAAAACACAGATATATGCATTATAACACATCCCAAATTAGAAAAGACAAGAATGAAAACAAATTCTAATATTTTTGCATACATGGATGGATCATCTTGCATTCCCCTTTCTGCCAAGCCATTTTGCAAGCCACGGTTTCCAAGGTAAAGTTCAGAGTCCTTAGAAGGAGCTCTTAATCATGGGCTCTTGTCTATACATTTAGTCTCATTTCCTGTGACTCCCCTAAGTTCTGGCCATAACAACCTACGTATACTGGCTTCCTCTTCCCTCAGTGCAATATTATGCCTTTGCCTAGCATGCCCTTTCTCCCATGAATATTTCCAGACTAGTTAGGGCAAGCATTATTTCCTTAAGGAAGTCATTTTTTATCACCACCACCCTACATATATTGAGTTAGATCCCTGCCCAGACCTGGGTTTCCATAGCACCCATATTATAACATTCATTATATTATACTGGAATAATTTGTTTTTATCTGTTTTCCCCATAAGACTGTAAGCTCCTTGAGGCTATGATTTGCATCACATTAATCCTTATGTCCTAGGGCCATAGAAAGCACTTAACATTTTGATACGTTTAACAAGCAAATGACTGCTTTCTTGGAAGAGGGGGAGAAACCTGTGTACTGAAATAGCAATGTGTGGGAACAAACAAAAGTGAAAAAAAAAGGGTATTTTAGAGGAAACAATCATAGACTGAAGTTTCATTTTTATTGACCAAGAAATGGACCAACTCTTAGCAGGCCAAATATAGGATTCCATACCTCTTTTTGTGATTTCCATTAAAGCTAATTCAACTTTTTAACACTGGGAGGTTGAATAGATGGATGGACAGAGATAAACAGACACACCTATCTTAGTGTGTGTCAGCCGTTAATCCGTCCAAAGGTTCTATTTCGTTGGTGGTATTTTTCCCTTTTTTTAACAGATGGGGACACTTAGCATAGTTAAATAACATGTCCAGGATCACCCAGCTACTGAACAGAATCTCAACTCAGGGTTGTGTGATGAAAAGCTCTTCTATAATGTTTCCTTCTATTCTAGGATGTTTGCACCACCTTATACAACTGAGTAACACACACATAACACAGATATTCCTGTTAACACAATTAGCATATGGAATAAGACATGACTTTATAATCTATTCTAACAAGACAGATCAATATATATAATAAAACCATAATGTCTGCCTAGGTCAGACCAACGTGTTATTAAATCTATACCCACGAGAGGACAAAGGAAAGAAGGCCGGGACCAAACACCTGGTGTGGAGTCTTACAGCCCAGCCACAGCCCATGCAATAGTGAAAGTAGAGCAAGTCATCAGCAACCTCCCTGTGACTCAAATGCTTCATTTTAAAAATGAGTAGACTCCACGATCCCTAACTTTATTGTTTTAATTTAATTTTGGCAACACACTCTATCACTGCTTCCAAGAATTTCAGAATCCAAGTGAAAAGTGGTGGCCTTCATAATTCACAGCTATATTGTCACATTGAGAGATATACCTGGCAAACAAAACATTATTACCCAGAGTCTTCTGCAGTTGCTTCACTTCTTGTGTCAGTTGCTAAGGGTAAAGGAAAGAAACAGGTGTCATTTCTAGCTTAAGTTTCTTCTGGACAGTACTACACTGCAGACTTAATGACATATGTGTTATACTTCCCTAATGTTCCCCCTAAACTGTAGAAATAGCCATTCCACTGTGTTTTACTCCCTTTGTTCCTATTTAATGAAAGACTCATCTAAACAGAGATGCCACTTTGCATTGATCTCTTTCACACTCAACAGTCAATATCAGTTTGATAATAATAACACACTAACAACAATAGCTGTCATCATTTGAGTACTTACATGTGGCAAGTTCTATACATTTGTTCTCTATTTTAAAATAGCTCAACAATTATAACACCTAACATGAATTACTTTCTATGTGCAAGGTATTGGTCTACACTTTTCATGGGCATTATTTAATCCTCATAGTAAGGATTATGTGGTAGGTACAATTCTTAAGCCCATTTTACTGATGAGCAAAATGAGGGCTGAAGAAGTTAGGTACCCTGCCCAAGCTGACAGCCAGAAGTGACAGGGCCAAGACCAGGAATCAGGTGGTTTAGATTAAAAGTTCCTTAGCCACAACCTTGTGCTGGCTTTCGCTAAGATAGGCCTCATTATCTCAGTTTGACAGCCAGACACCAAGATGAGATCCGAGGTCTCATAGCTAAGAATTGGCAAAACTAGAATTCAAACTTGCATACTTCTTTCCAAAAGCCCTGTTTCCTCAAAATTGTCTAGCGACTTATCATTCTCCCTTGCTGGAACTCCTTCCCATCCCAGCCTTTTAACTTCTGAGTTCCACAGCATTACAGGTCTAGGCCCCCTCACTCATACCCAGGGCCTCAATAACATCTATACATTGAAAACTGTCAAATTTATTTTTCTAGCTACTTACTGCCTTTCTTCTGAACTCTAGACAGGTGTATGCAGCTGTCCAATTGAAAGATCTGCTAAAGGTGGGGCTCAGTGGCTCACACCTGTAATCCCAGCACTTTAGGAGGCCGAGGGAGGAGGATTGTTTAAGGCCAGAATTCAAGGTTGCAGTGAGCTATGATTGGGCCACCGCCCTCCAGCCTGGATGACAGAACAAGACACCCTATCTCAAAGAGGAAAAAAAAAATCTGCTTAATATCATACTTCTAGCTGGTGATGTCCAAACATGAACTTTGCCTTCCAAGTGTGTTCCTTGATGGCATCAACAGCCACTCAGTTGCTCCAGAAGCAAAGCAACGAAGGGAACGGGGAGGTGGGGACAGGTCACATACCTGGAGAACATTTTCCAAAGGAGGCACATTCACTATCATTTTTAAAGATGAGAGGTGGACATGATAGTTGTTGTGACAATGGTGAAATGACATTAAAGGAAGCAAAGGGAAAGCAAGACCATCGGGTAAGTAGAAAAGCTGGTGGGAGAAAAAAATAGTACTTTAAAAATAAACTCTCTCCTTCACTAGGCCGTGGGAGAGGATCAGCAGCTTGTTAGAACTTGATTTTGCCTCAGAGCTGTTTATCTGGGACACCTCTATTTGCCTGCCTAACTCCTACTTGGTCTTTAAAAGGTTTCAGTTTACGTAATCTCCCACACTAGGTAGGAATCCCCCAGTTCTCTGGTTTCATCCTACACTCGTCTTCCATGGCACTGTTACAGTCATAATTAATTGCTGTGTGATTATTGACTTAACTGCTCTGTGGCCTCGGAGACTGGAAGCTCCTACAAACAGGGACCCCATGTGGCTTCTTCGCTGATGCATCCCAACGCCCTTAGCATGATGCTGGCACGCAGGAGGTACTCAATAAATACTAACTCAATAAACAGATGCCTGCTGCTTCCCGTCAGATGAAGATATGATCAACTGGCTTTCAATGAAGTAAACAAGGTTGTGTTTCTACTTTGTGATCAGCACTCCCAGGTTCAGTAGGTGTGTGAGTCACCAGGTTACAGAACGTTAGAAACAAAAGGACTTTTGCTGGCTGGGTGTGGTAACTCATGCCTGTAACCCTAGAACTCTGGAAGGCTGGGATGGGAGGATCAATCGAGGAGGTCAGGAGCTCAAGACCAGCTTCAGCAAGATCGAGACCCCCATCTCTACTAAAAAATAGAAAGAAATTAGCTGGACAACTAAAAATAGAAAAAAATTAGCCAGGCATGGTGGCATATACCTATAGTCCCAGGTACTCAGGAGGCTGAGGCAGGAGGATCACTTGAGCCCAGGAGTTTGAGGTTGCTGTGAGCTAGGCTGATGCGATGACACTCTAGCCTGGGTGACAGAGCAAGACTGTGTCTCAAAAAAAAAAAAATTTCTTTGGTGTATCCACAAAAATGAGTGATTTTTATTATGAAGTTTTAAAATCTATACACTTTCATTCTCTAAGATAGGCATTCTATGCACACTACTCTTAACACTTGCTTTTTTCACTTACAAATATGTCTTAGGAATTGTTCCAATTGGATACATAATGAGCTGCTTCATTCTCTTTTATAGCTCTATAGTATTCCATTGTAGAGAAGGACTATAATTTATTTAATCCCCTATTTTCGGATATTTAGGTAATCATAATCTTTTTTAAAAATTATAGGCAATACTACAATGAATATTCTTATCAGTACAAAATTGTGTGTGAAAGTCTATCTTTGGATGAATTTCTAGAAGTAGAACTGCTGGGTCAAATGGAATGTGTATTATTTTGTAAGATATTAACAATTTGCCCCCTATAGAGTTGGTACCATTTTATATTTCTAACAGTGTATGAGGGTACTTACTGCCTCTACCTTTACCAATGACCTATCGAACCTTTGGAAACATTTTGAACTTTGCCAATCTGAGTCAGTGGTGCTTAGCTGAGGTCCACAGGCTTCAAGAAGGGGTTTCTGAGCCGGACATGGTGGCTCACTTCTGTAATCCCAGTGATTTGGGAGGCCAGGGTAGGAGGATCGCTTGAGGCCAGGAGTTCAAGACCAGCTTGGGCAACATAGCAAGACCCCAGTCTCTAAAAAAATGAAAAAACAAAAAAAGTGGCCAGAGGTGGTAATGTGTGCCTATAGTCCCAGCTACCCTGAAGGCTGAAACGGAAGAATCATTTGAGTCCAGGAGATCAAGGCTACAGTGAGCTATGATGATGCCACTGCACTCTAGCCCAGGTGACAGAGAGATACTCCATGTCTAAAAAAAAAAAAAGGAGTTTCTATTCCTGTAGTACCAGTTTCTGCTTTTCATACAAAATCTCAATTTCAAGCATCCCACTATTTGATAACCAGTTCATTTACACTATTATCCTCACTTCAACAACTCACTGCCCCTTGGTACCTTCGATCCACTGACCCTATCAATTTTTCAATGTAAACCTCCCTTCCACTTCCCCTGATCTAGCCTACATTCTATGGCTCCATGTGAACACTACCTTGCCCCAGATCTCCAACATACCTGCTTAGCAAAACTTCATCCTTGGTTACATTCAACTCCTGCCTGCTCTGCACCTACAAAAGGAGTTAAATATATCTGTAAAAAAAACTCACAACCATTCTGACAGGTCTTGAAAGCTCAGTGGACCTTTGGTATCCCCTAAATCATGACAGTTCTAGTCAGGTCACTTTCCCAGCCCTTTATTTCACACCTTCTCTTCCCTTTCCAACCTCCTTCCATATATCTGCACTCCCTCTTTCAGCAGCTGATCTTGCTTTTTCACCAAAAGTTAGAATCAGAAAAGAACGTCCTCATCTTCCCATTATCAAATCTATTAACCCACCTGCGTATGTACCCTATTCTCTGCCTTTCCTCCTCTTATGTTGTATGAAATGTCCTCACTCCTGCCTAAGGATAACCTTTTCACTTGTGGATCATGTCTTCTCTGGGATCTCAAGGGACACTGATCCTGTAATTACCCCCTCCTATCTACTCAAAGCTATTCTAGTCAGCCTGTTATCCTGTATCTATCCTTTGCTGCCTTCTCTTAATTCACATCCACATTTCCAATCTTTTGGAATCATGTGCCATGCTTTGAAGCCTGTCTCAAGCTTCTGTGCTCGTGCCTTTCCCTCTCCTTGGCATGCTTTTCTCTTTGTGCATTTGCCTAGCTCCTCATGCCTCTAGATTCTGTTCTAATGTCCCTTCTACTTGGAGTTTCTCTTGTCTCTGCTGGATGTTAACTGTGACAGCCTTACCAGATTTCATGGCCCCCTGCTCAAGAGGAAGCCAATACACTGAGACAACAGGGGTTACAGCAGAGAAGGAGTTTAATATCACAGGCACCATGCGAGGAGATGGGAGGAAGTTCTCAAATCTGCCTCCCTGAGAATTTGGGAGAAAGAGTTTTTAAAGATAGTTTGGCTGGCAAAATGCTAGGCAATTGAGTCTGCTAATTGGCTGGGTTCCGGGAGGAACCATATTGGTGTAGAAATTGCTCTCTTTGCTGAGTCAGTTCTTGGATGGGGGTCGCAAGACCAGTTGAGTCAGTTCCTTGATATGGGCCACTGATTCGGGTGGGTCAGCCATTCCACTGGAACACAGGGCCTGGAAGGTATCTTAAAAACTAACCTTAGATTTTGCAAGGGCGATGTTATCTATGGGTGCAATGAAGAAAGCTGAGGATCAATCTTTACGGCCATCAGTTATATGATTCCTGAGTAGTAAACAATTATAGGAAAGCAAGCTAGGGGTCAGCGGCTGGTTATGTATATGTTTCCCCTATCACATTTCCCACCTTGTGGCCCTTTGTTAATTTTATAAGGGTGGTTTCATTACTCCTCTGTGCTTGCAGCACACTTGCAAGTGGCTGCGTCACAGCAGCTATAGTGCAGTGTGTAGGGTTCAGTCTATGGTTAGACTGGGAGCTGACTGAGGGCAGACACTGTATCTTGGTAATCTTTGTAACCTAGCAGAGTGTGTTGTGGGAATACTGGTTGCATGAATGAGGAAGGAGGATATCTTGGGCTGGTATGTATAACATTCTTAGGAGTCTGGGATATAGCTGCACAGCTGGCTGGAATGAAGGATGACTGCCCAGGGAAGAAGGCAGACCCTCCCCCCAGCCCCCTTCTGTCCATACTTGCTAAGTTAAAGGTAAGTCATGGAATAAAATCATTTGGGAAACTCAGTCAGAGATATATATACCAACCGAGAATCTCAACTATCTCAAATATCTCTCCACTGCTGTAATCGTCCATGTCCAATTTCTTTGACTTCTATTCTAACCTCTTTTTCCATGCTCTCTCTGTCCTAGCTGCTTCTTTCTCTCTCAGTGTTTTTTTCTTTCTTTCTTTTTTTTTTTTTTTTTGAGACAGAGTCGCGCTTTGTTGCCCAGGCTAGAGTGAGTGCCGTGGCGTCAGCCTAGCTCACAGCAACCTCAAACTCCTGGGCTTAAGTGATCCTCCTGCCTCAGCCTCCCGAGTAGCTGGGGCTACAGGCATGCACCACCATGCCTGGCTAATTTTTTTGTATATATATTTTTAGTTGGCCAGATAATTTATTTCTATCTTTAGTAGAGACGGGGGTCTCACTCTTGCTCAGGCTGGTCTCGAACTCCTGACCTCGAGTGATCCATCCGCCTTGGCCTCCCAGAGTGCTAGGATTACAGGCGTGAGCCACCGTGCCCGGCCTTCTTTTTTTTTTTTTGAGACAGTCTCACTCTCTTCCCTGGGGGCTAGAGTGCCGTGGCGTCAGCCTCGCTCACAGCAACCTCAAACTCCTGGGCTCAGGCGATCCTCCTGCCTCAGCCTCCCAGGTAGCTGGGACTACAGGTGTGCACCACCATGCCCCGCTAATTTCTTTCTATTTTTAGTAGAGACGGGGTTGGGGGCGTGTCTCGCTCTTGCTCAGACTGGTCTTGAATTCCTGACCTCAAGCGATCCTCCTGCCTCGGCCTCCCAGAGTGCTAGGATGACAGGCGTGAGCCACCGCCCCGCCTCTCTCAATGTTTCTTAAAAAAAATGGGGAGTTTGATTTTCTAGCTCCCCCAAACAACGTTTCCTTTCTGCGTCCCCCGGTCTCAGTCGCAGGCACTTTCTATCCCAGGCTGGGTCTGTGTGGTCGGGTTCTGAGGCTTCCAGGAGAGGGGCGGTGGGCGGACACTCATGGCGGGAAACTGTGAGCTCCACAGCTACATCCATTTTTTTATGAGAAAGCGGATAACGCCCCGCGGGGTCCTCACGTCCCGCGTCGCCCAGAGCCAGGGCCGCTCTCGAGCCCCGCCCCGGTGTGGGGCGTGGCTTCGCCGCAGGGCCGCTGCCTGCATTGGCTCTCAGGGACCGGCCCCTCGGCCAATCAGGCGCGGGGGCGTCGTCCAGGGGCGGGGCTCCGGCCTCCCTCAGGGCGCGCTGGGGATCGCTCGGTCCCCGCCAGCGCCCCGGAGCTCTCCGCGGCGGCTGCTGTTCTCCGTCCTCCAGTTTCTGTCTCCAGGCCCGGGGCCAGATCGGACATGGCCTCGGCCACGGTGACAGCCGCACGACGTGGGCTCGGCCGCGATCCCCGTCTCCTGCTCTGGCGCGGCTACCAGACCGAGCGCGGCGTCTACGGCTACCGGCCAAGGAAGCCCGAGAGCCGGGAGCCCCGGGGCAGCCTGGCGCGCCCCCCAGGTCGGGGACGGGCCCAGGCGGTGGGGTGGGGGCTGGGACGCAGCAGCCTCCCTGCCCGGCGTGCCGTGGGGCGCTGCCGGGGGGTAGTCGGCAGGGGATCGGGGACCGGCCTGTGCGTGCGCGGCCGTGGGGAGGAGGAGGAGGAGGGTAGCCCCGCACGGCCAGGCGGGCGTGGGTGTTGTCAGCGTTGGGTCAGCCCCCTTCCAGCCTCTGGAGTTGGGGGCCCTTGATTCCCACGCCTGGATGGTCTCCCATCTTGCTAGCTCGGACCTGGTTTGGGTAGCAATTGTCTTTTCTGTTCTTCGGTTGTGAACACGTGGGGACCTAGCTCTTTGCGGAGGCGGGGCTGTGGGAAAAGTTAAACTCCAAGAGCCCGCAGCTCCTGGAGTTAACCCAAGGGTGCATTTCCAGGGCCATCTGTGAGGCTCTAGTGTGAGCAGGCGCGGGGTCCAAGACTGTGCTGCCTGGGGGAAGAGGGCAGTTAGTTTGCGGTCTTGGACAGCAGTCTGGTATTAATATTTATTACGTATTTGTCTCCTCGACCTAGCTAGCCTGTTATTTTTAATTTTAGGGTTTAAAACTCTTTTTAAACTTAGAGCCATATTGTTGGTGGTTTGAATGGGTTAGCAGTCATGAATATCAGTTCTTGGAACCTCTGTTGCATGCTCATGTACAAGGGACATGTGGTTTATACTCTAAAGTTATTGTGTCTTTATCCTCATAGAGTAGAAGATGAATACAGATTTGATTATTAGAGGAAAATCATTTGGCATCTTTGATCCAGTGATTAGATTCACGTTGAAGATCCCTTCATCATCTAAGCACCTGACCTTTGAATCCTGTATTACCCACTGAAACCTCCATATTTTGTTCTTCACCCCAGGGGGCATTTAGAGTAAACTTCATTTTAGGGAAGGTATTTTGGCCAACTAGATTGTTAATTCCTTGAGTTAGGTAAGACTATAGATATCTTATTTCATTTTGCAGATTGAGTGGTCCAGAATTTTATATGGCAATTGTTCTCAAACTTAAATGTGCAAAGCGATTTCAATGTTTATTTTATTTATTTATTTATTTTTGAGACAGAGTCTCACTTTGTTGCCCGGGCTAGAGTGAGTGCGGTGGCGTCAGCCTAGCTCACAGCAACCTCAAACTCCTGGGCTTAAACAATCCTACTGCCTCCCGAGTTGCTGGGACTACAGGCATGCATCACCATGCCCGGCTAATTTTTTGCATATGTATATTTTAGTTGGCCAGATAATTTCTTTCTATTTTTAGTAGAGACGGGGGTCTCACTCTTGCTCAGGCTGGGCTCGAACTCCTGAGCTCAAGCAATCCACCCGACTCGGCCTCCCAGAGTGCTAGGATTACAGGCGTGAGCCACTGTGCCCAGCCTATTTCAATGTTTAAAATGCCAGTTCCCAGGTCTCCCTTCCTTCCTTTCCCCACAAGTTCTAGTTCAGTGATCTGAGATGAGGTTCAGGAATATGTATTGTATCAGGCATACCTCCATCATTAGCTAGCAGGAGGTCCATGGCCACCCTTGGCCAAACACTATTCCATAAGGGATGTGTATACGTGCAGGACAAGTTTAACAATCCTTTCTGCACTTGATCATGTGAGTGTGTGCTCAGTGCACAACTATTGTGATCTTGTTTGAGATTTTTCCTCACAGTGCGGTCTCAGTTTGAATCCTCTCAACAGCCTAGTAGCTGAAAACTAAGCCTTGTTTTCGAAAAGCCTTGGTGGCTCGTGGTTCTCAACTGGAAGACTATCAGAATCACCCTGGGAGCTTTGGCCTGGTTTAAAGAATATCTCTGGAGTTGATTTTGTATACAACTCCCTCCCTCTTCCTTCATCAAGTCGCTTCCCACCCAGTCACTAGCAGTGAACTTGTTCTATTGTGAGGTGCTTGGTGAAATCTGAAAGTTCAGTCTGCAGTCAGAACTGCAGGGCAAGGGTACAATCTTGTGTGGTATTGGGAAAAATAAAGTCACTGCTGGGAAACAATCGTTTGTGGCACAGTTGGAAGATCTGGCTTAAAGAATTTTATTGCTAAGAGTAATAACTTTATTTTCATTTTCCTTATTTTTTAGAGTACTTTGAATAAAATTTAAAGACAAGTGGGCCATTTTGTAACTTTCTTCAAGATTAGCATTGGATGTACATCTGAGATAGTTTTTTCCTCCTGTTTCAGAAAATTATTTTGTACTAACTCTTCTTGTAGATCCTTATTTCCTACTAGGCTGTGTGGGAGAAAGGAGGAAGGAGAGTTGCATAGATTACTTTTAGTCACATCTCATTGGCCAGAACTTGGTCATGTGTGTGTACACACCTGCATGGGAAACTAGACAGTATGTCTTTATTTAGGGTGCCCAGGTACCAGCTAAAAATTAATTTGAGAGAGCAAAGGAATAGAAATTGGAAAACAACATAGTCTCCATCACACTCTACCCCTTTGGCCACTCAAATATCCTAAGCTTTTCTTTTCACAGGTAGAATGTATTCTTTCTACTCTATTCAGTTCCTGAATCCAAGTTGAAGTTCATTACCTCTAGAGAATGTGCAGTCATCTCCAGCAGGTCTGGCTGTAGCTACTCCTGGTCTGGAATTTTATGAATTGCCATACACCCAATATGTGCACTTTCAATAGACAAAGGGAATTCTTATCTGAAGAATGAGGAATCTGCAGCAGTCCTTGGTTTAAAACAGTTATCAAATCCTGTTGAGGAGGAATGATAAAAGCTCCTTCATATGAATATGTAGTTTATTTGGCCTGTCAACTCTGCTTTCTGTACTTCCCCCGGCTTTGCCTTATGGGTTCTTCCTTATCTGTTATCTGGTGTGGCAGTATCTGCAGAGTATAGCCTCCCCTGGGGCTGTACCCCTTCCACAGCCTTCCTTATTTTTATTTTTTTTAGAGACAGGGTCTCCCTATGTTGCTCAGGTTAATTTTGAACTCCTGGCCTCCAGCCATCCCCCTGCCTCAGCCTCCTGAGTAGCTGGGACAGCAGATGTGAGCCACCATGCCCAGCTCAACAGGCTACTTTATTTTGATAAGATTTGGAGCTTGAGAGTTACTTTAGGGGGAATTCTTTGGCAGTACAATTCTCTTGCAAAATTGCTAAGTTGCAGTCTTTTCGTTTCTGGCTATTCTATCAGCAAGTTGACACACTCAAAGATTTTATCTAGACAAAAGTTTTTAAGCCTGAAAACTCTGGTCTTTTATTTATTTATTTATTTATTTTGAGACACAGTCTCGTTTTGTTGCCCAGGCTAGAGTGTCGTGACATCAGCCTAGCTCACAGCAACCTCAAACTCCTTGGCACAAGCAATCCTCTTGCCCCAGCCTCCTGAGTAGCTGGGACTACAGGCGTGCACCACCACACCTGACTAATTTTTTCTTTTTTTAGTAGAGATGGTCTTGCTTTTGCTCAGGTTGGTCTCAAACTCCTGAGCTCAAGCGGTCCTCCTGCCTCGGCCTCCCAGAGTGTTAGGATTACAGGCATGAGCCACCGTACCCGGCCTGTATATGCGATTTATTTGTGACATTTAGGGCATTTGAATTTTGCATGTACAGCTGTAACATCAAGTGTCAAGAAAGGAAGCCCTTATATATTGGGCAATACATTATTAGTATGTTTTAGAAAAAGTAGTAACTTTTTTTTTTTTTTTGCTGATGATGACAGTTGAGACTCTCTGGGTCTTTCCTTAACTTCTGTGTAAGTGTTGCTTATGATCAGTTCCAGTAACTAGAACAGGAGGCTGAGGAGGCCAAGGACGTGGTTTGAATGGCTTAGTCTTTTTCATGATGTCTCCCAGTTGTCCTACGGTACCATCTTGGTGGAGAGGTATGATTGCGTTAGTGTAGTGGATCATGTCCGTAACTTTTTGGTATTGGCAAAGTAAATCAAAGGACTAACCCTACTAGGGCATGGCATCTCCCACATCAGAGATGACACAGTGAGATGGGAGGAGGGGCAGTCAAGGTCACGGAGCCTCCCCACTCCTCCACCCTTCACTGGACTTCTTTCTGCCTATGTTTATCTTGGCTTATGTTTATCTTGGCTGAAATCAATGCTCACTTAGAATGACCACATTATTCACTAACACTTCCCTTGTATTAAGGCTTTAAAGAGATACTGAATTTGCTTCTGGTAACCTTTCAGGTGGCAGTGGTTTTGCTAGTTAAAATTTGACCCATGATGAGTGTTTTTTGTAGCTAGCTATCAGTAACAGCTTGTACTTTAACCTCTGTAAACCTCAATTTCCAAGGAAGCTTGAATTTATGTATCAATAATCCCAATTTAAAATGGAGATGGGTTTAGAAGTGGTGATTCAAGGGTATAAATTTTATCATGGAGGCTTTGGGACCTCTGTTATAAAAAGTGGCCAAGTTTAGAGACCATCAGGAGATGGGGCCACAGGATTCCAAAGAGCGTTAGCAGTTACTAGCTTTGCCACCGAGCTTTGGTAGTCGAAGTGCTGTTGTGGGATGTGGCATATTGGGAAGAACAGAAGCTTTTACTGGAGTCACGGGAAAACAGTTTGGGGAAAATCTGAGTGCATTAGAGGTTTCTGAAATGTAGATAATTCTGGAGCACAAATGCAGACCAAAGAAGGCTAAAAACGTTAGCTCTTGTACTTTAAAAAAAAATGTCTTCGTGATGATGTCCAGTTCTCTCATCCCTTTTGCTATAGGCTCAGGACTTTTCAACTTTTGTTGGGTGTAACAGATGAAACACTGTATTGAAGTCAAAGACACGAGTTCAAATTCCAGCTTCTTCATTACCAGGCTGTGTCACCTTTTGCAAGTCACTTAACCTTTTTGGGTCTCAGTTTATCCCTATGCAGATAAGGACACGTGTTTCAGAGTTGTTGCAGGATTAAGTAAGATGATGTGTGTGAAAAAGTCCACAGTGTGCAGCAAAAGTTAGTACACAATAAATGGTCACTATCATTTATTCTCAGTCTGTGACCCTTCCTTATGTATCCTGGCAGTGATTTAAGAAAGGATTAGGAGGCCAGGCGCGGTGGCTCACGCCTGTAATCCTAGCACTCTGGGAGGCTGAGGTGGGTGGATCGCTCGAGGTCAGGAGTTTGAGACCAGCCTGAGCAAGAGTGAGACCCCCGTCTCTACTAAAAAATAGAAAGAAATTATCTGGCCAACTAAAATATATACATATAGAAAAAAATTAGCCGAGCATGGTGGCACATGGCTGTAATCCCAGCTACTCAGGAGGCTGAGGCAGTAGGATCGTTTAAGCCCAGGAGTTTGAGGTTGCTGTCAGCTAGGCTGATGCCACAGCACTCACTCTAGCCCGGGCAACAAAGCAAGACTCTCTCTCAAAAAAAAAAAAAAAAAAAAAAAAAAAAGAAAGGATTAGGAAAAAGCTGAAAGAACCAGAACAAACTTCCTATTTAACGTTTGGGTTTTTTTTTTTGCAAGAAAAGTGGCAAAATAAATTTGCTTTATAAAGCTGTCATGTTTGAGGTGGGAATCTAAGGTATTATATAAACTGAATCCAGTTGCATGGCCTTGGTCTGTCTGAGTTTATTGTACAGAATATTGTACTCTGGTACACAGTCATTTGGCTTTTAATGTGGTGATATACGAAGTTCCTAAGGTGAAGTTAGAGGAAGCCATCTCATTTTAATAGAGTCCTAAGGGACTCGAATTATGAAATTCCCTTTCTTGGAAGTCTAATGTTTTTATAGATACTCAGTGCTCCCACTTGCTTCAAGCATATGCTGCCTTGAATGAAAATAGAACTGTGGGTATGGTCTAGATTATTTTTGGGGGGAGGCTGTTTATGACCAGATGATGAAAAAAATAATTATTTTTACAAATGTTCACTCATAGTTCTATTTCCTTTTTTCCCCCCTCCCAACTTTAGCTATCATGAGATCAATTTAAGGAAATAAACGCATTTACCTGGATTCTGATGGTCTTTATCCTGAAAACCGCTCACATGGTGGGTGGGAGCCATTTACAGTGCTCCAGGCCCCAACAGCTTCTTTGAAAAGCTGATTTTTGTGGTTTGTGGGCATTTCCTGAAGTGTTTATGTTGTTTCTCTCTCATGTAGTTGATCATGGCCTTGCCAGATTGGTGACAGCATATTGTGAGCACGGTCACAAAGCCGCCAAAATCAACCCGCTCTTCACGGGACAAGCCCTGCTGGAGAATGTACCTGAAATCCAAGCCCTGGTGCAGACCCTGCAGGGACCCTTCAGCACCGCAGGTATGGCTCATCCTCCCCAGGGCGGGGCGGAGAACTGCTCACATGAGGTGGGGCTCCTTTTTAGTTCTTTGCTTTTTAGAGACAGGGTCTCACTCTGTCGTCCAGGCTGGAGCATAGAGGTACGATCACAGCTCACTGCAGCCTCGAACTCCTGGATGCAAGCCATCCTCCCGCCTTGGCCTCCCTAGTAGCTGGGACTGCATCCAGAACTGGCATGCCCACTGGAGGACCTCACTGCAGTCAACAGCCGACCTCCACTTCATTCCCCGAGGGCAGATTTGGCGTCTGAGTCACCATCTTCTTCTCCACGGCAACTCCTGCTGCTAAATGGGAGATTGAACGCCCAGCTAGCAGCACGGCCCCCCCACTTGTGACTTTCTTTAGTCTAAGATCATCATCTACGCTCCGCGCTAGCTTCTGCCACGCCTCTGAAATCTTAATTCCAGTGTCCAGTGTCCTGGCCGTCAGCACCTGTCCTTGCAGCCGTTTTCCTTTCTCACGCTGGCTGCCGTAGCTCTGACTCCAGTCTGACTCTGGATTCTTCCGCCCTTCAGTTTTTTTGTCTGTTAATCAATCCCTTCTGGCTTTCTCTTCCTCACTTCCCAGTGTAGACTCCTTCACTGCAACCAGTTTCACTTACTCCCACAACTTGCTTGTGTCCTTATTATCCATTGCACTTGTTCTCCAAACCCCAACAATATCAGTACAACAGTGTGACGTTTCCAGGCCTCCTGAACTTAGCAGGACACAATCTCACCACGGTTCCACTTGAGGTTCATGGTTTCAGCCTGTCCCATTCTCTTAATACCACCCAGTCAATACCTTTGACTCATCATAGGACAATTCCTAACCCGCCACCGGTACCCTCAACCGATGCTTACCTTCCTTTGTCACCGAGGAGGTAGGAGCGACTTCCATTCCCTCATTCACAAACGTGCCTACGTCTAGACCCAAGTGTGACCCTGTTCACTCTCCTGCCTTCCTTGGGGGAAAGCGTCTCTCGGCTCAGCCTGGCTCACCCCTTGGCCCGTCTGTGAACCCCACTCCCTGCCTCCTCTGCGCTCTCAGTCCACGAATTGTCTCTTCTCTTTCCAAGTCTTCAATTTCTTCTTCTCCGTGGGCTCCTTCCTCTTAGCACATAGAGAACCTCAGGTTTCTTATATCTTTAAAATCCTTCTTCCGTTTTTTCCTTTTTAGCTAGCACACGTCTCCCCTTGGTTTTCCAGCAGAGCATCGTGGACACTCTCTGGTCACTGTTTCTGCTTCCTTCCCTCCCAGCTGCTGTGACACCAGCTTCAGCCTGCCCTCGCCCCCGCTGTCCTACTGTCGTTGCTCCTGCAGACTTCATCAGCGCCCCCTTAACTGCCGAGTCCAAGGAAATGTGCATTCTCAGTCCTTACTTGATTTTTTTTGGGATATCACAGACTGCCTTCTTTGAAGCACCTTCCTCCCACTTCTGTGACGGTGCTTTCGGTCAGGCCACGAGAACATGCTCACTCCTCTTGCCAACCGTGTTTCTCTTTTGAACCCTCTCAGTCACAAACACAACCGCATACTGGACATTTCTCCAGACACTTAGCTCACTGTCATCCCGAACCTAAAGGTACCTGCCTCCCCCAGACTTGGTCTGCTCCTGCGTTCCCTATTCCCCGTAGAGCCGTCGCTCCTTAAGCAGCCCGAGTCGGAGACTGGGGCATTCTCCTTAGCTCCTTCCTCTCCCGTGCCATGTTCACCACCAGGTCCCACCAGTTCCACATCCTAAACATGTCTCGAATCCCTGTCCTGCTCAAACATTAAGGGTATTGCTTCTAGTTCTTCATTATGTCTCCCCGGACTTTTGCATAGGAAACCCCGTATCCATTAAACAGTCCCTCCCCATTCTGCCCTCCTCCCAGTCACTGGCAACCACTAACCTACTTTCTGTCTCTATGGCATAGCCTTTTCATGACATTTCATATAAGTGGGACCATGCTATATCTGGTCTTTTGTGTCTGGCTTCTTTGACTTTAGCATGATGTTTCCAAGGTTCATCCGTGTCGTAGCGTGAATCAGCACTTCATTGCTTTATGCGGTTCAATAATATTCCACTGTATGGCTGTACCTCATTTGTTTATTCTTTCATCCATGGATGGACACTTGGGTTCTTTCTTACCTCATTTAATCTTGACAGCTACCCCTGAGGTGCATCGTTTGCCTCTGCTTTATAGATTAAAAAGTGAAGTAGAGAGAGATTATGCAACACGCAAAGCAATGTTTATGTTGATTGGTTAACCAGTATCTAAGATCTAAGATCTATCATAAGAAACAACAAGCACTATAAAGTAAACATTGAAATTCATTCCTGTTGTAGGATTAGCACGTGACTGACAACTGATTTGGTGCTGAGCTAATGACAGGGGCAAACCTTCCCTTTCTTTGGGTGTGGTTCAGGGAGATTTCCATTCACCTTAAAATGTTTCTTTGCTATTAATATTAATCTGTGTTTAAATTCACATTGAGACCAACTGTTTAATAATGGACATTACTGATAAGACTTGAAGATTTGGGGAAATATTTCAGATAAAGAGAGGAAGTAGGCTTTATAGTTATAAAGCAGATGAAAGGTAGGTCTTAATTTTTAGATTGAAATTACTGTAGAATCAAAACTTAGCATAAAGCAGCAGGGATCTGTCCTTGTGAAGAAAGTTTTTTTTTTTTCTTCTCCTAGTTTTACTACTTCATAGCCTTTGACCATATTTTCAGTAGTACCTTTAGAAAAATCTAGGTAAGCATTAATAATGACCCGAGTTATTAAGAACAAAGTGCTCTGAATTGAAGCAATTATTTTGGTATGTTCCAGAATCAATTTGCTACATGGTTGATTATTTTTAAAAAATGATCCCTTTGATTCCATTTCATAGGATTATTGAACATGGGGAAGGAAGAGGCCTCGCTTGAGGAAGTGTTGGCCTATCTAAACGACATCTACTGTGGGCAGATCTCTATTGAAACCTCCCAACTGCAGAGCCAGGAGGAGAAAGATTGGTTTGCCAAGCGGTTCGAGGAACTGAAAAAGGAGACGTTTACCACGGAGGAACGAAAATATCTGTCAAAGCTAATGCTAGAGTCTCAGGTATAAAAGCTGCATCTAACACCAATGGCGTAGGTCAGCTCATTGCCTACAAAGATATATAAGTATTGAGGAGAGGGAATTAAGCCATTAACTCTCCCAACTTACCCCGTCCACCCACTGCCTCAACACAGCAGATGATACGAGACACAACACTTTAGTCTAAGTAGAAAAACTAGATTGCCAAGCAGTCGAGCTACTGGTTCTCCTCAGAGTCAAAATAATTCTTATGTATTTGTCTACTCACTCTTCTTACTTCTTAAGATCCTATTTCTTAAGAACTTACATGAAGTGATCAAAAGATTATGCACAGAAGAGGCTCTCGACACAATTTTTTTTTTTTGAGACATAGTCTCCTTCTGTCGCCCTGGGTAGAGTGCAGTGGCATCATCATAGCTCACAGCTACCTCAAACTCCTGGGCTCAAGCGATCCTCCTACCTCAGCTTCTCGAGTAGCTGGGACTACAGGCATGCGCCACCATGCCTGGTTAAATTTTCTATTTAGTAGAGATAGGGTCTTGCTCTTGCTCAGGCTGGTCTTGAACTCCTGACTTCAAGCAGTCCTCCCTCCTTGGCCTCCCAGAGTGCTGCGATTACAGGTGTGAGCCGGGGCACCCAGCCTCAATACAAATTAATGGAACTGAATCTCCATCAGGGCCATGATCAGGACTCAGGCTATCAAGAGGACAAGGAGCCTTTCCCCAGGAGTTTGGGTAGTTGCACAGCTTGCAGTCCCGATCACACGGTGCTGTAGAGCCCTCGGTGAAAATGACGGTACTGGGAAAGGCAGCAGAAACCTAGGGCCTGGCCCCTGGTCCAGAAGAGCACACGCTCTAAGGGCTTCCCTTGGGGCAAGTTATTCCACCCCTTCAGTTGTCCTCTCTGCAGCTCGTCCTGCTGCCTGGGGTCCTAAGCAGAGCTTTCTGGCAGCGTCCTGTGTTACTTGCGGTCCCTCTGGGATGTGCAGTGAAGGGGCCCTGTTGTGGCCACATGGTGGTATGGGGTCTCCTCACAGGCACGTAGACTTGTCTGCCTCCCCCCGAATAGTAGGGTACCTTCCGGCAGCTCACGAGTCTCACATGATGCTCTGCAGGAGTTCGACCACTTTTTGGCCACCAAGTTTGCCACGGTGAAGCGATACGGAGGCGAAGGGGCTGAAAGCATGATGGGCTTTTTCCACGAGCTGCTGAAGATGTCAGCCTATGCCGGGGTCACCGACGTCGTCATCGGGATGCCCCATAGAGGGAGGCTGAATTTGTTGACAGGCCTTCTGCAGTTCCCTACGGAGGTAAGGTGACTCTCTGTATTTCTCACCAGCGCTGCACAACTGACTGTGACAGGATAAAACCAATGGCGGTCACTGTTTTTTGAAAGCCAAGTAAGCATAATTTTTCTATTTTTAGTAGAGACGGGTCTTGCTCTTCCTCAGGCTGGTCTCGAACTCCTGACCTTAAGGGATCCTCCCGCCTCCGCCTCCCAGAGTGCTGGGATGGCAGGCGTGAGTCACCACGCCCGGCCTTTTATTATATGATTTAAACTAACCACCTCTTCCTCCCTAGTCTCCGTTGTGCTAAAAGACATTTTTTTCCTTGCATGTTCATTCATAACAGCTGATGTTCCGCAAAATGCAAGGCTTAAGTGAATTTCCCGAGAATTTCTCGGCCACTGGAGACGTCCTGTCTCACCTGACCTCCTCCGTGGACTTGGACTTCGGCGCGCACCATCCGCTGCATGTGACGATGCTGCCGAATCCCTCGCACCTGGAGGCCGTGAACCCCGTGGCCGTGGGGAAGACCCGAGGCAGGCAGCAGTCTCGGCAGGACGGGGACTACTCTCCCGACAGCTTGGCGCGGCCTGGGGACAAAGTCATTTGCTTACAGGTACTCGGTGCTTTAGGAAGTGAGGCCAGAGGTTGGGAAAACGGGAGAAAGAATGTCTAGGTTGGTAGGGCTGATGGGAGATTGCAGGTGTTCAAGGTGAAACTGAGATGACCTTTTGGGAAAAGAGGATTCCAGGCTCATTTTTAAAATTAATGGCAGATACGAGATCTACTCTTAAGGCGACTGGCTTTAGCCTGGGGTTCCCACTGCATTATTCCTTTCCTGCGTTGTGAATTAATTGAGGGGTACCGGCTGGCATACCTGCGACTTCGGAGAGGACAGACGTCATTACTTCTCTGAAAGTGCAGGCCTCTACGAGAACTCCACGGTATCCGTCTATCTAACAAGGCTGCAAGAGTGTGGTGTTCTTTGTCTGCCTTTGGCATTCAGGCAAACAATATGAATAATCAGCGTGGCTCTTTCTTCATCTACCCCTGCCTCCCAATTTTTGGTAACCCAACAAGAGGTTTGAGTGCTGGGTCACATTTTCTTCTATGAGCATTCATTTAAACATGAACCTTTAACTACCAGGGAGATAATTAATCCAGATAACAGGTTAGAGTCTGATAGGATAGAGTCTTCAAACCTCACAGAAATATATATATGTGTATACATATAGCAATAGAATATTCTGTTAAGTATACAGATGGCCACATTATCCTAGTCATGTTAATTTTTCATGGGCCAGAAACTTAAACCAAATAAAGTAGGGGTAGGCAGACTTGGATTCGATTGTGACACGGTATTTCTAAATAGAAATCTTCAACTCATTGGCCATTCTCTTTCCCTGTCACTTAATCCGCACACGCTACAGGTGTGTGGCATGATGCCTGGCTAATTTTTCTATTTTTTTTTTTTTTAGTAGAGACGGGGTCTTGTTCTTGCTCAGGCTGGTCTCAAACTCCTGAGCTCAAGTGATCCTCCCGCCTCAGCCGCCCAGAGTGCTGGGATTACAGGCATGAGCCATTGTGCCTGGTCTAGATCTTCTAAGATCACAATTCCTTCATTATTTGCTTTAAATGTAAAAGCAATTTTCCTCTGGGTGCAGTGGCTCTCGCCTATAATCTCAGCTACTTGGGAAGCTGAGGTGGGACGATTGCTTGAGCCCAGGAGTTTGAGGCCAGCCTGGGCAACATAGTGAGACCCTATCTCCAACAAAAAAAATTTTTCCTTTCTCTACCACCTAGTCTACCAGGTTTTGTGATGGTATTGTAATATAGTGACTTCAAATGTCCTAGAAGGATAGCACATTTGAGATATTCTCTCATAACAATATTTTGCTTTTCTTCAAACCCTCTTTCCACTTATATATGAGATACCTTTCTCCCACACCTTCTCATCTTTGCCATCAGGTCACTTTCCTTTATGTTCACAGTAACATTGAGGATTAGGGGACATGAGCCACGTAGTCTCTTTTCAGGAGATGAGGTGAAAGGAGGAGTTCAAAGTTGTGCCCTGTTCCTTGTGTCTCATAGGCTGTTTTCTGCCAAGATGTCCTAGAGCTCATTTTCTCTTTGCATCCAACAGCCCTTTCTTCTATGGTGCTACCAGAATGCTTGCTAACGTGATGAGTATCGGTGACGATGTGGTGTAGAAGGAGTGGGTTAACTGATGGTGAATGCAAGAGGAGAAGGACCGATTTAGCATCTTTGAAAGCTGCTTTTGAGATCAGCCTAACCATTCCAGGAAATCCTGTAACCTGCACGTTTTTAGGAAGGCAGGGGAGGAGTGCGAGGGTGGTTTATATTCCTGTTAGTGTTGGAAACAATTTATTCCAATCTGAAAGAAAACCTGAATTTCTTAATCCCTTATGTTCTTTTTCTCTTTTCTGCCCCCATGATTTAGGTTCATGGCGATGCGTCTTTCTGCGGTCAAGGGATTGTTCCGGAAACATTCACGCTGTCTAATCTCCCACATTTCAGAATTGGTGGGAGTGTCCACTTGATCGTCAATAATCAGCTGGGTTATACCACCCCGGCAGAAAGAGGAAGGTCTTCTTTGTACTGCAGTGATATTGGTATGTTACACGGGATTGGTATGTCACACGGGGAAGAGTTGATACTGCTGGGTCAAACAGGGAATTCCTAGAGAAACCTCTAGTTTGTGCAGAACAATGAGCCTCACTGTTTATGCCTTTTTTTTTTTTTTTTTGAGACAGTATCTTGCTCTGTGGCCCAGGCTAAAGTGTAGTGGCATCATCATAGCTCACAGCAACCTAAAACTCCTGGGCTCAAGCAATCCTCCGGCCTCAGCCTCCCAAGTAGCTGGGACTACAGGCACATGCCACCGTGCCCAGCTAATTTTTCTATTTTTAGTAGAGACAGGGTCTTGCTCTTGCTCAGGCTGGTCTTGAACTCCTGACTTCAAGTGATCCTCCCAGCTTGGCCTCCCAAAGTGCTAGGATTACAGGCATGAGCCACCGCACCCAACTACATTTTTAATTTTGGATCAGATGTGGTCAGTAGTCACCAACAGTGTTGCCAAGTTAACATTCCTCTTCAATGTTATCTTTAAATCCAGGGAAGTAGACAAGCATGGAGCTGAGAGTGAACCACCTCAAATTGCTTAAGTAATCAGATGAGCGATCTGGTAGAAGTCAGAGATCAACACGATTAGTACAACACTAGAGTAATTACATTTAGGATGTTCAAATTTGGGGTACTAAAGGTCTTAGTCCAAATGACTTAGTATATGATTATTTAAAATTTTTAAATCCAGAAATAAACATGGCTTCATTATTAATATCCTATATAGTCCATTACTAAATTATTTCCATTATCAAGTAGCACCCATTTATAAAGATGCATTCTTAACATTGTTTTGGTCAATTAGAATACAGCAGAAAAATTAACAGTTCAGAAATATGGAGCATACATTTTTGCTACATATTAAACTGTATGGTAATTATATCATATGTATAGGGTTCCGACTAACCTTTATTTACCTACAAATTTGTTTTGAAATAATTTTTACCAGTAACCTAGAAATTTGGACTATTTAAAATCAAATGGTTGCTATTTTTATATTCATGCAAAAAACTAATTTTAGAAGAAATATTGACTAAAGTGAAAATGTCAAATAAGTCCAATGGCAGATAAAAATATAGCAAAATTTTTAATGGATTGCTCATTTTCTACAGTAGTTGGTTTCAAACATATGTGCAAAATAAGCAACCTTAAACTGTGCTACAAGGAGACCAAATCATCTTAGAAATTAGTTTTGAAGTTCATTCTTAAATAGTACACTACATACTAGAATATGATCTAATTATTCTTTCAGTTGCTTACAGAAAAAATAGAACCACAGAATTATTCCAGTTATGTGGATTGAATTGTCTATTAACTAAATAAATAGGTTTAAATTTGGGCCAAGGTATAGCTATTTGACATAAGTGGTGCAGAAAGTTTAAAGTAATGTCTGGTTTCTTTATAAAGTATAGATATTATACTTTATGTCTGTGATTCAGAATGTGACGTTATAGCATGTATTGACAGTAGGTGTGTATGGCAGGGAGGCAGTATTTGGTCTGCTATCAAGGATAATAAAGAAGGAAAGAACAGATTATTTTCTTGAGAGGAGAAAAGAATATTAAATAGAAATGATATCAGGGAAAAGAACAGCCTGGTCCCAAAGTAAAAGGGTCATTAATATTATTCCTTATTTACACTTAAAAGCATTACCCCCTTTCATTAGGGCTAATGTAATACCACCTCATTCTTACTATGTATTATAATCATTATGATATATTAATACACATGTAAAAATGCAGACACTGCATGATGACTAAGCAATTTTGGGATAAATCCACAGACTAAGTCACAACATGCAGAAATCATATCTTAATTGCCCATTTATACCTGAACAAATTTTCATTAAGCATACTAGTAATTTTTCAAGTGATATAATAAAAAAGCTGGTTGCAGTATTTTATTGTCTTGCTAAATTACATTTGAGAACAAAGAAGCTAACTGCTTTACCTGTTTTAATACTACTAATATTCCAGATCATATTATAAGAACACAGGTATAGAAATTTAAAAGATCATATAAATTTCCCATGAGGAGACATTATGTAGTCTGTGTCTTTGCAAAACATTTTAACACTGCAAACGTGAGAAGTGTGAAGACTGGGCAGGGGAAAAGGTTTACTGCGGTGATGCTGGGGTACTTCTACCAAGGCCTCTTAGTGACGTCGATCAATTGGAGGTAGGAGTTTATCAATGAAGGTGCATCATGCCTTCGTAGGTTTTAAAGGTTACGTTGGTTGGATTTACCACTGTTTTTGGTTTTTCAGCAGTAAGAGAACCAAACCTCAGGGGAACTAAAGGGTCACAATCTCCACGGCGCTGGAGAATAGAAATATCTCTGTTAGCGCCACTGATAGGACCGTGACACAAAGCCAGCAGTGGAAGCCAGCGACTGAGTGTGGTGACACCTACCAGTTTCTGCTCGGTGACAAGAGCAATGTAGAAAAATAAAGCTCCTCCCTGAGAACATCCTCCCAAAATAATTCTGTGAGAAGGAATGCCTTTCTTCACCTTTGATCTAGTCAAGCCTTTATACTTTATGCTGCATGTTTAATTCCAAGTTCATCCTCCTGTGCATCTGGTGGAAGCCCAGTGATATCAAACCAAGAAGGCATAGCCACGTTCATGTTTAACGTAACAGGCATAACTGGCGCACGTTGATGTGTGAACTTCTGATACCTGCAGAGGCTTCTGTCCATCCATGTCTGGTATCCCCCAATCCATGCGGGGAAATCCCCGCAGCAGTGGCCTTCCGGGTGGCAGGCAGGACGGCGGGCAGCAGAGCAGACGTGATATTGCTGCACATACGTCAGCTCGGTAGACAGCGCAAGCGGAGGGACTTTAGAGAAAATTTATCTTTTTCTAGGATGCATCCTTTAATGACCCTTTTAGCTCGGGAAGAAAGATAATAGTAATAACAGTAACAAAATAAATATTAATTATTATGTACAGGCACTGTTAAGCACGAACACTTTATATGCATTAATTCATTTAACCTCTACAGTGTCACTAAGAAGTAAAGTTATTCCAGTTTTACAGATAAGCAGACAGAGATAATAACCTTACCAAAGTCACACAATAAGTCATGGAGTTGGAACTTGATGGCTGGACTCCAAAGCTTGGGTTCTTACCAACCACACCAATCTCCCTGCAGACTGGGCAGCAAGACTTGGGGAAGGCTAGTATCATCCTGGGTTAAGTGTCCTGCTTCACCGTGGTCTTTCCTACTTCAGGCAAGCTCGTGGGCTGTGCCATCATCCATGTCAACGGAGACAGCCCAGAGGAAGTGGTCCGTGCAACACGACTGGCTTTCGAATACCAGCGCCGATTCCGCAAGGATGTGATTGTTGATTTGTTCTGCTACAGGCAGTGGGGCCACAATGAGCTGGACGAGCCTTTCTTCACCAACCCACTCATGTACAAAATCATCAGGTACAATTGCAAACCTTCCTTTGACATACCTGCTCTACCCTGGAGTACCTAAATTATTAATTTTAATAGACACTCCCAGGTAGGATGACCAACTTCCCCGGTTTGCCTAGGACGTGAAACTGTCAGTGCTAAAGCTGGGACAGCTCTGGGCAAACTGGGATGGTCGCCCCATGGGTCCCAGGAGAGGACCCCATATTCTTCACACTCTACGTTTCCTCGTTGCACAGAGAAAGGGCAACTTGACAACTCAGCAGATGGGAAGGCTGCAGAGGAGGACTTGGGCAGAGCCTTGCCCAAAGCTTCTTAGTGTGGTGTTGGCAGGATCAGAAATAGAACCTCTATGATTCACTTCCACAAACCACAGATGTAGACCTGCTTTTTGCCTGGGCTAGAGGTAACACAAGGGATTTTGACAAATGTTCAGAACTGCACCGTCCAGTGTGGAAGCCACTAGCTGTAAGTGGCTGTTGAGCACTTGAAATGCGGCTGGTCCTGACTGATGTGCTGTCAGGGTGATGAGCACACCAGGTTTCCAAGACTTGGTGTGTAAAATATAGACATGCATATGAGATATCCCACTAATTTTTATATTGATTAGGTATTGAAATGACAATTTATTTTTTTGTTTTTATTTTATTTTTTTTTGAGACAGAGTCTCGCTCTGTTGCCCGGGCTAGAGTGCTGTGGCGTTAGCCTAGCTCACAGCAACCTCAGACTCCTGGGCTTAAGCGATCCTACTGCCTCAGCCTCCCGAGTAGCTGGGACTACAGGCATGCGCCACCATGCCCAGCTATTTTTTTTTCTATATATTTTTAGTTGTCCAGCTAATTTCTTTCTATTTTTAATAGAGACGGGGTCTCACTCTTGCTCAGGCTGGTCTCGAACTCCTGACCTCAAGCAATCCACCCGCCTTGGCCTCCCAGAGTGCTAGGATTACAGGTGTGAGCCACTGCGCCCAGCTTTTTTTACCTTTTCTAATGTGACTGCCAAAAATGTTTTAATTACACATGTGTATTGCATTTTATTTTTGTTGGACAGTGCTGATTCAGAAGATTAATGTGACGGAGTAGGAACACATTACTTTGCAATTTCTTTTCTAGATACTAGAAAGTAAAATAGGTGCCGCCCTTTATTTTCTCAGAGATATAAACCAAAGCAAAGGAATAACCTTCAAGTTACAGGCTGCCCTAGGAAGAAGTAATCTGCGTTTTCTGCTTAGCTCTGAATTTAGCAGCTGAACGAGTCAATGAGGCTCAGGGCCCCATTTTGTAAAAAAAAATCTATCCTGCTCACCTCTCACTTTTGTCAGGATTAAATATGACAATATAGGGGAACAGCCTTTATACTTTAAAGTATTATGCAAATGTAGAGTGGTACTAGTGTTGTTGTAATAACCACGTACTGGCTGTTGTAGTTCAAGGATGGTTAGAGCAACCTGAACCAGATGCCAACAACCTGGGGTTCCATCTTTTCTGAAATGAAGAAGGTGCTAATTGGATAGACAGTGTGGGTCAGTCTTGGAAATAAGTGTCAGGATTTCCCAATTCATAGGAAAATGCTACTATTTCCACCTGGATGTAGACAAACGTTTATAAATATAAATGTGTTTTCTCTTGCTTGCCTGGAAGAGGCTGTTACTCGTGAGTGTGCCTTTATTAATTTATTTAATCTATTGTTATTTATTTATTTATTTATTTATTTTTAATGCCTATCACTTCAAAATTTTTTTTAATTAACTTATTGAGGTACCAGTCACATAATGTAAAATCGACTATTCTAAAATGGACAATTCAGTGGCATTTATTACATTCACAATGTTGTGCAACCACCATCTCTACCTAGTTCCAAAACATTTCTGTATGCCTTTTTATGGTGATGACACTCCATAATCTCTTTGACAATGACTGTCTCTTGGATTTTTACAGATCAGATTGATTTTTTTTTTTTTTCCCATCTTGCTTGGACAGAGCCCGAAAGAGCATCCCAGACACATACGCAGAGCACCTTATTGCCAGTGGACTCATGGCCCAGGAGGAGGTGTCTGAAATAAAATCCTCCTACTACGCCAAGTTAAATGACCACTTAACCAACGTGGCCCACTACAGCCCCCCTGCCACCAACCTGCAGGCCCACTGGCGGGGCCTGGTTCAGCCAGAACCGCGAGTCACCACCTGGAACACAGGTGTGCCCCTTGACCTCCTGCGGTTTATTGGTGTAAAGTCTGTGGCGGTGCCAGAGGAGCTCCAGGTGCACAGTCACCTCCTAAAGATGTATGTTAAGGTGGGGAGCGCTGACAACACCTGTTACTGCTTTTCCTCCTTGCTCAACAAAGGAATCCATGTTGGTCCGGTCTTTTTGGTTGGCTGATTTATTTGACAAATATTTATTGTATGTCATTAGGCTCTGGGGACTGATCCTAGTGTGGTTTGATACTGATGGTCAATTAATAGTCAATCAGATTTTCTCAAATTTTATTTCTCCTCCATGTATTTATGTATGTTTAATACATTACGTGTACATGGAATACATGCACATTATTAAAAATACAAAAATACAGGAAAGTCTGTTTGGATTTTTCCAACCAGTAAGCAGAAAACACTTTAATTCTTTTAGGTGGCTTAAATAAACAAAATGCAACACATATACCCCAAAAGTAACCGTGTAGACCCTTAAACATGCTAAAGTTTTACATATTGTTTTATGTTAGATATAGGATGACACACCATGCTGGCTTGCCTGGGTCTTAGGGGTTTTCTAGAACATGAGACTTTCAGTGCTAACACCAGGAGAGCGAAGAGTTAAAGGTCTTTGTCTTCCTTAAGCTCGGATGAAGGAACTTGGTCTTCTGCATTTTATTATTTATTTTTTAATTTTAGTTATTGAATGATAGAGTCTCACTCTGTTGCCCTGGCTAGAATGCAGTGGTATCATCATAGCTCACTGTAGCCTCAAACTCCTGGGCTTAATGCATCTTTCTGCCTCAGCCTCTAGAGTAGCTTGCTCTTGCTGAGGCTGGTCTCAAACTCCTTAGCTCAAATAATCCTCCTGCCTCGGCCTCCCAGAGTGATAGGATTATAGGCATGAGCCACTGTGCCCAGCCCCCTCAGCATTATTTTAAAATGCTAATTTTGTTTTTAAGTTTTTACAATAGGTATAGAGACTATTGTACAATAAGCTATGTACTAATCACCCAGCCTAAGAAATAGGATGTTATAAATCCTGTCCCCACATCCACTCCCTAATTCCGTCTCCTCAAGTCTCTGTGGAGGTATCCACTAACCTGAAGTGCGTGTTGGTTTTGCCTGTTTTAAAACTATCTGTAATTGCTATCATACTCCAATGTAGCTGTCTGCACTCTTCATTTTTATTCAACATTATGTTTTTGACACTTATGTTTGTTGCATTAAATTTTTTCAACTTAGTGTGATAGGGGCTCTCAAAGTTTCTTTTTTCCTTCCCCTAAATTTTACAGTCTAGGATGGAGAAAATGACGGAGGGGACAAAGTTGGACTGGGCCACAGCCGAAGCTCTTGCCTTGGGCTCCTTACTTGCTCAAGGTGAGAACTTTCTATCTAGCTGCGCAGTGGGTAGAGAATGCTTTAAACGATGTTTGCTACCTGTGACCTCTGCAGGTTTTTGAATTACAACTACCTCCTGGCGTTTGCATTGGCTAGAGAGGTTCTGGAACATGTTAAATTAGCTTTTTTACCTGACAGTATTACTTAATCACAGTACAAGTCATGTTGACAACCTTTATCAGGGTATAGACTATAGGACACTAATACCTGGCAAGCAAAGGGCTCAGTTCTGGATGCACTGGAGATTTTTCTCTAAAAATTGTAGGGCAAGTGATGACTCTCCATTCTTACACTATCTCACCTTGACTATAGACTTTTGAATCTAGGACAATGTATTTTAATAACGAGACTATGTTATCCTAAAGAGAATTCTCAGGATTAATGTGATATATAAGAATTCAGAGTCATAATGTCTTATTATTCGGTTATTCACCGGAATCTGGATTTTTTTTTTTCTTTCTTGGTTGCTGAAGGTTTTAATGTCCGTCTGAGTGGCCAAGACGTTGGCCGTGGAACTTTTAGCCAAAGGCATGCAATGCTGGTTTGCCAGGAGACGGATGACACCTACCTCCCTCTGAACCACATGGACCCTGATCAGAAGGGGTTTCTAGAGGTAGGATGTTACAGCAGCAGTTGTAAAATCCAGGTGCTGATGGTGACAGCTCCAGGATTCTTAAAACAACTAGAAACAGATGTTGGCAACTTTGGGTTCGATACTTTTTGAAATAAAGTGGTGCTGAGCGGGCAGACGATGTAGGTCTGTAAATTTGGAATGGAAGTAACAGAGTCAAGAGTAGCCTGGAGCTTTGTGACTCTGGCGACTTGTGTGTAGCCACGTAAATGTCAAATGGATGTGCATTTTGTCAGTTCAAAATGGACGTGACAATCTGCAATTTGCTGTGATTCGTTAAAATTAGTGAAAGATGTGGATAATAAGCCATGTTTCTTGCCTACTTTAAACAAAAAAACTAACTTGCTTGCCGGGCGTGGTGGCTCACGCCTGTAATCCTAGCACTCTGGGAGGAGGCTCAGGCGGGTGGATCATTTGAGCTCAGGAGTTCGAGACCAGCCTGAGCAAGCGCGAGATCCCGTCTCTACTAAAAAAATATAAAAAGAAATTAGCTGGACAGCTAAACATATATATAGAAAAAATTAGCTGGGCATGGTGGCGCATGCCTGTAGTCCCAGCTACTCAGGAGGCTGAGGCAGTAGGATTGCTTGAGCCCAGGAGTTTGAGGTTGCTGTGAGCTAGGCTGACGCCACGGCACTCACTCTAGCCTGGGCAACAAAGCGAGAGTCTGGCTCAAAAACAAACAAACTTGCTTCCTCCAGGTTCCCTTGTTCCCTAAGCTGAGTGGCTTGATGCGTACACACGCACAGCCGTGCATCCCGGGGTGCCGGTCTCTGTGCTCCTCTCTTTAGTGTCTTCAGGGCCAGGGCCTTTTCCTTTCTGTCTCTCAGCAGTTACTGTAGGGCCTCGGACATGGTGTTTATGAAAATAACTTACTCTTGAAGGTAAGTTGGCAGGCATGTAATCTTCCTGCTCTAGCCATTTGCTGGAAAATATGCTCTTGAGTTCACTGATGACTCGATAGGAGATTCCCTTGACAAAGGTCAGATTCCAGGAAGGTTATTTAACGGACATGGAGCTCATCTTTCCTTTCAGTGAGTCTAACATCCTCCTCTGGATCCATTCAGAGGGATGAACTAGTTATGAAAATGTTTACTATTCCCCCTACCTCAAAGGACGCTTTCACAGAATTGTGATTTGAGACTTACTATCCATTTTGAACGCTGCTATTTTAAAAGCCCCGATTAAATGCCTTGTACCTGTTATGAGGACGCTGTCAAAGATTTCAGTTATTATCTAACACCATGTCCTTTATATGAAGACCCTGGGAGAAGCTCCTGCCTGCTCTTGGTGTTAAGAGGAGCTGCAGCCTCCTGAGCAGCGGTTTGCTTTCATTGTCTGCACTGAATTGTGTCACTGACCAGGGTTTCCTTGTCAGTGATGGCTTTTAGGAGGGGAAAGGGGCAGAGGCCGAGGCCGCCTCCATGATAAGTGAGGGTGTGTCTTTCCCCACACTCCGTTCCATGTCTCAATTGTTGTCTTCTGTCCCTCCACTTAAAATGTATACTATTATGTTGTACATTATATACATTTATAACTTACTTTTTGCATGCTTTTGGAATAAATCAAAATATTAAAAGATTCAAGAAAATAAGGTATTTATAAAATAAGTGTACACAAAGTACAGTAGGCACAAAGGAGAAGGGGCAACTACATCGGCCTGGGGAAGGCAGGGAGTGCTTGGGGGAAGCAGCCAAATCCGAGCTCGGACTTGAAGGATGTTAGGGGTTGTGTAGTCTGATAAATGTGGGGCAAACATGCTAGATGGACACAGGGTACATGTAAAAGCTGTGAAGTGAGAGAACCCAACATGCTCAGGGAACTACAAATGGCTTCATTGGAATGGGTGTGCAGATTACATGGTGAGAGAGGAAGGGGGGGGGCCGGGCGGGGAGAGGGGTGCTGGACTCTTTCTAAGCAACCAGCTCTCATGGGAACTAGCAGAGCAGAACTCACTCACCCCACCGCCCACCCCAGGGAGCTCATCAATCTTTTCAGAAGGGATCTGCCCCCGTGGCCCAGATACTTCCCATTAGGCCCCACCTCCGACACTGGGAATCAAATTTGAGCATGAGGTTTGGAGGGTTCAAACAAACCATATTCAAATATGGTAGTCTCCTTCCCCAAAGGAACGTGGGTAGGAATGAAAGCAAAGCTTCCCTCTGCACCCCTCCTCCCTTGGAGAGGTTTGTACAGACGTGACGCTCTGCCTTTGCTGGCTGGGGTCAGATGTCCCCTTGCATGACGGCGTTTGGTCCTCTTCCTTGGGATTAGGTCAGCAACAGCCCCCTGTCAGAAGAGGCCGTGCTGGGATTTGAATACGGAATGAGCATTGAAAGCCCAAAGCTGCTGCCCCTCTGGGAGGCTCAGTTTGGTGATTTCTTCAATGGCGCCCAGATCGTCTTTGACACGTTCATCTCCGGAGGTTGGTGTTCGCGCATGGGTGGGTAATGGACGCACGGCCCCAGCTTCACGGGGACACACGAATGAAAAGGGGCCACTGCTGCTTATGACACTCATGGGTGCCGCGGTCCCTCCAGGCAGTTGGGGGTCACCCTGTTATCCACCGAGGCTGGCAGCTGTCAGTGTAACGAGCTCCTAGGAAGAGCATCTCGGTTCTTGTCAGCAGGAGGGCGGGTTCCTCTCAGCGACTATGGCCCGGAGTCAGCGCGGGGCCTTGAAAACCTGTCCCCCTTGATCCAGGCACGTTCAAGTGTTACAAAGCAGTACCTGCTTCCCGTTAAAACTTGGAATCTATGAAGTCAAAGTCAAAGTCTTTCTCCAGACCCTCAATCCCATTTTCTGGAGGTGCCCACTATTAGGTTTTGAATATATATGCCTCAAATCTTTCCTGTAGTTGTATCTTTCTGTAACATTTTAGTTGTGAGGAGGTGAAGTCCCAGAGGAGACTGGACTTTTGACATGTCCAGAGACTGTTCTACAGCGTCCACTGCCCTCTTTTCGAGGACAGTGGCCCGTGTCATCAGCTGGGCTATGAGGAAGGTGGGAGCTGCCCATTCTTCTCAGAGCTGGGCCTGCCATGAAATCAGAGTGGCATGTGCTGGCCAGGAAGCCGGGCATTCACCTCTGAGTTTGTCTTCCACTTGCTGAAGCCCAGGACACGTGGCATTGTAGCTTTTCACCCAGCCGAATGGACATTTCCCCCTAAATGTGGTCTAAGAGTGCTAGAAAGTACATGTAGGGAAAATGGTTTGGGGGGCCCGGCAGCAGACGAACATTGGTTTCACCATCCGAGTCATGTCGACTGTGTTCCTGCATCAGAGAGTTCTCACTCCCCACATCCTGCTTTTCCAGGGGAGGCCAAGTGGCTCCTACAGAGTGGCATCGTCATTCTTCTCCCACATGGCTACGACGGGGCGGGACCGGACCACTCATCTTGTCGCATAGAGCGTTTCTTGCAGGTATGTTGAATGGCTTCTAGAGTCCAAGAAACACTGTCCTGCTTCCCAGGCCATAGCTTCGTGCCCACTTTAAACTATCAGACATCACAGGGCTTGAATGAGACAGATTCGATGCAATGTCAGCATTCCTTGGAAACATAATGCTTCGGGTATCATGGATTTATGGCAATTAAAGTGGTTCCTGCGTGGACAGGCTCTGTGGTTCTCATACCAGGCTGCGCATCATAATCCCTGAGGGAACTTTATTTTTTATTTATTTATTTATTTTTTATTTTGAGGCAGAGTCTTGCTCTGTTGCGTCAGCCTAGCTCACTGCAGCCTCAAACTCTTAGGCTCAAGTGATCCTCCTCCCTCAGCCTCCCGAGTGAGTAGCTGGCACTATAGGCACGCACCACCATGCCTGGCTTATTTTTTCTGTTTTTAGTAGAGATGGGGTCTCACTCTTGCTCAGGCTGGTCTTGAACTCCTGAGCTCGATCCTCCCGCCTCGGCCTCCCAGAGTGCTAGGATTACAGGTGTGAACCGCCGCACCCGGCCTGTATTTTTACGTTAAAAAACTATTTTTTTCAAGTAACGGTGGTATTTTTATTAAATGATTCGTGGTCATCAAAACATTGTAAATATCCTCCCAGACACAGCCATTGTTATTATTTGGAAAGAATCATTACAAATGTCTCTTAATATTATTCCCTTATAGTTTATCATGAAAACTTTCAAATGTACAGAACAGTTCAAAAAAATTTGCAGTGGGCCGGGCATGGTGGCTCACGCCTATAATCCTAGCCCTCTGGGAGGCCGAAGCGGGTGGATCGCTTGAGGTCAGGAGTTCCAGACCAGCCTGAGTGAGACCCCATCTCTACTAAAAATAGAAATAAATTATCTGGCCAACTAAAATATATATATAGAAAAAATTAGCTGGGCATGGTGGTGCATGCCTGTAGTCTCAGCGACTCGGGAGGCTGAGGCAGGAGGATTGCTTGAGCCCAGGAGTTTGAGGTTGCTGTGAGCTAGGCTGATGCCACGGCACTCACTCTAGCCCAGGCAACAAAGTGAGACTCTGTCTCAAAAAGAAATAAAATAAAATAATAATAATAATTTGCAGTGAACATTCATTTACTGACCCCATAGAATCCACTATTAATATTGTGTTATATTTGTTTTATCACATATCCATCCATCATTCTTTTATCCAGCAATCCATCCTATTTTTTGATCCATTTCAAAGTAAATGGAGATACCAGTACACATCACCCTAAGTATAATACTTCAATATGCACTTCATTAATGATTTTGGCATATAGGCAGATAAAGTGTATAAATAGATGATAGATTAGTAGGTAGATAGAACAATAGATATATGGATAATTATATTGGTAAATATGACACAAAAATAAATTTATCAAAATGAGATTACGGGGCTGGGCAAGGTGGCTCATGCCTGTAATCCCACCACTTTGGGAGGCCAAGGTGAGAGGATCACTGAGGCCAAGAGTTTGAGACCAGCCTGGGCAACATAGTGAGACCCCATCTTTACAAAAAATAAAAAAAATTAGGCAGGTGTGGTGGAATGTGCCTATAGTCCCAGCTACTTGGGAGGCTGAGGCAGGAGCATTTCTTAAGCTCAGGAGTTTGAGGTTGCAGTGAGCTATGATGACACCACTGCACTTCAGCTTGGGTGACAGAGTGAGACCATGTCTCAAAAAAAAAAAAAGTCTGATATATGAAATTTCAAGGTATACAGAGATGAATTAGGGGTTGGAGCAGCAGTTGGGTATGGGCTGCAGTTTTTGGAGCCTGAGGCTGGCAGTGGGAGGGAGAACTTCTGGGCTGAGGGGTCTTCTTGCCAAATCCTGCTCTCTCTCTTCTGAGATTCAATAACTAATCCCATCCAAGGGCCCACTCCCCTCCGTCAGGGTGTGTGTTAGTTTCAGGGGCTTCTGTTGGTGCCCTGAGGTGTGTAGGGACTTCTATTCTAGGAGATTTTGCCTGTGGTTTTCACCAGGGGTGCTTGTTCCCTCCCCCTCTCCAAGTTGGGGGCATTAGTAAGAAGTGTCAGGATTCTGTCAACTCATTTTCCCTCTGTTGCTTCCAGAGTAGGATTAGGAGCTGTGCCTCAGCTTTCCGTTCGACCAGGACCTTCTGAGATTTTGTTTCTTTCTTTTATAAATCCTAACTGCTAGACTCTGTGGGACCGAGATTTAATTTCCTTGCTCTCAACTTTTCAGCCTTGTTTATTAGCTGCTTTTGGTTTTGTTTTTGTCTTAAAACACATACACATACAAACTATAATTTTTTTTTATTTCATTAGGAGAGTGAGATTCTGACAGTGCATCCTCCCATCTTAACCCCATGAGAATGAGAATCGGTATTTTTACGAGTCCGTTTCCAGATCATTCTTGCAGTCAGCTGTGTTAGGTGACACAGATTGGGTCAATGGTGAACTCCCCTTTGGTTAACACTTCACAGTTCATAAATATGCCTTCTGGTATTTTTCTATGATGGAGAGAAATGTCTTTTACTCATTGAGGATGCTCGAGTTTCCCTTTGGCTACCATGTTGTCATTGTGACTGAGACAGATGATCTTCCCGTTTCCCTCCCAGATGTGTGACAGCAGAGAGGAGGGGGTGGACGGAGACACTGTGAACATGTTCGTGGTTCACCCCACGACTCCCGCGCAGTATTTCCACCTGCTCAGAAGACAGATGGTCCGGAACTTCAGGAAGCCCCTCATTGTCGCTTCTCCAAAGATGTTACTCAGGCTCCCCGTAAGTGGAAAGACCTGGCTTGTCAACCTTTCTCTGCCTGTCTTTCTTTGCACTCCATTTTTCTCTACTTTCTATCTCTAATTATATTTCTAAATTACAGAAACATCTTTAGAGTTTTAATTGACTTTGCCGCTTCTACTTTTTCTTTAACCTTTTAATACTACCTGGAAATATAGGTAGCTTTTTGTTGCCATTGGAACCAAAGAAAGGGATAGCAGATATTGTCACACCGGTATCCCAGTCTGAGCAGAAATAACATTTTAGAAAAAGTTTTAAATTCCAAATAGTCTAAATGCAACTATGTTGGTAGTAGCAAGTTGGGGAATTTAAGATATTTTCATGAAAATAAATGGTATTATTTATGGTCATTTATTAAGATTTTTTCCATTAAATGATTTGTCACAGGTAGACTCCTATTTTAATAAACATAAATATTGTAACAATACAGCTTATTGCTACAGTTTGTACTAAGGGTACATTTCCTCTTCGTTTACTTATTTAAGTTTTAAGTGCACAATGTATTTTCAAATCAGAAAAATATGCTAGTTCAAATTCATATGAGAGTTTTAATTAGGACTAGCATTAAAAAATTTAATGTATTTAGCTGCAACTGCTGAGATGAAGTAAGACATTTAGAATTTGGCTGTTCAAGAATATCTTGTGCTGCTCCCAGAGGTTTCAGAGTCTATCTTTGGGACTGAGGGGTGCTGAAGAATGCTGCAGGTGATTTTGCTGCCACCTGTTGTTGTTTTCAGCCGTTCCTCGCATTGGGAGGGGTGTAGGGAAGGACTCATTCTCAGGGCCAGCACTTTCATGGCCCTAGAGTCAGCGAGTGCCTCCTTAGACTTGTATTGGAGGTGCCTTACTTCACTCATCCTATCCCAGCTGTAGTCAATATCCAGGACTTCCCATGGTCCCCGCGGTGGCAGTGGTCCCTTTGTGGTGGTCTCCCGATTCCCTCTCACGCAGTGTCCTGTGAACAACCTTATGCATTTGGAGGTGGCCTCATGAGTCTCTGCAACAAGTATTTGTTTAAATTGAGCTAGTTAATCAGATTTCTTTTCTTCATAGAAATAAACCCGTATCGTTCCTAGTTGTACTGACTGAACGGGTTTCACTTACAAATGATAGTCAAAAAAAAATGTATGAAACAGAAATAATTGCCCTAGCTTAGCTGTTTTGATTTGCAATATAAATTCTATAAAATGTTTCCAATTCCAAGAAATTGAAGCCTATTTTTTATTGACAATAAAGTTGTGTCATCAAACTGAAATTTTATGATTCTTAAAATTTTGTGGCACTGGACAAAAGGCAATCTCATGTAACCTCAGAAACATAATTTTACTCTGAAGCATACAGAACTGGTATTTTCTGGAGAGATGCTGTGTCCATTAGCACCTGCGTTTATGTGCAGGGTGAGGCTAGAATTTTGACACTCCTTTGGTGAACACCCCTTAGCAGTGGAAGCCTCAGCTCTTCCCACTGTTGCTAGATGTGCGGCCCCTTCTCCCTCTAGGCAGCTGTGTCAGCGCTCCAGGAAATGGCACCGGGAACGACATTCAAGCCGGTTATCGGCGATTCATCTGTGGATCCAAAAAAGTAACGTGATGTGAATCCTCTGCCTTCATACTCTGTGGTAGAAATTTAATCTGTGGGAAAATTAGTTCACGTTCAGGAATCCAAAGTGACCGAAATCTCCTTTCTCCGGACAGAAGTCCTTTAAGTCGGTGGCGTGGGAGCTACAGTGTGCATGGAAGAGTGAATGTCAGAGGCGTGTGTCGCTAAAGAAGGGTCGCCAGGGCATAGCGTGTGACCGAGTCCAGCCCCAGAGCCCCCCACTGCTTCCTTAGCGAGGCATTTCAACCTGATCGTCTCCTCTTTCTTCTGATACAATTCTTCCTTTAATGATTTCTCCCCTACCCCACTGCCCGCGTTCTCCCCGACAGTGTTAAGACCCTCGTGTTCTGCTCTGGCAAACATTTCTACGCCCTGGCAAAGCAGAGGGAATCTCTGGGGGCCAAGAAGCACGACTTTGCCATCATCCGAATAGAGGAACTCTGCCCTTTCCCACTGGATTCTTTACAGCAAGAGATGAGCAAGTACAAACACGTTAAAGGTAAGGCCTTGTCCTTGTTAGGGTCCTCTGGTTTTCAGACACCCAAAACCCACTCAAACTCTTTCAGATGAAAAGACGTGGCGGGGCCATGGGAGATACTAGAAAATTAAATCTCTTAGAAGCTGAGGGTACAAAAAAAATACAACTAGAGCCAGTGTCACCACAGCCTCTCTTGGTGTCCCCAGTCTGATATTCTTTCATCTAAAACCACTGATGTCTTGAGAGTTTGGGGGATTTTAATGCTATACCATCATTTATGAGAAATACAGTATAATTCTAAAAGACAAGCCTTTCAACAAATGCGGCTGGAGGCTGGAATATTGGATGTCTATATGCACCTTATATAGAAATTAACTCAAAATTGGTCATAAACCTGAATGTAAAATGTAAAACTATAAAACTTCTAGAAGAAAACAGGAGAAAAATCTTTGTGACCTTAGGCAAAGAGTTCTTAGATATGACACCAAAAGCACATTCCATAAAAAGTTGGACTTTATCAAAATGAAAAACTTTCACATCGTGAAAGGCATTATAAGGAAAATAAAAAGGAAAGCCACAAACTGGGAGAAAAATATTTGCAAACACATATCTGACAAAGGACTATCTAGAATATTTAAAGAACTCTCAAAACTCAACAGCAAGGCTGGGCATGGTGGCACGAATGTAGTCCCAGCTATTTGGGAGGCTGAGGCAAGAGGATCACGTGAGCCCAGGATTCCAAGTCTGCAGTGAGCTATGGTGACACCACCGGACTCCACCCAGGGCTACAGAGCAAGACCCTGTTTCTAAAAAACAAAACAACAAACTGATGAAATCAACATGCTGGTGAGGATGCAGAGCAACTGGAAGGAACCCTCAACACAAAGCCCATTTTATAATAAAGTGTTGAATATCTCATAGAACTATACTGAAAGTGAAAAACAGAATGGTTGTATGGGTACTCAAAGCATGGTTTCTACTGAACGAGTATTGCTTTCACACCACCGTAAAGTCAAAAAAGTGTAGGCTGAACCATCAGAGATTGGGGATAGTATGTATGTATTTATTGAATATATAAACTGAAATGAGTATCTTCTATAGATATTATTTGGAGTCAGGAGGAACCTCAGAACATGGGTCCATGGTCTTTTGTTTCTCCAAGGTTTGAAAAGCAACTGGCCTGCAAGGTAATAGCTCTTTCTCTCTTGTGGTGTTTGTGTGTGTGTGTGTTTATGGAGCTGTGTATACGTACATATTAATATCACATTTTAAAAAAGGGTTTATACTCAAAAAAAGTAAAAGCTGGCTGGGCAAGGTGGCTTACGCCTATAATCCCAGCATTTTGGGAGGGTGATGAGGGAGGATTGCTTGAGGCCAGGAGTTCAAGACCGGCCTGAGCAAGAGCGAGACCCTATCTCTACAAAAAAATAAAATAAAATAATTATCTGGGTGTAGTGGTATGAGCTTATAGTCTAAACTACTCGAGAGGCTGACACAGGCATATTGCTTGAGCCCAGAAATTTGAGGTTACAGTGAGCTACGATCATACCACAGCACTCAAACCTGGGTGATAGAGTGAGAACCTGTCTCTAAAAAAAAAAAAAAGAAAGAAAAGGAAAATCAATGAGAAGAGCAATTGCACTTGTGTTTGTCTTCCTATTCTGTTTGATTAAAATGCAGTTCACAGGGGAGGGGCAAAAAAACAAACAAAAAAACGCAATTCACTCATTTGATACTAGTTTGCTAGGCTCAAATCATTTTTACATGTAAATAGTTCTAACTAAGTAAACTCTATAGCTAAAACCAACTGATAGTTACTTATGAATAGGACAAATTCAAGAACTCGTCTCACCTTATCATGCCTGGAATTTAGTTAGTTGTTAGCAGTGACATAGATTTCCCTCCAACCTATTCCGTGTAACTTATTTTTCCAGAGAGGATTTGTGGTTAAGCTAAGAGAAGTGCATGCCCCTTCTTGATGAAACTAAGCTCTGATCTAGTCAAAATGTCATTTTGTTTCTTCTCTGCTGCAATGACAGCTCCGCCTCGTGAGCCGTCCCCCTTTGCCGGTACCTGCAGTGGGAATTGGCACAGTTCACCTGCAGCAGCATGAAGATGTCCTCACCAAGACCTTTGCTTGATGACAACTTTTGGAGAAATAACTACTTCCTTTTAAGAAAACTATTATAAAAGGAAAGGCCCGCTTCGTCTATTCTCTTCCTTTCCACTGGGTGACATGAAAAGACTGGCTGCTTCTAAGATATACAGTGAATGCGAACAATTTAATCTGGATTAGTTGAAATAATCAGGGGAATAGATTATAAATACATGAATGCAACCAGTAAATTTATCCTTGAAATTTTGGTAGTGTTATGGTTTGATGAAATCTGAGCGAGTTGGAGAACTACGTCATTATCTAGATGATTTCAGACTCTAACTAACCATACATGACCACAAAAAGTTCTTTAGCCTGAATTTACAGCTACATGTAGATGACCTCAACACTGCCTCTTGATTGGTTTGATGCATGTCACTTTCATTAATTTTTCCCTTCTTTCAAAGTCCTGTGATTAATAATATTTTATTCCATGTCATCTCTGGTGCTGCTTTCCGGCCACTGTACAAAATGTTTCACCAAACACTAGCAAAACTAGATTATGATTATTCCTGATTTATGTTCTTCAAAGTAGTAGTTTTACCCTAAAATCTAGGTGCTATTAAATACAAATCTCTGGGTGTATGATCTTCTAGCACTGTATTTAGCTGTAACGAAATTGATTTGTGATCTATTTTGCTGTAGTATCTCTCTCTCTTTTTTCCAAATTGTTCTTGCAGTGTGATACCTTAACTGTGTTTAACCCATTTGGGTGTCTGATATGGGGATTTCAGCCTCTGGTTAATCAATCTTGCCTCTACAAGGTTGCCCTTGTCCCTGCTACAGTATGATGTTTGTTTATGGTATTTAAAGAGCACTTTAACAGAAGGTCCTTCCCAATGCCAGGTGCTTGGGGATTTCTTAGAGGTCACCAACCACCTTCCTCAGTCTGAAATTAAACCTAGTACTGGAAGCATCACTAAACAGCTAACTACGCAGCCCCACTGTACTCAGTGCTGTAGAATGGAGCCTCTACCATCTACTGTTCTCATGCCATTTAACCACTATTCCCAGAAGTGCCGGGGGAATGAACTGGAACAAGCCCATGCCCTCTTCAGTTTTACCAGCAACTGATCAAGTCTTTCAGAATCCCTGTTCATATGGGTTGTTCTGGTCACAGCAGATTTATGACTCACATCTTAAATGTGTGCTTTAGTGTATTGATTTAACATTTCCGTGGCACTCACATCCCTTTTCTTCCCATATACCTCAACGCGTTCTTCCTGTGTCTAACTGTATAAATCATGTAATTTAGCACCACTCATGTAAGTCAGGATAATTACAAAGGGCTATTTAATGAGAAAAGTTATCAATGTTGTATATTTAACTAGAAAAAAATAAAAGCACAGTATTATTTTTTTTCTCAGGTCTCTTGGTTTCTTGAATCAAAAGTCTAAGCACAAAATGAGATGGAAGAATAGGTCTTTTTTTTTTTTTTTTAAGTTTAGATCTCCCCAGATTTCTCTCTACATTTACACCCCACAACTCTATGATTTCTTGTTACATATTCTCCAACTTGAGCCATGAAATGTGTCTTCTGTTACCTTAACTCTCTTACTCTCAATCACTACTGCAACCTGGGTCAGCATTTTTAATTACCCAGCAGGAAGGGACCGTTTGAAGAATTCCAAGTCAAATACTCATTACGTTATTTTACTTTAATCCTCTTAAAAATTTAGCAATGTGATATCTGTATCCCATTTATATCTATGCATATCATATTGCATCTATGCCAATTTCATGTTCAGTGAAGAATAGAACTAAAATTGGGTATCAATGAGTGGAAATATTAGCAGCCATGGAAAAATTTTAATTTTGTCTAAAAGGACACATTATCTTTAATAAAATAAAATTTTTCTTGTAAGAACATTTTGCTCAGTTTTCCATATACATGTTATTTGGGAAAAATAGTCTGAAGTGCAGACTTATTTAGTCTGACTGTATTACCTTTGAAGCTTTATTACTTTTAAAAATTCCTTGACTGACAATAGAAACAGTATCCCTTTTGCAAAATTGAGGAAATATGGAAGGAATTCACAGATTAAGAATAAGACTTTTGCGTCTTGAGTTTCCAAAAGCTTCACCTACATTTTCCTTGAATGTACTTGAGTATTTGGTTTTCATCTTCAGCTTCTCATAGGGTCCAGGCTTAAACTATTGTATTTTGGGGAAATTTGGACAAAATATTTAAATCTTCAATATTTATTACACACTGTTATACAAATAAACAACTCCTAAATTACTGTGTAGAAATAGTAACCTTTTGTCATGTTTTACTTAAATCTGATACAGCAAAGTCTAAAGCAGACTCATTTCCCCACTGCTGATTGCAAAATCAGTTAATTTTAGGAAACTTTGATTAAATTTGTATTACCTTAGTGTTGTTTCCCTGTGTCTTCTCTGACACATATGGAGAACCAGCCATAGTTGAACCAAAACAAGAAAGAGTGGAATGGTATTTCATCAACCAATATTTTATTGGACACCTCCCTCGTCCATATATGGCATTGTTGTGGACCTCAAAAATATATAGAAGTAAAACATGAAATAAGTTGCCCTCTGTCCTCAATGGTGTAAACAATCTATTTAGGAAAACAAAGCATTTTACATGTATAGAAATGTTCTTGTACATGCTAAAACAACATGAAAGGTCAAGGTACGGTGATATTCCTGATAGCTGTAGATTAGGCGGCATATTGTGATTAGACAAGGAAAAGTCCCGCATAGCAGTAGAATGGTTGAAGAGTAATTCACAAAAGTTATCCCGAGTGTCAAAGCTCATTCCCAGGCCATTATTGAGATATGGCACTATCTCGGAAATGGGCAGTACAGAGAGACATAAATTTTTTTCTCATATTATTTATCTGAGATTCTAATTTTATTAGAATGTTTTCAAACAATGTTAGGTTGAAACAAATGAGAAAGGATCATAATTTGTAGATTTGTTTCCTGTATATGTTAGAATATGATTATCTGTTTAAACAATTATTAAATATTAACTCTAAAAAAAATTTATTGTGTCCATTCCTGCAGATTTAAGAACCTCTTAAAAATGAGAAAAAGATGTTAAATGAATATGAAAATAGAGACTTCAGTTTTCATGGAGGTTTCATGGAGGTTTAAAAATCAGTCAATTTGAAACAGATGTTCAGAAGAATAATCTAAAACATAAGGTTATTACCTTTATTACCAGTTTAGGAACTCACAAAATCGCTTAATTTTTGAAAATATAAATATCTCAATGCTTTCAGCAGTGAAATAAAGATTTCTATTGAATTGTATGGACTTGATACTAATGAAAAGGATAGATTTTTAACGTATTATTTGTCTAAAATGGGGCATACTGCTGATTCTTTTATGTGTGGAGCCCCGGCCCGTGAGCTAACACCAAGCTACACCATTGCATGACCACAAACCACTGGTACCGAACTGCCGAGGAGCCTGCAGCAGCGAAGTCCCAGCACCCCGATGCTCGGGCGCCCTCTGCCCGGCCTGGGAGGATCGTGCTCCCCCACGCCCTCTCCCCGCCTCCTGGCCAGCCCAGCCGGGCTCAAGGCTCCCATTACCTGCTCAGCTCGTCGCTGTCATCCAAGCCGTTTTTCCCGAGTAAGATGTGCTTCATTTTCGCTGCTTTCCCCGCTGCTGGCAGCTCTGTGGCCTTTCCCAAGATCTCTGTCCCAGACGTGGTGCCAGGGCTGTGAGTGGACGCTGTCACCATCCTCGCCCCGAGCCGGCCCCATCCTCCACCGGCGGCGCAGGGGCGCTAGGGCGACTCCTCGGTGCTCTCGAAGCCAAAGTCTTTATGGTAGAGGCCGTGGGGCTTCGGAGACGCCTGGGCTCCCCTGGCTTGTCACATCCTCTGGACCCCAACGCTAGTAAGACAACAGGGTCTGACCAAAGCCTCCGACGAGGGAACATCGGTTTCCCGCCTGTCGGACCAGTAACGGCGGCCAGGCGACTCCGGTGAACACAGTGCGGGGGCGGGGGCAGAAATTCGGGGTCCTGCTGCGCATGCGCGAAGGCCCAGGGACCCTGCCCTAAGAAATTCTCCGCAGCCCGCGCTGCCGCGCTGCGCCCCTGACGCTGGTGGGGCTCTCCAGGCTGCCTCAGTGGTACCCAGTGCGCCGCCTGCCCCGCCTGCCAGGGCCGCCTGCCAGCACCGCCTAGGCCGCGCGGAGCGGACCACTAGCGCTAAGCACCTCGCGGACGGACACCGGGACGGGGCCGAGCGCCTCGCGCACGGACACCTGGGACGGGGCCGAGCGCCTCGCGCAAGGACACCTGGGACGGGGCTGTGCGCCCCGCGAACACACACCTGGGACGGGGCCGAGTGGAGAGCTATGATTTTGTAAGGTACTCTGAAATATTAGGTGTATCAACTTTATAGTTGGTTATATTCTGAGAGAAGTGAAGGATTTCACTTATGTCCAATAGAAAAGCAAACTATTTACAATCTATTGCAGATTATTACTTTTGGATTATAAAATTCTAAAGTATCAAAACCATTTTTCCCTGCATTAACAGTGTCATTGACATGTATTGTGTGCTCAATATTTGTTGAATGAATGAATAAACGGTTGAATAGATGAATGGTGATTTCTTTAGAAAAATGGATAGTTGGCCGGGTGCGGTGGCTCATGCCTGTAATCCTAGCCCTCTGGGAGGCCGAGGCGGGTGGATCGCTCGAGGTCAGGAGTTCGAGACCAGCCTGAACAAGAGCGAGACCCCGTCTCTACTAAAAATAGAAACAAATTATCTGGCCAACTAAAATATATATAGAAAAAATTAGCCAGGCATGGTGGTGCATGCCTGTAGTCCCAGCTACTCAGGAGGCTGAGGCAGGAGGATCGCTTGAGCCCAGGAGTTTGAGGTTGCTGTGAGCTAGGCTGATGCCACAGCACTCACTCTAGCCAGGGCAACAAAGTGACACTCTGTCTCAAAAAAAAAAAAGAAAAATGGATAGTTTATTGAAAGTAGGGTTCCAAAATTGCCTAGGTACAAGATCTTTTTATTTTAATAAACAGCATTTGCAATTTTCAGAAATAATTATAGTTAGAAATGGAATGATTACATGGATTCATCAGCTATCATATCACGTCTTGGGCCCAGCCCAGGCCCACTGGGGCTGCACACAGGCTTAGGGAGGGTATGGGTGGGCAGGGGGAGAGCAGCACATTTGCATGCAGGGCCCCTCTCTCTCCTCTGGGGCTGGAGGGTGGATAAGAGAGACCTGCAGCCTACCTGCCTCAGCAGAGCTCTGGGGTGTCTGCACCACGGCCTGGGCCCCACTCCTCCTCCTCATCCTCCTCCTTCACTGCACAGGTCAGGATGGTCCTCAGCATCCTGACCCCCCAGCTCACTGATAACACCTCCCAAACTCCCGCCAAGACTCTCCTACCCTCTTGTCCCTCCTCCAGGATGTAATGGTTGTCTGTGTTTGCAGGGTTCCTCTCCCAGCGTGTGCTGACTCCGCTGCCCTGTGCATCTGCCTTCACAGGAGCCTGGGCCAAGCTCACCTGCGCCATGAGCAGCGGGAACAGCAGCCGCACCACTGCGTGGCAGCAGCAGCAGCAGCAGCAGCAGCAGCAGCAGCAGCCGCTGCCAGGGGAGGCCCCTGGCTGTATGATGTGTATCAACAGTGATGGAAGCCATGGCAAGGGGGACAGGATCCCCAATCACTTCTCGGGCTCCAGCTCTGGGGCTGACCACTACCTAACCATCTCTAGCATCCAGTCTGAGGACAAATAGACTATATCTGTGCTGTGTCTCATAGCGCTAGTGTGTCACTTGGGTAAAGCACAGTGATTGAGATGCATGGGAAAGTGAGAGAGTTTTCTACTCTGCCTCCAGTGCTGCCACATGACTCCAAGACAGAGTGTCTGGTTTACAATCCTCAAAAATGTCGTGTTTTTTTTTTTTTTTTAATTTTGCAAAGAAAAGCCAGAAGCATTGATTCCTGTGAAGAATTCCCTGGGCACCAGGTTGCTGGGTCAAGCTTCTATAGAAGGCACAGGTCTGTAGTCATGATCATGTCACCCCCTGCTGGTCTTTACTTGTCACTGCAAGAGGGATTCAAACACTGGGACTCAGACATACGCCTCCTGTCTCACGAGGTTCATTTTAATGACCGTCCTAGAAGGTAAGTTTACTTGTGACTTAAGAATTTTTGGTATTCTATAAACATACTAGAAAGCTAAGTCTAGACAAATAGAGCTATAACTAATGAAAATTTGTACATAATGGGAGAGAAAGTTTTAAACCCTTTGGTTGCCCCCCAAATTTTCTCAGGCGTCCAGGTTTTGTGAGTGCGGGACAAGGAGGAGAAATTGTTCCCACAGTGCTGATGGCAACTGACATACAGTAATCTACTAAAGAGGGAGGAAAAATAAATGACCCTGAGGTCACCCTGACAGCCCTGAGTCTCAGAGTCTATTTGATTGGATGTGATGTTTTTCAAAAGAGGTAGCCCCAGAAACACTTCTGAAATTGTGGAGTGAGGACATCAGAAAACCTGATCCACCATATAAGCAAAGAGAACACTTGTAAAATTGTTTAAATTAACTTTTTCAGAACTCTGGACAGTTACCAAAAGATTACAACAATCTAAGGAACATTAAAAACGATAATAAAGTGGAATCTCCATGAGAATTGGAAACTTTGTGGTAGTTTTTGTTTTGTTTGGTTTAGTTTTGGTTTTTCCGAATGTCCCCATTGCTCTCGCCCCAGATCTACCATACCCTTGAAAGCCAACAGCCTCAAAACCTCTGTAGCTGTGGACAGCAGAATAGCATTTGCTAAAGCAGCCAAATGATAGGTTCCGATGTCCCCCAAAAGTCCCTTGCCTGTATACCTGCCATCACTCGAGCTCTCTGGAAGCTCATGGAAAAGCCTAATTATCAGCACTTATTTGAATCTGAATCGACTCAGAGCTTGCTTGGTATAATCTATCCCCAATATGTATGTCAAAACAATCATAGCAATTAATAAATATCGAAAGTGCCTGAGACAGTGATACAGGATGCAGTAAACAACAGGCTGGCCAAAAAACTTAAAAGGTGAAACTGGGGTGTGGGAAGTCTGTATGTGGCTTTGGTGAGCTCTGTCATATTCCTGGGGATCAAGATCATTTGTGGCTGGGTGCAGTGGTTCACGCCTGTAACCTAGCATTCTGGGAGGCCAAGGCGGGAGGATCGCTTGAGGTCAGGAGTTCGAGATCAGCCTGAGCAAGAGTGAGACCCAGTCTCTACTAAAAACAGAAAAAAAATTAGCTGGTTGTGGTAGCGTGAGGTGGAGTTGTAAAGTGATGGAATGTTGAAGTTATTCCACAATATACACACAGAGCCTTTGGCAAAGGCTGAGAGATGTGTTGCTTCAAGGCATTTAAGAAAATCTCTGTCCAACAATTAGCTGACCACAAATTATGCCTCAGTCATATGGAAATAAGGTAAATGGGAGTGTGCATGGTGGTTAACAGGATAAAACAGGGAGATACGGAGCAATACATGAGAAAAGGACGACTTTTCTCCTGGATCTTACAAACTAGTACAAATATGTAACTCTCACCTCAAAGATGCTTTAGCCTAGGCTAGGAAGCACATCTCAATGGAGTAAGAAGAGCGTCAGTTCACAGTGTGAGGGATACTGTACTCGTGAGAGGCCGAAAGATTGAAATTTTTAACACAATCCTACCCCCCAAACCTTTCTGACATTTGTTATATGCTCAAGGAAGGAATATATATTTCTTTTAATAAGCTTTACATAAGTATTTCTAATGCACATGTACTTTTAAACATAAATAAACCAAAGTGAAATGAAAATAAAAATTTTTCCTAATTTTTCTTACCAGAAAAGTAACAATCATCTCTCTATATCTTAAATAAAATGACATAATTTCCAGCTTCTAATAACAGCTCTATGACGATGTTCATAAAAAGCTACTTCTGCTTAATGTGGGGATAAAACCTAGTTTCCAGCACAGACGAGTAAGGATCCATCCAATATTATTTAGCAAGCCCAAAGATAGTCTTAAAGTCTGTATTTTATCATACCACTCTCCTGTCCCTAGCACATCTTTTTTTTTTAATTATGTTTTAGCATCTTAAGTAAAATATCCATCAGCCAGAAATGTTTTCCCTCAATTTTTTTTAACCTATAAAAATTTCATACACACAAACTGACAAAATATGTCAATATACGGTCCAAACATCCAATTGAAGTATTTTAGGCATTTTTATTTAATAAATAACTTCAGTAAATAGCATTGTAAAAAGTGAACTGTTAAAATTAAAAGGCACTTAAAACAAGAATGTGACTAGCATGAAACAAGATGGGCAACTCAAATAGTGAAAAGTAAATATACAGTGGTTTGTTACGGCACTAACTGAAAGTGAGACTTGCGTATAAGTGAGAGCTGTTACATAGGCCACGGTCCAACTTCACACAGTCATTAAAAAGGCAAATTTACAGCTAAAACTTCAAAGAAAAAGTCCTGATAAAAACGTCTTACCCCCAAATTGCAAACAAATACATTGAAGGATCAGGAGAGGTGATAAAAAGCACCAGGCATTAAACAAAATAAAAATAATAAAATAAATTCAACTTAAAAGGTCCCCATTTAGCAAACACTTTGTAAATTATGGCCTTTATGTAAATAGTGCTAAAATCAAGGACTCTTTAGCAGAAAATTTCCCAGCACTTTCATCTAAGGCTCGTATTTATAAAGAGAAGGCATTAAAGTTACCAAAGATTAAGTAACTCTTAAAATGGCACACAGGTTTTAAAGCTATTTGTTTTTCCTTCCTAACTCTGTAACTTTTTCCCATGGCCTTTATAGAGCAATGGTTTTAAAACTATTTTACACCAGTAACTCTCAACAACCTTGTCTTTCATATATATCATCAGTCACGTCTAATAGGCAAATAGCAAAATAACAGATTTAAAACAATCCTAAACTAGCTAGCAGGACATTTACTTTGGATTCTGTATAACTGAAAACTGACATATTTGTAAAGCTAAAAATCAGTTTCAATACATGATTAATAGAAACCCTCCTTGTGTTCAGTACTTTAACTACCACCTTTTCAATCGTTGTAGAAGTAGCGCTTAATCCAATAAGAGCTTGATTTCAATAGTCCAGGAAGAAAAGGTCAAAAAGGCACAATGTGACCTTAGCTGACGAGGATAACCATCCTGTCTCAAGTCTTTTGTCAGTCCCTGGCATGGATTATAACATTATTTTCAAAATAATAAAAAACTTTTTTAATTATACATATTGTACATTTTCAAAACCTGCACTGGAGTAAAACCATGGCAATATTGCCCTAAAGCTATTTTACTGTGACTATGGAAATTGCTACTTTTGCATTCAGTGCTGTGAAGTTTGCACAGGTAGTACTTATTTTCCCTCATACTTCGGATTGACCACAGTTGTCACGGCACTCTTGTAAATAGGATTTTCACCCTAAAAAAAAAAAAAGTGAGAAAAATTATCAGTCACTCTACTAAAATCATGTAGTATTACTTTATAAATCAAGATTGAAAGTGACAGTTATTTTAAGAAGTTATTTCTATTTTATCTGTCCAGGTATCACAATTGTTTTAAACACATTAATAATGGCTTACATAAAAATGAAAAATGAAAGCTTTATTCTCCAAGTCTAATGATGTCCCTGTTATCTGGCACTGTTTCATCCTTCAGTCCTTACTCCACTGGGGGGTTGATTTAAGAATGTCCTCCATGGCAAGGACTGTGCTTGGATTGCCTTCGAACTCGTTTGCAATGTGTCTGTAATACACACGTATCTTAAAGAAGTGTTACCTCTGCTGCCACCAATTGCCTGATTCTTATCCCTTTACTGTGCATAGCAGGCGCCTGACAACCAGGACAGGAACTGTTGGCTTTCACTGCAGTGAGGGAGGTGTGTTCCTCGGGCTCATCCACAAGAGTGACTGCATTAGAGCTCTCAGGTAAAGGCTGTCATAGTGTCACTGAGGGCACACTTGGTGACATTCACCAAGTCACACTGTCAAATTTGCTTAGAATGTTAACTAAAATAATTACTGTTCTTCATGAAATAATTGTCATTCTTCAATATCATATTGGGTAAGATGTTTTAATGCAATACTATATTTTAGTAAAGAGTACTGAAAGGAAGCCTAGCAAGTGACTCCGAGCCATAAACACAAGAGATCTTTTAAGATCCAAAAATATACTGACAGTGATGTTTTCAGCAGAAAATAACATATAATCCCATACCGCCATTGTCTTTAAAAATTCTCTTATGTTAAATCCTGTGTTTAAATATCTGCTATAGCATTCTTCTTTCCCCTGTTCTTATAAATTGAATGGTAGGATTCAAAGTCAAATGAGAAATGTGGCCAAATAACCCCTTTTCAGAGGAAATTACAGTGAGTACAAAAAAAAAATTTGTTAACTACCAGAGCAATAATATTTTACACAAAAATTAAGATTTTAGAATGTTTAGCTTTACATCTCACTATAGAACCAAGTGCAGGTGATTTTTTAAAAGATATTTATAGAAAGCATCCAAAAGTAATTTTTGTTTTTTAAATTTTATTCATACTTCACTGTAGATTATGTCTGGATCTGGCTTTTGGTGCCACAATTTCTGCCCTCAAAGACAGTATAGTTTTCATGGATGACAGACATGAAAATAAGGCATTCTAATAATCTGGGAATAGTGTAAGAAAAAAGTGATAAACTTTATTTGAGAAGATAAGGGATATTTTCATAGTGAAATTGACTATGGATAAATTATTGAAATGTAAATAGAAATCTGTGCAAAGTCAAGGTGTAGGGAAAAAAGGACACATTTATGTAAAAATATTATGTAGTTCAGAAGTTTTTAAGAGTATGTGTGTGGTGGCATATGATTTGAGGTGTGGGGAAGGGGAAGGAGACGAGAAAGAAAGGCAGTGCCAGTCATAAAAGACTCTGTGTGCCACGCTTAGAAGTCCGAACTTTATCCTGTAGATGGGAAACCACTGAGGGAAATTGTGGCATATAAATGCTGGCCCTGTAAGACACCAAATAAACCACTGTGATTTCATCTCAGCCGCTAGACTGAGTACCAATCAGAACACATGGCAATACACCTTAGCCCACATCCCCCACTGCTCAAAACACAACCTGACTGGTTGTTTCAGAAACGTGGAGGAACTTGGGATCCCTCAGAGACAAAATCATATGCTCTGGACAAAATCATACAGAATATCAGATTCTGAGCTCGAATCCCAACTGGAGCTAATGCATGTGCAGTCATGACAGCAGACTTTCAAACTGGAGTCAGGAGACTGGACCCTAACAACTACCTCTTAAAAAGTAACAGAGTACAAAGCAATTAGACTTGTCCTTTCCATCCTCCTATCTGCATATAAGGCCAGTACTACTCCTTCTTTCAAGTATGTTGGGAAAATAAACTGCCATTTAATTAAGTTTCTTTAAAATAATGCATAAGATAAATCTAATATTTAATACTTAAGAATTGTAAAGGAAGGATAAAAAATTTTAAAAAGCTTTATATTATTGATGATTCCAAAGTATAATTTATATGGAAGAACTTACCTTTGAAGAAAAGTTTTTCTTGTCATGTACACAAACATTTATATTTATTACTTCAAAGTCCATACAAACAAAAGTTTAACATGCAAGGTTAGAGGTAAAATTAATCTCACTATCTGCATTAGGCATCATTTAAAATGAGGTAAGCTAAAATAATCCAGATTAGTTCCATCGTTCAGAGTGCAACTCCAGCCCTACCCCAGCAAAAAACAAAGCCTATTTGAATCAAGAGAACAGGGTTATATTCTGAAATGAAGCCCTTTGTACTCGGTGAAATGTCATCTTTGTGCTCACTCTGGAGTGGCTGACAGTGGCAGCCACAGAAACATTTCCATTATATTCTGATATATATAATAACATAACTGCGGGAGATTTGGAATCCATATTTAAATTTATATAACAGCAGATGGGGAAAGATCATTTTTTCAATCCACTTGAACAGTTATAAATTGATGTGGTATATTCTTTTTAATGTACCTACATGGTAGTCTTATGTGCCAAAATAATTACAGTGACTGTTATCCCAAATATGTAAATATGTTAATGATGTAATTGACTGGGAAACCTTAGTCCTATATCAGAAAAGTGCTTATAATCCATAATTTAATTTACTGATACTTATTCATTAATTTCTATTGTTAATTTCTACTTTAATTTTTCTTGAGAAAACATCTCTTAGAATAATCTGTACTCATTAATTTGCCTGGAATGCACTAATGCATGAAGAAATTTTTATCAAACTTTTGCTTCTTGAATTACATAAAATACTTATTTTGGCTCAAGTAGTAACATTTTAGACAAAAATTAAATTAACAATACAAATATTAAGTTTAAATTATAATTATTTATAGATAATTTCCTCCAAAGTATCAACATATAGCAAAAGCAAAAATTTCACCATTCAGTAGGACAAATTTTGTCTCATGTGAGAAATAATAACCACATGAAATTGTCAATATTTGACTATTTTTGACCTACAAAGAAAAAAGAAAAAAAAAATGCCAGCAATTTCATGGGTTAATCAGTTTTCTCTTAAAATGACTTTCTGGGCCGGGCGCGGTGGCTCACGCCTGTAATCCTAGCTCTGGGAGGCCGAGGCGGGTGGATTGCTCGAGGTCAGGAGTTCGAGACCAGCCTGAGCAAGAGTGAGACCCCGTCTCTACTAAAAACAGAAAGAAATTATCTGGCCAACTAAAAATATATATACAAAAAATTAGCCGGGCATGGTGGCTCATGCCTGTAGTCCCAGCTACTCGGGAGGCTGAGGCAGTAGGATCGCTTAAGCCCAGGAGTCTGAGGTTGCTGTGAGCCAGGCTGATGCCACGGCACTCACTCTAGCCCGGGCAACAGAGCGAGACTCTGTCTCAAAAAAAAAAAAAAAATAAAAAAAAATAAAATAAAATAAAATAAAATAAAATGACTTTCTGTAAAGTATTAGGCAAGAAAGAGAAAAATGTGTCAAGTCTCAGACTAATACAAATATGTACCAACCTGCCCATATATGAATTTGACTATAATTTTCTGGCCTGCAAATCAAACTTTAAAAAAAGTCTTAAAATCTACTTAGAAATAAAAATCTGACAAGTTAATGATTTCTAATATTCTCAGTACTTCCTATATCTCTTAAAGATATTAAACATTCTTTATTTTGGCTTTATTCATTATCGGTTTATAAACGCACTTCCAACCGAGTAAAGGTCACTGCAGTGTTGGCCTCTATGTGAAGTGACTTCCCTGTTACAATGTTTGCCCACAGCAGCAGTACTGTTCTGACTGAGTTACAACAAATTGTCAAAATGCTACAATTCTCTATAATAGTGATCTACCACTTCCTAAGCAAGAAACAGAGTCTCCTGAAGATACGTGATTGCCACCAGTACGATACAGTGGATAAGAATGTGGACAATGGAGCCCAACTGCCTGGGGTTGAATCTCAGCCCTCCGACTAACTAGCGATGTGAACGTGCTCAAATTACATATAGCCCTTATGTGCCTCAGTTTCCTCATATGTGAAATACGAATAAAAATAGCTCCTACAATTTTCACTATGAAGATTAAATATACATTAAGTGTTTAGAACCATGCCTGAGACATGAGTATTATATAGATGTTAGCTATTATTATAACTATTACCAACACACATTAACTGCACAGTAAGATAGGAAGTGAGAAAAGCTGAATCCTAGATCACCAGTCAGGAGAATTTAGTTCTTATCACAATTAACCTTGTTTATCCAAGAGTTTTAGGGGCTTATGTGATTATATTAAAATATGCTGGAAGCATTTCATGAAAATTCAGATATTAACAGTTTGAAACTCTGTGTAAGGAAGAATTCTGTCCACTATTGATACAAGAGAAAATGGTGAGTTTCTCATCCAGGTGAAACACATTCACCAATGTAACTTACCCAAGCTTGGAGAACAGGATAAGGAAGCTTTACTACAACCATTAAATTTCAATTAAGTTTTAATATAAAACTGTAATAAGATTTTCTCTTTAAAGTCTTTGTTATATAAAAGAATTTCAATCTCAGATTTGAAAATTAAGATCATTCACATACATACACATATATATACATACACACATATATATATGGTCCTCTGGGTTTTAATGAAATTTCAAGTTATAGTCAAGAACGAAAGAATCTCAACTCTTTCTAGAACCAATAATAATGGGATTGCACTTGTATACTATACAAACATTATAGCAGGTTAAAATTATTTTTCTATTTTGCAATTTGGATTTCATGTTCAATTTTCACTATTCAACCCTAAAATTGATACACAATTTGTTATTTAAGGATAATACCACATGAGGCATAGGACTACTGTGAGGGTTACAGCTGACTGATTTCACATACTGTCCTGCTTTTGCTAAAAACAACCACTCCATACAATAGATAGCACTAACTCTGTTACAGACGAGGGAAACTAAATCTCCAGGAGGTAAAAAATGTCTCAACACTGTTCTACTAAGTGGAAAAGCTGGGATCTGACCCTAGGTCTGTCCAATTGCAAAGCACACAAAGCACATTCTCTTTTCACTACAACACGGCTGTTGTTTCCATACCACATAACTTATTTTAAAGGCCTTCTAAACGCTAAGTTAACACACAAAAAGAAAAGCCACAATATAGCCATATAAATAAAGCCAGACTTTTAAAAAATCAGCAATAGTGATAAAGGACACACAGTGCAGTAAAAAAGGATAAAAGTTCACATGCAAAGGCAGAAAGTGAAAGAAGATACGAACGGCAACTTAGAGACCAGCTTTACGTCCATAGTTTGGGTTCTTGAAATTATTAATAGGACTCTTGTAAATCGGATTTTCTTGCTAAAGTAAAAGAAATAGTGTCTAATGATTTCATCAGAAAGAAAATCGACATTTATAGTGTGTCAACACTATGAAGGGAATTTTTACTATTTCTATACTTTTGAAATTAGTAACTTTTTTTAAAAACCCAAGCAAATTGTAGTAAAATGGAAATGACTAAAACTCATTTATAATTTAAAGATACTGAAGATAAGTCACTGCTTTCTTGTATCAAAAGATGAATACACAGGGCTGACATTTAGCCACCTCAACCTCTGACTCTGTATTTCAAAACACTAAATGCTGGTGTAAACTTTCAGTCACTTAGGGCTTTCAAAATGTTTTTATAAAGCAAGGTTTATGGAGATATAATTTCCATAGAGTAACATATACCTTTGTTAAGTATAGAGTTCCATTAGATTTCAAATGCATGAACACACCCACGATCAAGTTATCCCAAAAAGATCCTTTATGCCCCTTTGTGGTCAACCCTTTTCCCTATTCCAGCGCCTAGCAATCACTGATATGATTTCTGCCCCTTAGTTTTGCCTTCTTCCAGAATCTCGTAGAAATGGCATCACAGAGTATGTAGCCTTTTGACTCTGGCTACCTTCCACATTGGGTCTATGTTTTTTGTTTTTTTTTTTTAAAGTGAGAGCAGCTTTCCACTGAATAGCTTGCTACACAGATAACGTTATTTAGGATTCTATTTTACGTTAGACAAAAAGGCAGAAGAGCAGATTTAGGATCAAAACTATTAAAGAAATAAAAATATTGGCCACAGTACCCAGAACATACATATATTCTTGTAATGTTTTATTTCAATGGGATATATTTAGGATGCTTTCTGGTTTTCACTAAATGCAAACTTTTTGAATAATACACTTTTGGGGGAATAAAAAATTTAAAGAAGACTTTAATAATCAGTCTTACAGTTAATAAACAAGTCTTAGAAGCGTTGTATTTATTTTTATGAGCCACCTTACTTTTTGGATGATTTGTCACTTACCGTGTCCCATTTGGCATTCATTTTCTCCTTTTCAAATTTAGCAAATTCCCTTCTGTCATGAATTATCATTAAAAGCTTCCATATCAGCAATAAGGCAAGGCCAATAAGAACAATTCCTGCAACCACACCAGCTACAATCGGGATGATGTCTGGACCAGTGGGACACTCTGGAGAAGAAGAAGGTAATGATGAGCACACAAGGGACTAGTATGTGCAAAGTCCAGCCATAAACACGAAGAGTATCTTTCTTTTATGGATTTTGCTTTTACCGGGCAATATCTTATTTAAAAAGATAGGAATAAAATAACATAGGAATAAAAAATCCCACATAAATGAATGCACATTATCCCAAACAATCTGTAAAACAGCTATTAGAACAAGCGAATTTACAAGGTTACAGGATACATGATCAATCAACAAAAATCTTAGATATTTTTCTATATATAATAAATAAATTGATTTCTACATATTGGAAATAGAAATTTTAAAACAGTATCATTTATAATAGCATCAAAAATCATGAAACCCTTATGTGTAAATCTAACAAGACATGTACAAAATTTGCATGTTAAAAATCACTAACCACTGATAAAAAGAAATCTTTAAGACCTGACTAAATGGAGGGATATTCCATGTCCATGAATTAGAAGACTTCATACTGTTAAGATGTCAGTTCCCCTCAATTTGATCTATGAACTCAATGCTATTCCTGGCAGAACTTTTACAGAAATCAGCAAGCTAATACTAAGGTTTACATGGAAGGGGGAGAACTAGGTAAGTATTTCAAAAACACTTTTGGTAAAGAACAGAGTTGGAAGACTCACATTACCTGCTTTCAAGTCTACCTATAAAGCTCCAAGACAGTGTGGTATAGCTAGAGGACAGACACACAGATTAATGGGACACAATATAGAGTCAGAAACAGGTATACACATGTAAGGTCACCTGATTTTCAGCAAAGGTAGAGAAAGGACACTTTTCAACAAATGGTGCTGGAACTATTGGACATTCATATACAAAAACTCGAACCTCTCACCATATATTAACTCAAAATGGGTTAGAGACCTAAATAGGGAAACTATAAAACTTCTAGAAGAAAACAGGAGAAAAAACCTTACAATCTTGAGTTAAGCAAAGAGTTCTTAGATCTAATAGTAAAAGCAAGATCCATAAAAGAAAAACTTGGTAAACTGTACTTCATCCAATTAAAATCTCTGGTGTTCAAGACACTGTTAGAAAAAAATGAAAAGGACAAACCAACTAGGAGAATATATTTGTAAAACACGCATAATGGAAACCTGTACAGAGACTTTAAAAAATAGCTTGGCAGTTCTTCATGAAGTTAAACATATGCTTACCATATGCTCCGAAATTCCACTCTTAGTATTTACCAAAAAGAAATGAAAATTTATGTTTGTACAAAAACCTGTATACTAAAGTAGAAAATTCCAAAGAATCTACAAAAAAGCTACTAGAAAAGCCAAGATAAAAAATGTTTTATGTTCTGAGAAGTTGGACAAATTCAGCACTGTAACATCCTTTAATAAATTACCTTTCCCCATATCTAAGCCTAAATCAAGCTCAAATTTAAATATCATCAGTAATGATGTAACTCTTACTGAGCACCTCTAAGTGCCAGGTATTATGCTAAGTGCCTTGCACGAATTACTACATTTAATCTTCAGACTCCGCACTCAGAAAACTTAAAACCTGATCTCTCTTGTCCTTATTTTTTATACAGTAAATTAAACACTATGTTAAGCTTTTGAGAGATGAAAAACTCCCCCACTTGAAGCTAAAATAATCCAGCTGGAGGCTGTTCCAGGACATTAGGGAACCTGACAATAGGCCTAAATCGTAAAAACAAGATACAAAGGAAATGAAAAGGATTTCTGAAATGATCAGAGTTCTACCTGGAGTCTCCACAACGTGAACAGTGATCTCTCCATTCCCACTGACTGAGTATGTGAAATAGAACCAGCAGTCATCAACATCCTTCTCCTTACAATGGGACAGGGGGTCTACTTGGCCCGGCTGAGGCAATTTGTCCCGATTTTCTACCTTGGTGATGTTGAAATACGAGCATTCCTGTGCACATGTGTCTTTCTTTTCTCCTTTATTGAATGCTCTGCACTGAACACATTCTCTGTCGAAACACAAATTATTATGTTTAAATTTTATTTATCATAAATATTTGCTTAAACATTATTTCATGTGCTAATAAACTCATGTGACCAAACTGAACCAAGAGCTATGAAGGAGGATTTAAATAAATGGAGAGGCATACTACATTTCTGGATGGAAAAACTGCATAAAAAGATGCTAGTTTCCCAAATGAAATTATAGATTTATTACAGTTCAAATTAAAATCCCAATACAGAAATAAAAGGTAGTAAAATAAATGAGCCCTATCCCATATTAAATATATGACATAAAACCATAATAATTTAAACAATGTGTTACTGGTACAATAAAATTCTTAAAGGGGAAAAGTCTCAATTTTGCTTAGTCAAGACACAGTAATTAAGCAATTGGTAATCTTAACAAAGGTTACCACGTAGATTCAATTATACAGCAAATTCAGACCAAAATAATAATAGAACTCTCATATGACACATTTCATTATCATGGAATACCTACTAGCTGTTGAGAGAGAATTTTTAGGAATTAAAGAGTAGGCTTCCAAGTGGCAGGTATTTTATTTACAGTATAACCTAATACCGGCACCATTCTGGTTCTGGTGCTAATACACACTTAGATCAGCTGAGAGTAAATACCAATTATTTCAGGCAATTAGGAAACACTTACTTATGCTCAGCACAGACACCGAGGCAAGTCTGACACATCTCACACGTCTGCCCTTGAAACTTGGGGTCTGTACACTTGCAGACGCCACACTCACAGATGCCCCGGCCGTTGCAGATCTGGCCGTTTGAGGCCTCACAAGTAGACGTGTCCAAAGAACAGTCGCAGGCACTGCCAGTGTAGTTGGGGTTGCATTCACATACGCGACACTTGCAAACACCATTTCCTGCAATTAAATATATCATTTCTCAAAACAATGAGAAAAATATAAAATCACAGTACTCATTTAAAAGTAAAAACAAGCAACAACGGGAGAAAGTGTCCCTAGGGGATGGACTGATCCTTAACACTGCCACTTTTCTACTTACTCACCAAGTAACTCTTAAATTTTTTATCATATTAGATGGGATCACATGTTACAACCACGTCAGACCCTTTTCTTACCTCCACAAATTAAGCCATTGGATCTATCGCAGTTGAAATTATCACATTCGCAGAATTTGCCAGAGTAAATTTCATTGGTATTGTCCCTCTTCCTACAAACACACTGTCCACAGACGCACTCCCCGTTGTTACTGCAGATTTCTGAACTGTTTTCTTTCCTGCAGTAAGCATCCATGTCTTCACTGTTAACCTCATCTGTGCTACATTCACAATGTCTACCAACACGTCCCTCGTTGCATCTAAAGAAAGATTCCAAAAGTGCAATCACATAAAATAAAAATAATGCAAAATAACAAGTCATGCTGTCAAAAAGACTGGGAGAGGAAACAAAGCTATAAACAATCTCTTCAACCTACAAATATATTAGGTGGGAGTGTTCATGCCACACATGTCATAGATGTGTATGTTCATGCCACACACATCACAGATGTGTATCAAGGGTTATATGTGCATGCATACACAGGCACATGCGCACACACACAGGCACATGCCTGCCCCAGCCATTCAAGTTCATATCAAATATATGCAAGGGCCTAGGAAAAAAATTTCTTCAGGAAATTAACAATTTTGATCAAGATGAAAATATAATCTAGCAATTAACACGTGAACAAAACATCTGCAAAGAGAGAATAAACTTATTTTTAAAGAGTACGTTATATATTCAAGTGGCATATTATTACATTTGCTATTAATGGTGAACTACCTCTAAATTTAAAGCAATGGTACCATTGTTAACCTAAAAAAGTACAATAAACACATCCAAAAAAGAGTATGAAAGTTGAACAAAAACATATTGTGCACATACTTTGAAAATATAATTAACATGTTATTTTAAAATAAATTTAGCCTACAAGTCCATACTTTTTGGATTCCCTATGCATTTTTAGAACACTTAATGTTCATGGACACTGACTGAACACACTGCTCTGAATCTCGTAAAAATATAAAGGGAAGAAAGGCAAAGCATTTTCAAGATGATTTTTTGGTAAATGATGTTTTACTAAAAATGGATCTCTATGACTCAACAGGATATGTACAACAGGGAAAATAAAAACTATTAACATTTGAATTGTTTTTCTGAACAATTAATAATTGATGAGGAACTATACCCATGTATTTTTCTCAGGTTAATGACCCTTCAAAGCCTAGTCATTTGGGACAGACGTTTAGATCAAAATACTCCCCTCCTCTTCCTACTCCTTTAAGGAGAAAGCTATATTCAGAGTATACTCAGTTTTAATTTTTAATTAAAAAAGTAACCACCGTGTGAAAATAAAATTTAATATAATTGATTGAAGTTTTGTTAGTATTAGATTCTATATTCTGAAAATACCACTTTCTCTTTTTAATCTAACAACACAGATTTTTAAAAAAAACTATTCCAACAATGCAGAAGTACATGTGAACATCCTTTATTGCACCATAATTCCATTTCCCAGATGAAATCACCATAATCGGTGTGATGTTTTTTCCGAAACATTTTCTTACAAACATATTTTATATTGGCTTATTTGCTCTAGAAATTCAGATTGCTATCACGAGAGAAATGCTACCTTAACAGTTTGCTGAATACACTTCTTACATGGGTATAAAAGCTTTCACTTCCAAGTAAAAAAGTAATCATCTTAAGACAAAAAAGGAAAGAACTTTCTATAAATATTACACACAAGATCATCAATTGATCTTGGGGTGAGCAACAGTGGTTGGAACAAATAATTTATTTGCTCCAAACAGATTTTCTCTGGATGTCTCAAAACACAGCCTGGCCTATGACTTTCTAAACTAAGGTGGCGCTTTCTGTCACCGTCTGTCAACTCCCAGCTTACCTGCACGCTCCGCACTCAAAAGTCCCATTTCCCGCATGACACTTTGGACTTGCAGGGATGCCTTCACTTTGGCAATCACACTCACAGATGAACTGAAGAATAACCTCTACTTCTTCAGTGAAGCCCAGAGGCTTAATTTTAATGACTTCAGAGTCCTTATTTGGACATTTATTTGAAGTTATGCTAATTTCAAATTGAACCTTGAAGGAAAAAAACAAGATTAAATTAATAAATAACTAAGCAATTTCATTCTACTAGAAAATATTTCAAAAAATTACTCATTTCTTTTAATGTTTCCCAAGTTATAAACTAAATTTTCTTACAAATACGCAATTTTTTCCTTTCTACAAAAAAAAAAAAAAATGCTTTTATACAACATACCTCATCTCCAATGGAAATATTGGAACATTTTCTTCCATTTTCCCCTGTTCCATTCACCCCGTTCTTGCAGAAGGATTTGTAACTTATCGTTACTTCTTCTGACAATTTGCCGTTTTCCAAAATGACTTCTGAGGAAAGGGACTAAAAGAAAGCCTAATTATACACCAGAAAGTCAAACAAAATGCTACTTGAAATGCATAAGACCAGGCCGGGCGCAGTGGCTCACAACTGTAATCCTAGCACTCTGGGAGGCCGAGGCGGGTGGATCGCTCAAGGTCAGGAGTTCGAGGCCAGCCTGAGCAAGAGCGAGACCCTGTCTCTACTAAAAATAGAAAGAAATGATTTGGACAGCTAAAAATACATATAAAAAAATACATATAAAAAAAAAAATTAGCTGGGCATGGTGGTGCATGCCTATAGTCCCAGCTACCCAGGAGGCTGAGGCAGTAGGATCGCTTAAGCCCAGGAGTTTGAGGTTGCTGTGAGCTAGGCTGACGCCATGGCACTCTAGCCCGGGCAACAGAGTGAGACTCTGTCTCAAAAAAAAAAAAAAAAAGGAAATGCATAAGACCAAGGGGTAAAATAAACTATTCAAAAACAAATATCATTTCAATAAAACATTTTGAAGCCAAATCTAATTGACTAGAAAACACAGAACCCAGAGTAACAGGCTCTAATTAATAAAGATCCAAGCTTCAAAATAAAGTGCACAATCGAAAAGAGTATTTACTTATTGAGTTAAAATATTAATGAACATACAGTTCAAAGGCCTGTTATTAATTATGAGGAATCCTAAGAATGCGGAAGAAATGTTTTCTTATTTCATTGGCTGAATGGCTCTCCCGTGGCCCGACCACTTCCAGCTAACTACGGGCAAAGGTAAACAATCAACTATGCAGTCTGGGAACAAAAGTGCTCAGGAGCCATTACAGCCTGGCCAGAAAATAAAACCAAAAACCTCCAAGGAGGAAGGACTTAAGCCAGTGCTTATTAAAGTATCAGACCTCTCAGGACAAATTGAGGCAAGGTAGCTCTTGTTCGCACCCCCACAAGGACAGGAGTGAGGAAAATAATCTGTTAAGACAGAGAGCTATGGGGACATGGAACAACTGGCATCTTGTAAACCTTTGAAAAACCCCTCTCTCTGAGTCCGGTCTTTCCTAAAAATTTTGGGACCCCCATGGCATGAGGTAAAAATACCTAACATTCAACCTGCCAAAAGGTTGGGGTATCGGGGCTGAAAGTGGCAGATGCAGCACACAAGAGTTACCATATTACAGATGCCTCAGATGATTTAAAATGATTATTAACCAACGCTAAATGGGTACCATTAAAGGTACTATGAATTAAGCTCTAAAAGGAGAAGCCAATTCCTTTTTAATTTCAATTCAACTTCCTTCCACATGGGGAAAAAAATTCTATAAACCTCTTTTAAACAGGCAAGTCATATATTTACATGTTTATGTATTTTATGGTGTGTGTGTATATATATGAGTGTGCATACCTCTTGAAAGTAGAAAACTATATCCTCTGAATACATGGGAAGACGAGAATTAGCAAAAAAGCTTTTCCAGCACAATTCATCAAAATAGATGAATCTATTAATATAAAGGATACTTTGGGGAGGAGGAAGAAGATTGGGGGAATCCTATAAATTATGTTTTACAATTGCTTTCCAACAAGGAGATCTATTGCTTAATGACATACAGATATTTAGAAATTTTCCCCACATGTCTTTATCATACTTTTATTTAGGCTATGCAAATAATTGTGCTTTTGTAAGACTACATGTGTATAGTTTTTTCTTCCAATATAGAATTTAAGTTTTTTTGTTGTCCTTTGGGCTAGCTAAATTGTATATGAGAGAAGTTTTACTTTCTTTGAGCAAAGTATTCTCAACAGAGTATTGTCCAAAACTGATCCTATTTAAAATGTACTCACATTGTATGCATCAATGATCAACTGAATTACATTGCTAGAATTTGCAGATAATGTTCCTACTGCTGACTTAGGGATCAAATTTTTCAGTTCCTGCAATTAAAAAATAAAATATGTAAATACAAATACTATTCATTCAACTAATTAGCATCTACTGAGCAACTAACATTTGTCTTTGAATACCAGTTCCTAGACATTTCATAAATAACTTTAGGAGTCAAACCTGAAAAACACAAGTAGTTTTATAATATGTGATTAAAAATTAATATAAACTACTTCATTAAAATTCAGTTTGCCTACCTAGTGTGGCACTTTCCCACAGTTCAATTCACATATGATTTGCCTCTGATTACTAAACAAAAAATGTCCAGGACTTTGTTCTTCTCATCGCAAACATACTTACCTTGTAAACAGGCTGAAATTCTTCAGTAACTGCAAAAATCGTCTGAATGTTATTTTCACTGAGTTTCTGGACAAGGTGAGCAATAGAAGGATAATCCTAAAAAATTAAGTAATATAATTTAGTATGTAAATACATCCTTCCAATCTATTCCAGTTTTTTCAATACATAATGACTTGCATAAATAACTGGATTACTTACACAAGACTGCTTTCAAATAAGAGTATCAAATACAAATAACTGCTGAAGTGGGTAGTGTGTGTATGTTGAGTTTCTAATCCTCTTCTCTCTACTTCCATGTATGTATAAAAATTTCCATATTAAAAGGTTTTAAAGAGTAAGATTAGTTATGTATGTTAAATGTAAGAACAATGAAATTAAAGAATAGCCAGTAGTTAAAGTTTCTATTATGTACCACTTAAGAAAGAGATCAAGATTCACCAATGTCTGAATTTCTCCTAGAACTTGAATAATTTGTCAATCGTTATTTTCAATAAAGGCAGAGTGCCTGCTTTTAAAACTCATATAAGATAAAGAGTGTTAGAGCAGATAAATTATTTGTTTAGAAATAATGTCAACTTTGCTACCAAAGGATGTGTGCAAGTGAGAGGAGACAGAGCTACAGGTTGCAGCAAAGAGTTAAAGTGGGGTCTGAGCATCCCTTTCCCACCCCAGGAGGCCTTTGTCTAAGCAGAAAGAAGCACACACTACGCTGCAACTTCACAAACAGCAATACTAGTTTTCCTGTACACTGGGTTAGGGCCCATACTACCAAAACAACAAAACCCCAACCCCCGAAAAACCCACAAGCCAGCCACCCACAAGACTCCTAGTATCAAACACTAAAATTCAACATAAGCACATTCACTGCATAAGGAACTAAGCACTTACATAGTAATGGCTCATTGTGTACACATCATTTTCCAGGTGGCACTGTCCATCATTTGGTAAAACAATGCCACCAAGTTTCCCGTCTCCAGCAAAGTGAAACCCAGCATCCGTGGAAAACACCAGCAGCCGTGTCACATTCCTCCAGCCAATCAGTGACTTGAAAAGAAAAGGATTTCAATTTTAAAACACTAATCACAGTAATACAACATAAATCTTTTAATTTTCATATAGGCTATCACTGTACTCAGAACCTAATTCTTTATCTTCTCTTCACACAATGCTAATAGTCTTGATGACCAACGTGCAGAGCCCACTGAGTGAGACTCCTCCAGGTCACTGTACAACATTATCTTGCCTGCTTGTCCACAGCGCTCAGCTCTTTTTGAAAACTGTTTTTCGGTCTTGCTCATCATCCTACCTCCAGCAGCGAGCACACTGCTTGGTGCGTAGCAGTGCTCCATGACCATCTGCTCAGCCTGTCCTTATGTTACCCTCCAGCCACTGTCTTGTCCCATCCATCCTTCCATCCACCCTTGCTCTAGCTTTTACATCACATACCTCCTTTATCAGCCCTCCGTATCAGGCTGCCTTTTTTTATTACAGAAAAAATTATCTCACAAAGGACTTGGCCTGCTTAATTCCACCCATTCTAACTCAACAATTGATACTGTTGATATTTCACTCATTTATTTTACTCTCTCCGTTTTCCAACAAAGAATTTAAAGTAACAGTAAAATTCTCTCTATATATAATAATTTTATAATTATATTTGCCTAAATTTACTTAATATCTGTTTATACCCTCATAAGGCAGGAATTAAGTTTATTAACACCGGCAATCTTTCAAGAGTGGAATGTCTGCCACTTTTGCATCTACAGAAATGTACCCGCATGGCAAACACAGGAAGGTAACTGTGACCAAGGGTGCCACATTGGATCCCATAGGTTAAGGCCTAGTTAGAGGCAGCCTGGAAAATGCTCTCCCCACAGCGAGCTGCTAACAAGATCACAAATAGATGGCGAGAAAGAAAGGAGGTATCAGGCTAGGGATTAGCTGGAATACTACTTTCGTCAGCTATAAAAGCGAGAACTAACCTTAAATTGTAACCACTCTGGTTGAGAAGCCAAAAGTAACGACGATATAGTAGTTAGTATTTGCTGGATGTTTATTGGTACTTTATATGGGTTACTGCATTTAAACTTCACAAGAGCCCTGTGAGGCATATACTATTATTATCCCTTCTTAAAGAGAAGACTACAGAGGCTAAGCAAATTGCCCAGGATCAGTGGTGATAGGAAAATTCTTAACTACTACGCCTACTGCTTCACTTATCATTTTGGATATCAGTTAGCACGTTAGCAACAATGGGGTGAAAAATAACCACTGAGAGGCATCTGGCATCAAGGATGGTCTTCCGCAGAATAGGGGTACTGTGTGGGACAAAATAAGACAAAGTAGGTACTCAGGAAACTTTATCTCACAATGTCATCTAGTTTCAGCTTCAGCAATATTATTAAAATGTCATCTCAAAATACTCAGCTGGTAAATGGGCCATAAAATGCCGATTACTGGTCCAACAGAGGGGAGCTTGCTACTATTAAAAATCTTGCAATTAAAACTACAAATATTATACTACTTCTCAAAATGCATGTTCTCATATAGCTTACACACCAGGGCTTAGAAAGTTCTTTCTTTTTGAATTAAGACACAGGAAAAAGATGTGTCTATCAAAAATGACAAACAAAAGAAAACTGACCAAAGGTAAATGATATTAGACGCTATTCCTCTGAACACATTCAAGGTTCCTGGTGATGCCTCAGATAACATCAATTCCATCTCTGGTACGAAGCCAGAAAGTTAGGATACCTGGGCATCTTCTAAAAATCCAGACCACCAGCTGAAGTACAGCTAAGGTGCTTACTATTTAAAATGGTTATTAGCATTCTGGCTTTTAAAAGCCTGTATGAATAAACTAACTGCCTGGTTTAAATAAGGATATAATGATTAAATATGGTTTTATAAAGCACTTATAGTTGGAAGGAATTTAAGGGATTAATATCTGTACTTCTCTGAGATATTCAAATGATATGGAAATTAAGGTCTTTTTTTTTTTTAACAACAGTATAATCACACTTAAAATTTCACTCAATAATACAAATGATATCCCTTTGTAGGAAATGAATGCACTTACTCCACAAACTGCAACTTGCATGATTGCATCAAAACCACCTTCTGGAGAATCCAAATTTCCAGATATACGCTGTTTACCAACAAGTTCGTTAAATACTTCTCCTTTATCAGTAAGACTAAGCACATTTTTGTAGCTAAATGGGCTGGTGCAATTCTGCTCACTTGTGCAAGGGTTCCTGAGCTTAGCTGGTGTTGTGCTAATGTAAGGCATCACAGTTTTTTCCACGAATGAGCCAAATCCTATGAGGAAAAAAATGCATATGAACAGATGGATGCATTGATGGAAAGACGGATGATTAGGTAGATACGTGACAGACAGACTTGCATTTAGAAAAAAATCGGTTATGTTACCATACGTAAGTTACTAAAAACTGAATGTCTATGTCACCCCCGAAATTCATATATTGAAAACCTAATCCCCAATGTGATGGTATTAGGAGGTGAGGCCTTTGGGAGGTAATCAGATCATGAGCGTGGAGCCTTACCAAAGAGGCCCCAGAGACGTGCTTTCCCCCTTCCATCATGTGAGCACATGGCAAGAAGACGCCACCTATGAGCCTGGAAGAGGACCCTCACCAGACACTCAATCTGCCTGCGTCTTGGACTTCTCAGCCTCCAGCTGGGGGAGAAATAAACTTCTGTTGTTTATAAGCTACCCAGTTTATGGTATTTTGTTATAGCATCCAAATGGCCTAAGATATAACTTAATCTTTTTGTCTATTCACTTTAAAAGTAACTCAAATTAATTTTCTTAACATATCACCTCTCAATAATGGCATATTGAATGAATGCATAAATGAATATTCTGGAATGATGGCCACTTCAAAAAAGACTAACTTGGTAAGAGCATCCTATCTCCGTGGTCCTTCAGTTATGCTTACTGAATAAAAGAGCATGCAAAGCAAGTGCTGTTTTTAATGTTTCCACTAAAACAGAGCTAATCTTTGAAAGGCAGCTTTGAGGCCTCGAGAAGGGTGACAAGTCTTTCCCATATTCCACTGTTAAACCTCTGCTGCAGCAGCGGGCACAAAAGAGGTTAAGTTGGAGATGCATGAAATTGGGAAAATACGGCCTGGAAAGGAGATCATCATAATATGAAAAATCCAGGTCTGAGGTAAGATTAGGCTGTACTGGCAGGTATAGTCATATTAATTCGTAATGAAATAGAATCTGGGCCCTCAACACATCACTTATAAAATAAATCAACAGTTGAATGGATAAATGCCTGTGAAAACAAGCATGTGTTTCATCATCTGTGAGGTATAACCTGTGTCAAATATTAATAACATAGTAGCAATATGGTGACAGAGGAACCAGGAGGCAGAAAGATTATTAAATGTGCGACTGGAATCCGTTTCCCCTCGGATAGAAAAGGCTAAAAACTGGTCTATTTGTCTCACAAGCACGTTGTGAAGAAAAAAGGGAAGAAAACACAAAAGGGCTTTGAGAACTGCCAAGACTTATACAAACGAAAATTGTTAATATTCCTAACATTCCCACCGATTCTGAAGTCTGAAGTAATCCTCCTCATTTCATTCATCAGGTCGGTCCCGAGACTTTTGACATTCTCCAGATCGTCTTTCATAGAGTAGGAGAGGTCCATGAGGTAGTAGAGATCTATGGGATAATCTTCCGCTCGCTTGAACTTTAGTGTAAATGTCTGCGGCTCCCCTGAACACAGATCAGAAAATGAGATTTGCTTGCCAGCAATCAAAAGCCAATGAGAAAAACCAAGTAAGTCTGATTTACATGGTAATGCTATAAAATGAAATGCATGGTCATAATTTTTACAAAAACCTGGGAATTCTATAAGTAACTGCATGGGTATGTGCTCAATTTCATTCAACAAACACCTAAAACACCAGGCCTTGGGGATGCAAAGAGGAAAAAATGGCATCCCCAATCCACTGAGGGCAAGACAGACAAAACATCCATTTATAACTGTAAGAGAGGGAAACAAATAGAACACCATAAATTAGTCTGGGGAGGGCAAGGCAGGGCACATTACAGGGTGCAACTGACTTCTCAGACACTGAAGTTGTGAGAATTATTTTGTGTGTAAACTATATGCAAGTGAATTAACATAATCTGATTTTTACTTGAGAAAACCTGGCAGAAACTTTTAAAAATGAACTACAGAGACAAAGAGACTAGTTAAGAAGCTACAGAAAAAAATCCAAGAGGGAGAAGATGATCTGAATTGAAACAAGGAAGGAGAAGAGGAGAGAGACTCACTTAGGATGAAAAATTATTAAATTGTTAACTTGTAGATTTTCTCCATTCAGATTTCTAGTAGGCAGTTAGAGAAATGGGTTTGGAGCTCAAGAGAAAAGTCTGTGTTGTTGCAGTGTACAGCTGGACTTAAAGCCAAGGGAGGAGAACCTACATTTAGGTGGACAGCAGAAAGGAAGAAAAACAGACACGAAAAGGAGCGTGGAGGGCCGGGTGTGGTGGCTCACACTTGGAATCCTAGAACTCTGGGAGGCCAGGAGTTTGAGACCAGCCTGAGTGAGAGCGAGACCCTATCTCTACAAAAAAATAGAAAAATCAGCCAGGCATGGGGGCACGTGCCAGGAGTCCCAGCTACTAGGGAGGCTGAGACACACGCCAAGGGGAGAGCATTCTAAGAAGTGCAACACCTCACTTGGTACAGAAAGTTTTTTTTAAAAAGGCTCTGACGAGGATCCACTGGGTCTGGTGGTTCAAGGTGATGGTGGAGCTTTGCTGAAGCAGGGCTAGGAGAGGCCTGAATGACCCGGCTGAAGAGCGGACAACAGGAAGTCATGGGAGAAGGCCATTCTCTCACAGCTCTTCTGAGAGAAAGGGGAGGAAGAGGGCTTCTTTATGTCTTTCTTTTTAAATGTGGCACTGACATGTATACTTAGAAAAACCTTAATATTTTAACAATACTAAACAAATACAAAGGAAAAGAATAGGTTAAAAGGTTGCTTTTATATGAATATTATGTAATTGTACCAGAGGATGAACACTTTTATTTTTAAAACTCAGTAAATCCAATTAATACTTTTTGAATCTTTGACAGAATTTACTTTGGACATGAGACAACATTTAATATTATTCCAAGTCTATGTGTTTTATAAATTGTTATATCTGCAAAAAAAAATTTCTAAAATTTAAACCATTCCAAGCTTTTATCAGTCTGCATGTGAAAATGAGCCCTCTACAGAATCTGGTAAGAGGCTTGCATACAGCTGGTGGCAGCAATCTCAAGTAGAAAGGGAAGTACTCGGAGAGCTGGCCTTCTTTACCTGACCGTAACTGCAAAACCAACTGCTGTGGCTGGATCTGAGTAATATCTTCAGGCTGAAGCTTCTCTGCTGTTCCTTTGCTACGGTTGGTTACATTTTTATTTTTCTTTATAACTTTGGAGCCTCTGGGATTTTCTATGTCATCTGGATGGCAACCCTTCTTTTTCAAGGCTTCTAAATCATCACATCGTGCAGAAGTTGGCATTCCTTCTTGTAAAAATGTCTAAATGACACATAAAATATAAGTATTAATAAAAGTGAAATGATCAACCCTTTTACATAATTGCAATTGCAACATGCGATTAAATTATAAAAATCAAATGACATCTAATGTACCTCATTTCTGGCTTTTAAATAAAATGCTCCCTTCATCCAAACCATTAAGTGCTCTTGTTTAAAAGCAAACAAAATCATTTCCAAGAAAGTAATAACTTTCCCAGGACTGACCTAAGTATACATGTTAAATGTCCCACCTTCTAATTCAGAGTATCTAATCAAAAGAAACTTTCTTCAGTGAAATTTCTTATTTAGCATGGTTAATAGCTACTAATAATGTATATATCCAAACATCAGACAATATTTTCTCCCAAAATTTACCTTAGAAAAGTCCTAATAAAGCCTCTAGTATTATGTAGCACTTGCTTCATCACAATAATAACTCAATATTTAGGGAAAACAGATTAGCCTAAAAACATCTCAATTAATGATGGTGATTTTAAAAAGGAGACCAGGAAATTTAGCACAGATTAAATAAGTATTCCTGAAAGTTTGAAAAAAATCTCAAGTATTGAATATTATCATAAACAAGCTTTTTAAATTTTTAAAAAGCAATATAGTAGGTAATTGTATAACAAGAGTCATGAATATAGTTCCATATGGTAAATTTAAAAAAGGAAAAAAAGTCCTAATGGTATATGAATGGATGTTTGTGGCTTGGGGTAAAATTTCCAGTAATGACATAAATTCAAAACGTGCTATGCCTTGAGCAACTTAGATGGAAATAAAAATTTCATCAGATAACTGAAAAGTACCTTAGTGAAGACAAAAGACTGCTATTAAAAATGTATGTAAAGGCTGGGCACGGTGGCTCACGCCTGTTATCCTAGCACTCTGGGAGCCCGAGGTGGGCAGATTGTTTGAGCTCAGGAGTTTGAGACCAGCCTGAGCAACAGCAAGACCCTATCTCTACTGAAAATAGAAAGAAAATATATGGACAACTAAAAAAAAAAAAAATATATATATATATATATAAAGTTAGTCGGGCATGGTGGCACATGCCTGTAGTCCCAGCTACTCGGGAGGCTTAGGCAGTAGGATCGCTTGAGCTCAGGAGTTTGAGGATGCTGTGAGCTATGACGCCATGGCACTCTAGCCCGGGCAACAGAGTGAGACTCTGTCTTAAAAAAAAAAAAAAAAGTATGTAAAGATTTTGCACAAAAGCATTTCATGAAATGTGAAAGTGGGGGGAAAAAACCAGTGACATTATATATGGTATTTGTTTATGACGTAGCAGTTTTGTGGTGCTATATAAAGTGAGGATATTTAAATTTAAATAATACACAATGGTTTTTATAAATTATTTTTTAAGAGACTAATGAAAGCATTTATGTAACTCGAGAAATAAGTGGAAAGGAACCCCAAGGACCAGATGGTTCAAAATTGCACTACTTTTATTTATTATCAAACCTAAAATACTACCAAAGCACAAGATCCTACATCTCCAAATATCAGCCAATCCAGGAAATGTTAAGATCATAACAGTCAAATAAAATTTCACTACACATATTCCAAAAGAGCATTTAATTCATGCCCCAAAACTCAAAGGCTTAATATTTAAAGAATAGTTTGGCTAAAATAATCCTCAACCACAGATAAATTAGAGGCCCCATAAAATGGATGTTGTTAATAATAATAGAAGCGGCCACTTACTTAAAACTTTTTAAGCGAACTGCCCCATTTAAGTTAATTTATTCTAACTCTTGTAATAAGAGATAAAGCAGGCATTATCATCCTCATTTTCCAGATAAGAAAACCAAGAGTATCAGTTAAAAAAGCCTTGTCTAAAACACAACACTCCTTATTTCCTCCAGTTTCCAATTTAGTCCCAGCGTACCAGTTTTGGAGAACAGAAAAAACCACTTGAAAAATTTTGAAATAATAAAAAGAAAAACCTCTCATTTTTGCTTTCATATCTGATACTTGACCAGTATGTCTACAAAAAGTTACGCACTTGAAATTTGGGTCCGAATGCCTGGGTTAAAATATAATCAATAAATCTTTGACCTTCTGATATTATTCATTCTGTGAATAAATTATATAACTCAAAATGACTCCTTACCTCCTATTTTGACTTACTCATTCAACATTCATTCATTCACTTACTCATTGAACACTTAGTAAGCTCTGTGGAAGGCACTATGTTGGGCAATGTGTAGAGATGACAAAAGTGAATAAAATCCAAACCCTAACCTCGATTGGCTTAGGATACAAATCAATTCTATATCAGATTAACTGAAATATAATTAGGAGGATAAGTTTATACCACCCTCATCAAAAAAGGGGAAAAATCTAAAATGGTCAGATAAATGGTTAGGTTTTTTTGGAAAATTAACTAATAAAAATATAATATGTGCCACAAAGATGAGCTACATATACATATGTATTTTAAAACTGCCTAGTACCCACACTAAAAAAAAGAAACAGAGGAAATTAATTTTAACACTTACGCACATTTTTGTACAAAGTATTATCATTGCAACATTATTAATAATTTTTTAAATACTAAGTCTTAGAAATCTGGCATATATTTGAGACTTAGAGCAATTCTCAATTCGTAGCACCCGTATTCCAAGTGCTCAATAGCCACATGTGCCTGGTGGCTATTGTGTTAAACCACAGTTCTAGACCATCACATATTACTCAATAAACAATGATTTATGTGAAAATTCACATCTATTACTTCCCAAGGGTACAGCACTGAGCAACACTAAATGACTATGAAGTGGAAAGGACCTGAGCAATCTTACTTACTGAATTTGTGCACCACCCACAATTTGGCCCTGCTTGTATACATTCTCCACATGATTTGGCATTTGCTTTTAAACATCTATTTTCATCTGTCAGGAAAAAGAAAGAATAGAACAATTTACTTGACATTTCAGAGAGAAAGTAGTAAAAACTCAGGATCATAATGACAAATACTGCAATATATATAAATATTAAACATAAACACTATGACTTAGTTACCAACTGAACTAAACCTAGCCCAAAGATGCCATGGCGTTGGATCACCTTGGCACTGAAATTCACAGAGGGACACATTAATTGTTATCTTTCTTGCCTTCTATATCAAAGACTAGATCCTTTTCTTTAAAGATATAATTTCAAATTCTAACATTTTGGATAGTCATAGATGTCATGAGTTTTCTAATAACTGGACAAAGAATTATTTCTTTATATTCGGCATATACTACCACACCCCCAAGAATCTTCGGCAGAGCTTTCAGAAGGAGCAGCATGATCTCACTTAGGTTTTCCCAGGAATCTAACTGGTCAAAGAGCGATACAAAATACTGAAATACAAAGACAAGTAGGAAAATTTTTTTTTTTTTACCTGTTTGGCCGAACACACAGCAAATTGAACTGATCAGTCCAATCCAGAAAATTAATTGTAAATTCATCTGAAATATAAAATATGCATCATTATATTAAGAAAATAAAGACACAAAATGAGAAAATGCATTCAATAGAAAATGTTTCCCCCACCTTACCTTCTGTTGATTTTATAAACATGATGCCTCTCAAACCATTTCTCTCCACACCCGCCTTGCCTAACTCTCCTCCCTAGCTGGTTACCTCACCTCTTAAGTGAGGTCTTAAACATTGTTTTCTTAATGAAAACAACTGCAGTACAGTTTAACTGTGTAATTTTTTTTTCTTGGTGAATTTCCTTTAAAAAGAAAAAAGTTCATTGAATTGCATGTTGACACTGAATATTTCTTTTAAAGACCTCCACCTTCTAGGGCGTACATTCGGACTGCTACTCCCCTACCTCAGGCAGGGTGCTCCAAGTTGTGTTTGAAGCACCCCTGTGATATTTGAAGTCCTCTGCTCAGCGATGGCTTACCAGAGAAGAGAGACAAGCAGGACGTGTACAACCACCCACTTTGCAATTGTGCTCAGACCAGCAAATTCTGTTGTGTCTGAACTTACGGTTTTGCTTACACATCACTGACTGCAGCCCAGAGACCAACAAAAGCTGAGTGTCACACAAGTACGAAATGCCTAACAATTCACCTTTTAAGGCCTGCCTAAAAGGTTTAATGTGTAATAAATCCATACGGACCATATTCTAAGCAAGTCAAATAATGTTATCAATTCCGAAGTTCTGACTAAAAAGACCTGGAACGTTAGGACTTCTGAGGAAGTGCATCGCTGTGATGAATGAAGCATCTGGCAGCTTCCACGCCAGTGAGGGGAGTATCTGTTCCATATATGGACTCGTACATGTTTCTTTGGGCTACCACTCAGGCTGCTGTAATGACCACTAGCATGCCTTTGCAATCTTCCAAAATATCATATAATCCAGAGAATCACCACTAAGATGGTTACTAGGTAACAGAAAATGTTTCCTAATATTCTGAGGCCATACAGCTTTAAAATATTACTTTAAACACCACTGTCCTTCTCCTTCTATAAACCCAGACAAGCCAAAGATCAACCTTCCCAAATCCTCTGGAAGAGCTCCAAATGCAGACGCAGGCAAAACAAGGCTTCAGTGTGGACGAACAGCTGAGAGGAGGAGGACAACAGCTGGAAACAACTTACGGACAGATGTCAACTCCCCTGTGACCAGTATGGCACTGGCAAGAGACAGAGAGGCCCTGTCACTGGCTGGTGACGTCCGTAAGGCCTGGCTTTCTCTCAGGCAAAGGGAAAGCGACAGAAGATGACAACGACTGAGAATACCGAAGAGCTACAAGGACAAGGAGGCTTAGAAGAGACCCCCATGAGAAGTGGCTGTGAGGGAAGCAGGCCACAGAGAGCTGGAGGGGGAAGAAGTGACAGGGAAGTCTCAATGGCCTCCCCCATCAGTCTTGACCATCCCAGAAGGTACTGGAAACCCTCGCGCGCGCATGCGTGTGCATGTGCGTGCGTGTGTGTGTGTGTGTGTGTGTGTGTGTGTGTGTGTGTGTGAGAAACTGGAAGAGGCAGCCAGAGCCCTACACTTTGGAAACACCCCCAGGGCAGGCTGACCCAGACACCCAGCCCAGGCCTAGAAACCACCATCTCTGGGGTGGGGCCTAGACTCCAGGTGATTCTTCTCTGCTGCTGAGAAAAGGTACCCTAGGGAGTTTCCCACCCCTGGGTTCCACGTAAGACAGCTCATTATGAGTGACAACAGGGAAAGGTGCCTTTCAGATACCATCTTAATCCTAATCCTCGTTTCCACCTCATAAAGATCTCGAAGTAGTTGTCTACATTGGTCTCCATTTCCTAACCACCTCCTCTCTCCTAGTAGAGTCAGGCAGTGCTTAACAACAAGGATACCTTCTGAGAAATGAGTCTTTAAGGGATTTCGCTCTTGTGTGAACATCCTAGAGTGTAACTTGCACAAAACTACATTTGTGTGCACAGACCTACTGCACACCTAGGCTGTAGGATACAGCCCACTGCTCCGAGGCTGCAAACCTGCACAGCACGTTACTGTACTGAATAGTGCAGGCAGTTGGAACACAACGGTAAGGATCTGTGTATCTAGACATACAAAGGTACAGTAAAAAGTACCTAGTATAAAAGATTTAAAAATGGAACCCCTGGCCGGGCGCGGTGGCTCACGCCTGTAATCCTAGCTCTGGGAGGCCGAGGCGGGTGGATCGCTCGAGGTCAGGAGTTCGAGACCAGCCTGAGCAAGAGTGAGACCCTGTCTCTACTAAAAATAGAAAGAAATTATCTGGCCAACTAAAAATATATATACAAAAAAAAATTAGCCGGGCATGGTGGCTCATGCCTGTAGTCCCAGCTACTCGGGAGGCTGAGGCAGTAGGATCGCTTAAGCCCAGGAGTCTGAGGTTGCTGTGAGCTAGGCTGATGCCACGGCACTCACTCTAGCCCAGGCAACAAAGTGAGACTCTGTCTCAAAAAAAAAAAAAAAAAAATGGAACCCCTGTATAGGACACTTACTATGAATGGACTTGCAGGAGTGGAAGCAGCTCTGGGTGAATGCGGAGGCCTAGGTGGTTCCGTACACCGCTGTGTGCTTGATAAACACTGTATTGTACACTTAAGCTACACTAAATCCATTAAAAAATTCTTTCTTCAATAATTAACCTTAGCTTCCTGCAACTTTTTAACTATAAACTTTATTTTTTAACTTTTTGGCTCTTTTATAATAACACTTAGCTTAAAACACAAACACACTGGAAGGCTGTACAAAAATTTTTTTTTCTTTTACCTTATTCTATAAGCTTTGTTCTATTTTAAGATTTTTATTATTTTCTTTCTTTTTAAACTTTTTTGTTAAAAACTAAGACACACACAGACACATCAGCCTAGGCCCGCACAGGGTCAGGATCATCAATATCACTGTCTTCCACCTGTACATCTTGCCCCACTGGAAGGTCTCTCCAGGGGCAACACATGCATGGAGCTGTCATCTATGATAATGCCTTCTTGTGGAATATCTCCAGAAGGACCTGCCTGAGACTGTTTTACAGTTAACTTTTCTTTTTAATAAGTAGGAGTACACTCTAAAATAATTAAAAGTACAGTAAATACATAAGCCAGTAACATAGTCATTTATTATTATGTATTGCACATAATTGTATATGCTACACTTTTATAGGACCTGCAGTGCAGTAGGTCTGTTTACCCCAATATCACAACACACTAGTAATGCTATGTTACAGTGTTACGAAGTCACCAGGCAAGAGGAATTTTTCAGCTCCAATATAATCGTATGGGACCACCGTAGTATATGCAGTCCATTGTTGACCAAAACCATCATTACACGGCACATGACTGTATAACTGGCGTCCACTCCCTACCGTGCATGTGACACTTCCCTTGCAGAAGACTCTTTCCAGGTCTTACCTTACCCTCCACATGCATTCTTTCCTAAGTTTCTCTACTGCCTACAATATGTACTTGAAGGAATATATCCGTTTAGTCCCAAAGAATTTACACAGAGCTAACATTTAATACTATTCATGATGCTTTCTCAACACACTCTATTCCCCTGGCCTCTACTGGTTTCTCCCCTACCTTTCTAGAGGTTCTTCCTCAGGCAACTACATTAGGTGTTTTTTTTTTTTAATTTCAGCATATTATGGGGGTACAAATGTTTAGGTTATGTATATCGCCCTTGTCCCCCTACATTAGGTTTTGTACCATATCTGGAAATACAAAGGTCACTATCTCAGGGAACTTTCAGTTCCGTTCAAAGACAAAAACACAAATAATGAAAACACGATGTGATGATTTCAGTAACAAACAAGGACACAGTACACTGAGAAACACTGAAATCTGCCCGCACCAGTTCAGAGGCTTCATGAGACAGTGATGTTTTAGCTAGAATTGAAGACAAGTGGGGAGATTTTCCAGGCAAAAGTTTGCACGTGCATAACCATGGAGTCCTGAGAAGAATTAGAATAATTTCTTCCCAAATCTTATTTCTCAACATATACATTTGGGTGCCTCTCCCTACCCCACCCCGAATTGGAATTCTTTGTCTCACATTTTCTCTCTTTATAGACAAAAGATTAGAAAAATATATTTATATGTTTTTGTTGTTCTATCTTGGTGGGATAATGAGTGATTATTAGATCCTTGTAATTTCCTATCGTAAGTATAAACTATATTATTTAAAATCTTAAAACATTATAAATGCCAAAAAGAATCTTGAAGTACTTAAGTGTTTCTGCGACTTAAATTGAGATGGAAATAACAGGAACCAAGACCAGGCTGGCAGGAGGAGCTGGGTTCCAGAGAGCCTTAAATGCCATCCGTGCTAGAAGGGTTGAGATTCCATTCTATAAATATGAGAGAAACTGAAAAAATTTGGTTAGGATAGTAACATGACTACATACACAAGGAGGCAAATCGGTGGGGAAGAGGATGGGTGGCAAGATCGAAGCTAGAGGACAAATACAGACTTTAGTGCAAAGATTCAAGTAAAAGGTGACAAATATCTAAATTCAGGGCACAGCAACAGGCAAGAAGACAAACGAAGGATGAAGAGGTAGCCAGGAGGGATCTGCAGTTTGCTTGGATAAGGAAGGGTAGGGGAAGAGAGGAATATAGAATAACCATCACTTTTAAATAAACAAGACACAGGAAGGAAAATGATATAGGAAGCAAAGACAACTGCTGGGAGAAGAGGAGGAAGGGCTCGGGATTGCAGAAAACCAGGAAGATGCAACAGGATCATAAAGCAACGCTGAGGGCCAGCAGGTACTCTAATTTATAAAGGCACATGTGTAACACTCACTTCAATTTTAACTACTTGTTAATACCTGTCTTCCCTAACGGACTCTAGGCTCCAAGAAAGCGGGTCCTTGGTGTGTCTTACTCATGGCTATAGCACCTAGAAGTGCTTGGCACAAAGTCAATGCTCAAAAATTTTGGCTGAACTACATTAAAGTGTATGACGTTTTTCTCTGACATTACTCAGAAACTCAGGAAAGAAGAGTTTCTCAGAATTAGTTAATGTGCTTGCCCTCTCTAAATAGAAAATGGCTCCTGTAGTTACCCTAGGGATAACTTAATTTTCAATTCTTTTAAGTATATTTAAGCCAACTTAAAGACAGATATAAAATGCCTCATGTGCATGGCTTGTATATATTATGACACCAAAATTAATTTACAAATCCAAACAGATATACTGAGATAATATTATTGGATTACAAAGTGGTCAACCAGATAATCCAGATGTTGGTTATTATTATCTATTAACATGAAAGCATAAATTAAAAAAAATTATTGTAGAAGTGCTCAAATCTCTGAGAAAACCTCCCACGTGTCCTCCGACTGCAACTGGAGGTCACTGAATTGACCCACTGGTTTGCAGGGCAGGTACAGGAAGAACAAGGGTGCAAAGAAATTGCAGTGCTAACAAAAAGTTACCAAAAAAGAAGAGGAAAAAGTCAAAGGACCAGAGATCACAAGAGACAGGTGAGAGGAGAGGGGACCACATAAACGAGGAAGTGAGAAGAGCTGGAAAGTGAGACAGCTGGGAGTTTAACATTTCACAGACAGGCAATCTTAGGAGAAAAGCAGAACTGAAGATACAGTACTAGGTCACTGCTTTAGCTAGAGCTCTGTCCCAAAGCACAGCCAGGGACTAGAACTGGTATGCAGGCAGTTTATTTGGAGGGTGACCCCAGGAAAAGAGAGGTACTTTGAAGAGAGTGAGCCAAGAAAACGAGAAAAAGCCAATATAAGGGTACTTCATTTACCAGACGGGGGGCTGGGGTCTTGATCTTGCTGAAAACTTCTGAGAAGTATATAGAAAGCCTGTCTAGCAGGGGTCAACAGGGAGAATATCTTCATCAACGCCAGCCCCCTACAGATGAAAGGCTGCCCCTCCTAACACTCCCACACTTCCCAGGCTTCCCAGAACTGCAGTGCAGGTACCCAGAGGATGCTGCTTCCCTAGGGAAGCCCCGGTGGGGCGAAAAGCTAAAGTGTGAGGCACTTGAGGCAAGATACAGTCAGCCAGCAGTGAGTCACAGAATTGTCCCCAGCAGCAATGGCTGGAATCAAGGGGAGGCCAGACGATGTGAGGACACAGGAGGTTTTGAATACAGCTCTCCAAGGCCACTAGAGCTGAAAGAGTTGAGAAAACTGCTAGATCAGGGTATGAAAAGCATCCCCTGCAGGAACTCCTGATGCCCCTAATCATGGCAAGAATTGGGGAGGAAGGAGAGACAAAGCCAGGAGATTCACACACAGCCTCATGTATGTAATAAAACAAACATAAATAATCATTGTTTAAAAGGTTTTGTGTTTAAGGCATATGCACCTCTTACCTACTACAGATGTGTGTGGTCGACCTGCCTTATGAATCATCCATCAGCTTCTAGAAGTCACTTCATCATGTCCTCTGTATCTAGCATAATGTCTTACTTAATATTTAATAAATGAAGAAACTGATGATAAAGATAACTGGAGATATTCTAAAGTATCAAAAAACAAAAAAGCAAGCTTCATGAGGGCAGGCAACTTGTGTCCACCACTGCACAACTGAGCGGGGACTACTGAGCCAGAATGCCTGAGCCACACTAACTAGGGGGGCGATGTTGGCAAATTAATCCATCTCAGTTTCCTCATCTTTAAAATGAAGATGGCAGTATCTACCATATAGGACCTTTGTGATGTTTAAGTAGACACGTATAAAACATTTAAAACAATCTCTAGCATATTGTAAATACTACCTGTTTCTTGTTATAATTATTAAACATAGCAAGAAACCGCCGAGAGGTTATATAACTTGCACATGTGGAATCAAATGTCGCACAGGTAGAATGGAAACCAGACCATGTGAATCCAGAGGCTATGACCTGACTTTGTGTTTCATTAAACTATAATTTTTTGAAAGCCTACTTAATCGCTATTTTAAAAGAAAGAATACCCTTCCACTGTTAGAACTGACTCACAGCATAGAAATTAAAGAGCTTATAATGTTCTGTGAGTTTACTTCTTGGGCATTCAAACTTAATGGAGGCCAACAGAAGTTATTTTAATTGTCACATCTCATAACTATAGCCACAGGTTTTGTGTCTTGTTCCTATAAAAGCATTTCACCCTAAGATAATTTTTTTGGTTATATTCGATTTTATGTAAGGGGTCATCATGCATTCCTTGAACAATAAATAATCTTCAGCTCCCACAAATGATCTCATTTTAGTGCTTAACAAATCCAAATATGTGTAATTGTTTTCAATTGTGTATAATTATTTTAATCTTCACTGTAAACTCATACTTATTCATAAAGGTTAAGTGTGGTTTTATATTCCATTCAAACTCTTAAATACTCATTATTTATTACTGTTTCTAACAATGTTACAAATAATTCATTTGGCATTTCCTTTTATATGTACAGATACAATCTTTAGAAAACGTATATGTATTAAAATTTGTAGAAATTAAATAATCACACCTTAGAAAACAATTACTTAAAAAAAAATGTGGCAAGTTACATTCATTTCAGACTTTTAAAATAAGGAGCCCAAACGCCAACTCATACAAAAAGAAGTAATTCACAAAAGATTTCCTCCTATAAAAAAAATCTCTGTACAAGGGCACAGTTTGATTCAGTACAATTAACTAAATTCAAGTCAACAAATATGTATTGCACACGTACCATGTGCCCATAAGTGACAGAGCTGGGATATGAACCCAGGCGTGATTCAAAAGCCACAGCTTTCTATATAATTAGGTTTCTAATAAGAAAAGTTAAAATTTTCATTGTTCAAATGCTTCTTTATCTATGCCATAGCCTTTTAAAATCTTTCACCTTGATCGTGGAAAAGACTCTCTATACTGAGAGACATCATAAATCTCTCTTCAAAAGATTATAAAGCTGGATTCACCCCAAGTCTGTTCCACTATTTTCTGTATCTGCATTTAAAAGGGAAAACATTGGCCAAAAATAGATTTTAATATTTAAAAATCAACACATTCCAGAAAAACAACATCACAGAGCCAAACTGAAAGACTGGGAATTAACATGAGGTTCCTCCCTTTATCCCACATAGAATGTAATAAATATGGGAAGAATATGAATGAAGAAACAGAAATCTTACTAAACTCTATACTATTTGAGGGTGAGATATGGGGATGAATTCTTCCCATGGCACCTTTCCCCTTATAGGAAAAAATTAAAACTGAACATTTTTTTCCCTTCTATCTGGCAGGAAGAGGTGTGGTGGTGACTATGGAAGTGTTTATGGCCCAAATAGTAAGCTAGAATTAATGATTAACAAAACTTAGCAGAAAGGATGGAGAGGGATACAAATAAATAAGAGGGGACAGGAAAGAGAAGAGGCTCCGAGAGATGTAACATCTCTCCCCTACTATGGTAAATAGATAGATGAGAAGTCTGAACTAGAAAATCTTCTAAAAATTCACTACTCCCACCCAGAAGAAAAAAGACTTTTTAAGAAGCATTAACCCCTTCTCACCCAATGATGATATTAGCCTGAGGCTAATAAATTCCAACAACAGAGGTTTGGCTGCTCCAAAGCTATAGGCTCACAAAACAATTTTAATCTGAGAATAGCTCACAACAGGGCTAGATACTTTAGACAGAGTAACAGACTGAAGATAAAATTCATCACTAGAGACTGCTCAACCCACCTTCTCCAGGAAAATGAGAATATGGCAGATCAATCCTCACCACCACCCAGTCCACAAGTGCAGGGAAAGACAGGGAATGGCTACACTGCGTGTGGACAAATAGCCTAAAAGATAAACTTTTGGGGGGTGGGGGAGGCAAAGGCTGGGAACTTAACACCTAGGAAAGATGTCTATAGCATGAAAAGTGAAAGGAAGTGAAGAATCTCTGGAAATAAGAGAACTTCTAAATGGACTCATATGCGCTTCAAGGAATTCAGAAAAATCTCAAATAGATGTTATTTTTTAGTGACCAAAAACCGTAAGACCACACAACTGGAGGAAAAGTACACAGAGCGAAGGAAGGAAATTCAGGTTGGAACCCTCGACAGAACTCATGAACTCAAGGAACCAAACCAACAAAACAGGAAGAGCAGACTTGAGAAAAATCACACAGAATTCAAAGTAATAATTCAAGCCAATTAGAAATGTAATGATAGCCAATGGTGACCCAATAAATAGACAACTGGTATACCACCACCACCACGCCAAAAAAAAGGATGGCCTTATGTGAGAACGGGGGTGGGGGTAGGGGGAATGAATTAAACATCAAATTCACACGGAGGGGTTGGGGCACAAAATAAACTCAAAGACTGCAAAGGATGGGCTGATGCAACATGAGCACAAAGAACTGCCTGAACTTAATTCTTCCCAGCGTCTTTCACTCACAAGGTAAGACGTTACCTAGTAACTGATTTTTTTTTTCAAACCAGCCTACTAAATGGTTCCTTCTTTATACTTTCTAAGTCCGTAGATTTTTTTTTTTTTTTTTTTTGCCTTTCCCCATGAAGGTGAAAGAAGAGTAAGTTAAGCAACTGTTTTGGTTGAGAAAGTTTACTTTGGGGCAAGTTTACAGAAATATTAATAATTGTGAATGGAGGTAGCAAAAGAAGTTAACCATCCTGATTAATGGTATCGACAAGCACTTGAAAGCAAGACTTGTTCCACATAATTCCAATTGAGGAGAATTGTGAGCTATGTTCCCAAATTGCATAATTCTATCCACTATTTAAGTAGATCATTCCAAAATGCTTCCTCGATCAAACTAATTTTGACCACATCCCCTGTCATATCTCGTCTCCAGCCTGTGGCGGAGTAGAAGCACAATGCTATGAACACAGTATTTTAAACATATAATAAATGTTTTAAGACCAAATCAAACATAGTGAGAAATCACTCAATTTCTCATTTTACTCATTAGTAAGCTGGAACTGATGTCTATTATAGAATTGTTGGAAGGATAAAATACACCATGAGTGTGAAAGCTCTTATCAGCAAATATCTTTATAGTGACCTACAGCTCATATTAATAATTCACTTGATCTTATTCTTGCTCTCCAACTCATTCACTGGTCAGGCCATCTAAAATAAGACCCTGGGCGACTAATGAGTGTTTCTCAATCTTTTTAACCCATGTTTCTATAATAAACATAAATCTTATTCCTTATTGTACTTCTTGTAACATTTTCCTAATACAGTATTATAATACTAAGAGTGCTTTTTTCAAACTACAACCTCCTCCTCCTCCAACAATCAAATATGACTCCACTACCATTCCTTTAATAAACACTGAAATCATAAGATGAAATAAATCATACATAAACCATAAAATATTATTGGATGTAGGAGAAAGAATAAATTACTATTCCCAATATCATAAAGAATATGAAAGCTTAAGTTATTTACATATTTTCTATAAACATACATTCATCGAAATGTGACTTCCATACTTCAAATGGTACATACCCAATTTTGTACGTAAATATTTTCCTCATCACTCCACTGAAACTATGCTGCCTAAACAAAACAGAATGCTAACTTTTCTTGTACCTTTCTGACTTTTTTTTTTGGCTCTGATTGGTCCTCATCTCTTCAGCAACCACAATAAACTAACTACTCCTTTCTTTGTGGTCTCAAAACATATTCTTGATCGTGCCTAGCACAGCAGATGACAAACCTTCAGTGATGCTTAATGATACAGCGTTATTTTTACCCAAAATTCTATTATAACTAATTGCTTTCATGTCTGTGTCCCTCACTAGACTAGGGAGAGAGGGCAAGAATCCAAGCCATCATATATATGCTTCATAAATATATATATTACATATATATATTTTAAAAGGTAACAAAGTGGTCAAGTAGTATTTGCAAAATTAGACTGGATTCTGCCCTCTAACTACACTGTCCTTTGAGTATGTCACCCATCTGTCATCCAATCTTTGCTCATACCATTCCAAGCTCAGTCCCCATCTCCTCCACAAAGTCTTCCAAAACCACCTAAACGAATGCTGATCTTTTTCCTATTAGAGAATATTATCTGGTACAGTATATAGTATAAAATATCCTTTGGTTTTTGTTACATTTTCCTGAACTGAACACAACTCTTCCCTACTAGACAATACACACCAATTTCCTGATTTATACACACTGAGCCCAGCATTTTTCAGGTAACTGGTACTCAGCATACGGATGGACCAAGATGCAATGTACAACTGAGCTACACCCTGATGAAGAGCTGACAGTGCTAAATGTGGTTGTACAAAAAAGTGGCTGCTTGTGGCAGAAAGAGAAGAATTGTACTGTACAGTGCATAGATCAGGCAGCAGCTGCCTTTCAACTCAGAATGATGCATCGAGGGGAAACACAGAGACCACTTTACAGTGCAGATATACCTAGGAAACCAAAGCCCTGGAAGGGACAGTATTCTGACAAAAGTCACACAGAATTTCAGTGGCAGAGCCTGCACCGAACTCAGGTTCCCGCCTCCCAATCAAGAAGCCTCTACTACAAACTGCTCCTGCAATAATGTACCTGAAAATAAATTACCACAGAGGGATGTGAACTATTAAGTCTTTCTGACTTTACCTCAAACATACCAATCACTGGAAAAACCCTCAAATACCCAGGTCACTCACTAAAATGTCACTCAAAAGAATTAGAAGTTCAGAGAAGACACTGGCAAAGGAAAAAGCTTTTCTAGATTCTTCTTCCTCCGCCCACCTTTGACTCCTAAGTATTCCCAGGTTCTCTCTCTGGCTCCTTTTCCACTCAAAACTCTCCTTTGTATTTTCATGTGCCACAGCTTCTTCAGCTAGCACTCACAGACTAAGAATTCCCAAATCTAAATCTCCCAGCCGGACTTCATTTTAGCTCCCACTCTGTGTATTCAACTGCACTCTAGACATCTCTACAATGTCCCATAGTCACCCTAAAAAACCTCGACATGACAAAGTCATCTTGTCCCCTCTCTCCAGCCAACCAGCACCACCCCCTTGTGGTCACACCGCCTACCTTCGAGAATCATGCAGCCTGGCCATAAACCTGTGCCAACTGGGGTTTCTGTCATTTCTCTCACCTCAGACACCAAGTCTTATCAATTCTCTCTCCTAAATACAGTAGGTTCTTGTACCTCCACCCAAATCATCCTCTATACTGCGGATCTCCAAAATTTTTTGATCACTCACCTTCATCACAAAAGAGTTTTTGGCATGCATGTACCCAAAATATATGCATGTTTACTTATAAATTAAAATACAGGTATAAATTAAAATACAGGTATACGTCTTTGGCCATATAGTAAGATATTTTAAATCATAATGAAAAGTTTAAACTTTAGAGTGATGAGATGTAAATATACACATACATATATGTAAAAAATAGTAAGCCTAAAATTTTCTGACTTCTTCCAGTAAGTCATTTTATACCTCGCTGGGAGCCAAGAACATGTGCTTTGGAGAATTTGTATAATGAGATTGGTCCTATAAGAAACATATACATGCATACATATTTGTAATATGTGTGTTTATATATGTATTTGACACAGTTTCTTTTCTCATACACACACACATTTCATGATGAGGTAATATACACATGCTTAAGCATATTGCTAAATGTAGTCAACCCTATCTTCTAAAGCCACAAACCAAAAATAAAATTTAAAGTTAGCTGACTTCTAAATAACCACATTATTTTATAAATAAAAGTTCACTGTCTTATAAATATCCATTTACAAAGTATAGTTTGGCTCCTTTTTACACACAGTTCCTGAAAAAGAAACACATTTTTTTCACCTACCTACTGAAATATTCTAAGGCTGCAATATTATGAGTTCTATGGCCTGCACCTCCTTTAACCTAAGAACATATGGTAATATTCTTTTAGTTTTCTACAGCCATTGGTACAGCTACTATTTTAGGATCCAGAAGACTAACGTATTTTCCCCTAGTCTTATCATCCCTACTCTGTGACTCAAACAAAACTCCCAGAACATACAACGTAAGTCAGAATAAACACTAATACAGTAATTCAGATGTTTACATATTTACACAATATCGTGCTCTAGGATTCCAAATACAACCATACACATACTAACTCTCCATGCAGAGTGGGGAAAACTGTTATGAAAACTAGCACAACATTCAACTGTTTGATTACTTTTCATCATTACAAAGTAACCAGATGTCCCCAGTGTCACTCCTAGACTTAGGAATTTATCAATGTAGAACTACATTTTCATTCAGTGATGATAATTTAGGGCAGATTTAACTTACACTGGCCAGAAAGTTAAGAAAACTGCCTGATAAAGTCACTAAATCCAGTGGTTTTCAAAATTATTAATTCCATATTTTTCATGTACAGAATGTTGATCAAAAAATACCCTTAACATAGACTTCACATTCTTTAAAAAAAGACTAATATCATAAATACTTAAAAATTGTAAGTCTGTGAAGCCAACATAGATAAGTTAAATTGAAGTTTATTTGCCATCTGTCTACAGAAGCATTAACCATATTCCGGGTCTTTTTAAGTAGCATTCTTAATACAAAACCTCCATTTCATACTCAATTTTTGGATAAGTAAAACAGCTTTCTCCCCAAATGCATGTAATCAAAATACCAATCTGTTTTCCACTTATCACTTCATCATCTTCAGTATAATATTGATCAATGAACCAAAATTATTTACAACTACGAGAATTATAACGAACTCTTAAGTAAGGCCTGTTCCCTCTGGGCCCTGATGTCCACAAATGTAGAATATGTAACTTCTGACTAAAACTCCTTAATCATTTCCAAAAGTAGTCTATTATACAAGGTACTGCAAGGGGTGTATGCAGTAGAAGCAAGATGTCTAATCAAAACTCATCTCACATGAGTTAGTTTTGTATCATCAAAACAACAATAAAAAGTAACTAACAACCTAAATAACTGCCCACCTAAATATCTACCTGGAATGCTGGCTCAAAGAAACTTTACTAATAACGTTCTCAATTACATTTTGAGCTATCTTAAAAATCTTTTTACCGTACCAAGAAGGGAGGAAAAGGAGTCAATATTTATTGAGCATCTACTCTAAGCCAGGAGTTTTACATTTTACATTTGATTTTCACAACTAGACCACACCTAGGAAGGTGACTTGTGGCCCAAACAGAGGCTCTGGAGCCAGACCCCATGGGTTCTCCAGGGTCTCCGGGATGATGACCACACGCGAATTCCTTACGGTCCCTGTACCTCTGTTTCTTCATTTGTAAACTGAGGATAAAAACAGTACCTGCTTCATTAGATGGGCTCCAGAATTAAATGAGATAATACATGCCTAGATAAAATCCCTAGAACTAAGCATGACCCTCCCTATTGTTATAATAATGTTTTTTATTAGTGTAGGTATTCTTGTTCCTACTTTCTAGATGAGGAAACAGAGGATTAGAGAATACAATTTACTAATGATCAGACCAATGAGTGCTAGCTAGGTTTTGACTCCAAAGCATGAACTGGATGAAATAAAAATTGCTTAGGCATCAAATATGAGGATTCTCATAAGTCCAACTTAGTAAGAAGCATAAGAAATGACAGGCAGTAAAGCGATGTCGGGCCCAGGCCCGGCTCTAACCCTCGCGGGGGGCCTGACGCTGGGCCGGCCACGACCTTCGCCCCCGTCCCGGGGCGCCCGTGCAGGGACCGCGGCTGAGACCGCGAGCAGCCCGGGCTCACGGGCACTGCGAGGGGGGAAGCCCGGGCCGCGCTGCGCCTCCTCTGCCCCGCGGCTCCCAACTCCTGCTCGGGCCGCCCAGCACCCCTGCGGGCCCGACGGCCGCGCTCGCCGCCTGGACAGCGAAGGACGAGCGACTGTGCGCCCGCGGGCGCTGACGGCCAGGCTCGGCGCTGCTCAAAAAAAAAAAAAAAAGGCAGCCAGCGATGGAAAGAGACACAAAGGGCCAGAATCCGTCCTGGAGCGTTTAAAATCCTAAAACGTCGAGTCCTCGCGGCCCGGAGCCGCTCCCTCAGCTGCACACACCGGATCCGGCGTGGACTTGCGGGCGCGGGGCTGACACGCTACCTCAGCGCTCAGGCCACAAGACAGGTCACGGTCGCTAGAAATGGCAGGTGTCTGGGTGGCCGGTCGGGGACCCTGGTTCTCCATACGCCCCCCCCCCCCACTGCCCCGACGTGACAGCGCCCAGGCGGCGACTCTCCCGGGGCCGCCCGCGCCGGAGGAGGGGGCAGCGGGGGCCGCAGGAAGGTCTGAGGGGGCAGAGGGGCGGGCGGGCGCAAGCGCGACTTCCCCGGTGCCCGAGGGCTGGAATCCCGCCCCACCCCCACCCGCCGGGCGGCCCAGCCCCGCCGCAACGCCCGGCACAAAGGGACCGGCCCGGCCGCGCACCGGAGCCCGGAGGCCGCGGCCTGCCCCCCGCCGGAGGCCCGCCAGCCCCTACCTTCTCCGGGCGGCGTCCGGCCCCGGCGCTCGGCTCCGGCCTGCTGCTCCGCGGCTCCCGCTCGGCCTCTCCCGCGGGCTGGCGCGGCCTCCCGGGTCTCGGGCGCGGCGGGCGGCGGCGGCAGCTCCTCCTCCTCAGGGGCGGGAGGAGGAGACTCGGCCGCCCTGAGCCACCTCCCGGCAGGAAACGACCCCGCGGCACCGCCTCCTCCGCGCGGCCGACCCTGCTCCCGAGGCTGCCGCCGCCGCCCTCTCCCTCCGGAAACGCATTCCTCCCGGCCGCGTCAGCCCGGCCCGAGGCGAGGAGGAGGAGGAGGAGGAGGCGGCGGCAGGAAGAGCGCGGCCCGGGACAAAGGAGCCGGCCTGGGCGGGAGCGGGCCTGGGGGAAACCGCGGAGGGCGGGGAAAGGGCCTTCCCCGGGGCCTTCGCGGTGCCTCAGTTTCCCCTTCTGCTAAGGGGCGGAGGTGTCGGGCTGCTCACCGGTGCCCCACACGGCCCTGGACTGTCCTCTGGGCCTGTCCTAAGCTCTGCCTCCCCAAAGCCGCTCGGCTGAGCGACTGTCCCGTTTGCCCAGCGCTGTCCCGTGTTGAGCCCTGAAGTCCCAAGGCAAATCGGGATGGTCAGTCACCCACCCTGAGGGGCTTCGTGGGGCCAAACCAACGTTGTCCTTTTGGAAGGGAATTAGCTAAAACTGGTGGTGTTTTTCTGGAGTGATAGTGTGCGCTTGACACGTGTCTGTGGGAAAGGTGAAGGAGGGAGACGAGTTGCCTGAAAGATGGGGGTGGGGGACGTTTTAGAAAAACTGGTGAGTTCCATGGAGGAGCTGCTTTTGATAGATTTATTTAGAGGTCTGTTTATGGGGAACAGGCGTGAGAAGGAAAAAATTTCATCCTAAGGAGTACAGTTTCTGTTTCTCTCTCTTTTTTTTTTTTGATTATGTAGAGATCGGGGGTGTCTGGGCGCATTTTGATTACACCTATTCAAGCCTGTACCAACCAACATCATACTGAAACCCAGTAATTCAGAATATACTACTGGCAAGCTGCCATCCTGTTAGCAGAAAATGTTGCAGGTTGACACCTGGTGAGCTACAGCACCCTGTTGGCAATAGAGCTCAAATTATGAGATTTATGAAAAGAGAAGTAGTATTTCTCTTGTGAGAGATTAGAAGCCGGGATGCCGTTTGGCTGCCACCGTTCTTAAATATAAGAGAAATCGAAGTAATCTCATGTATGGAAAATTTGCACACTTTGCTCACTAGCAAAATAAAACCTATTGGTTAGCCATTCTCAGAAGACCAGTGGGGAATCAGCATTATTTTTTCCACTTAATGGATGACCAAGCCTAGGCTAAATGATGTTCCTATATTAATATCCCAATGGTAAAGCTGCCATTAGAACTCAACATTCTGGGACTTAAAGGTATTAGTTTTACCACTGTTCTAAATTAATCTGAATTGGCCCAGTCTTGGTACAGGAAACTGTATAGTTCAAAAGATAGTTGATCCATGCTTGATTTGCACTACATTTCCCAGAATTTTTTTCTCTGTGTGTGATTTGAGGAGTTACCAGCAATCTTTGCCAGAAGAACGGTATGAGGTTTACATGTGCACAACTCTACACTAAATTAGTTCCTCAAGGGCAATTTAATCATATTTTTTAACACCAGTGTCACTCACTGCTCCAGGGCACATAATAGGGGCTCAGCTAATATTTGATACATGAATAAATGGGTCTTTTTGCTCCCCTGGAATAGGGTAGAGCACTTGACTAAACTGAAGTGTGTGTAGCAATTTATGTACAGAAGTCACAAGTTTTGGGGAAAAGAGAAAGAATCATATTTCAGAAAAGCAGTGATTGGTCAGCAGTATGATTCTTTATGATTATATACAAATATTAATAGGTGGACAGTTAACTAGCTATAAAATTTATGAATACTCTAAGCAAGGGTTGGTCAGCCTTACCATGCTAAACAGGAAAGTCAAGGAACAGTGGAAGTCACACTGCTAGATCATGTGATAGAACATCTGTTAGTATCTTGAATTCTAGTTAAATCGCTACTTTACCTACACTAACTCCCAATTATCATGCATTCTCTTCTGCCATCTGTTAAGTCATTATTATGTCAAGTAAAGTTGGCCTTTCCTTTAGTTTTGTCACCACACTATTTCTTGCACTTCAAAATGTCTTCTTTATTCACCTACAGTTTTCCAAAGTAGAGTTTCAAAGTTGCTCACCAGCAAAAACACCAGATGCCCAGGTTTGTTCAATTAGCCCTTAATTCCTATTTGTCTATAATTATAGGAAGGCTTACATAAATGAAAGGAACCTTCAAACGGATCCCAGTTTGATTACTGACCTTTGTATCTAGCGGGTTGGATTTAATCACATGATTATGAAATGCAAGATAGGGAATGAGAGTGAGTCAGTGTTGGCTTCAGGAATGGATAGCTCTCTCTCTCCGAGTTTGAGCACTTTTGGGACTTAGCCCCTCGAATCTTTGTGGCTTACTCCCTCCAGGAAGCCACAGATCATCCCATGATAACTTGAAGACTTTTCAGTGTTTGAGAGTGGAAACAACCCTAAACAGTATAAACTTTTATGTGCAAATAGTTAAGTACGTGTCCATTTATAAATCATTTTCCAAGTACAATAATCATCAGAAGACAAGACCCCATGGGTTGGAACATGAATACCTGCAATGTGAGAATAGAAGTATACTCAAGACCAAGACCAATTTTTTCCTAGGATTGGCCATTGACTGGCACAATCTATACCAGATCATTTTTAAATAAGCAGATGACCTTGTGGTACTGGTATGCCCCAAATAGCTCCAGCTTATCTGTGGTCAAAGCATATTTAACAGTACCCCTTTTTACTTTCAAAAGCATGTCCTGGTATGGATGATAAATTTTATGGTCACCTTATAAATAAAGGTGTCCAGATAATGAGGAATAAGAAGAGTAATTTTAGAAATTCAAAGGGGATTCATAGGGATACATTGCAAATCAGGTTCCGGGTTTATAGGTGAAGACTAAACCCAACACTGATGATAGTAATGGAAAAAAGTGGGGGGCAGTGAGTATGCAGAATTAGGCGGTTCCTGTGTGATGAACATGCCCTACTAGACGATTTAATTAAGGAAAAAATCTTGACAGTAGTCTAGCTGATCAATGGGACTTGAGTTTTAAATAGATGGTAAATGCGTGTGGTGGCTTCTGGAGCACATTGATTGATAGTGACTAGGTAAGTCGTCGTCTTTTTTTTTTTTTTGAGACAGAGTTTCATCTTGTTGCCTGGGCTAGAGTGCAGTGTTGTGATCATAGTTCACTGTAGCCTTGAACTCCTGAACTCAAGGGATCTTCCTGCCTCGGCCTCCCAAAGTTCTGGGATTACAAGTGTGAGCCATCATGCCAGCCTTCAGCTACTTTTCTAAGAACTGTTTCTACAGACTGACCTCAATATATTTTTCTCATCTGTCACCTCCAGCTACTTTGAATGTAACTGCTTCTTTAAACATTAAAAAAATAAAAAGATGAAAGTATGGGGATGGAAGAAAGATCTCTGATAACATCCTACAATATTAATAGAGAAGTGCTTCTGAATCATGAATAATTTCATTCCTTTTCCCAAGAAACTAAAATTCCTCTTTGAAAATGTGAATACGTTTGTGCCTTTGTATAAGGCAGCCATGGGAATTATCAACATTTTGAAAAACAAGAAAGGGCAAGACAGTTCTTCCAGTTCCTCCTTTTTCTGTCTCCAAATATATAAATAACATGCAAATAGTCACAAAATTCAGAGAAACTGGAAGTTTATTTATTTTGCAACTTTTTTTTTTTTTTTTTTTTTGCATGGGGGCTTCAATGTCCTGAACACGCTTCGATACTCTTTTATAATTACCAGGGGAACCATGAAAAATGAAGTTTGCTATGAGGCAACTGCTGACTGAGTATGTATGGTATGTGTCAGTGTGCTTGCCTAGCCTGCGGTTTTAGTTAGTGCTTCATTTATTTGCTTATTTAAAAGTAAGGTGGAAAATGGCAAAAGAGTCTGACCTGATTTGTAGTCTGTGTTCCTTATAGCTTAGGCTAGCCCTTAAATCTTTTCCTTTACTAGATGGTTAGCAGTGGCTGGCTTATGACTGTGAATATGGGTCACAGATGAGTCAGGCCGCCTCAACTAGTTCTGCTTCCTGTTTTCCATATATAGCGTCCCGGCTTTTTCTCTCCCTAGCCCATAGAGCTTTGCCTCCACTGGGTGTGAGCATTCCTTGCCAGCCTTCAGATACTGAACATTTTTAACAGCCTGCAGGGAACAGTGTTTTCAGGCAGCTCTTTGCAAACACTGAGTTTCTTCAGCTGTAGAAGGGAATGTGCCTTCCCAAATAAGAATGAAGAATACGCCAAATATAAGCAGTTGAATAGCGCTGGAGTTATTTTTAGGAACTGGGATCACTCCGTACAGGAAATGATGGTGTTACCAATTTGTTATAGCTAGTGACTATAAAATAACATTATATCTTTCCTCATTTAACTGCTTTTGCGTATCTTGAGAAAAGTTAGCAGATACAATCTAGAATTAGGAATAGCTTGATTTTAGGCCAGATTCATTAGGGAGTAGGAAAAATAGGTTTCCCTAAAAAGGTTTGTGTGATAAGTAAAATCTCTCCCCTGAACACCCCCCAACACACACACAAATTGATCCCCACAACATGTTATCTAAGGCAGAGGTTTTGCCCAACAGAGTTCTTGCCTTGTGCCTGTGAATGTGAGACCATGAACCCCCGAAAATTGTAGGCAGAATGTCATTTATGCATATGTATCTGCATTGTTCTGGTTTTAATTGGATCTTACCCCCAAAACATTAAGAATCACTATTTTAAGCACAGATATGATCGGTTCCTTTCATCGAATAAGTGCCTAAACAATTGTCTTTGTTGTTGCCCCAGAATTTTGAGGCCGCATATTGATTAGTCTTACCTAGAACAATTTTTAAAACGTCAGATAGTTCTTCCAAATATTTTGTTATAATAAGATTTTCACAGTATGTTATTTAACCCGCAAAAGGTAGAACAGAAAAAGTAGAATCTTCCGTGATCAAACTGCACAATGAAAGAGTATGTTGTTTGTGTTTACTTTTAAAGGTAAAATACACTTCAAAGAGAAAGTAGAACATTAAATTTTAATTTATTTTATTTTATTTATTTATTTTTGAGACAGAGTCTCACTCTTTTGCCCGGGCTAGAGTGCTGTGGCATCAGCCTAGCTCACAGCAACCTCAAACTCCTGGGCTCAAGCAATCCTACTGCCTTAGCTTCCCAAGTAGCTGGGACTACCGGCATACGCCACTATGCCCGGCTAATTTTTCTATACATATTTTTACCTGTCTATATAATTTCTCTCTATTTTTAGTAGAGACAGGGTCTCGCTCTTGCTCAGGCTGGTCTCGAACTCCTGAGCTCAAACAATCCGCCCGCCTCGGCCTCCCAGAGTGGTAGGATTACAGGCGTGAGCCACCGCACCCCGCCAGAACATTAAATTTTAAATTTCCAATTTCCATACTAGGACTTAAATGACTTCGATTATATCTAAAAATCAGCCTGTTGTAAAACTGTTGTAAATTTTCAGTTAGATTGTAAGCAATTCTAAATAAATTTTAATTATATTTCCTAATAATATTTTCCCTGCAGTGTTTGGAAGAATAAGTCCTGTGACACTTCTACTTTAAGATTTCTGAATTGTTGTTGGCTGATGTCATAGGCTGTTCCCTCTATGATTATAAGAATTCCCTATTTAGAACTGCTCATGGCTGCCAGTTGGGTAACATTTTAAATTGAAAGAATTTTGCATTTTGTATTATTTTATTGTACTAGAATGAAATAATCTTAGTCTGAAAAGTTTTGATGGTCTAGTACTTTAATATTTTTGTATTCCTGATTCTTTTCTTCATTTAACTAAGTTTATACTGAAGTCCTCAATTATCATTCTCCTTTTATAATAAAATAAATCCTTCATTATCTATAATTGTCCAGTAGCTCCTACATGCCTAAAATGTCAACTAAACTGTTTGTCTCTTGCACTCAGAACATTGGCTTTGGAAATGAAACACTTCAATCAAAATTTCATTAGTAAATGAAAAATTTACTGATATGTGATATCTAGTTCATAGGATAGAGAGAACTGAATTCTTATATTTAAGAAATTATCTGTTAATTAAATATATTCAAATACATCTATGGAATAGAATAATTGGCAGTTTTAAATAAAAATGAGTTAGACAAGTCAAACAAGATGCAGAACACATTGTGGTATATAATCCCTTATGTGAAGTGGGTATTAGTATTATCCACATTTTATAGGCAAGGAAGCTGAGGCAAGAGAGGTTAAATTGCATAACTGGTAAATTGCAGAATTGAGATTGGAACCCAGTCAATCTGACTCCAGCGTCCAGACGTTTATTCACTGCACTTTACTGTCTCTGATCTCTTGTGTAATTTTGCAGAAACAGTGTCTGCCCTGTTCCAGCTCCACTGTGACTAGGCAGCCAAGTCTACAATTCTGGTGTTCAAGAATCGGAAGTCAATCTCTCTGCAGATGTAAGCCATGCTTTCCAACGTCAGCATTTTCAATAATAATAAGATGTCATTTTCATCTCTGTCTGTGTTGCAGCTTGTCTATCTCACAACTGATGCAGAACTAGGTGGGCATTAGAGTGCTATTAGGCCCCTACTATTGTTTGGAATATCTCACCCTCCAGACCTCATGTTGAAATCAGATCCCCAGTGTTGGAGGTGGGGCCTAATAGGAGATGTTTGGGTCTTGCTGGCAGATCCATCATGAAAGGCTTGGTGCCATCACTGAGGTAATGAGTGAATTCTCACTCTGTGAGTTCCCACAAGAACTAGTTGTTGCAAAGAGCCTGGGACCAAGGAGGCTCTCTGCCTTGCCTGCTCTCTCCCCATGTGATGTCTGCACATGCCGGCTGCCCTTGGCCTTCTGCCACGAGCAGAAGCAGCCTGACGCCCACATCAGAAGCAGATGCCTGTGGGCCCATGCTTCTTGTACAGCCTGCAGAACCGTGAGCCAAATAAACCTCTTTTCTTTATAAATTATCCATCCTCAGGTATTCCTTTACAGCAACACAAATGGACTAAGACAACCCCTTGAACTTTCAACAACTACATATATGTGGAAAGGACATGAGATTATAATTGGGCTTTTTTTTAAGCTCTTCAACATCAGCAATATAATTGTTATGTATCAGTGTAAACAGGCACACAGGCATGGCTAAGATTGTTCAACCAAGTCATTCCAAAGTTTGTTTTATATTTTTTATTATTAGGGAATTTAAAGATTCTATCTTAAAAAAAAAACAAGTATGAAAGTTATTTCAATACCTTATGAAGATTACAGAGTAACATTATAAAATAACATCTTGGAAAGTAATTGTTTAGTGTAGCTTTTGTCCTTAATCTTGCTTTTAAAAACATTCCATTTAGGCCTGGCGTGGTAGCTCACACCTGTAATACCAACACTTTGGGAGGCCAAGGTGGGAAGATCATTTGAGGCCAGGAGTTTGAGACCAGCATGAACAAGAGCAAGATTCCATCTCCACAAAAAAATAAAAAAATTAGCCAGACATGGTGGTGTGTGCCTGTAGTCCCAGCTACTTGAAGGGCTGAGGCAGGAGGATCACTTGAGCCCAGGAGTTTGAGGTTGCAGTGAGCTATGGTGATGCCATTGCACTCTAGCCAGGGTAACAGAGCAAGATCCTGTCTCAAAAAAAAAAAAAAAGAAAGAAAAGAAAAGAAAATTCCATTTAATTCATGATGAAAAAATACTCAAAAACTAGGGACAGAAGGAAACTACCTCAACATGATAAAAGCCGTATGTGAAAAACCCAAAGCTAATCTCATACTCAATGGTGAAAGACTAAAAGCTTTTCTTCTAAGATCAGGAGCAAGACAAGGATGCCTACTCTCACCAATTCTATTCAGGCAAGAAAAAGAAAAGGCATCCAAACTGGAGAGGAGGAAGTAAAATTAGGTTTGCTCACAGATAACATGACTTAATGTAGAAAACCCTAAACATTACACATACACATATACACAAACTGTTAGAACTAATAAGTGAATTCAGCAAAGTTGCAGGATACATAATCAACACACAAAAAAATCAATTGTATTTTTATACACTAACAATGAATAATCCCATAAGGAAATTAAGAAATCAATTCCATTTACAATAGCATAAAAAATATTTAGGCCAAGGAGGCAAAAGATTTGTATACTGAAAACTATAAAACATTGCTGAAAGAAATTAAAGAAGACATAAATAAATGGAAAAACATCGTGTTCATAGTTTTTAAAAAGTTCATGAATTCATTATTTCTAAAAAGGAGAAAAACATATAGAAAAAAAACCTTTCTATATTACCTAAATGAATAGACAGTAATATTTTTAAAAGGAAAACAAACAAAAATCATCTTTGGTCACCATAGGATGTAGCTGGAACACTAACTTCTTACTCTGGAAACTGGTAATTAGAGGGAAAGAACTAAGCATTAATCTTGCCTTTCCTGTACAAATTGTAGGGCAAGTATCTAAATAGCCATATCTGACTAAGCAAAAGTCTTCTTTACATAAGAATTAAGCTCATAAAAGCAGAAGAAATGATAAAAGTAGAAAATTAGCATTTGGTGATCTCTGTTGAGATCATTGATTCTTCTAAACACCATCAGGGTACAGTTTGATGAAGAGCCTCACATAGCAGGATGGAGCTGCCACCATCTGAAGTCACAGGTCAATCTTAGTGTCACTAAAAGTCTACCAGCCAGATGTATGCTTCTTGACATGATGCACGGTGAGGTATAAACCACTGCCTGTGAAATATTTATGCCACAAGTAATTGAATCAGAATCTAACCAAGCATTTAGATCTTACTTTAAGTTAATAGGAAATGGAACAGAGGAACAATTTAAATGATACCACAAGAAAGCATCAGAAAAATCCAGCACGCGGGACACTCTATAGAGCAACTGACCTGTATTTTACAGCAAATAAGAGCCTTGAAAAGAAAATCTAAAGAAAGGATGTAAGAGACAAATCTATTAAATGCACTAAGTGGAAATTATTTGGAGCCTGATTTGAACAAACCAAGTATAAAAACGGCATTTATGAGATAATGGGGGAATTTTGAATATGGACTGGGTTTTAGATTATATTAAGGAATTGTTAATTCTTTTGCTGGCATTATGAGTGTTATAGAAGTGTCATAATTTTTTTGAGAAATACTTAAGGGTAAAATGACATGAAAATGATGAAATAACCAGAAATCTCAGAGATTTGTTTTAAAATACTACAATAGATAAAAAGAAAAAGGTAGGTGAAGTGAGCTTGATAAAACAGTAAAAATTGTTGCTCTTGGATGACAAACATGTCATGTCAACATATTATATTTGTCTCTCCTTTTGTGTGCATTTATAAATTTTCATAATATAGAGTTAAAATTATGTATTACAAATGTTGCATTTTTTAAAATGAATAGAAATTAAAAGAAACTACACAATGTCACATTTCAACAAACAAAATTCCCTTCATATTCCTGGATTTCCTTCTAATCCTACTCTATGCCTTAACTAGATTTTTCTACTGTACTTAATCATTTCTATTGGTTTTCTTTAAATTGATGGAAACACTACAGAGTTTTATTTATAATTGAATTATAATTGGAGTAGAAAAATATTGATGCAAATAATATGAAAGGCAATTCACATGCTTTAAATTTAGTTATTAAAATTACACATTTATGGAAATATAAATTCATCACTTCATTTTCTCCCTGCAAAAACAAAACCTTTTAATACCTGAAAATACATTGGGGGCTATATCTTTAAAAAGTACCTACCTCAAAATAAACCCCATTTTTGGAACAAGTAAATGCTGAAATTATCATTAGACATTTATATGCCAATATATTATTCTCCTATGTAGCAATTTCTGGGTTTCAGGGGAAAAGACATGTTCTCCCAAGTACTCTAGCTTTTAGCATGAAACCAAGTTAGCACAGCACCAACTGTACTCTTGTGGACGTTAAATAATGCTTGGTGATTATGAATACATCTTTATAAAATATACTTTTTGGAAAAAAAGAAAAGATATAGTGTGGTGTACAGACTATGAGGTGTGTTCACAACTTACTAGAAAATTGTCTTGTATAAATGTTGAGTTTCCTTTTTTAATGAGTACTGAGTCAACTAGAGAGATGTAAATATTTTACAGGAGTCAGTTCTAGACGGTACTGAGAAACTTACTACCTTATAGGTAATCTGCATGGATAGTTAGGTTAACATTGTGGAAAAGTGAATTAGCATCAAATTGTGTTGGCGTATTGGTCAGGAAAAAAACCAAAAAGCAAGAATAAAAGCCCCAGAAATGATAAATGATGGCATTAACATAAGATAATTTACATAAACTCAAGACAGGGACCATTTGTCTACAGATTTGATAGAGAAGGGTGAACAATGACAGTGTAGAGCCATCAACAAATGTCAGTCTGAAAATGGCATGCCTGGAGACCCCATTAATATAGAAATTGCAGGCAAAGCTTTCTATAATAATCCAGAATATTCCTAAAACTGCAGGGACAAGTTACCATTAATTTGCACTCCAAAGTCTATTTTAGGAAACTAATTCTACATTATATCTTTGGTACCATATCAATTTCCTCTTCTTTTTCTTATATTTCCACCCACCTCTCCCACCCTCCCAAGCAGTATTAAACTGGGAAAGGAAAAGTAAAATAAAAGCTACTTGTTTCTGCAAAGTTATGAGGCTTACTGATGACGATTTGAATAGGACTGCAAAGCACCCTGGTGGGCTGCATGTTGGGCAGAGGAGCCTTTCCTTGGCCACTGTATTTTGCAAAACAGCATGATTTAGTGTAAAAGCTTTCCAAGTTTTAATACCTCCTTTGTGGGCCTTGGCTTTTTCATCTGTTAAATTGAGATAGTGAAAAATCTTTCTCAAGGTTCTTACGGATAGTAAATTCAGTGAGACAATATATGTAATGTAAAAATTAGCTGAAATGCTATATGTTATGAAAAAGATAGTGTTGGTCCGTATTTTAACTCCTTACCTTTAAAACAGCTTGGGAAACCATGAACTTGAGCGCCTTGGGTCGAGTCTCACCGGCTTGGTTGGGCAGTGGCAGCCACTCTGGGGTTTTGCTCCGTATTCCCAACACTCAAGAGGTTTTTATTCTCTCTGTCATGTAATTACATGGATGGGCTGGTTAGACCCTTCTAAAAATGTTGTGAATAGCACCGATTGCTTCAAAGTAATGGGACCTGTTTAACTTGGTGAGAGTTCAGAGAAGAACCACAGAGATGAAAGGATGAAAGAGTAAAAGCTAAGAGAAAAAACTGAAGCAAGTGGAATTATTGAGCCAGGAGGAGTGAGGGCTGGTTGCTGATAATAGCCTTCAAATGCCACTGGGCTATTATGTAAAGTAGAGCCACCCAACCGTTTTCACTTGGGCACTCTGAAAAACGGTAAGTATGCCATGTGCACCTGTGGCCCCACACCCTACTGACCAAAACTGGCATGGGAGGAGCAGATCTGTAAAGAAATTTTACTTGAATATAATCAAGAAGCTAAAAATAGGAGAGAGGAGAGAAAAAGAAGAGAAAAATACATTAGATTAGGGGCCAAACAGTAGTCTTTGCTCTTTAGAGCCAGCCTACGTTGTGAGGGAAATTTGATTTTTAGAGGTATTTAGAAACCACTGGTTGGCATTTGCATTTAACAGTTACTGTTTTCACCAGTCTTAAGCAACTGCAGTAGGAACTGGAGTCATTGGTATCTTTGCTCAGGCATGATTAGGATTCCTGCAGACAGGCGGTCAGCACTGAGTTACTGTGCGCAGACACACCTCAGAAAGGCCTGAATGCCCTTTTATCATTGCAAACAGTAACATGAATAAAAGGCAAGAAGAGTCATTTTTATATGAAAAATTTCCCACCTCTAGAGAAAAAAGTTGAATTTTGGTGCCCGTGATTGAGAATGAAGAGCTCTCAAAAGCCACAGCTCTGAGACAGAAAATGGAAGTTTACACAAATTAAATATCAGAATGTAAACTTGTTGGGGTGTGTGTGTGTGACGAGGGGAGGTAGTTCTGTGGGGAAGAAAGGAAAAGTGGGCACTCCAGCCAGTGTCGAATTGCCCAAGTGAGAGACAAAGCTTTAGGGGTGGTTGAACAGGTGGTGATTTTGTGTGTCTGCACAGAAAACACCTGGCGCTCGCTGAGAATTAAATGGTTTAGCAGTACTGAAACCTCCAGACCACCTCAGGACGTGCACCTTGTGAATGTGAAGTCCACTGCAGTGATGCCGGGGCAAGCTTCTAGCTCTTCTGTCTCCTGGTGGAGAAAATCAGGGTAAACCCAGCCCTGGGATTCTGGTTGAAGAAGATAAAGAATTGTTGAATAGAAATTAATCTCTGAAGTTGTGGGCTCATCATCTCTGGAGATCTTTACAAATAGGGTATATTGTTACTCGCCACGAAATAGTTTCGTTAATTCAAACTTTAAGCCTGAGAAACATGCTAAATGAGTTCTCATTCCTTCCTAGACTTTGTGATTTTTCAGAATGATGGATAATTCTTTTTCCCTTGGGTTATTTATTTATTTATTTTTTTGGAGACAGAGTCTCACTCTCTTGCCTAGGCTAGAGTGCTGTGGCGTCAGCCTAGCTCACAGCAACCTCAAACTCCTGGGCTCAAGGGATTCTCTTGCCTCAGCCTCCCGGGTAGCTGGGACTACAGGCATGCGCCACCATGCCCGGCTAATTTTTTCTATTTTTAATTGTTTGGCTGATTTTTTTCTATTTTTAGTAGAGATGGGGGGACGTCTCACTCTTGCTCAGGCTGGTCTGGAGCTCCTAAACTCAAGCAATCCTCCTGCCTTGGCCTCCCAGAGAGCTAGGTTTCCCTTGGGTTATTAAAGAGAAACATTTTGGCTAGCCCCAGACTGACCAAATAGAATGTAGCTTTTGTCAGATGTTACAAGAAATATTTAATGATATTATTTGGCATAAAAGATGACATATATTTGAGGCCATAGCTTCTTTAACAGGATGACTAATCCAAGACAGGACTGCAATGTTAATGAGTATCACCATCTGAAGCATATTAAAAGTCTTGCAGATGGTTAATCAGGATGTTATGCAAAAATGGGTAGGAAGGAAATAGCTTTTGTTGCCATTCCATTTTGATGAGATTTTAACGTTACCAGTGTCAGGTTGAATGCTTGCCCTTATATTTTGAAATTCTGAATGCTCTTTAGCTCATGGAAAGTAAATTCATTTTTCTCTTTTTTTCTGTAAATCTAAACCTTAATGTCATGTATACAATAGGACAATATTGCTGCTATTTGCAGGCAGAACAGTTTGGTTGTGAGCTTGCTACATGGCCAGTGTAGTATTAAAAGAATTTTCAACTCCAAATTTCATTATAAAATCTTTTACTGTGGGTAATGTTTTCCTAGTGAATATTAATATATAATTTCAAGCTGTTTCAGTTTATTAGTCCACAGCATTTCTAGTTATTTATAAAATTATGAAAAATTTTTATGGATATTATTGTGTATTCACTTGGAAAGTGCAAAATTCAATATCATTCTAGTTTTTTTCCTTTAGAGCAGTCGCCCCCAACCTTTTTGGCACCAGGAACTGGTTTCCTGGAAGACAGTTTTTCCATGGATAGGGGGATGGAGGGGAAGGAGGAAAGGGAGGCAGAGCTCAGGTGGTGATCCTTAATGGGCCACGGACTAGGGGTTGGGAACCACAGGTTTAAAGGGTCTCAGTGTCAGGTCCATTACCAGGGAGTACAGAAGTGTAGTGGTGTGAGCTGAAAGAAGGAAATTGTTCTGGCTTCTAAAACAACTGGGATAGGGGACAAGGAACAACATATAAAGCAGCATGCAGGTAAGCGGGTTTCTGAGCTGGTTATGGATATGAGCTTTCAGTGGCACAAATCTGGGTTGAAATCCTTCTATAAAATGGGGTTGGCAATGTCCACCTTGGAGATTCAATGAGCTAATATATGAAAAGTGCTTAGCAAGTTCCTAATGTGTACTCAGGCCGTTCTGAAGTTGTAACCACAGACCTGAAGTATAAGTGGCTCTTTAAAAGCTCATGGCTTTCACATAGAAATACCTCCTTTTACGTTTCAGTTGTTTAGCTTTTGAGCGCTCCTAAATGGCTTTTCTGCCTGTCACCTTCATTTCCTCTCCTTTGGAACACTCACATACTTGTTTTCCCCTTTCCAGCTTTGTTTTGGGACAACTTCTCTGCCCTTGCAATGTTCGTAATAGTCCATGAAAGAAAACATTGCCAAGAGTCCTTTAAAGCTGCAGTCCCCAACCCCCGGGCGTTGGCCCAGTAGTTCATGGCCTGTTAGGAACTGGTTCTCCCATCGCTGCCTGAGCTCCACATCCCCTCCCACCCCGCCATCCGTGGAAAAATTGTCTTCTGTGAAGCTTGGGAAGCGGGTCGCCCAGCAGGAGGTGAAGGGCAGGAGAGGGGTGTGAAGCTTCATCTGTATTTACAGCTGCTCCCCATCTGTAGCATCACTGCCTGAGCTCCGCCTCCCCACCCCTTTCCCCCTACCCTACCATCCGCGGAAAATTGTCTTCCATGAAACCTGTCCCTGGTGCCAGAAAGGTTGGGGACCGCTCCTTTAAATGATCCTAGTTCAACTAGTGGAACACGATAGAGTCTAGGATACTTTTCATTGTTTTAGCCCACACAGCGTGTCCATGGATTGATTTTGCTTCTCACTGAATTTATTGGTTTCGGCTTTTTATTTGACGTTCACATCTTTTTCCTCCACCAGTTTATTTCCGTTTGAGACTTCATATGGAAGCATTTTCAAGTGCTTCATATTTGACAGAGGTATTATCTATCCCATACGTTTTAGTGTTTTAGCTTTCCATGCACAGCTGAAGGGTTAAATGCTATTTACATCATGATTTGTTGTTATCTGATATAAGTCATCTATAGAAAATGTTTTAAATGCTTATTATTGGATATAGTTTGATATAAACTTAAATTTGTTCTAAGTCTGGATTCTGAGAGCTTTTGCTCTGATATTTTGGGCTTGCCTCAGGTGCTGTTTTTATGAGGTCACTTTTCATCATAACTTTGAGGCTATTACTCAGGGCTAGAGTCATCAGACAAGTCTTGGAGATATTTGCCAACTTCCTTTTGTATGTTTTGTTGGTGTTTCAGTTGCAGCTTGTGCCAGGGGCAGTGACATATCAGTTGATGAGCACTTAGGTTGATTCCATATCTTTGCAATTGTGAATTGTGCTGTGATAAACATTCGGGTGCAGGTGTCTTTTTGATAAAATGACTTCTTTTCCTTTGGGTAGATAGGTACCCAGTAGTGGGATTGCTGGATCAAATGGCAGGTCTACTTTTAGTTCTTTAAAGAATCTCCATACTGTTTTCCATAGAGTTTAGGGGGGAGGAGGATGGGAGATAAAAATCTACCTATTGGGTACAACGCACACTATTCTGGTGACAGGTACACTAAAAGTTCTAACTTTAGCAATATACAATTCATGCATGTAACAAAACACTTGTACCCCTAAATCGACTGCAATAAAAAAATATCAGGAGCAGGAAAACTCTTGCTGTTTCATGTCAGCACCATGATTTAGATGCTGAGATGCTCACAGAGACTTTGGATGTTGCCTGAAGGGTGCTGACAATGATCGTTGTGACTCGGCTGTACTTCCTGACAGTCCCTTCACTGTCTATTACATGAACCGCCCTGATGGGCCATCACAGGGACTCACTGCCTCTCTTCCAGCCCCTTTGGGACCTCCATGCATCCTACTCCTGAAGACAAATGGGTGATGCCAACGATGTAATAACACAGTTATTCAATAAGTTCCTAAAGCAGTACTGTCTCAATTTGAGCTTTATAGGGAGTTACAATTCTGAGCCACATTTAAAATCCTGATCATAATGTACTCACTTCTTTTAGACAGGCATATTAAGGTCTATACTGCTTATTTTTAGTGACGTTCTCGGGTCATGCTGATACTGAGCAAAATAGAACGGCAGGCTGAGAGTTCAGAATGTACAGGCCTTTGGCATGACTCACTGCTTCGCCTAGGCTAGTCACTCGCCCCTTTTAAAACAGCACTGAGAAAAACGGGAGTGCTGGGATATGTCTACCAAGGGAACAACTGAGCTGCCCAAAGGAGAAGTTGGGGGAGGCGGAGAAAATTAACCCAGATGGAACTCATCTATGGATACTTGAGGGGTCTGCTTCCTCCTATAGCTCTGCCTACATCTTTCTGCCCCTGCATCTGGCATAGGCCCACTTAGGGGCCCCTAATTCCTCAATGTTCACAATATACTAAGTGCAAAATGTGCTAAGCACTCTAGCTACATTATTTCACTTGATTTTTCACAGCCACCAAATGAGATAGGTATTAGCGTCCCAGCTTCATAGATTAGGAAACAAAAGCTTAGAGTGGTGACATTCAAAGCATGACCCACAAACTGTTAACAGGCCTCAGTGAAGTTAGAACAGAAATTGAGTGTTAGCATTCAGGAACATGTGTAGTAAGTTAACATTGTTAAGATATATTTATTGTATTTTGAAAAAGTTTTGGTCCATAATAGGTGGGAAATAACAAGGGAGGGAAGAAAAAACCCTGATGCTTCACCATAGACAGCTTGAGACAGGGGCTTAGACATGGAATGATGAGTCCGAAATTGCACATCAGGTAGAGTCAGAACCAAGGTTGACACCCTGTCCTGGCTCCAAAGCCTCACTCTTCCGCATGCCACTCTATTACCTGTTTGATAACAGTGATGATGAATCAAGAAAGAAAGAAAACAGCAATCTGATGACAATTTGTCATCATTCTTAGGAGATTCGGGAACTCAAACTTTAGCACTTGGAGGATTGAAATATGAGAATTCATACCAAAGCCAAGATTATGGTTCACCACCGTCGTCATCATCGTTTTGATCATGATCATGGTTAACATTAATTGGGTGCTAAGAGGCAAGAATTGTCCCCTGTGTTTAACACGGATTGTCCTGTAATCCCCAGGACAACTCAGTGAGGCTGCTATCTGGCTATGCAACTGCAGGACCAGGATGCAAGTCAGGTGTGCTTGACAACAAAGCCTTAACCACTGTGGTATTCTTCCCCATCTCTAATCCATGGCAGGTTCCCAAGGGTGTTGGGGTGGGAGACGCTAGAACTTAATAACAGAGGTTTGGGGATTAGACAAGCTGGGCTTGAATTTGCTTCTAGAGCTGTGTGATCTTGGACACATTACTTAACCTCTCTGTGCTTCGATTATTACATCAATAAAATGAGGATAAGAAGACCTGCCTCAAAGGCTTATGATGAGGATTAAATTTTTTAAAAAAATGCAGATTTGCACAGTGCTTGGCACACAGTATTCAATAATTTTTAGCTGTTGGTAATATTAAAATCATAAATCAGTAGTTTTTAGACTAATATTAGAGTAAAAAACAAAAGTGGAGTATGACAGTTTGTGGATTTTGATTCTCAGTCATGGACTTTACTAAATTTTGCTCTTCACTGTGATGTGTGGCTTTAAGGGGTTTTGTCTATTATACCATACAGAGTGATGTTAACCTATTTCATCCTTCGTATTTGCTATGATACCACAGTCTTCATTTCAGATATTTCCACTCGATAAATTGCTGCTCTTTCAAATATTAAAACACAAAGACATCAATGAACAGTAGGAAGCTCTTCCTTCAGGAAGAGGAAACTATATTTTATGTACCTTTTCATTAATTGCCAAGATACTTATGATTTTCATTCTAAGAATGTAAGTTCCAGAAAGCAAGAATGTCTGCCTGTTTTGTTCCCCAATACCCAGAACAGTGCCTCGTGCTTACTAGGTAGTCACTGATATCTAGCCAATAAATACATCTTATTGGGTAATTCAGTCACAGCAACTTATCCTCCTCTCAATTGTATTTAAGGTTGCCTTTTAAAAAATATATCATTTAAAAATTTTTAACTTTTGCTGTTTCTCTGCTAAGAAAATAAGTTCGTACTATGCTGGGGGTGGGGTGTTGGGAAGGATTCAAGGTCATACTGTGTTCACCTGCCTTAGGTAGCAAAGTGCAGCCCCAGGCTACTACTGGCTTCAGCTGTAGGTCTTCCTGCCGCAGCCTGCACCTCTGTTACCGCCTCCAGGGAGGGATGGGGCTGGGAGCTCTGCGCGGAACAGCGTCCAGCCAGTGAGTCACCGGGGCATCACGATGAGTCAGGCCCTCTTTGCACTAGTGACTAGGCGGCTTTGCCAGATCCCGCTGCCGCATCACGGCCTGTCGGTGCTATTGTGTGAGCCGCGCTGTAGCAGCGCCTGCCCGGGTCTGCGGTGCCTTCCTGGTTTTGCAATGCTGTGCAGGAGCGGAGGAATGCGGGCTTGCAGGGGACAGGGCCTTGCTCCGGGAGCAGGACTCTCAGGAAATGATGTTGCTGCTCAGATAAACCCTGGCTCCCTGCTGCTGGCTTCCTTGCCGGGAGCTCCTCTGCACAACTGTTCAGCTCTCCTGCCTTGGTCGGCCTCTGTTATTCCTTTACTGACCTCTCCTTAGCTCCTTACAAGGATTCAGAACATTCTCACCAGTGCTTTTTCTCTGTCTTCACTGACTGCTTCCTCCTCTTTTTTTTTTTTTTTTTTTTTTTTGGTAAAAAACTAGAGAAAACAGTTGATGCTTGAGTAAATAAAATGTGTTATCCCCTTTGACATAATCTGTGTGACTCTAGGCAAATCTTTTAATTCTTTGGCTACAAATTTTCTCATCTGTGAAATGAGAAGTTTGGACTAGTAGTTCTGGCACCAGGCCCCAATGCCCTGAAAATCTGATCCAGTTGGACTAGGAGTTCTGGCACCAGGCCCCAATGCCCTGAAAATCTGATCCAGTTGGTCCAGGCGGGGCCTGGGAATCTGTAGATTCTTGAAAGCTCTGCATGGCATTTGGATGGGCATTTGGGTTTGCCTGTCACTGGACTAGCTAATTTCCAAGGCCCCTTCTAACTCTAAAATTCTAACAGCCAAGAAAGGAACTTATTCATTACATTCATTTAGACTATAAAAAGGTAGACAGAGTCTTATAATTTTATTTTAGTAAAAATGAAATGTTTATATTTTTGTTTTTAAACTTTCCCCACCTGGGAAAGTACAGAACTGTTTACATTTAAACTCCCATTTGTAAGGATTAAAATTCCAAACTGAACAAAAGTCCTAACTCAGAGCCCAGTGCTCTGCGGCCTCGGGGGAGAAGGTGGTTGCTAGGTCAGCAATATTTGAGTGCTTCTATTTTATTCACAGCCACAGCCCACCAAGTTCATTGTGAGCGACACTTCCTGCCCTGCTTGTGAGCTGCAGACTGCATCAGGAAATAAAGTTTGTAAAATTGTATATTCTGGCCGAGACTAACCCTTTGTTAAAATAGCCACATTAGCTATGACATCAGCGATAAGGCCAAAGGTGAGAAAATAGACATGAATTAGTCTCTCAAAAGTATTCAGATAAAGGCAGGGAGACCAGATGTTTCCTTTCTAAGTGACAAAGGCCTTGGGAACAAAAGGTAGGAAGAACCACTTTGAAAGATCCACTTGGCCTTCTTTCTTGGTACCTGAGACTAAATTCCCCAAGGACATTGCACTCCTGGATTCTAGAAGAGAATCTGGCACATAATAGATGTTCAATAAACATTAAACAAATGTATGAATCAGACAGTTCTGGTAATCCAAAGATCATTATTTGTTGAAAATGAATTCAGGAAAAACTCTAATAAATTATAAATGCATAAAGGCAGAGACTGGGTCTTCACAGGGTCTAGCAAAATTATCAGTAAATATTTGTTTAAATGAATCTGCCAAGAAAGAGCTCGTCCAGTTAGGGGGGAAAATGTCAGGCAACACTCGAGCCTGGCAATAAAGGTTAAAAAAGTGTGTATGTGTGTGTGTATTTTACAAATCTAGCATTTCTCGAAAAATCATGTTTTGATTCATCGATGACATGCAAGCAGAGATAAAGTCATCTTTAACTGTAAATGATAATACTTATTTCAAGAAGAGAAACAGCATAACTCAAGGCAATGGGTTTACGGACATTTGATTTGACAGTTTTAGGACAAAATACTGAGTGATTTATGATGGTGAAAAACTGAATTTCCCTAAATGTCTAACAATAGGGAATTTGTTAAATAAACTATGATGCTTTCATGTAATGAAATCATGTTTTCAAAAAAAATATTGACATGGGGAAATTCATATATATTAAGTCTAAAGATATGGTAGCAGAAACTGTTGACTTTCTTCCCGTACCATTTCCCTTCTTCCTAACACCCCCCAGTTTTGTCGATATTGTCAGCCTCCTCTGCATAGCTGTGTGCTTCAGGGGAGGCAGGCACCAGCCCTGCCCCAGAGAGTTAAATCATCAGTGATAGATGTGAATTCCTCTTGCTAGTGGTCAGTTGAGGCGTGAGAGTGGAGAGGCTTCTGGAAGTTTTCCTTCATCCTTAAAAGAGCCACAGGAAAGGTCCTGCTTCTATTAAGCATTGGTGAGTCTACATGTGATGCTTAGAACCAAGGCAGCCACCATTAGGCCAGGTGTGGGCTGAGCTGACATGTTGGAGAATGGAAAGGCCCCAGGTGGATGTTTTGCTCATCAGTAGCCTTGCCGCCATTGGCAGAGAGTTAAATCACCAAACACCCACCCACTGCAAGTCCGTTCCCTTTATAGCTGATTTGCTGGATTTAGTTACTGATTTTAACTATTTAGATATTAAAGACTAAACTCTGATCTTTTTCTTTTGCCCAAATTCCTTTCTAAGGGGGCCTGGTGGGTCACGCCTACAAATGATTAAATCTCACTAAATAGGTTTTGTTAATCCAATACAATGTGATTTACTTCCCAACTTGATTTCGGTATGAATCAAATGAAAGATAGAAGACTCTTATCTTAACTTCTTTCCGCTGACTCTTGGTCTTTGAGACACAGCCTAACTCTTTCACCCAATTGTCAACTAATGAATCCCTAAATCCACCTGTGACTTGTAAGCCCCTGCTTTGAGATGTCCTACCTTTTTGGGCCAAAGACTAACACATGGACTAACGCATGCCTTCCATGTATTAATTTATGACTTTACCTATAATTCCTGTCTCCCTAAAATGTATAAAACCAAACTGTAACCCAGCCACTGGGAATCCACTTGCTCAAGGCTTCTTGGGCGTGGCTCCAGGCCATGGTCCTTAAATTTGGCTCAGAATAAACCTCTTTAAATTATTTTACAGAGTTTGGCTTCTTTTCGGTTGACAAGATTATTGATTGCCTTTCATTTTGTCTTCGTAATGGCATTTAAGGAATATTAAAATTGTCTCTGTCCCAGTACCTTGTTGATATTATATAATTGAAGACTGCCTTTTGATGAACTGTCAGGCTTAAGAAGTCACCTTATTTCTGGACATCTTATTATGTGAGCTAATTATTTCTCATGGTTTAAGCCAATTGTATATTGAGTTCAGGTTTTCTCTTAGTTCCAACTAAAAGAATACTAATGGGGCCAGGCACGGTGGCTAATGCGTATAATCCCAGCACTTTGGGAGGCTGAGGTGAGAGGATTGCTTGAGGCCAGAAGTTTGAGATCAGCCAGGGCAAAATAGGAAGACCTAGTCTCTACAAAAATTAAAAAAATTAGCTGGGCGTAGGGGTGCATGCGTAGTCCCAGCTATTCAGAAGGCTGCAGTGGGAAGATCACTTGATCTTAAGAGTTCGAGGATGCAGTGAGCTATGATTGTGCTACTGCACTCCAGCCTGGGTGATAGAATAAGATTTTGTCTCCAAAAAAAAAAAGTGAATTTGCTTAAGAAAAAGAGTGATGCAGACTGAACTGTGAGTAGGTAGAAGGATAATAAATTTGAGGGACCAATAAATGATGTCTTCCTTACTTTGGAGGAGAAATTGATTGGTGAAATAATAGGGTAACTACTATTTTAAGACTCTAGGAATTTTTACCCAATGACAGATGTGGAATTAAAAACCTGTTTATAGTTTGTACCTGACTAATTTTATTTTTCTTTTTGGATTAATAACAATTTATTTTTATATATTTAAAAAATCTGGACTTATATATAACATTTTAACATTTATTAATATACTGTATTAAATGTGCAACTGTCTTATTTAAACTTGAAAAGAGCTCAGTTTTGGTGATAGCTATTATCATCTCTATACCATGGCTAAAACTCCCTCAAAAGCATCTGTTTAACTCACAAGTACATGGTAACCTTGGAAATAAGGTGTGTTGGGTGTTATTATCCTTACTTTCAGATATAACGCAACATAGAGATCAAAGAGGTTACCTGATTTTTTTCCAAGTCACATATCTAGTGACCTGTGGATTTTGGGACTCTATTCTTGTACTGCACTGTAGTTACCAAATTGCCTTTGTTGTCATGTAGACTTTTCAATTTGCAATTACTTCTAGATTGAAAAAATTATGAATAAAAGAATAAACTATTTCAATTTTCAGTTGCAACTTATAACTGTTGTTTAAATCATGATTAAAGAATTATATGTTTCAGGAATATCACTTGAATCTGTTTGAATGAGGGATAGAAATAGACATGGGTTTTCATCTGTGCTCTGTGGACTTCTAAAGACTCAGGTGAACCTCAGGAGTCTTTGAATGTGCTTGCATGTTCCATAGGCAATTCATGTTTTCGGCCCAATAATGATAATGTACACTGTTGAAGAAGGCTATGTACCAGTTTTAATATCCCTGAATTATATTACTTTGCTACATGATTTACTAGATCATATTTCTTTCAGCTTTCATATTTCATCTTTTGTGACACTCTGAATCAAATGTGTATATATATATATATATATATATATATATATATTTTTTTTTTTTTTTTTTGAGACAGAGTCTTGCACTGTTGCTTGGGCTAGAGTGCCATGGCATTAGCCCAGCTCACAGCAACCTCAAATTCCTGGGCTCAAGCAATCCTCCTGCTTCAGCCTCCCAAATAGCTGAGACTACGCACTCAGCATCACACCCAGCTAGTAGAGGTGGATTTCACTGTTGCTCAGGCTGGTCTTGAACTCCTGCTCTCAAGAGATCCTTCCACCTCGCCAGCATTTGGTGCTACCTGTATTTTGGATTTGGGTCATTCTAATAGGTGTGTAGTCATATCTCATTGTTGTTTGAATTTGCAATTGCCTAATGACATTTGATGTTGAGTATGTTTAATATGCTTATTTGCCTTTTGTATATTGGTGAGATATCTGTTTGGGTCTATTGCTCATTTTTAATTGAGTTGTTTTCTTGTTGAGTTTTAAGAGTTCTTTGTGTATCTATTTTAGTAACAGTCCTTTATCAGAGTTGTCTTTTGCAAATATTTTCTCCCAGTCTGTGGCTCGTCTTATTCTCTCTTATTCTTATTCTGTCTTTTACAGAGCATCCCAAGATAATTTTATTTCTGGAAACTCATTTTTCTTCTATACCACTGAGCTTTGGTCTAGGTCAAAATTACTGTCTTAAAATTCACTCCCCAGACACCATGTTCTTCTTAAGCAGATTGAAACACATCCTCCCTAATAACCAATTTCGAATATCAGAGATTTCAGGTCAACCTCTATTCAGTCATAGAAGGCTCTGTTACACCCTAACCTCATGTTATGGCTGTCTAGATGTCCTACATTTGTCCTGACCCATGACAGGAAAAAGATATGATTTAGAAAAACCTTCTTGATTAAAAAATGTAGTTCTGAAACTATACTTTATGATACTGTAACGATGGATACATATAATTATGCATTTGGCAAAATCCATAGAATGTATAACACAAAAAGTGAACCCTAATATAAATTATGGACTTTAGTAATAATAATGTATCAATGTGAATTTGTGGAGCCCTTTTTTCAGACAGAGTCTTGCTCTGTTGCCTGGGCTAGAATGCAGTGGCATCATCAGAGTTCACTGCAACTTCCAAATCCTGGGCTCAAGTGATCCTCTTACTTCAGCCTCCAAGTAGCTAGGACTACAGGTGTGGGCTACCACACCTGGCTAATTCTGTTTTTTATAGAGATGGGGACTCACTCTTGCTCAAGCTGGTCTGGAACTCCTAATCTCAACAATCCTCCTGCCTTGGCCAAGCCTCTTTAATAAGGGCTTTAATCCCACTCACAAAGGAGGAGCCCTTGTGATCCCATCACCTTTTAAAGTCCCTGTGTCTTAATACTACCACACTGGCCCTTAAGTTTGGAGGGGACACATTCAAACCAAAGCAGGGCTTAATGAGGTTGTGCCTACTCTGTCTGCATGTGCTACTGAACATGCTAATCATTGCTTAGGGCCCAGTGAGAAAGTGGGTCTGAATTCAGATTTAGGCATGAGAGGGGTAGGAGGCACCCCCATACCTTGTGTCTAAACTATATTCTTGATACAGCTTTTCTCGACCTGTGGATTTAGGTGCTTCTGTAGCTAATCGTAAAGTAGACACTGTTTTTCATCTGCCTGCTGTGGCAAACCTGTGGGAAAGAGAACTGGTGGGCCAGATCACATGATACATCTGGGGAGGGGTCTCTGATCCTAGTAACATAACCGTTTTAAACTCTTAAAACTTCAAACATGTCTTAAGAACAGCTTCAGCAGCACAAACAAGTACAACAACAGCAGGAAACACACTCATACGATGTGGTATAGGCTTTGACCCAGAAATTCCTCTTATGTAATTTATCTTTGGGGAAATACTCACTCATGTGTATGCAAAATCTCAGTGCTATTCATTGCAATGCTTTCTTTAAGGGGGAAACAATTTTTTCTTTTTGCATTCCTGTGTTTGAATTTTTCATGATGAGGATGTTAACTTCTATTAAAAAACATTAAAGAGAGTCTATTTAGTGGTAAAGTGCAACAGGTCCTTGAGCAACATCGTTTCATTCAACGTTGTTTCATTATAACATTGATAAAGAAAAAAATCGATTCCTGGCCAGGGCCAGTGTCTGTGGAATTGGTATGTTCTCCCCACGTCTGTGTGAGTTTTCTCCAGATACTCCAGGTTCCTCCTATATTCCGGAAATGTGGATGTTAGGTTAGTTAATTGGTGTGTCTACACGGTCCCTGTATGAATGAGTGTGGGTGAGTGTATGAGCACGTCCTGTGATGGGGTGGCGTCCTACCCCGGGAGGGTTCCTACCTTGCACCCAGAACCGGAATAATTGGGTATATAATTATCTTACTTGTTTTTATTAATCTGTCTTAAATGTATGTATAGCTCACTTCTATTACCAATAGAAGTGTTTTGGTCTTTATTTGGAAGTTTGGTGATGTTTTTGTGGCCAGAAATATGCTGTAGGAACTTAACTCTTGTTTATATCAATTAGCCTGTGGTCAAATTGATTTCCTTAACTCGAAGTTTCCAAGAACCTATTGATGACATTAAGTGAGGACTTACTGTACTTTTTTTTTTGTACACAGCAAGCTTTGAGCAAAGAAGAACTCACTGTGTAATTATTTGGTTTCTTCTATCACTGTTATTTAGTTGTAGCAATGTCATAGACTAATTTTCCTAGTTGATTTGTATAGGATAGATAATCCTTTTCTGGCATGTTTATGGAATGTAAGACTAAGCCCATTCTGGTTATTTTGTGATGTTTAAATTTAAATTCCCCATAATGTCAAACTTATTTATTAGTATCTAATAATGTTATATATATAAAATTATATATTATCAGATCATAATAGGATGTGATAGCAAAGTTTAAAAAATGAGAATATATTTCTTACAAGAGGTTCAAAAGTCCTTATGGGCATAATCATATAGCGTTTTAATACAGTACTAAAAACTAAGGGAGACAGATGCTATGGCCATTTATGAGTGGAAAAGTGAGGTAGTGTGAGCTATGTGCAAGCTAGCAAAATGGAAGGGCCAGGAATAGATGTAAAAACTTTTGACTGTTTTCCAAACATTCATCCAAGTCTTTTCCTTCCTCCTGAAACATGTCTGGTCAAAATTCTTGATAGTTCTAGTTTCTGGTTTGTCAGTAATTGTTAAGTCACAAGCATTACAGAAATGAGTATACATTACTAATTCCTTTGATTTGTCAACAAGGTTGGTTCTCATGTCCTACGACCTTACATTTGCATTATTTTTTTAACCTACAGCAATGCTTCAACGTCACAGAGATTTTTGTCCTAGATCCTAAGTTAGACTCTCATTAGAATATTTTGTTGTTTTCTTAAAAAATTAAGCAAATCTAGAAATAAAGGTATAGTAACATTTATTTATTTTTTTAAGGTTGAGAAAAGTCTCTCTGAAATTCTCCAGAATTTTCATAACTGTTTAACCACGTCTCCGGCGGGTTCGATTTCCGTGAGTGCCCCGGCATTTGCAACACTTCCCTTTTCTGATCAGCCTTTTGAATCATCGGCAGACTTAACGCCGTTAGTAATAAAGTCTGCCGAAGGGCAGATTTCGTCCTGACCCTCGCAACAGTCACTCCTACCTAAGGCAACTGACTCAGGCTTCTCTCGGGCTTTTTTTTTTTTTCCTTTTCACTAGGCAGGCCGTTTTCTCTCTATATATGGTAATAATGCTCACACACAGAAGCTGCTCGCTTCCCCAGGAATACTGGAAAGTGAAATCACGTTAACAAAAACTGTGCAACCCTGTTGGCCACAGAAGTTTCTCTGCCAGTCATGGTGAAAGTCAGTCATTTAAGGGAGTTACGTCTTCTTTGAGCGATTTGACTTACGACGGCCCTGACTTGGGGGGTGCGCGGCTGGGGCGGTGGCTGGCACCCCCCGCCGGCCTCGCTGCGCTGTCCCTCGGCCCAGCCCCCGGGGGGAAGGAGGGGTCCGCGGGGACACAGCGCGCGGGAATGCAGGCGCCCTGGCTGCGCCTTCGGGAAGCCAGCTCCCTGTCGGCGTTGACCGTCCTTCCCATTGCATGCTGCTGTGCCCTGATCAGAGCCCTGTTCATTGCCCCCGAGATTGGCACCGAAACTACTGGGTGGGTAGGGCCCTCGTCCCCGCCGCTAACACGTGGGGAAAGGGAGGCTCAGACGATTGACTTGCCCAACGTCAGCCAGTCGTGCAGCCTAGATGTAAACATGGAACTCCCGGGGCAGGGTGCTGTATCTCTCCATGCTGCTTTTTAGGATTCCTTTAGAAGGGCCAGCCACCATCTGCTTTCATATAATAAACAATCGTTACACTTTAAATATGTAGAGAGCTACAAAAGGGAAGTTTAAGGGGGGGGAAAGAGTGAATGTGTGTATATATGAATCCTATGTGTGGAAACAAAACTCCGAATAAGTTGTAAGTTTTTTCCTAGTGAAGTTGATCATTAAAATAGCCCAGGATATTCAGAATGACCAGAGACTTAAGGAAATGTGTAGAAATAAAAAGTCTTTTAAATATGATCTCAGTAGCTTTAAATAGCTGTATCTTCCTCTTTTTTTTTTTTTTTTGTGGAATAAAACAACTTATCTTTGGAGTGGTTATCTAAAAATAGTAAAGACTTCACCAAAGTTATCATAGAGTTTTTACCAAATCTCATTGTCAAGTAAAATAATATTTTACTTCCTAGATATAGTCAGAGAATGGGTAGGAGGAAATCGAATGTTGTTAGAATATTTAAAATATGCAAAATACGCAGAAGTCCCACGAGCTTCAGTAGGTTTAAAGTTCCTTTGGGGGTGGATGTGATAGTTACTACATTGATACAAGTGTGCTCACTGTAGAGTGTGTTAAACAAAATACGCGCTCAAGGGATGTGAATTAAAACCATTCTTACTCTACTTTGCAAAGCAAGTCAATGTGAAAGTCGGGTTTGAAGTCCATTGTCGGCTTCTTTCTACCAAGTTGATTTAAGTAGAGTCCTATCCAGAAGCAGTAGAATAAATTACATGTCTCCTTAGAGTAACATTTAGTTATGTTTCTCAGCCCTGCCAGGGGCACCAGGGCATTTCTGACAGGGTGGCAAAGGCAGTATGGCTTTTGGGAATAGTGTCATTGCTGTTCATCCTGATCATACCTTCCAGCTGTGTATTCCCACTGCCTTTCCCACCCGAGCTTCCCTTAACCCTGACCTACAAAAATAAATAAATAATAAATCGAAAAATTAATTCATTATAATCAATTTAGTCTCACTTCACAACTTCATCACCACTCTCCTTATATGATCCTTCCACCATTTCCTACCTGGGAAAAACACAAAATATAAAGTCGAACAAATAAACAAAAAACTTCCCTCCCCCCAAACCCCATACAAAAAACTAAAAGAGCGTGGGCGCAGTGGCTTTCTCCTATAATCCCAGTACATTAGGAAACCGAGACTGGAAGATCGCTTAAGGCCCGGAGTTCAAAACCAACCTGGCAATGTAATGAGACCTCGTTGCTACAAAAAAACTAAAAATGTAAAAGTACATGTACTCCTAACTATATGAGGTTAGAGGACAAACAGAAATGTATGAGCCATAGTGCTTAGTTTTTCCTTACTGGGGCTTTACTTATTTGAATGGGATGGAAAGAAAGTAGTTATTGTCTGCCCTCTAGTGTACTAAATTGGAGTTGCGACTTGCCGCTCTGATCCGGTAGCTAAAATTAAGGAAAATAGTGTACTGATTCAAATAAGGATTGATGAGGATTCTACAAAACGATTCTACTTTCTGAGCTTTAGAGCTCCACAGGCAAGAAACAAAAACAAAAACAACCCAAGAAGACATCATGCTGAACATTTATGGCAGAACTGAAGAGCCCAGGAGTCGATGCTAAATCAAGACAGGAAGAGCAAAACCACACTTACAGAACCACATAATGAATAGCTGTGCGAAGTGAGGAAATGTGAGTCAATTGCATTCAGAATACTTTGTGGAGCAAGGACTTGAAATGACCCCCTAATAAAGCAAAGCAAACAAAACAGTGTCAGTGTATGCTGACTTCCAAACAGAGCCGAAGTTCTTGAAGTCGGCAGTCACCTGGGCTCAAAAACTTGAACAAACTTTAACACATCTCTCTCCCTGGTATCTAGTAAAAGGGATCTAGTCTTTTCAGTTTTTTCCTTTATAATGTTTCCTCGATCTCTTCATTTTTTTTCTGTTACCACTACGAAGAGTAGGAAATACTTTTCCATATCACTTTCCATCTTCTTAGCTCCAATCAGACTGTATACTGTTCTCGATGCATCTTCCTTAAGCTGTCATCACTGTTGTTTGAAAATTCCCCAGAACCCTATTCTTCTTCCTTTTGAAATACCTCCTCCATCTGATCTCACTGTTGCTTTAATCCAGTCTCATCCTATCTCTAAATTTTATTTTCCTACTCTTTTTGAACTTTTTGCTAGTCATTTGTGGCCCCTTGAATAAGCACTGCTCACTGTTCCCTTGGAGTCCTCATTGATGAGCACCTGTCCTTCTCTCCTTTGGCAAAACCTTTTTGCATTTCAAGATCCAGCCTGGCTGTTGTGCCTCCATGTCACCCTCCCTTGCCTGTGAAATCATAAATGAATTACAGGTTATGTTCTATAACCGTATGCTTGTGCAAATGCTGTCAAATGGTTTACTCTCATTACATAGGCGTTAGTGTCATCTTATCCAAAATCTATCGTGAAATACTCCAGGCCAAATATTTCTTATCCCTTTTCAAGCTGCCTTCAGGGTCTACACTTCTGGGAGTACTATGAGCTCAATAATACACCTCCTGATGGGTTTTCTTTATCCTCGGCTCATAATTCTGCAAGGAAGATGCAGCTGGTATTGTAATTCCCATTTTATTAATACAAACAGGGTATTTGTGAGATTTGTTCTTGCCAATGTCAGCTGCAGGACCAGAGCTCTGGGTGTCTCTTCCTTGTCTGTTCTTTTCCCGGGACACCCTGCGTGTGCCACCATCAGAATGGCACAGATGGAAGAATGCCCTAAGCCCTTCTTTATTTTCAGACAGAGTTGTAGATAACTCATGTGAGCTTGGCGTGTAGGGAGCGGCCAGGCAACAGGTGATAATCAGGGCGTGTGTTTATGCCTCCTGCTTGGCAATTTCAGTTCTTTCTGGGTGGTTATGCCACATTGTCAGCCCACACCCATTTGTCCTTTTTGAAAACCACAAACTGGTGCTCCGGCAGATCTGACATTCTTCAGCACAGCCCTCTGATTAAATGACTGCACTGGCTTGTTTACTTCTTTAAACAACCGTGGCTCAGACTGTCTCCTGCCCTCCTAGCCTGCTGGAAGGTTTCCTTGAGAGCTGGAGCTCCCACGCCTGGGGAACAATGAAAATCGACTACTGTACTGTGAAGTTTTTTAAACCAGAGTCCTCAGGGAATGACCAGTCAGGGAGAATTCCTAGGTAGTTCCTCCTCTGGCCACAGGATGGATTCATTCTCCATCCTGTGTCTTTTGCCTCATTCATTCGCACAGAATTATACCGGGAAGCCCTCCACGGATATGGGTGTTCTCCCATGCCTGGCGCGGGTCCTGAGGTTTTGGTTTACTGTGCAGGGGGACAGGGTAGCAAAATGAAAATATCCTATCCACATGCAAATAAGCAGCTCAGAGGGATAGCATGGATGAAATCAGTCCTATTAAATACCTAGCAAACAGATGCTAACAAGATTGTTAGGTAGTGCTACTAATTTAAAATAACTATGTGTTAGCTGAACAAAGAGCAGTAGAGAGAGTCTTAGATTGATTGCTTAAAGAAAATACAAATGCACGGTTGTAACAAGTGACTTCTATGATTGCACCTCTAATGAAATGATCAGAATGAATCTAAAAGTGTCACGAAATGCAGTATAGTTACTTTTATCTTATGACAAGCCTCTTCACATATAAAGAAGATTGGTTTCCAACCAAGTTATAACAAAGTTTCATGATGAGTAGTGGCAGGAAATTTTAAACTAAGAAGTAGAACCAACTAGGAACTTGCTCTTGAAGAGCCTGGAATTATTACCACTGGGACCTGTCCGGATGGGAATGACATCACAAAGCACAACCACAAACCGCATTTCCTTCTGTTCTCCCAGGAGGTACATGGGAAACCAGACCAGCTATTCCGATCCTGGCTTTGTAGGGTTAGAAATTCAGATGGCTTTCAATCCTTCCATGTCCATAGCTTAGTGGTGGCAGGGTTAGGCGTGGGTTGCAGTTCTGAAGCCAGGCCTCATGACTTTGCTATCCATTGACTATCCTTACACCAGTGTGTTAGGAGAAAAACTCCATCATGTCATAATAAAATCGACTGTTCAGCCGTTGAACTATGTGGGCATAAAATATTGTTTTTCTAGTCTTATGGAAATTTGAAGGTGGTCTCAACAAATTTCCAAGTGACACTTTGGGGGGAAAAATCTATTAAAGATGTTTTGTACTACAAATCTTATTGTATATGATTACTTAGATTTTAATGAATCTATCACTTGACACGAAGCTTAGTTAATGATAAAGACAAAAGACTAGAATCACATCTGTGGTTTCTGACCCTTTTTGACCCTTTTATTGGCCAACAACATCTGTAAAGCCACTTGTTGTTCTAAGTAACAAGGATCAGAACCTCTATGGCCTGAAATGTCTATCTAGTCAGTAAGCCTTGGACGCAGATGTCGCAAAACAAACCAGAGATGAGATGTGGGAAAACACACGGGAGGTTATTGCTAATTTTTGATTCTTCACAAGTTTATCAGAAACTCTATTCCTTGAGTCCCAGATGCAAATCAATCTTCCCCATTTAATGTGACAGACTTGGACGGGTAGATGGCGTGGCCACTCCATAAAATGGCAGAACATCCAATTTCCTGTTGTCAAAAAAATTCTGGGTAGGTTTCTACAAGTTAACTTAGTAGAAAACACTGTATTGCCTTTTCATGTGCAAGGCTCGAGTTTCTGATTTCTTCTGAGCTCCGGGTAGGTATTGCCGTTGGAAATGAAAGCTCGATTGGTTACAGCTGAGCTGTGCCTTTTATAAGATTGAATTGCTGGCCTTAAAGGACCAAATTCAACTCTCGAGGGGGATGCTGCCTTTCTAATTCTTTCTCCTCCCTGGGTGGTTGTGACTCTTTTCTCATGCCTTGAAATAACATGCTGTGGAAGATCAGATTGTGTGAATAGTCTCCTGTAAACTGTCCCTTAGGCCTAGATGTAATGATTACCATCTATTAGCAGAAAAGGAAAAGCTGAAAGATCCACGAACTATAGGCAAAGCAAGAAATCTTTTCTTGCTTCACATGATGTCTGCAGGAGTGGTGTCTCAGTGGGAATGGACATTCAGTTAGAAAAGTTAAAAACTGAAGAGCACTTAGTAAACAGCCTGCAAGGACGCACACCTCTGTCTAACCACAACTGTGACTTCAGTGTCCTGATTGGCACAGGCCACAATGGAGTACATTCTCGACTCTTCTCTTTTTTTTTTTTTTTGAGACAGAGTCTTGCTCTGTTGCCTAGGCTAGAGTGCCGTGGCATCAGCCTAGCTCACAGCAACCTCAAACTCCTGGGCTCAAACAATCCTTCTGCCTCAGCCCCCCGTGTAGCTGGGTCTACAAGCATGTGACACCATGCCCGGCTAATTTTTTTCTATATATTTTTAGTTGTCCAGCTAATTTCTTTGTATTTTTAGTAGAGATGGGGTCTCACTCTTGCTCAGGCTGGTCTTGAACTCCTGATCTTGAGCGATCCTCCCACTTCGGCCTCCCAAAGTGCTAGGATTACAGGCGTGAGCCACCATGCCCGGCCTTGACTCTTCTCTTGAAGCAGGCTTTCGGCTGCTGGTCTGGACACTTTCTCATTCGGACAGTGATCTCTGTGTCCCAGTCCCTTCTAAGTCAAATCAAGCTCTAAGTGGCTCTAGGCCAAATTGAAACCTTATCTCCCAATGGGACACAAAAGTTAACTGGAGGGGGTGGATGATGAGAAGTTACTTAATGGGTATAATGTATGGTATTTGGGTGATAGATACCCTTAAAGCCCTGACGTCACTATGAAATCTGTGCATACAACAAAGTTGCACTTGTACCTCATAAATCTGTACAGATAATAAAAAAGTAAACTGCATACTTAGAGGTGTTCTAGGCAGGGAATTATTCTGAGTCCAACTCCTTCTTTCCCAACTCGTTATAAACTGGCACTTGCATAAGAGGGTCAACCAATTGGGGAGGTTGGTTTGCCTTTTATAAATTATTTAATTGATATGGTTTTGACTAGATAAAATATGCACATGTTCAGAATTCAGGGAGCAAGAGGAATACGTAGTGAAGAGTTACTCTCCTCCAAAGACGGTCTATGCCTACATGTACACTATACATACACAGACACACATGCTATAGGTGCATACGGTTTTCATCAAGTGGTTGTATACTAGAAAAACAGCTCTGCACCTTATTTTTCAGCCTAGCAATATTATCTTGAAGCTGTCTCATTCTTTTTTTTTTTTTTCCACCCTACAAAAACTTTGACTATGTCTCATTCTTTTTGGCTGCTATATAGTATTGTGTTTCATGAATGTGCCATAATTGATTCAATCAGTCTCTTATTGATGGACTTTTATTTATTTTTTTCATTTCAGCATAAATGTTTCATTTCAGTACAAATGTTTAGGTTACGTATGTTGCCTTTGCCTTACCTGAGTCAGAGCTTCAAGCCTGTCAATGGACTTTTAAATTGTTCCCAGTATTTTGATATTACAAACAATGCCGCAGCCCACATCTTTGTACACACATAATTTCACATGGATATATTTGTAGTATCAATTTCTAGAAGTGGAACTGACATCTTATTTTTAATTATAATTACTGATATACTACCTGTTTTTATTGATGCATTCATTTCTATCTTTCACTATGAGGTCTGTGTTTTATTTTCCTTTTTTTCTGATCATGTGAAAAACTTAATTCTTTCTCTACTGGTTTGTTTTTATAAGAATACAGTATACTTTACATAATGCCTCTATTGCTCTGATCATCATTCTTTGATTCCTTACTATAACTAATCTTGAAATCAGTAATTCCCACTTTTTCTGCCTACCTTTCCCTCTACTGCTTGATTTTGCTTGATTTTTATTATTTTTCTTAGCGTTAATATTTATGTATTTAAATAGACTTCAATTAGTTGGTTTATCAGCATTCACACTTGGTTATAAAAGATGAGGACATCTCTAAATCTACATAGCCTTTTGATAGCACCTTTTGCTCTGAATTTTGTTATTTATATAATTTTTCCATTATCAGGAAATCTTTCTTTATCTTTGGTATCTGGTAGTTTTACTAGGGTAGGTCTCAGTGTCGATAATTTGAGGTAGTACTTTTCCTGGAATAAGAGGTGTCATTTCAAATTTAGATTCAAGCCTTCTACTAATTCTGTATCTCATTCACCTGTTGTCTGTATTTATCACTTTTCTCTACCCCTTTCCCACTCTCATCTATTCCCGTTTCTCTTCCTCGCTCTTGTCCTCCATGTCTCTGTGTTTTCTGCAATGTCTCATCCCTTTCATGCTGCCGCCAACATTTCCTTCCTATTTCTCCTATTATTTCACCTTCTATGTCCCTATCCTCTGACTTTAAACTCTTGTGAGCGAGTGCATGGTGAGTCTTCGATGTCGGCCTTTATCTGGCCCATGGCGTCACTTTTCTGGTGATGCTTTTTACTTGGTCGTCCCACCCCTCTCCCCTCCCTGGCTTCTCTACTTGTTTCTGTTTTTCCTCTTGTTGGGTCTTCATATAGACCCTGTGATCACCCCATGTGACCATCACTCACCTTCATCAGGAGGGGCTTCTTGGACCCGCAGTTGTGGTGGTGAATGTGAGGCAGGGAACACAGCCACCTGCCTTCTCTTGTAAAGTTTCCTCCTTGGGGAGTGGTGCACGTGAGTGAGCTCACCACTCCCCACCTTCCTTTTGGCCCAGGAAGAGATTGGCAGCTGTCCTGCTGTTGGCCATACACAGTCCCTACCTCTACCCTGCCCCAGGGGCGGGTAGGCGAACTGTGACTCATCATTCATCTCTGCCTCTTGCATTTCCGGAGGACAGAGGACAGGGGACAATTAAAGCTTTATTCTGCCGTTTAAATATTGGAAGTCAATAGGTAATTTTTTTTTTTTAGAGTTGGAGGTCTCACTGCGTTGCCCAGGGTGACTTCAAACTCTTGGACTCAAGTGATCCTCCTGTCTCAGCCTCCTGAGTAGCAGGGACTACAGGCCTGCACCACCACATCTGGATCAATTGATAAGTTTTTACCGAGGTTTGATAACATGGATAAAAGAGCAACGGTCTTGAGGCAAAATAAGCCACCCCTACTAGCTATGCAACTTTGGGCAAGTCTTTTAACCTCTCTGAGCCCTACCTATGCTTTGTTATCTGAGATGATAATAAAGCCAGTGTAGCCTGACTCAAGCCATGGGGAATAATGGCAAAAAGTGCATGTGACAGTACTATAAATTAAATTCACTATGTAAATGTGAGAAAAATCTTAAAATTATTATTAACAATAATTTTTTTTTTTAAAGTAAGACCCATCAACTCTTGCCCATCTCAGTGCTGGCTTAGAATTTACAGGTCCCAAAATGACGGAGGTTCATAAAAGCATTTTGCTCACTCTGGGACATCCATTGTTTTCCAAGGCGACATTTCAAATATTAAAAGCATCTGCCCTTCCAAGGAGTTATCTTCGTTTTTAAAGAGCCCAAATAAATCCTCCACAATTTTTATTATCCACTTTTATCACCCTTCCTTCCTCATAGCTGCAGCTTTAAAATAAGTTCTCCATTATTTTTAGAAACATTTTAAGGGCCAAAAATAAATTATATCAGAATTCATCAGCAGCAGCCCAAAAGTCAGACTGAGGGAACACTCTAAAAATCTAGGAAAGACTGCTATGTCCTTGTTCTGGGATAGAATTCTCATAGAGCCCCTTTGATTAGAATTTAAATCTGATTCAGTTTAATTGAGTATCTACTACCCCCCAAACCACCAATGAAGAGTTTCTTACAGTTCTAGCACCCTCTCATACCTAATACAACAGTGGAAGAGGGACACCTTATTAAAAAACAATAGAAAGAATGGAAACACCTACTAGTCAGTGTTCCTAGAAATTCCGATACTCCACTGAGCAAACATGGCAAGCTACCCGACCCTGGTGGCAGGAAGTGCTCCTTGGTTCGTCCCAGTTGCATTTTCTGGGAGTGATTTCTCAGTTCTTCATCGTTCTTGACACCACCTTCTGGACAGCTTCTCTGTTTTTATTGTCCTCCTTGGCCTTTTCTGAAGAGAATGTTGGGAAAGGAAAAAAAAAAACCCCACCATTTGTGGCTAAGATGCTGTCTTGGACTGCTTCCCATTTGTAGAAGATTGGGCACCCAAGGATTATTTTATGACTTGAACAGTTATTCCCTTTTCTAAGCCAGGTTGGTGGTGCTTTTGGAAATACATCTCTCTACACAACCATTTTTGTTTTTAGAAAATTTAAGCCCAGTCAGTTCCACGTACGTCAATAGCCACAGCCATAATTTTTTGAGAAATCCTCCATTCATAGATTTTGTTATACCTCCTTTGATCCTATGGAGCTTCAGATGGAATGTACCCTTGGTTTCTTTTCCCTGAGCCCTTTTGTCCAACTGGACAATTTACTGAGGGCCCTACTAATCTAATCAGAAGGCTTAATAATGGGTATGTTTGGATCTGTTGCCCGATCTTTGTCTTCATTTGAGATTCTTTTATCTGTGAGAGATGAGAGTTTCAATTTTCAATTTTTTTTTTTTTTTTTTTTTGAGACAGAGTCTCGCTCTGTTGCCCAGGCTAGAGTGAGTGCCGTGGCATCAGCCTAGCTCACAGCAACCTCAGACTCCTGGGCTTAAGCGATCCTCCTGCCTCAGCCTCCTGAGTAGCTGGGACTACAGGCATGAGCCACCATGCCCAGCTAATTTTTTGTGTATATATATATATATATTTTTTTTTAGTTGGCCAGATAATTTATTTCTATTTTTAGTAGAGACGGGGTCTCACTCTTGCTCAGGCTGGTCTCGAACTCCTGACCTTGAGCAATCCACCTGCCTTGGCCTCCCAGAGTGTTAGGATTACAGGCGTGAGCCACCGCACCCGGCCTCAATTTTCAATTTTAAAAGTCCTGGAATTTCTGCACACGCTGCAGCTTTGCTGGACTCAGAATCCAGTTGTCACCCTCAGGACTCGGATCAGCCCGTGAGGGCTCAGGGATGAATGTGCAGCGCCTCTTGAAATCTCCGCTCAGCTGAGGCAAAACCTCCCTGCTCATGGCCCATTGGCAAGCCACATGGCCAAGCCCAGATCAGTAGGATGAGGATATTTACAGGGAAATCTGGAAAAGGAAATGAATAATCGTGAACTAATGAGACAACCTCCACACCTCACAAGATAGACACTGTCATAAATCTCTCGATAAAGAAGGAAATCGAGGCACAGAGAAGTTGAATGCCCTGTCCAAGGTCCTACAACTGCTTCATTGAATCATTTTCCAGATTTTTTCCTCCAGAGCGCTCATGTGTTTTGGAATTATCCACACCATCTTGTCTACATTTTCAACAGGCTGCAAAGGAAAACAACTTTAATAGAAGACTCAGATATGCCAAGTAATAAATAAAGCTTTTTGAAATGACGTTGTGGGTTTCTTCAAGAAAGAATTCATTAAATTGATGCCAGTTGCGAGATCATAAAGCTGCGTGCAGGAATTTTGCAAATATAAAGGTGATCCAGTCGCAGCGTGTTCAATAACTGAGTGCCTTCAAAGGAGCTCTGGGCTTCCTCTGAATTGCTATGCTACACTTTCACCCAGAACCTTGAGACTATAAAAACCTAAAGCATCATATTGTAGAAGGGATTCAAATTCCTGAATCTTACACCCAGATAAGGAAATCTTTCAGTACAAATCCTAAAAGATTTGTCATGATCAGCCTAAGTCTCTGGATTCCAAAGGCATCCAGGCCTTGTTAAATACCACAGCTGGGGAAAGCAGCTATTAAAGCCACATGTTACTGTCCCATCACAGGCAAGTGTTAAAATTCCAAATGCGGTCTCCTCCTTATTCTTGACTTTTCATTCTTGTTCTACTCTCATTTCTTCAGAACCAACTCTGATTTGCCTGCTACAAGAGTTTTTTGTAAATTGCATTCCAGCCTGTCACCAGGGGAGGCTCAGAGCTTAGACTTATTTTACATTGCAGCTCCCAGACACCCCTTAAATAAAATATATTTATATACATATTAAATCAAGTTAAAGTGAAGAGTGGCCTTGAGGAAAGAGTCATACAGACGACTGACACTCTGAATGACACGTACAGAACGGAAGAGCAAGGGGAAGAGTAGCCTAGATGAGCCGTCTTCCCTCCAGGGCCAGTCCAGGCTCCCTCACTCCAGTGTTTGAAATCCAAAGTCAGCCTTGATTATGCCTTGAACATAGGTGCGTTTACTTTCTAGGCATTGTTGCTCCAGGGTACTGAAAATTGGAAGGAACTCCCTAAGGACTTTTATGGGGACAACATCTGCTTTTGATGCAAGTAGGAACTGAGCATTCTGTGAGCCTTGGGAACCCTCCCTGGAGACCTGGTTTACGGAGCTGGTTCTGTGCTACCTTATGGAGGGAGTCAGTCAGGGCTGGGAGAATGAGGGACACAGACGCACCTACTGCCAACGAGTTGGGGGAATCTGGTGCCATTGGCACATGCCCTGGGAGTCCTCCTGGAGAAAAGTGAACAGACGCCATTGGTATTTACCCATATGCCCGGGTAGACTACCTGTGCAAGCAAAGCTGCTTCGCCGCTCCCCAGAACTTCCTCACCTATGGAATTAGTTGATATGTTAACTCCCATCATGGACAATCCCCATTTTTTAGTAGCTTCATGGCACAGAAAGTTTATTTCTCACTCAGGTCATAGTCTGATTGGATATCTGATGGACAGGCTCCCATGCAGGAATTCTGGGACCCCAAGAGCCTTCTGCCTAGTGGCTCTGCCATCTTTTGGAGCTTCAGAGTTCTCCACTGGAAGATGCCAGAAGCAGTGCCCATTGCATTGCTCATAGTTCATTTAGCCAGAACTCCATTGTGTAGCTTCATGTAACTGTATGGGAAGCTGTGCCATATAGTCATCCTGGGTGCCCAAGAAGAAAATGAATGGGTTTGAAGAACATGTTGAGAAAGCCTATGCGGGCAAAATCCCCTACAGGTAAGAACCAAGTGATGTCCACATGCTGGGAAGAGGAATGCAGCCAAATCAAGCAGGTTCTCTTAGCAAAAGAAGTTCTGAGCCTTCGCAATCCAGCCCTCACCTATGTTTCTGGTTTCATCTCTTTCTGCTCACCACCCAGCTCCTGCCTGCCCTGCCCCGTGAACTTCACACTTCGGCCAGATCAGACTGCTGGCTATTCTTTGAATGTGTCACAAATGTTCACACCTTTGGGCCTTCACAATGTCGTTTCCTGCTTGAAAACCACCAGAGCCAGCTCAGACATATCTTTGCTAGGTGGCCCTTCTTGAACTTCCTTCCCCAGGAAGAATGGATTACTGCCTTCTTCATGCACCCACAATATTCGCCATGTTATTTCATGATAACTTACTACATTGCATCTATTTTATTTGCTTACCTCAATGTCTCTCCCCCTTTAGTGTAAAATGCTGGGAGAAACAATTAAGTGAGATGATACTTACGGGGCCATAAGGGTATCAGTGTCTAATTGAAGGACCTCTTAGCAAGTATAAATCAAGAAGCAGTCAGAAGTTCTTAAATACAGTAAAAAGCCCGAGTTGTATTTTAGAAAAGTTGTAAGCTATTTGGAAATGTATTCTAGATGCGTCATTCGTCCCTGGGGAAATATAAAAGCTAAAAGAAAGCACAAGTAATACATTTCTGAGGCCAAGAGAATCATGATACTGTGTGCTTTGCTCTGCTCTCTGCAGTGACGGTTTGAACGCATGGAAAAGAATAAAGCTGAGATCAGGGAGAGTCTCTGATAAAATGCAATCCCCACGCCATGTACATGGAGGAAGGCCCAAGTTTTGGAGAAACACAGGAGAGAGATAAGCTTAGATTAACATGTCATTGCCTGAGCTGTGCAAAGGATGCTCTCCCACGGAGGAACGTGAGCAGCTCGGAGCTGAGGCTTACCCCAAATCTTTCTTTCCCAATAAATGAGCCTGAATTTCCACCTTAACCAAAGTCAACACAGACAGCTACAGCTCAAAAGAAATTTTTCCATTCCCATAATGGATTGCAATAAAAACCACTGGCCAAGCCTCTTCCTTGTCGTGTTGGCATTTATGACTTTAGGCTTAGTAACTCTCAGAGTAAAATGAGTTCACCTTTTATGCAGACTTCTGTATTTTCTGCACTGCTCATTTCATGTGGTTGAAATGAGCCTCTCAATTTCTCTGGTTTCCTCTGTCCTGGCTGTGATATCCCCACTGCCTCGGGCCAGATCTTCTAAGACAAGCTTTCCTAGCAGTCAATGCCATGGTTATTGCTCCCAGTACTGTTAAAAATAGACCCTGTTCTGCTGCTTCAGTCCTTAAAGAATAAGAGACGAGATCATTTTCTGCTTGGAGAGTGGATCGGGACTGTGAGTGATTGGCATTAGGGCATTCGATTGCAGAAGAAACAGGTGTTAAAGTGACTTCTCCCATCCTATTAAACATCCTTTTCATACACTGATTCACAGACTTGTTTCCATCCTCATGATTGAATAGGCAACCCTGTAATTTGTCGGCTACATCCATTTTTTCCACCCCCTGGCAACGGTTTCTCTTCAGTTTCTGCCAAGATTGTCTATTGTCTCCATAAGTTTCTGCTCAAGGTGGGTGATAGAAGGATGGTCGTGTAAAATTAAACAGCAGAAAGCAACAGGCCTGTAATTTAACAGGACTAGCAGGCAGTGACATCAATCCGTACTTTTATTTGAATTTTGGAGATAGGGTTCCTCCCACGCCTTTTCATGTGCTTTTTGACAATAGCTTAAAATTACTGAAACTTCAAGCTTTCAGAAATGACCTTTTAACAAAATGTGGAGCAAGGCAAGAAAGAGAAAGCATCATAAAGTAAAAATACCGAGTGCTGGAACTAAGGAAGGTATTAATTAAATTCCTTTTAAATCTTCTGGCCACCGGGCAACATGTTTAGCACAGGAGGTGTGGAAACCACAAAGCATGTTTACACCTGAGTGAGCTAGTGGTTTGCAAACACCCTGGTACAGACATGAGGGTAAGGGGACAACTTCAGTTTTAAGCCCCCATTGGGGCAAATGAGGACAGCTGTTCTGAGTGGAAAGACTGGTATTTTAAAGAGACCTGGGTCCTAATTTCATCTCTAACCTTGACCATCTCGCTGACTTTGAACAAATGATGATTTCTTGAGATCTCAGTTCCTTCATCTGCAAAGTGAGGAAATTGAATTAGACGACCTCCAAGGGCACTTCTAGTTCTAATGATCTGTGCATGCCGTTTTCTAGTCCGTATATCATGTCATCTGGAAAATCAATTCTGTAGAGTTACTGTCCCCAACTCACATCGCTGGCATATGGCAACAATGGTGACATGCGTCCCTGGCTGGCTTGTCTTCGTGTTTTTAATTTTGAAAGAGTCTGTGAGGATGTGTGTGTGTGCCTTTGTGTGGGGCACGTGTCTGTCTGGGGTGTAGTATTCAGATTTAAAAACCTTAAAGCAACCAAGTAAAGCCACTGTGTTTAGGAGACCGAAACCTGGAAGGCCAGCCCTGCGGATGCTGGAGGGGTTGCCTTGGTCCTCTCGGGGAGGGTTTGGTGCAGTCACAGGGGAACGGAAGTGAGCCAGACCCGGGAGCAGCGGGGTAGGACACCAAGGTTGAGAGTGAACAGTTTTGCATTTTCAGGCCAGAGACTTCTTGAGGCCTTCAGAGGTTACCCTGAACAAGGTTCTTTGACTCTGCCCCCTCCTTCTGGGGTTTCGAAGCATTTTGGAGTTTGCCATCTCCAGTGTGATACGCAAAATCAGTTCTTTTCCAAAGCCTACTCTTCTCCAACCTGGTTGTTTGAACTTAGATGTGCTATAAATTCCCCTTTATGTGTGATTCAAGTAACAGGCATTATTTTCCTTTTAGTTCTACTTCTCTAGCAGAGACAAATAACAGAAAAACAATTTCAGAACAGGAATTTAAAAAAAAATAACATTCCATGGTACAAGTTGAACCTAATGCCCTGAATGACCTTGATTTATGCTACTGGTCTTGGATCACTGGTCTGCTGGTCTCCAGCTAGTTTCTTTGTGTGTCCAGTGGGGTTAAGGAATGCAAAGCGAGATCCAGCCTGCTACAAGGCCGGTGCTAGCGCTGGAAATGAGACGAGGCTGGTGACGTGGTAGGGCACGCGTTAGCTGTCTGCTTGCTTGGGGTCCTGAGGGCTCCTGGCAGCAAACCCAGCCTGAAGAGAGAGGCATCCGGGTCCACAGACTTACTCCAGCGGTAAAGCCTTCCTTACAGGTTGGATCTGTCACTCTGATTTTTTTTTTTGGTGGCTGCCTTTCCAATGAAGTCATATCCCAGGAAAAATGTTTCTGTAAATAAGAACTGTTTTCCCTAAAAACTCTCATAAGACATTGGGAGCACAAGCAATAGAACTCAGGGGCCCCATCCAGTGAGATGACAGTCAGTGCACGCACAGCCTTCAGGGAGAGTGACAGGTGTGCTCGCTGGGGCGGAGGCAGCAGCTTCCGGGGAGATGCTTCATGGAGGCAGTATGGGAACCTATGGACGGGGCGTCCTCAGTGGCGTTACAGTGCTCTGTAGAGGTTGGACCTGGCCAAAGGGAAATAGTAATGAACCTTGTAGACACATCCTGAAGACCCCTAGGTATGCTCGGGGGAAGGGGGGACTGAGTGCAGGGAACAGGTGAGGACAGGGAGAACCAACATTTTAGAGACAGGAGAACATCTTACTTTGGCCTCCTGGATCTTATACCCTAGTTGGGAAGGCAAGACTATCCCCCCTGAAAAACCTGGCAATGATAAAATCTAGGATGTGATCAAGCACTAAACTGATTTTTGGATTATATTCAGCCTAATTACAGTGGTCTTTGGGACGGAGGTGGTCTCTGACATGGCCCGAGATAATGAGTGTGTGGGATTTGGGTAGATGCAGAGTCTTCTGGAAGTGGTAAGAACTATGGGCCCCTTGCCACATGCCAGGGACCATGCAAGGAATTTTCCACCGTGTGTGGCTAATCCTCACAATAACTTGTAAGGGGAAGAGTTTATTTTTTCACCATTGTACAGAGGTGAAAATTGGAGATTCATAGTAAGTGACCTGCCCAAGCTCACGCAGTTAGGGATGGGAGAGCTGAGTTAAGGGTAGATGTCAGAGCTGTCTGTCCCCTGAGAACAGCGGGGACAGGGCAAGAGGAGGAACAGGGATGCGGTAGGATAGGCAGAGACCTTGAAAGCTGTGCCCAGGGGTTTGTGTGCAGTTCCAGAGAAATCACTGGAGATATTTTTGGGAGAAGACTAACAATATCCATTGTGGTCAGGCTAATTAACTAGGAAGTGAGAAAGGAAGAGCCTAAAAATAAAGGAAATCAAGCTAGAGGGTAAAATTAGTAATCCAGGCATTATGGAATGTGGAAGAAGGGTGAGCGGAACAACATCAGACAGGAAGAAACTACAGGCCTTGGTAACATGTGTTTAGTCAGGACCACAAGCCTGATAGGACTTGGAAAACTCTCCAAGGAAATGCTGCCTGCTGTCTGGTGGGCAGGTTCTGGCATAGCTGGGCCATGCAGTATGTCCAGGCCAGCACCATGGTCCAGGGATTCCCAGTTCACTGGACTGGAATCGAAAGTCCAGCTGAGAAACTGGTTGCAGAAACGGGCCCAGAAGCAGGCATTGGGCAGGATCAGAAAGTATGGTGGTAGAGATCTCTCTGGGATCCTCAAGTCCTCCTCAAGTCCAGTCAAGGGTGTGGGCACAACAGGAGAGAGTTCTGTAGAATGGCACCAAGGACCCCAAAAGTCTAGGGAGCACAGAACTGAGACGAGTCAGGGATTTTATTTGTCCCCACTCCAGACAAGGACATCAAGGGATGAAATCAACAGTCATCCTCTTAGAATTATAGTTTTAACTTAACTGTGTTTTGCTTGTTTCAGTCTTTGAAAACAGCTAAGCTCTGTTTTACATATGTGGTATCCTTGAGCTAGAAAGTTCAATAAAATCACAATGCCTTAATTCTCATCCTGGAGCGTGTGTGTGTGTGTGCGCCTGCACGTGTGTGTGTGTGTGTGTGTGTGTGTGTGTGTGTGTGTGTAAAATTGTCTAATGTTAAAATGTATCATTAATTTATTTGCCAGTGTCTAGGTTAGAATATTACTATGTGATATATATCAAATGAATTTCATGGCTACAATCCAAATGTAACAAATGAATCATTTAAAACTATCCGCATACGGGTGATGCCAAATTTTTCATTTTCTTCCATTTTATAAATGCATCATATCTCAGCTCAAAATCAATCTATTAACCTTGAAAACATTTTGAGCTGGAATGAAGGTTAGCAGCGAACTCTGCGACCTTCCATGTGATATTAGTCATATTTAGCAATTATTACTGGCTTTGAGTAACGAGGAGCCAGTTGAGACAGGAGCAGCAACGTGGCAGTTCCCAATAAACTAAAGTTCAGAGACCACGGGGAAAAATGAAGAACATGCAAAATCAGGTTTTTAAACCTCCAGCCTGTCTGCTACAAACCTCCTGTCTTTTTAAAACAAATTTGAACATCTTGGCAGCTATTCTGATAAATGACACACAAAATACTCTAGTAAAATCTTGGTGTTATGAGATAAGGAATTCTGTTTACTGGATTTGAAGGGCAAGTGAAGCCTGACAAAACGGTGTGTCTGCCCTGGAAAGCTCTGGTGGAATGAACTGATGGATTTCCCAGGTGCTAGGGCTGCTTCCTCTGCCGTGAAACTGGAGGAACAATGTGGGTAGAAGCTTAGCAACATTATTTTTTCAAAATTAAAGTCCAAATAAATGTCTCAACTAAAATTGCCTTAGGAATACATAAATATGTTACCCTCTGGATGAATTTTATATTGCATTATATAGATTTTAACACAATATAAAACATAATATAGGTACGTTTGGACTCACGACATAAACGAACAGATAATGCTTTGTCCATATGGGACACATAAAAATACTTCTCTTAAATTCTTCAGCCATGTTTTATGGATATTCTACTTTCATACCACTAACAGTAGGGAGACTTGTTACTACTATAAATGGAATATTTTTTTCAATTATTTGTTAGACATAAAAGAGTCCCATCTTTATGGTGAAAGAGACTAACTTTGTGTCATTTCAAAGTATTTTCAGCTGCGTTATTTTTTGTAATTTAAAAATATTTTCACATATGCACAGTCTCATTTTATCTGCTGTCCTTAAAATATATATATGATTTTATAGTGTTACCCACAGAAGCAAAGAAACGCCAGATTTACCTAATGCCACATGATAAGTATTACTTTCAGATTTAATTGTGTTTTTAAAAAGTTAGTTTCCTAGAATCTTATCTTCTGTTAAGGGAAACGTGCATTAATTTGCATAAACTAAAATAGTTGATATAAAAGATGATCAAACCACAACTCTAACTTGTGAAACCTGGAAACTCGGGACTGAAGAGGAGCCATCTCTGTCTGAACAATGGATAATGGAAAGTTACTTTCAGTAAATATATTCAACAACTTTTCCAGAGAAAGACAGAAATTAGCCATGGCCTGCTGCTTTAGAAGTTCTTCCAAGTGACCTAGAATTATGAGAATTCATTCATTTGAGTTGGGAGAAATAGCCCAGTGATCCTGGGAACCAGAAATTTTGCAACCAATTATTTGAGAGAATTTAACCAAGTGTTCCCTTTTCCTGTCTTTTGGTTTTTCGAACTGCCACATAGTGTAACCTGAGAAATGTTTTGAGCAGCTACAGCAAAAGGAATGGGTGGACCCATCTCTTGTACTTTTTATGTATCCCCCCCTGAGTATTTAATACATCATGAAGTTCATTGCAGGTGCTCAATTGCTCTTGGATTAAAAATCCCAGTTCCAATGGAACTGCTCAGAAAAATGGAAGGGCCTCCACTTCCAGAAAAGACCCACATGAAGATAACAGGAATGAGCAATGGATCTAAGCTACTGGAACCACAAAATACATTGGTCTCTGTCTAGGAAAACAATACAGAGGCCAGGGCAACTATTGGAATTTGCAAGTAGCTTTGAGTCCTATTGTAAAAGAGGGTTAATGCTGGGTATACTCGTGGAAGAGTTGAACTAATATGGGATTTATCCCCAGAATTACCAGAGAAAGCAACAGAGGATTAAATCACATACTTGTCTGAGGTTAGTGTTTCACTAGGAACATGTTTACAAATATTAGAGTGTGGTGGTTTATGCCTGTAATCCCAGCACTTTGGGAGGCTAACGCAGGAGGATCACTGGAGGCCAGGAGCTTGAGACCAGCCTGGGCAACACAGCAAGATCCCATCTCTAAAAATAAAAATAGAATTAAAAAAAAGAGAAATGTTAGAATTTACTTTTGGTCTCCCTTTGTGACAAGTAATAATGTATGTGTTTTGTTTAACCTCTTTGGTTGTTTTGAAATGTTTTGGTTTAACTAGCAAGTACTTTATTAATGGCAGTTTATCTTATAGATCTTTTAATGACTTGGCCTAAGAACAAAATTAAACTTCCTGGATTTGATTTCTCTAAAACATATCCAGCAAACGCAATTGCCCTTTCTGTCAAATAAGCCCTTCCTGGTTTATAAGTCTGAAGTGATTTTTTTTCCTCTCTCATTATGGTTGTTCCAAGACTCTTGACATTCCTGTAAATCATCTTTCGCTGAGTACAAGAGGTCCATGAGGAAGTCAAGATCGATGATAGACTTCATCTCCCTTGAATTTTAATGCAAATGTCTGTTACTCTAATCAAACAAAGGTTAAAAAAGGAAATCAAATTAGCTTATTACAAAAGCCAGCATAACTGAACTGACAAGAAAGATGCTTTCTGCATAAAAAGTCTTTAATCAATACCTTAAGTAAGAATGTCACTGGGAGGAAGAGTTCATATGTGGTCAAGTTTTAATCTGCAAATCAATATGTTCTTTTTAATAAATATTTGACCACAGCTGCTCAATAAGGCATTGTCCATAAGAGTTTCTTTCTTTAAACCAAAATGAAACAAAATTATAGCATAAATGTAATGTTCAGAGCATAACCTAAACCTGTGGGAGAATCCAAGGTTAGGGCTATTTTGCCATTTAATCATTGGGTGTTAAACATTGGAGAAATTCTCTTTAGTACCTTGTCTCAGATGCCAGTCTTCTGTGTAACTGAGCCATTCAAAAATAAAATGATCTTGGAAAACAGATTACTTATGAGAGATAGATCGAGGGACAATTTTCCTATTCTAGGTTTACTTCGGCTATCTGAAACTATTTAATCTAAAATACATGCGATATAGTCTAAACTTTGGCAGGTTTTCAAACAAAGTCTACAAAAATAAGTCATGTGGCAGATGGCTTTTTATAAATAAGTGTACTTTAATAATCTATCAAAACTATAATCAACTAATATCTGATAAGCACCTTCTACATGCATAGCAGCAGCCATACATGTTGGCAGGTCATTTGTATTACTACAAACATGATCTGGAACCTTCTACTTATTGGATGTGTGACCTTGAAATCACTTAATTTTCCATACTACAAAGTACAAATAGGAATGGTGTCCACTTCAAAGGCTGTTTTGGGGATTTAAGAATGATGTTAATATAGTGCCTGACCCATTGTAAATGGTAACTCTTACTATTAATTACTATTACTTGAATTTTGATGGTGAACACATAAAGAAACACAATTTAACACAAAATGCTGATTTTTCACAGCCTGATAATAACCAATAGAACTAAACAAAATATGCATTGGAATAACCCATCAGACCATTAGAGATATTTAACTTTAATCCATAATTTTACTGTGTGTCTATGATTTGCTTTCTTTCTCTTTTCCCACCAAGCAAGATAGGGGAAAATATGCTTTTTAAAAAATTTCTCCTTATATAACTTTAGAAAGACATCATTTAGCTCATTAGAGCAGTCCAAATAACTAAAATACATAAAGGTAATAAAAATTATTCTGAGGTTTCTGCTTTTAACATTATTCAAAACACTGAATATGTAGGTTTTATCCCTTTATCCATCTTCTTTGAGATATAATTTCTTTTTCTTCCACCATAGGACTTTCTTTCTTAAAGAAGTTTTACAAAGTAGATTCCTTAAAAACATTTGGGTTGCTTAGTCTTGATACGCACAATAAATGAAGATGTAAAATGTATTTCCTCGAAAAAATATATGCCATTCTCATCTTTCTGAGATGATTTTATTTATTTATTTATTTTTGAGACAGAGTCTCACTCTGTTGCCCGGGCTTAGAGTGCTGTGGCGTCAGCCTAGCTCACAGCAACCTCAAACTCCTGGGCTTAAGCAATCCTCCTGCCTCAGCCTCCCGAGTAGCTGGGACTACAGGCATGCGCCACCATGCCCAGCTAATTTTTTCTATATATATTTTTAGTTCTCCAGATAATTTCTTTCTATTTTTTTTAGTAGAGAATGGGTGTCACTCTTGCTCAGGCTGGTCTCGAACTCCTGAGCTCGGAGCAATCCGCCCGCCTTGGCCTCCCAGAGTGCTAGGATTACAGGCGTGAGCCACCGTGCCCGGCCTCTGAGATGATTTTAAAGTGGTTTCTGCATAGAGTAGGAGGTCTTTCTCTAAGCATAAATGAAACAAACAAGGAAAGCCCAGGGTAAATGTACACATCAAACTGCCTGCCTCTTGGCAACATTAGCAAAACTCTTGTTGCTGCTGCTATTGTACACTCATTTAATTATTCTTAGGTGACCATGTCAAGATTTCTAGACAGTATCCTTGGAAGCTAAGTGCTTTGAATGTTTGAAGTGTATTAGTCAATGTAAAACTAGTGCCCTTGAGTATTAGAGATAGTGCTCCAGTGAATTACAAAATATGTTAATTAAAGTACAATGTTTTTTAATGGGATTCCTTACTGATCTCTTAGGGTAACTAATTTAGGACCATGTATACGTTGGCATTATGATTTTTTATTTTATTTTTATTTTTTATTTTATTTTATTTTTTTTTGAGACAGAATCTCACTTTGTTGCCCGGGCTAGAGTGAGTGCCGTGGCATCAGCCTAGCTCACAGCAACCTCAGACTCCTGGGCTTAAGCGATCCTCCTGCCTCAGCCTCCCGAGTAGCTGGGACTACAGGCATGAGCCACCATGCCCGGCTAATTTTTTTTTTGTATATATATTTTTAGTTGGCCAGATAATTTCTTTCTATTTTTAGTAGAGACGGGGTCTCACTCTTGCTCAGGCTGGTCTCGAACTCCTGACCTCGAGCGATCCACCCGCCTCGGCCTCCCAGAGCTAGGATTACAGGCGTGAGCCACCGCGCCCGGCCGGCATTATGATTTTTTAAATGAAGAAAAGTGATGAGGATGACCAATGCATGTGTAATAATTTCTGGTGTGTGAAGTGCTCTATTTAATCATTTCAACCTCTATTAACTATTCAACTCTCACAGCTATCCTGTGAGATAGGTATTATTATCTACATTTTACAGATGAGGAAAATGGGTCTATGAGAGTTCAAGCATGTGGCCCATGTTAAACAGATAGAAAACTGTCATAATAAGATTTTAACATGGGCCCGTTAGCTTTAAATGTTTCATTCTTTTCCATCACATACCACTGATGAAAATTTCCCCAACTTTGCCTCTTTTGTATTTGAGAAAGCCGAACATAACAGAGGTCTGAGAAAGGGTTGATGCAGCTGTGCTGTAGTGTTTATGATTTTTTTTAAGTAAACAACATTTTTGACTTTCATGTGTATAATTTTAAGGTCAAATTTGTGGTTTGAAGTACTGGCATTTGAGGGCTATATTGTTAGAAATGTTCTGTTTCTGCTTTGCAACTGCAGCGTTTAGAACTGAGAATAGAAAAAGTTCAAGTTACTCAGGAGTAAACTTCCTGTAATGAAGTATTTTGTGAGTAGTCATGATGTTCAGGACTTCAGCACTTCCAATTGTCTTGTAAATTTAAGATGCTTCCAAGGAATGAAGGGTGACCTATTGAAGCTGGCAGATTAGATAGCAAGTGATTAGATTTGTTCATGAGTTTATCTAGTCCTGAGCCACAATGACAAACTTATTCCCATCTGGGATGAATCCTCTTTGCTTTCTGGCCAGTAATTTGGATAAGTCAAGGTCACTACGTTCAGCCTAGTTTTTTTTAAAGACACATACACCTTCCAGAAGGGCATTGCTTTCTTTCACATGGGGCACAACAAGTGAATGAGATCATCCTGAGCACAAGTGAGACGCCATCTCTACAAAAAAAAAAAAAAAAAACAAAAATTAGCTGAGCGTGGTGGCACGTGTCTGTAGTCCTGGCTACTCAGGAGGCTGAGAGAGGAGGATCCTTTGAGCCCAGGAGTTTGAGGTTGCAGTGAGCTATGATGATGCCACAGCACTCTAGCCTGGGTGACAGAGTGAGAGCCTGTCTCAAAAAAAGAAAAAAAAAAGAAAAAGAACGATTTAGTGCTTCAAATATCTTGGTGCCGGGCACAAGGCTGAGAGAGCAGAAAGAAAATCAGTAAACTGATCTCTGTCTGGCTCAGGGGCTTCTAAACAATGTGACTTGTAGAATTAGTTGAAGGCATCAAGCAAAATGAACAATAAGTGTTGATTCCTTTGTGTGTGCATAACATCACATTCAAGGCTATAGGAGGTAAACGTGATAATAAGAAAAAACTTGCATCCTCAAGGAATCTATAAGCTAATTGAGGACATTTCAAAATATTAGAGAGAAGTCAATGATATGTCCTAAATCAATGGTGTTCAAATCTTTAGGACCTCAAGTGCGGAAAAGAGGAATCTCAGCTGAGGAAACTCAGGTAACCATTTACGGACAGCATCGAACTAGGCTGGGTGACATGCAGGCAAGAGGTAGAAATAAATAGTCCTAAAGAGGAACTCAACAATAGAAGAGAAATTATGTGAGTTTGTGTTGCGGGACTAGAGAGAAGTTTCATACAGAGAAATAAAAACCTCTGGGATATAAGGATAAACTCATTTGCAGACGGATTGAAATGACAGGCTGAAAAATCTGCAGTTCATGACAAAGTGCCACCAGCAGTTTTTTTCCTCACCAGCAATAGATAGATACCCAGCTGAAGGTGATGCATCAGAGTGGCTGAGCTGGTCATCTCAGGTGTGAAAAGGTGGTGACAGGAGCTTGCACCTGGGGACAAAGAATCCCACCAGGAGGTGCAGCAACAATTCAAGACTTTTTTTTTTTTTGCATAGTTCCCATTCATGGAGCTGGAGACTTAATATGTATCCAAGGTCTCGCAACACAAGTTATACTGTGGCCAGTGGACTATCTGGGTTCTCTGCTTCAAGGATAGGATGGGAGAGTTGGCACAAATTGCTGACCCATGACTCTGAACTTAATCCTGGAGATGCCATGGGAAAGAAAGGAAAGAGTGAATTAAATGGCCACAAGTACCAGACAGTGCAAATTGGAAAGTGACCAAACCCTCCTGAAACTGGGAGAGACAAATGGTGGTAGAGTCCTAGTGTGAGAAGAAAAGCAGTTGGGTGAATGTTGCCTGGAGTAGGAGAGGGCCATGGGCTAGGAGTGGGGGAAAGGCTGGGAAGAACTTCCTAGTAGTGGCCTCTTCCCTTTGGAGGGACCATTGTCACCCTCATTGCTACCACGTGGCAAGAAAGCCAGCCTAAAGCTGCAAGGTTAGGCAAACTCAGTGCAGCTCAGAAGCCCAGCTGGGATGGGAAGGCAATAGATGAGAAGAAGGGATTGGCAGGCCTGAGAACTTCCCCAGGGGCAAAGTCAGAAGACTGCACCTGCAAATCAGTGCTGCATGGAGCAGGCCCTTGATTAACTAGGAGGTTCCCTGGGGAGGGGGATGCCTGGAAGAACAGAGAATGTTTGAGCCCAGATTGCAATTCTAGGAGCTCTGTGGCCTGGGCCTATTCCCTACAGGACGGAAACTCGATCCTAGGTTGTCATCCCCTTCTCAGACGTTACTAGCAAAAGCAATTGTTAGTCCTAAGATGTGAGGGAGATTGCCAGGCATCTGAGGAGTTCAAGTATAATGAAAGAAAGGCAGAACTCCACAGGAGGAAGCAGAATTAAAACTAAAACAGATCGAGAAGGCAAAATAAGTATAATTAACATCACCAGAGAAATAACAGAGACTATTGGAAAAAATGCCATAAGAACAAACAGGTATAAAGAAGAAGTAATGTGAAATATTGGTTTTGGAAAGATAATTGTTGAAATAAGGGATTTCACGGATGATGGCATAGCAGAATTGATGAAGCTGAAGAATAAGATGAAAGATTGGATTGAAAAATTCTAGAAGCATCAGGAAGGGATAACAAGATTGAGAGACAAGCTAAACTGTAGGGAAGTAGCAACAGAAGTATCAACATCCATGTAAACAGACCCAAAATTAATGGAAAAGCAAATGGAGGAGATGAAATATTTGAAGGCATACTATGAAAAATTCAGCCAACAGTGATTATCTACATAAAGTTAAACCCCCAGCTATTTCCAAATATCTTTCTGAATTATGTTACTGGTAACACTACAACATTCCAAGGAAGATTACTACTCTGTGAGGAGCTTCGGAGGGGGTCTTTGTTGCTGCTTGGTCTTCCTAATCACTTACAGGAAATAAAGGGCAGAAGTTACAACTGCATGTCATGTGACCCAGGCCACATATCCACATTCCTCTCAAGGCTCAGAATAATTTAAAGTTCCAACAGCTTTAAGTTTGAATTATTTAATATCACAGTGCTTACTATTTATTTTGTAATCTGTGCAATAGGGGAATAGGTTAAGTCTTCTTCCCTTGGGTTCACCCGGTGTTGAGGAAATTGTTTGGTTATGGTAGGTACCCAGTGTCAAATGCAGCAGTGAGGCCTCGGTAAGGGGACTGAAGGTGTCTGTGATGATTCTTGGTGACTTGGAGCACACCCTTTCCCCAAGGCCTACTTCTGGATGGCAGGCAGTGTAGAAACCAAGGGACAACTTCCCCTTTGCTCTGTGAAGGTTTGCTGAAAAAATCAACTGACCAAAGGTAGCATAATAAGAGAAAAGACATACAAAGTTATTAACATGCACAAGGGAGAACCACAGAGTGATCGCCCAAACTGGTAATGAGGTTCAGAAAGTTATATACTGTCTTGAGGTTAGAGAAAGAAGGTGGGCTCAGAGCATGGCCCTAAAAGATCATGGTGGTAAATCAGGTTACGGTGGCAAGACAGGCTATAGGAAGGAGAGAAGAAGAGGCCTGGCTAGCAAATGTGGTCTTGTTATTTATGTAAACGATCTCACAGGTAGCAGCCCTCCCAGAGAATATGTGGTAAATGTTTCTTCAGACTTTCAAGATGTCAGACTCTCAGTGAATCTTTCCTAGATCCGGACAAGGAAGGCCCTCTGAGAAAGCATGGTTGCCTCTATGCAGATTTTCTTTACAGATGCAAATCTTCCCCCACAAAAAGACAGCTTCTTAGCTATCCTTCTGTTTCCAGCCCTTCTGAACAGCCATCTTGAAATATGTCAAAGAAGTACAGTTTTTTGGATGCCTTCAGCATCCTTTCCTCTCCTCGAGCTGAGGGTTACTTAGCACTGCAGGGCTTCTTTAACTCTCTTCAGAAGTGACAGGAAAACTTAGCTATTGCCTCAATGGTGCAGAGCTCCAACAAGCCCTCCAAAGCTGTGGCAAGAAAATGAAAGCACTTTGTCTATGAAATCATAGAGGCTCCTGTCCCAGGTGAACTCCCGTGAAAGGACAGAAACTCCTGTCAAAGGGGACTAGAGCCAGAGCCAGTGGTTCTGGTCTCCTGAGTGGTGGTTCAAGGGCACAGAGGAAGGGTACCCCGTCCTTTCCACCCTGCTGCCTTTCCCAGCTCTCCAGAAACAAGGTCTCAGGGCACGTGGAGCATCTCTCTCCTTCCCAGTCTCTGCTAAGGGTGGGACCGAAGGCTTTTAGACTCATCATTATCCTGGTCTTCCTCTCAGATGCTTGGACAGGACCTTAGAACTTGGTTTGTAGGAGTCCTGATTTCCCTCTCTTGGGCTGTCTCATCTTTCCTGTGCCTGGGTAAGCAAGCATCCTCTTTGCGCCATGTTTTATATAGTGTTATGCTTAACAGCAAAGACATTTTTACGGCATTGGAAAAAATATAAATGGTGGTTGCGCCACTTCAGCAGAGAGGAATAAACGCCGGATGCTTAGTTTTTTTTTTTCAGCGAACTATTCCCATGATCTAACTTTTCTGACTGCAGAACATCAGACACTGTTAAGGAATTATAAATAGTGTGCGAATCAATCTGTAACACTGCCTTCTTACATAGGCTCTTTCAATCGCGGTAATGATTTAATACACAAACATGCCCAGTGCACCTGCCTGGGTGAAACGCCGCGATTTCCCCAGTTGAGTGGTGTGTGATTCCTCTCCTCTGTTCCACTGGGCTGTGCTTTCTTCCTTTTCGGGCCCCCCTTCCTTGTTACTGATCCTATACTTCTTTCCAGTAGCTCATGTTTGTCCTATGCATCAGACACGCTTCTAAGTGATTTTTTCCTCCCCTTAATTTGCTGTGGTGGTGTCTGGAAATGTGATCAGGCAAACGTCAAAGAGCCTCACAAAAGTGTCCTTTCCAACTGAGCTGATGTTAGAATCTTGCACCGTCTTCCTCTGTGCATAAAACACAAAGCCAGTGTTGCTACTGAAGCATCATCCAGGACTGAATTTATAATGAAGAAATAATTCATATCTGGTGAATAAATAGGGTGGCTGGACTAGACTCTACACATCTTTTTTTTTCTTTCTTATTCTTTGTGCTAAAAGGCAGAATGCAGAGAATGTAATCTTTTGAAAGCAAGTGCAAAAACTCCAGGTTGTGCTCACTGGGTGGGCTGATACGAGATGCCTGGTTTTGGTGATCAGGTACAGAAGGTTTCCATTCTGTTCAGATTTTGCACTTCAGAATTATTGCTTTGGAAACTATTTTAATTAGATCAATTGAGATAAGCACAGTTAGGGAAGTGATTCATGTGTAAACAAAACATTAAGGCCTAAGCAGTCCATGACTATATGATTTGGGTGGTTAGATTTTCTTTATTACTCAATGTTGGCTTGAACCTCCCCTTATCCATGAAGAATGTTTTAACCCTCCCAAGACATTGCCCTGGTGCTGTCTGATGTGTGCTCTCAAATGGGTCCTCGTGTTCTTAGGCAGCAGGTCCTTTCTGAGCCGTTGTACTGCTAGCTGTTACTACTGACCGTCGCTCTGGGCAGAGCGATTCTTCACTGCGTCCATCTATGCTACCTCCACTGTGGCTTCAGAAGAGATCCTCTTCTGTGATCCATAGGTCAGTTGATGCCAGGCTATCATGTCCTGTGTGCCGCATGCCAGGGGAAGAGAGAAGAAATGTTTTGCCAGTAGTCTAGTCTAAGTCCCATAGCCGAGTCCTTGGTTCCTCCCAGAAATTACCTCTTCGTTCCGTAGTTAACAAGGGAAGTGCCCACTTCCAAGGGGGAACCCACTCCTACACACCGGGTGCGTGACTTTGCTCTATGGTCCCAGCAGGAGAATCACATCACAGAACATAATGGCTTGATGTCAGTACATTCTAGGTCATTTATTCATTAATGATATCATTTATCAGAGTTGATACTTCAGCCCAATTTGGTCTGTGCCGTGTTCAAGCTAGTACTTTCCACTGTCTCTGTTCTGGTATGAAGAATGTTCTGGTAAGAAACACAGGTCCCTTCTGTCTTCTGCTAGCTCTCCAGTCCATATTTTTCATAAACAATTTCCAGAGCACAAGCGACAGTGCACACAATGCCTTCTAAAGTCACACAGAGCTAAGAAACACTCCCAGTACCTTTCCCTCATGGGCCACCCCCAATCCCTACCATCAAAAGGCTAGAAATTCTTAAATGGATTTAGCTTAGCTCAATTAAATCTAGCAATGTTCCAATTCTTCAATCAAATTTCTTCTCAGTGTAAAACATTGCATACAGGTCAATGGTCCCCTCAAAGCACCAGGAACAATAACGGAGTTCTTTCTTTCAGATCCAAGCAATTAAAGAATTTTCTTAAAACTAAGGTCGGTCTGCAAAAACAGTGAATGAAAACCTTTAAACTCTTAATAGATAAAAACTCTCTGAGTCTTAGAATGACTCCTTTTCTTCAGATTCTAACCATCAAGTTCCAAAATCAAATAATACAAACTTTGATTGATAAATGACTATGCAATGTACTCAATAATGGGAAAAAAATGTTCTGAGTAGCTTGTTACACATTTTGTTTTCCTACTTGGGTTACTTGGGAAATCTGAATTAAAATAAAATTAATGAGAGCTAAGGGGTTAGCAAGTGAGGAAGGGTTGGGGGAAAAACCTAAATATTTAGGCCGATCAACTGCTATTAATCATTGCTGATCTAGGTAATTTACATATGATATATTTTTCTATCCCTCATCATCCTGTGAACTAGCCATTTTACAGCCACTTGACAGATGAGCATAAAACCAGGACTCAGGGATATTAAGTATCTTGTGCAAGGTCGTAGTATATAAGGTTTCCAATTGTGAGGCTTGGATCCAACCAGGTCTGTGAGATTCCAAATCTCCTTTTCTTTCCATGATACTATTTTAAGCTTGGGGGGTATTTTCATTAAGCCTTGGAAGCCTAGTGGGATCTCCTTCTCCACCTTGGACCTTTGCATACCCTTTGTTGTACAAGACAATTATAACCCTGAACCTTGGCCAATCAAGACTTAACTCATTCATTCATCTGAGCCCTGACCATGTGCCAGACACTGTGGGAATTGCAGGCACAGAAGCCAATGTCAGTGGGGAAAGCCATTTCAGCACAATCCACTTTTAACACTCCCCAAACCACACTTGACCCCTGGTTGCCAATCCCAGCTACACATCAGTGCCCCCAAGAAAAGGTACAGGGTAGCAGCCTTGGATCATTCAGGGCATTAAGAGAACCTGAGCGATCGGAAGATGCATTCCCAGGACTCTTTGCTGTTTTCCACATTCTCATCATCTTTTTGTAACTCTGTGTAATTGACTGGATTTTTAATTGGAGGAGGGTAAATTTTTAATCAGGAGAAAGTAGTCATGGATAGGAGTAGGCAAATGGAGAGATTTATGGGGCTTTCGGGAAACTTACAGGAAAATCCCCTAAAAAGTCTCCATTTGTTATTCTTAGTATTGACTTGTTAAAAGTCATTACCTTTGTTTTATCTGGTGTATTTATGGAATATGTTTATTTATTAATGAATTTTTCTGAAGCAAATGTAACAGACACGTAGAGCATTCTGATAATCACTTAGCTATATGGCTGTGTATATATATTACTGGTCTTTAGAGACTGTTCAGAAATGCAGAGTTCCAGGAAAACAACAAAAAAAGCCTTCAGTTCCTTATAGTGCATGCATTCCGTGAATCATTTATTCAGAGAATTAAGAAGCAAGATATTTCTGCGTTTGTCTGGGATCAAAAATAAAGCTCCTCAGCATTGTTCCCAGAATTGTTCAGAACAATTTTCTTTTCTTCAAATGGACAGAGGCAGCTATGAGGTTGTAAGGGCCAATGAAAAACTTCTCCTCTGAACATTTGCTGAGAAATCAACTGACAAAAGGCACAATTAGTAGCAGAAAAGACATACAAATTGATTACTGTGCATGAGAGTCTTACAAAGTATAAGATCTCAAAGAAAATGGCCAGATAGTTGATGCTTTTATACCATCTTGAGGGCTCAGAGTGTGGCTCCAAAAGGTTATGGTGGTAACTTAGGGCTGTGATCCTCAACCCCCAGGTTGTGGACTAGTACCGGTCTGTGGCCTGTTAGGAACCTGGCTGCACAGCAGGATGTGAGCGGCGGGTGAGCAAGTGAAGCTTCATCTGTATTTACAGCCGTTCCCCATAGCTCATGTCACCATCTGAGCTCTGCTTCCCTCCGCCTTGGTCCGTGGAAAAACTGCCCTCCATGAAACTTGTCCCTGGTGCCAAAAGCCTGGGTATGGGAGAGGGAGAAAAGGAGGCCTAAGTAGCAGAAGTGGTCTTTTTATGCAGATGAAACCTCACAGGTAGTAGCCCTCAGAATACATGGCAAATGTTTCTTTCAGACTTTTAAAGGCATCAGACTCTAAGTTAATCTTTCCTGGATCTGGACAAGAGAGGGTTTCAGAGAAAGCCTGGTTGCATCTATGCAGATTTTCTTTACAGATGCGTATCTCAGCCACAAAAGACAGCCTTTCAGCTGTGCTTATATTTCCAGCCCTTCTGAAGAGCCATGTTGAAATATGTCAAGGATATATATTTTGGGATAAAATATTTGGTTTCCTTCAAGGTCATGGTACAAATAGGTTGGGTGTTCCTGGAAGGGGCTTTGCTGTGGAAGCTGCTCTCAATAAGCCTGGTCTGGTCAAGTGAAATGTGAAGAAGCAGATTCTATTATCTCTTTTCTTGGATCTTTGCACCTTCTGTTGTTTCCAGTCTTGGCAGATACTGGTGGGCATCACTAAAGTCTGTAACTGACACCTGAAGAAGCAGGTGGCGTTGCCCAGTGAGGCGGAGTCATAGCATCAGAGACTGCCACAGCAGGGAGGACCCTGACCTCCCTGCTTTCATCTGACCAATGTGAGTCTTTTTAAATAATCAGGCCCAGAGAGACACAAAAAGAGACCGCAGTCAGATCCGACTCCTCTCTCTGAGCTGTCTATTTATCGCTTGACGTTGCTTGCTGTTGCTGCAGTAACTATAAATTAACTTAGTAATGAAACCACCAATTACAAATTAATAAAGGGGTGCAAGGCGAGAACTGTGGTAGGGGCCTAAGCTCTGCAAAGGCACAGGCATAGTTAATAATATAACCAGCCATTGTCCCCTTCTTTGCTTTCCCATAATTGCTACTGAGGAGTCACATAGCTGATGGTCATAAAGATTCTTAACTCCCTCCATAGATAACATCATCCTTGTGAAACCTCTGCCTAGTTCCTGAGACAGCTCCCAGGCCCTGCATTCCAGTGGAACAGCTGATCTGCCCAGACCAAGGGACTGACTCAACTGGTCTTGCGACCCCGCCCAGGAACTGACTCAGCATGAGAAGGCAGTTTTGGCACCCCTGTGGTTCTATCAGTACCAATGGCCGGGCCTGTTGACCACTAGCTGTACTCACTTTGGTTCCAGTCAACTCTTTACATTTTATTTTGTTCCTCAGCCTCTTCCTTTTAAATCGACAACCTGCAAGCCATTCCACAATCAGCTCCCTTAGTCTATAGATTTGGAAATAGTAGAGTCAGTGACATGTCCGCAGTCACCAGATAGTTGCCAAAAAAATTGAGACTCCTTCTGGAACTTTACACCATTGCACACCAAGGTGCGAGACCTCAGGGAGCTCATCCAAGTCTAATCTCCATCCGCGTATGCCTGTACCTGAAGGAGCAGCAGCCACATACTGTACCTGCACATCTGAAGATACGCCAGGAGCCTGGAGGGGTGGATTGGTAGTACTTGGTCACCAGAAATCCCAGGAAGTAAAGAATATATGTTTGAACAAAAGACATCCATAGACAATAAATGAGTATGTGCATATCAGTTACATAGTATATTGCAACAAGTTCGGAGCAGTGTTACTTACCTTCTACTTGAAGGTTGAGGACTTGAGTGGCGTTCTAGAATCCATGACTGTCCTTGGGCCCTGCTTAATTTATTGGCAACACCTCAAGCCTCACAAGGAGAAGGCTGTGCTCCTGGTTGCTGGGGTCTGATTGCAGCAAGTCATCATCTGTCTGGTCTCAATTTTTTTTTAGGAAGAGGCCAACCTGGAGATTCTTATTAGGCTATGCATTTTTATGCATGTGACGGAGCCCTGCAACCATGCTTCTCCTCTTCCCTTTTTAATTCTGATAAACTAGCAGTTCAAGGCTATTTCATTATCAGCCTCTTATGGTCCTGGAAATTAAGGAGGGCTGAAGAGGACACAGAGCAGAGTGGGGGCCTTGGGCTGAATTTGGCTGGTACACATTTCAGTTGGCCTGAATGATGTTTAAAATAATTTGAGACAATGTTTAAAAACTGGTGGTCTCCTAAAAATATCTGGACTTTGGGGTGTCTCTTTAAATAAAAAAATCAGAAAATCAGGCAGCACTAGGCCCCAGTTCTGTGTGGCAAGAATGATCAGAGTCTGAATGGCCTCTGTACACTTTAAACCTGCCATGGGTTCTCTCCTGGGCCTCCTAATTGTTTGCAACTAGTTGCACTGGAGTTTGCAACCCTTACTGAAGAGGAAATAATAATAGCCACCAAACCGTGTCTCTACCAGAATTCATTGGTTCTTTTATTCACTCACAATTACAAATCTTTATTGAGCCTGACTCTATGCCAGGGTCAATTCTAATATGAACCTGTTTGTGAAACTGAACACCCATTCATCAAATATTTCTCATGGTAGCACTGTTCTCGGCAGTGAATATAAACAGAGCAAAGGTCTGATCTCTCCTTTAATGGAACTCACGTTTTTTGCATCTAACTCCTTAGTGGGACACTCAGTTCTCTCACCCTGTGTCTCCCTGCCTCATTTCCTGCCACTTCCTTCAAGGTTTTGATGCTTTAGCAACACGGATGATTCACACATGGCTTGGTCCAAGCCCACAGAGCTTGTGAATGGCAGGGATAGGCTCAGACTGAGCCCACCTGGTTCCTGCACTCATGTGCTGTGTTCTCACCACCACACCTGTCAGGGAGTGACAAGACACCTGAGCTTCCATCAATCAAGGTTGAAGAGAAGTTTTTGCAGTGGTTTGTTTACAACATTTCCTCTCTTGACAGCATGGCAGGCTGAATCATGGTCTTCCAGAGATGTCTTCTTTCTAATGCCCAGAACCAGTGTATATGTCACCCTACTTGGCAAAGGGACTTTGCAGATGTGACTCTGTTATGTGTCTCAAGATGGGGGCTGTTCTGGATATGTGAGTGGGCCCCATGTAGTCCCAAGGCTGCTTAGAAGGGGGAGGCAGGAAGCCAGAGGGGAAAAAATGTCCTGCCGATTGGCTCTAAAGATGAAGCAAGGTGAACAAGAGTGGAAAGATGCAGGTGGCCTCTGGGAGCTGGAAGGGGAAGAAAGGAAAGGAATTCTCCTCTAGAACCTCCAGAAGGAACCCAACCTTGCAGACCCATTTTAGACTTCTGGCCTCCAGAATTATATGAGAATAAATCCGTGTTGTTTACAATCACTAAATTCGTGGTAATTTGTTGTAGCAGCAATAGGAAACTGATACCGTGTAGAAGAAAGGCTTCCCTATCTGTGACATGTGAGTGTTGGACCCGTTTATTCCCAAAGCCCTTTCTTGTCTGTAGTCTAAGCCCACTAGGCTGGGGTCCTCAGTAGTGGAGGACCCACGGTGCCGACTGGGCACGTTTGGAGTTTCTGAAGCATTCGGTCCCTCGGATCACAGGCGTTCACCTGGGGAACAAATGCTTTCAGTGATCAGTCTAAAATGCAAGCAGCGTTTTACTGGCAGCCTCTTAAAAGCACATGACTCATTCAGAAGTACAACATTTGGTCGATGAATATGTCAGACTTTCAGGTAAATTTAATCAATGGACAACCACTCTTTTATTTTCCTCCAAACCAGAATTTCATATTACATTTCATTCCATTAGCCTTGATATAAAGTGGCAGTTGATAGCAAGCCATATTGACAGGCCCTCCTGGGCATAATCTAGCAGTTACCTTAAATCACTTATGCGCTGCATGATTCACGGCACACAGAGGAGCAGGTAGTCAGTGGGTATTTAAATATAAAGCTAAAATAACGGCACACTCAAAATCTTTTATTTCGGTTACTGAATCCACCTAAATAAATTAGAAGGCATTTGACCACCTCTCAGCATCTTGAGTCACAGCTCATGGAGTATCTGACCTTACCATGATCAAGGGCAACGGGCAGGTGACCCGAGGGGTAGAGCTGGAGGGGCTGGCAGTGCCTGACTTTGGAAGGACGGTCCCCATGTGCTTCATGGTGAGAATTCAATCCCGCTTGGCACAGCTGCCTTCCTTTGATGCAAGGGATGATGCAAATCATTTTAGCGTGACAGCTATTTCTTGATCAACCACTCAATGTCAGGCTGGCTATTAGGGGTAGAAAAATAAATAAGACTCAGAGCCTGTCTTGAAAGGTCCTTGGTCTCAGAAGGAAGAACAGAAGTTGTAACTCAGAGACTGTCTCTGAAGTTTTTGAATGATTCTACCCCTGGTGAGTTATTTTGGTTTAGAAATATTGTTGATGAGAAAACCAATGGTGACTTAAGAAGGCAGCTTCTAGGAGTGCTCTGCTCCTAGCAGGCTTGCAGAACAGAGTTTGAGGTTAGAGAAGGAAGCAGACCTGAAGGTTTTTCCTGGTCCCTGGAAGGGACTTGGTGAGAGGGATCATCAAGTTGGCAGAATCCAGTCACGAGAGTCTAGGTAGGAGAATGGTTCCAGGTGGCCTTTGCATGGTATCAGATTACTATGGGGCACCATTTGGCTCATGGACAATGTGCAGTTTGGGAATCTGAGAAGAAATTAAATGAGACCAATAGAAAACCCAGCTAGGAATGAAAAACTCCACGTTGGCCACAATTTGAGAGTGAAATGCAAACATGTCGCAAATGAAAACAAAGTGGAACTTTGTCAGCAACAGAGTAAAGGAGGAGGAGCTTGAATTCCCCCAGGTTTTGCTGTTGTTGAAGCACGTGAGGGTGCACAATTTAGCCCAATCTCATGCCCACAGTACGTAAACTCTTTGAGTTTGTCACTCGAGTGTTCTTCCCGGGAAGTAGGTGCCCAGTATTAGTGAGAACGCCAAGATGTCAAACAATCCAGTCCCCATGGTTTCCCCTCCCCTTGCCAGGGCTTGTCAGAGTCGCAGAGCGGTGGCAAGTCTCTAACCTGCGTCGGGGGGGAGCACCATTCTGAGAGCGGCATTCCCCGTGTGAGGCCTAGGACCTGCTACTGTGGGGTGACGAGGTATATATAAGAGGTAGGCTTTGTCCTGGAAGAGTCTGCAGTGCACTTAGAGGGGTCGGTCATTCCTGTAAAGATAATCACATAAAGGTTCGAAAGCTAAATACCCATCAAAGGTTAAAGACGATCAGTCCCGTAAAAGTTGAATTGAAGCAAGGGGGCTCAGGAAAGCCTTTTGGGAAGAAGTGGGCCTTGAACCAGATTTTAAAAGGACAAACCAGAAGACCTTGGGCTGATAACTAGGAGAACTCTTTGTACTTCTTTTGCGTGTGGTTTTCACACTACTGCTTGCTAGTGAGGTCGCGTGGTGTAGCAGAGTCCACAATCTTTCTTTTGTCCCTAAAGCCATAAATAGTGATGCCATGTACATCTTTGTACATGAAATTTCTTTTTAAAGAGTGCATAATCTTGAAGTAGGATAAACCTGAATTCAAATCACAAATCCCAGCTATGCCATTTCCAACCATTATGGACAAGGCACTAAGTGTCCCGGAGCCTCAGTTTTTTCCATGTATAAGATAGAATAGTACTCATCTCGACATGTTTTTATAAAGATTAGATGAAAAATGACATAAGTTGCCTAACTCGGTCTGAAAATTATAGTTTCTTATGGTTATGTGGCTACAACAAAGACTCCCAAAGTGATAGTGTTTAAAGAACAGAGATGGTCATTTCTCTCCCGTGCTAATCACCCCCAGTAACGTTAGAGTTGGTGAGGCATCTCACTCCAGGGAGTTTATCAGGGACCCATTTTGCTCTTCTGTCATCCTCTAGGGCAGGGATATGCAAATGATGGCCTCCAGATTGTTTTTGTAAATACTGGAGCACAGCCATGCCCATTTGTTGACATACTGTCTACAGTTGCTTTAACGGGTAGAGTTGAGTAGTTTCAACAAAAACCAAAGGGACCCCAAAGCCAAAAATACTTACTATGTGGATCTTTAAGAAAACGTTTGCTGACCTCTACTCATGCCTAACATAAATATCTTTACTTTTTAGGGCTTGCTTTTTTTTTCCTCCCTTAAAGAGACAGGGAAATATGAAAGAAATAGATTTCTTCCGAAGTAGAAGAGAAAAATGTGCTATTAGCAAGGAAAGGGAAAGACAAAGGGAAAAAATTAAACAGAGATGGCAGCGCGTCTGAGCTGTTCCCTTCAGCAACGAGCACACTGCAACCCAATTTGCAAGCTCTTGCAGGTTTGCGCGGAAGACCCTGGTGCTGTCTCTTTCCATTAGTTTCCCCGGAAGCAGGACTGTCTGGGAGAAATTGGCTCACTAGTACATCAGTAGTTATATTACACAACAGCTGTGCAAAATTATTAAGCTAACAGAGAGACAAATGGCTCGGGAGAGAGGAAAGTTAGCAACTCTGGAAACCTAAATAACAGTACATCATGTTTGGTTTCTTCTCCCTAGATTAAGATCCTGGTTTCTAAATGAGAATCCAAATTGCAGCTAAATCTTTTACCTTACCCGCTTCTTTTCTTGTTTTTCTTTTGCCAGTTACAGCTCATGGTATGTTACCCCATCTTGTTCTTTTGCCTTGGGACGTCCTTTCTTTTGGGACATCGCTGGAAGGAAGCATATATATAATCTCATACTTTCATGCTCGTGTGTCCCTCATATTCACGCTCACACACTCATGTGGTCATGTTAGGTACATAGGGATTCCGGGTCTCCTAGGAACGAAAGACGCTGTTGCCCCATCTCGGTCCTGCCCAACCCTAATTCTCCATGCCTGGGGGAGGAGGCAATACCCTATGAATCTGCCAATCAGAACTTGGCCTGCCAGCTGCAAAAGAATGTAGAGGACTCTCTAGCCCACGGGCCTAGTGGCATGGGTGCCATAGTCTGGAAAGTGACCTAGAACACACATGCGTAGTTAAGGCTCAGGTCATGTGACTCCCAACTGTCCAATCAAAGTGGTTCCATGGTGACCTTGGAACCACAGGGGAGGGTCCCTATCCCGGCACTATAACATAAGACACGGACCATACCCAAGCCCTCCCTTTCGTGCCCTTCCTTTGGCTCTCTTTTCCTGCTGTGACAAGGGGTCTGGTCGCCATCTGTGGCATATGTACCATGCTCTGTAAACCTATGTCTTGCTCTTGCCCTATAATCCTATTTTGCTCCCCCTCAATAAACTTCACCTCATGCTTGCCTAGCTTTGGCGTGTCTGGTCATTCTTCGACCATGGGTGCGCCAAGAACCGACATTCCAGACTACAACCTGACAGTCACACTCACTCTCCACACACACACACACACACACACACACACACACACACACACACACACTCCTCACACATGTGCACATACTTTCTTTCTCTTTCTCTCTCTCTCACACACACACGCACACACTTTTGAACACATTGCCGAGACTTCAGCATCTGGACCCTGGAGATAAGGCCAATTTCTAAATTCCTTCCCACTCTTCAAGGTAGCTGCAACCAAGTATGTGCACTCCCGAAGGCTCAGACCACTGCTGAGATTTCAGCATGTTTGTCTATGTGACTGGTTATCAAATGATAGGAATTTGGTGAGGAACACACATGAAGTAGTTTGTTTTTTTCTCCAAGTGCCACCTTCCAATAGGCCTGGGTGAATCTCCATTTTGTTTCTCTTAATGACAAATCCCATGGCTTCTCAGTTATTATCACATATCCCCAAAATGCAGTGGGGTCCAGATTAAAACTTAGTATCTTGTCACTCCCTTCCCCAAGTGCTGTCCAGGCACCGAGGGTCTTAGAGGAAAAAGGAGTGGTTGGCGTTTTCCTTTCTTCCCCCTTCTGCCTGTAGCCCGTGTGCAGTTGAGAGGAAGGGGGGAGTGAGATGAGAGAAAAGCTGTTCTTTAGCTGTTGCTGCTGGAGTTCTCTCCTGGTGGTTGGTGTCCCCTGTGTTCAGGCATCGGAAGGCTGACTCTGGAAGGGGCATAGGTGGTGCTTTGGAGGACAATGCGCTTACCTCCCCACGTGCAGTTTCCTGATGTGGGAGCTCATCTGGCTTGATGCTGGGGGCAGGGAGGGAAACTTCCCCTTTGTCCCAGAAACTTCACTGAAAGATCAACTCACAATAAGGCAGGTTAACAAGAGAAAAATTACAAATTTATTTACCATGCACACAGGAGAATCAGTGTGACTACCCAATATCCCAAAGGGGTCCAGAAGTTTATACAGCCTCATTTTAGAGGGAAGGGGGCAGATGAGGAATGTAGGTAATTCTGTTTAGGGGCAATGGAAAGACAATTGTTCTTGATGATGGGTCTGGTTTTTATGCAGATACAGGGAAAGCCCCTTCCAAGGCCTGTAGATCCCTAAGGGCCTTTAATTCAAAATACTCTTTATACCGAGGAGTCATGTTTTGGGGTGAAATTGCCTGAGCTCTTTCAATGTCTTCTGACGGCACCCCTCCACCCCCTCTGGCCCAGCCACAGCAAGCAGGCTGCTTGTGTATTATCTTGGGGAGCCTGGTCCAAACCCACTGCATTCTGTAATGTTTAGGGTACCGTGCACTAAAGCGGGTGTGCAGACTCACCGTTGCTGTCCCCAGTCACCCTGCCGTCTCTCTCTGAAAAACATTAAGGGTAGAGCAGCAAGTCTCCTGCATCAGAGGCTGTCACCCGAGGATACATGCCAGTAACTCTTCTTGCATTCACTCTCCTTCTTCACACACAGTCCTTCTGGAACACCCCTGTATGTGGCTTTTTGGAGGAAGTACTGATTGAAGGAAATCAGAATATTTAACTCCGAAATGTATTTCTTTGAAATATTTTGAGATGGCTGCCACAGGTCCAGCTGCCATGCTGTTCAGTGTTGGGGTGGGGGCCGGGTGGCAAGATTTATGTCTGTAAAGAATCTGCCTGGATGTAGGCAGGCCTTTCCTTACCTGATCTCGAAAGATTAACTAAGGGTCTGATACTTCTAAAGGTTTGAAAAGACACATTCACCATCTGTTCTCTCTGCGGGCTGCTACCTTTACGGTTTCATTGACATAACAAGACCACCTTTGCTAGCCAAGCCTCTCTCTTGCTCCGTCTCAGCACCTATCTTGCCACTGAAACTTGTTTTGCCACAATCCAAGGCCCCATTGTTTACAAATTTCTGTACCTCACTGAAAGCTGGAGGCTTCAGTCTGAAGGCTCCCATGTATGCACGTTTAATAAATTTGCGTGTTCTTTTCTCCTATTAATCGATTGGTCTTATGTCAGTGCTTTTTCAGCAAACCTTCAGGGGGCCAAGGGCCTTGGTCCCTATGCTGTGTAAGGCAGAATTGTGAGACAGCCCCAAGACCCCTGCCCCTGCTGTGTGCACCTGCATAATCCCCATGATTGAAAATATGATTTATTTTACTCCCACGATAGGTCCTGTCATACAGCACTGTTGACTTTAAGAAGGGGAGGTTATCTGGGGGTGGCCCTGACCTCATCAAGAGAATGCTTAAAAGGGTCCAGGCTGTTCCTGGAAAGATCATGAAAGTGTGAGAGGGATTCAGCCTGGGAGCTCTGCTGCTGGCTTTGGAGACAGAGGAGTCTTGTGGTGAGGAATGTGGGTGGCCGCTGAGAGCAGCCCACAGCTGACAGTCAGCAAGGAAGTAGGGACCTCAGCCCTACTGCTGCAAGGCACTGAGTTCTGCCAGCAACCACACGAACTGGAAAGAGGGCTCGGAGCATCTGGTGAGAACCCAGTAAGCTGACACCTTGGGGTTGCCACCTGACCAGGTTTGTTTGCCCACTGCCCGGGAAGAAGCCAATATGCTGAGTCAGCAGGTTTTATGGTGGAGAAAGAGTTTTACTCTGCGTAGCCCAGCAGGGAGATGGGAGAAATTTCTCAAATCCACCTCCCCGAGAATTTGGGAGACAGGGTTTTTAAGGATAGTTTAGCAGGCAAGGGATTAGGCAATTAGATTTGTTAACTAGGGCAAAATTATTGGGGTGTAGGAATCATCTTGTGCTGCTCCAGTGCCTGGGGTCACAATTCCAGCTGAGTTGGTTTCCTGGTACGGGCCATTGGTCTGGGTGAGTCAACCAATCCATGAGAATGTGGGACCTGGAAGGTATCTTAAAAACTACCTTTAGGTTTCAAAAAGGTGATGTTATCTATGGAGAAAGTTAAGAATCTTTATGACCACCAGCTGTGTGGCTCCAGAGTGGCAATTATAGAGAAGCAAACAGGGGGACAGCAATTATTATCGTTATTATCATATGGCAAAGGCTAGGCCTTTACCATAGTTCTCGCCTTGCACCCTGTTATTGAAGGGTGGTTTCATTGGTTCCAGCCTTGTGGCAATGGAAAAGAGCCCAAACGCTGTAAAATAATTTAAAGAGGTTTATTCTGAGCCAAATATGTGTGACCATAGCCTGGAAAGCCATGCCCAAGAATCCTTGAGCAAGTGATCTTGCTGTGGTTGGGTCACAGTTTGGTTTTATACATTTCAGGGAGACAGAAATGACATGTAAAGTCTTAAATCAGAACATGGAAGGCATATATTGGCTTGGCCCAAAAAGGCAGGACATCTCAAAACAGGGCATTACAGGTTATAGGTGGGTTTTAAAGATTCTTTGACTTGTAATTGGTTAAAGAAATGAAACTTTGTCTAAAGGCTTGGAATGTTTTAAGTTAAGATAAAGAAGTCTGTTAATCAGAGACAAGCCACCAGACATATACCCACAGTCAAATCATTAGTTAAGTAGATTGATGACTTGCGGGTGTGGTTTAAGCTTTGTCTTCCATGGCCATAGGCCCATTAATGAGTTACAAGGGACATCTCCAAGAAGGGACGGGGGCATGAGGAGGCATGTCTGACCTCCCTTCTCATGGCCAACAACTCAGCTGGTATTTCTGGCATCCCTTTGGCCAAGAGGGGGTCCATTCATTTAGCTGGGAAACTTAAGATTTTATTTTAGTTTAAAATTGTGATAGCCTGAGCAGAGAACCCAGCTACACGGTGCCTGGACATCTGACCTACAGAACTGTGAGCTAATGCCTTTCTATTATTTGAAGCCACTAAGTTTGTGGCAATTTGTTACAAAGCAATAGAAAACGAATACATGTTCCTTCACCTGCTAGTGCATGCAGACTCTCAGTGCTAAAGTGGGACAGAACCAGGCAAACCAGGACAGTTGGTCTCCCTATTCAGTGAGTCCCACTCTGTGTTCAGATTCTCCTCTTAAAGGATGTGGAACATCGTTGATTCCAGAAGCTTAGAAACCACCATGTCACCATCTCCTCATCTCATCCCTCAGCCTGAGAGGAGAGTTAGATCTTCCAGCCAGAATCCTTTTATGTGCAAGAGACATAAATGTCTGTCATTTTTATACCTCTGTTATTTTGGATTCTCTGTCATTAGCAGCCAAGCTCCATTCTTACAGATACAATAGTATAAATGTGATACTAATTAAATTCATTTGCATAAACTCACCAATTCATTCTTAATTACTATGATGTACAATAATGAAGTGTGTACCTCAAACTACTACTCTCAGTTTCATTTAATTATAGCACTAAACTTCTTAGTTTATAGAGATGCTTATCTTCTTTCAACAGTTTGTTCATTATGTAGTGTGATCATCCACGGAAACTTAAAAAAGAACAGAAGACCCATATTCCTTCTAGCATGTGAATGGAAACCCCGGGCACCAGGCCCCACTAATGAACTTGAATACATAGTGGAATCTCTTTTGAACAGAGTCTGAGAGATGGCATTAACATACACCTCATGGCCAAAGTGCATTATCTTCAGCCTTCTTTGCATGCAATTGTTTTTAGAGACACGATGTGACCTTTGGCATGTCTGCATCTGTGAAATAATAAGCCATTCTTTAAATCAAGATTTTTGTGGCATTACAAATGATAGGAGAGGGTTTAAAAAATTATTATTCTAGTGCTGGTCTGCTTCCTTCTTTCTCTTAAATAATCTGCTTTAGGCATTCAAAGGGTCTACTCATCCCAGGACATGACTATAGCTAATTTGCTGAGAGCCTCTGAACATACCCCAAGCCTGCTTAGGACATCTGCAGGGAAGTTAAATCATTTTAAGTGGAGGAATTAGGCTAGTGTTTTCTGCTAGCAAAAAAAAAATCATGAATCTTGTTATTCTGCACAAGACTTTTAATGGTGGAAACGAATTATGCTGCAGATATACAAAAGAAAAATAAATCCATCTTATTTTACTAGGAGCTTGACACATTTATTTAGACAATTTATATTTCTGATAAATTCTGATAATGCTTCCTTCATACATTACAGATGCATTTCAAATGTGACTCTGTTAAGTTAATGGTCTACCCGTTAAAAACAGATCAGGGAGAAAGTGGGGATTGGGGTCACTTCGAAGAAAGAGGATTTATCTAGGTAATGGACCATGATCAGTGTGTGTGTGTGTTTTAAATATACTTTCTTATTTGTAGATTCAACATTGAGTGCTACCTGCTATGCATATAGGATAAACTGGTGAGCTGAGGTTATTTGCTGGAGGCAACTGGGAAGTTGTAGTTTATGGGATAAAAGAGAGCTGTGGGTAGATGCCTCCTCGTCTGAATCTGAACTGGCTCTCAAATAAATGCTGTAGATAGGCTCATGTTGCTGAGAAAGATGTAGTTTTCAACTAAATAGGCAGAGTGACCCATCTCCATCCACTCCTGGACCCTAATGAAAGCCAAGTTATCTATACTACAATTCACCTATATTTATTAGCTGCCAAGTCTATGCAATCTATTTTCTTGGTGCTGGGGGACTGTAGGGCAGAGTCTGTTACCTCCCTGATGTGGAGTTCATTCGCTTGGAGAATATCAAGTCAATAGACACAGCGAAGTTGGTTATAGCAAGAGGGTTTTTATTACTTGGAGTAATTGGAGCACATTGGCGATAGTTCCCAAAGCAATGTGTCCCCTGACAAAAGGGCTGGGCTCATTTTATCAGCATAGGATAATGAGGCATGATCTGATTGGATCTTGCAATGAGGTGATGCTGGAAGGCATGATCTGACTGGATCCTGCATTGGGGTGGCATCAGGGCTCAATCTGATTGGATGCTGGATCCTGTGGTGTTCATTTCTAAATTCAGTCCCCACTCCTCCGTCCAAGCACTTAGATTCCACCCATGGTTGCAGGCTCGGTTCATCTGGGCTTGCTCAGAGTATGTGACCTTCAACCTGGGCATCATGGGGAACTGCAAAACAACTCCCAAATTTGTTACATAGAAGTTGAGGCAGATTGATCTGGTGGGGTTACAAGCCCACCTCTGGATGCAGACATTGCTGGAAGCACTTAACACAACAAATAGATGCCTGAACAAAAATGAAACCCACCCTCACTAACCTGATTGCTCTTGTTCTCTGCTGTCAGCCATGTTTTGAATTGCAGTCTTCCGACAGGGGTGACTCATTAACTGAGGTATCAAGTAAAATATTCTGAAAGTATGTTCTTGAGGCTGCATGTTCTTTCTTTTCCTGAAAGGCGTATGGCAACTGACTCCCTTACGTTGCTGAACCACTATCAAAGGGGTGGGTGAGGAATCAGCCAGTTGCTCCTGGCCTTTCTACGCTGTAGGATCTGATTATGCTGAATGTATGCGTGCCTAGGAGGCCAGCCCATGAATCAGACTTCAGTCCTGCTGTGTCAGATTCTGGGATTGCTTAGGGTCTCGGTGAGCTCATCTATAAAATAATGATTCAGAAAAATTGTGAACTGCTGGCTGAGTCCCTTGTCATTCTGAATAAGCATCACGTTCTCCCTCTATTCCAGGTTTGCATTATTTTTCTTCTTAACATCTAGCTGGGGAAGGATGGTGCCTGGGAGGTGTTTCAATCTTGCCCTGTTGGAGGGCACCCCAGTGTGACAATGAGCTCATTCTTCCAGGGATGGTCTATCTTGGCATTTGTTTCCTGATCATGATTCATGGTCCTAAATACCTGTGACCCTATGGTACTCTGTCTAGCTGGATTTCTCTACTCAGCTAATTTAGAATGCAGAATTTCATCTTGAGAGAAAGTTTAACATTTATTGTCCTTTATGCACCCTCCCAAGGATGGCTGCAGTGAGCCAGCCAAGCAGCCTTCAATGACTAGAGCTTGTTCACACAGCTACTATATTTATCCTAAGAAGAATATAAAATGTGCAGAATCCCCCACCCCACCCTCCCTCACAAAAGATTTATCAGAAAAAGTAAAGTTCATATTACCCTTAGAAAGATCTTAAATTGTTTTGTTTGTGGTTTCTCATTTCCTGAGACTTTGAGAAAGTCTGACCTAGCTTTTTTCTCTTTTTAATATATTTTATTGGAAAGAGAGAAGGTGGTGCTCTTGTCACTAAGCAACGTGAATGGAGAAAGAGCACCCATCGTTGTTTGTTGTATAAACAGTGCAATAATGAAGATAACTAAAATCCTGACCTTTTTCTATTTCTTTATAAACCAGCCTGAAATGCCAACTCAGTGTCTGAACACGTTAATATAATGGGCAAAGCACCATTCATGCCCTGCACCTTGACCTTCTCAAGCAGAGGGCAGAATGCTAACATACTAGTTGTTTTATGTGAGTGGGCAGCATAATTATTATCTGTAGCTTGGAGGCACAATATATACGTAATCTCTATTTCAGATATTTATTCTGGGACTTCGTTCTTTGGCTCAATTTTAAAAGGCTACTTGACCAACATACTTTGTGTCTATAATATAAAATCTAGTATGGTGTTGTTTTTCAGTGTAGAGAGGCATTTAAAGACAGAGACATATGTGAAGCTGGTTTCTTATGTAACAGATGAAGAAATAGAGCCTTTCATTGGTTTGCTCAATGTCACCACATTGAACAGGCTCCAGGGCTGTCACTAGAATTCACTTGTGTTAATATGCAAAACTTGGAGAGCCTACATAATGAATTTCCCACAGTGAAGTTTGTTTTCTGAAAAGAGTAGTAAGCTCCAACAAAAGAAGTGAAAAAAAGGCTTTCATCTAATATTCATTTTAGAAATATTGATTGAATGGTCATCTTATACTATCTGGTAACTAGTAGGAATAAGGTCTTTTGATTTCTTCTACCAGCAAGTCACCCACAGGAGCTTCACTAAGCAAAACAAGTAGTTCGAGGGTCTGGGGATGCAATAGTGCCTGAGACAGACATGATCACTGCTTCTTGGGGCAACCTAGTGAGTAGATGGGATTACAGAGGTGGAGAGTGGACAGTGAGAAGAGAAATGAGCCTGAGGTAGAGTCACCTGGGGGCCAGCACAGAAGGGCTGGGCAGGGGAAGATACGATTGAGATGGAGTGTAGGGAAAAGTTGACCAGCTCAAGTGTAATTGGCTCCATGAACAAACACAAAATGACCCCTCCCCACCCCCCGCAAAAATGATTTCCCTGTAGCTTTCCTATACTTTGGATTCTCAGGCCAGTAGGACTTGACGACCAGAACATTATAATCTTTCCATTTAGCTAAACTTTTTTACCTTTTGAGTTGTATCCCAGAGACGGTGGATTCTCCACAGGATAACAGCATGGAGACTCACCATCCATCACTAACCTGTAACTTCTGAATTAGATCTCCTGTCCACGTTGCTTTCAACACAGCCTGCCCCAATGCACGTCACCACCTTCCTGAACCCCTTGTAAAAACCCCTACCCTAGTTGGTCAGGGAGACAGATTTGAGGCAGTTCTTCTGTGTCCCATATGACATCATCCATAAAAAATGCTCTTTCTTCCTCGGCAATACTCATTGTCTCAGTAATTGGCTTTCTGTGCAGTGAGTAACCAGACCTAGGTCAGAACCCTCTTGTGGGCTTGGTAACAGAAGGAAGTAGGAGAAAAATTAATAGAATATGGTCTATCTAAAGAGAATATTGTGGCTTAAAAGGGAGGGGTGGTCAACATTGATAAACACTGCAGAGTGTTTAAGAGAAAGACAAACACCCATCCATCACTTTAGCACTAAGGAGGTCATTTGTGGGAAGGGTCTTCCAGGAGCTATGGAAGGGGCAGCTACCCCAGGAGGAAATGGGAGGTGAGGAAGTAGACACAGTGAATGTGGACATTTCTTCGGATTTCCTGTGGAAGGGAGGTTAGGAAATAGAATGACAGTTGGAAAAGGAGATCATGTCAAGAGAGTTTTTGTTTGTTGTTTGCTCATTAAGATGGAAGAGGATCAGTCAAGTGTGAGTGTTGCAGGTGAAGGAGACAGAATAACCAATAAAGGGGGTTATGGCCCCTGAGAGGGAAGTTGGGGCTGGGAATGGGCGGGAGCTGGGGATGGGTTTACAGAGGAGGAAGTTTGTCTTTGCAACAGGAAGGAAGGATAAAAGGGTGGGTGCTGGTGCAGGTGAGTTTGTGCATTCAGTGTGTGGAAGTTGAGGCACTTTCAGTATTTCTGCAAATAGGAGAAAAGTTGTGTGCTTCACATGAGGGGTCAGACAAAGGCAGGGTAATGGGCTGGGCTCTGTTTATGACTCCAATGTAGTTCATTCAGACAGAAATAGGGGCCTGTGGGTGATCTTTCCCCATTAAGCCCAAGTCTCATCAGAACGTGAGAGGTGTCTTCTGGGATGTGGGTCCAAATCCATGAGACAAATCCCAAATGCCATGTTGGTTCTCTGACTCTCCCATATCACATGCACATTTGTACTTGTTAGAAAATTCAACTCAAAAACTGTTTATAGGACATATACTAGGAGCCAGGATTTGGGGATAAAAAAGGAGTAAATAATGTAAGGATCTTGTCCTCTGCTGACATAAAATGCATTTCCAAGGGAAACTGACTTTTTAGAAGGGACTTTTAGATTATTTGCTTTCTTTGACTATCTAGTCCATGATTCCTTTCCACAAATATAAATAATAAGTAATTGCTTCTTTGGAAATACTGTGCTTTACTAAGATGAGAAAATTGAGATAAAATTAAATACAAGACTTTAATAATTAAAAATGAAACTTCTCTGCTTTATGTAGTACATTAGCTTTCACAATGCTTTATGTTTATGATGCTCTATATAGGATATAGAACATTTTCAGAAATGCTATTTTAGCTGTTTAATTTATCCATCATTTAATAACCACAACATTAATTCTTAACATTAATTCTTAATACTTCACCTTGGGAGAGAAGAGAAGGGTTAAAAAGAGGTAATATTTATTTTGTATCCAAGATGTGCCAGGTACCTTACATATTGTATTTAATTTTCACAAAAACCCTGTGATGCCAGTATTATCCCCATTTTACAGATAAACAAGTAGAGGCTCAGATCTTGACTGAAGGCATTTAGCTGGAGAATGGGGTTCAAACTCAGGTCTGTTGGTTCTATAGCCCTCATGCTTTCCTTGGTGCAGTATTTTCTTGGGGAGGTATTAAAATAATCTCTTGCCCCTCTGCAGCCACACTCTGAAGTGGGTAAAAACACTGAAAGGTTAAGAGTCTCATTCTGGGCAGAGACCAAGGCAGGGAAAACTCAACTCTAGGCCCCTGGCTTCTAGTCTGCGCCCTTCCCACGGCCTCCCCTTCCCCACTGCGACTCCACCACGTGGTCACCTCCAAGCGACCCACCAGAGAGTCTGCAGCACTCTCAGGGAAGGCCACACGAGTCTCCCTGCGAGAATCTGGCTCCCTGCGAGAATCTTGTCATGTTTATAGCATCTGGATTCTTGCCGCCTCTCTGTGCTTGACAGGCACTAATATTTAAGCTTCCTTCGTTTCTTACAGAACAGACAGGTGAGTCCAGGGAAAAAAATAAATGGGAGACGTTTGCTAAGGGCTGGGGGAATATTAACAGATTGTGGCAAGTTTCAGGAAGAGTCGCAGAAATGAGAAATGATCTGGAAGGACAGATTCGGGAGGGGAAAATGTGAAAACAGCAATGATGAAAAAAACAACAAAAACAGAAACAAACAAGCCAAACCTCAGCTATATATTTCTCAGCCAGCTCAGGGACTAAACGTGCTCTTTTCCGAGGCAAAATGCCAGCGTATTTGAATCACAATTTAGAGGCTTAAGCTGTAAAAACAAAAACACCAAAAACAAACAAAAACGAAATTGATAATGAATGGATATTTAGGTTGGACATTAAAAGAAGTTTATCAGAAAAACTTAAGGGGGTAGATTGATCTTTTTGTGAACTGGTCTTAAAATGTAAAGTGGTTTATATCCCATCATATGAGGCTTTTCACGTCAATCCATTGTTAACTGGAGTTCCACCACTTCAGAATGGGTGAGAATTCTGGAATCAACTGAACTGAACTGAACTGGACAAAATAGTGACTGTCATAAAGTCAGCCTTTTGCATCTCTCCCCTTAAAAGTCCCCTGTCCCTCCTGGCTTCCCCCATTTCTCTTTTGTGTCCACATTCTTCACTCTGTCCCCTCAGGGCCCAGGCTGGGACCACCTCTCAGATAGTACCAGCTCCCTATGTTCAAAACGTGACTCTTTCATGTCCCATTGCCTCTAACTTTCTTTCATAATGACTAGCAACCCAATTCCTACTATTTTAATAATATACCAATTATCCAGGAAGATTTTCCTTTTAAACAAGAACCTTTCTACTTCCCCCACTTCCCCGACATCCTTAGAAAAAAAAATCAAAGCCTTCAACCCAGAAAAATAGTTTGAGAAGGGAGACCACCTTGATTTCCCTCCCGCTGATTTCCTTGAAGGCAAATCCCAGCCTCTGAGGTTCTGTGTACTCGATGAGTTTCACAAATAATATAGGCTGTTGCGTATTTTATAATTTCCCAAGATACCAAACTTTCAGTATGCTCCTAAAAACATAGGAGCAGCTCTTTGTGAACAAGTCATTTATTTGCTAAACAGAGCTCATTTTTAATGTATCTTTTACATAATTTCCCTTTAGGAACTGGAATAAACTCATTCCAATCATTTCATGCATTTAAAAAAGAATAATACTGCATTTAGGAAAAAAATGCATAATTCAATATTTTATTAGTTCAGATATTACCCCCGCATCACAACCTGTCTTGAGTTATGATTAGCTCTGTGTAGAATAAATATTACTATGGAAACAAATGTTACATTGGGACAAAACACAAATCTGAGAAAAAAATGATTCTACAGTATGCTTTCAGGGCTTTTGGTTTAAAGTAAGAGAAACCAACTCTGTTTGACTGAAGCCAGGGTGGAATTGATTAGATGATATTGAGGAGTTCTTAAAATCAATGCCAAGATGCAGGAACTAAATGCGTCAGGCCTCCCTGCTCTAGTCCGATCACTGGCTTCAGTTCTAAAACCGACTGGCTGAGCCCAGGCCCCAAGCTTGGAACTTGTGGCTAGGAGGTGGGGAAAGGGGGAGTCTACCCAACTCCCACCAAGACCTAAGTGGGGAATTTCCCACAACACAATTGGGTCTTCCAAGTGCTGGCTATGTAAAAACCTTCCACTACTTATACACAGAAACTTAAATTTAACTCAAGCCCCAAACTCAACACCTTTGAAGGTAGAATTTCCAAGCAAGAACAGCCCAAATTGGGCTTGTTTTATTGATCCAGGTTTCAGCTTTCTTTATTATATGGAGAAAAACCCAACTATCTCTACCTTATGTACCTCTGGGTCATGCTGGTTGTTTTCGCAGGGGGGGCAACTCCATAATATACCAGGCACACGTGAAGTGAGGTACATTGGCAGGGAAATAGCAGGCAAGCTGTCCTGAAGAGTAACATCTAATTCTTGCATTTGAAATTTTTCCTCTGGAAAATTGTGTGAAATATCAAATAATGCTACATAGGGTGACGTAATGGTTTGGATCCTAATATATACGCAGCATGGTTCCTTTATGATAATATAAGATTTTTCTACTATATCAATAGACAGGCACTTTGAAGCATATACACTTGGATACTTGATTTTACCAAATCAATGAAATTTAGTAAGGCTCATGATGATGGAGTTTTACTCTTCAAACTAAAAATATATAAATAAATATCACACACATTTGATGCATAATGTAACTATTCTGTAGCATAATATATCTTATACATGTCACATATTAACAATATATAAGATGTAATGTTCTGTAATATGTAATGTATAATTAGATATTAAATATAATATATGATTATACATTGTATACATAATATATATAGCATAACATATAGTTTTGTCTTCTTTTGCCTAATTTCTCCCTTTACCTCTAATTATTTGTTTGCCCATTTTGAAACTCACTAAGTGACAGTCTAATAAAGTAAGTATTATTACTCATTAAACAGGTGACTAGGGAGAGGGCTACAGTAACATTTTAAATGGTTTATTTGAAGTATCTTTTTTTTTTTATTGCATTCTCTATTTCTGTCAGTGTAATGGGGAAATTGAAAGCTGGCTGCATGTCATTTTAAGCTACTATTCATTCTCATTTCCCCATTTTATTTTTGTAAAACTATTTCATTGGCCAGTTAAAGACATTAGATGCATTTAATCAAATCATCAATGAGTGATCAGTGCATGAAGAGTAGGAAGAAGAGGAGAGTTGAAAAAGTTTGCAAAAGAAAAGCAGAGATGTAGAAGAGTGGGTAGGAAGTGAGTGGGATGGATGAAACAGAGCAGTCCCATGAAGCACCTGGCAGACAAAGCCAGGCACCCCAGAGGAACACTTTGCTTCCCTGTCACATCTGGGCTCTTCCCCAGATGAAAGCTGGGCTGCTCTTGCATCTGGGCATATCCTTTTCATGGTTAAAATGGCTACTACGGATTCAGGAACAAACCTGCACACAGTGTTACTTCTTTACAAGAATGGCATCATTTCCTAATTTGTGAGAGGAGATGGTCTCTACCTACATCTATGTATAGGGCAGGGATTTGAAGACCCACTTTATATCAGATCTGTTTTACAGTGAAGCACATCGTGGAGGTTCTAGCGAACATCACATGCCACAGAGATTGAGAAAGCCAACAGAGTATCCGGCTCACCAAGTGTTGGATGCATCTACTCACGACTTACACATTTGAATTCCCTTCATACGGAAATCAGAGGAGAGGCCACTAGTATGTAATGCTCACAATTATGGGCGGTAGAGTCTGAGACCTGGGTCTCAGAAAACCACAGCCCCACGATGTGCGAGGTACGTGTCCACGAGTGAGTTACCTAACCTCTCTGAACCCTTGTGTGCTCATCCACAGTGTGGGGAGAAATCATAGCATCTGCCTCTGAAGGCTGTTGGAAAGGTCGCATGAGAGTGGAAAGCTCTCAGGATGTTTCCTGGCATACCGTGATTATTATAATCAGAATATGGTTGTTAATTCCTGTATGCTTTATAGTTTTATTAAAGCTTTCACATCTATTTTCTCATTTGATCCTCACTACCACCTATGTTGTAGACATTTTTAGTATTACTATTCTATACATTTTATAAAAACTCATTAGGCTGGCAGTTGAAATGATTGGTCAAGGTCGCTCAGCTGGTGATTGGTGAGACTGGAGTTTTAACCCAGGTCTTCATACTGTAGGGCATTTGCCTGGTTTGCTGTTGTCAACCAATGTTTAAAAAACCCTCTCTTGTCTATGAGAATACCCCTTTCATCTAACTCATTATTTAAATATAAATGGACTCAGATATGCTGTTGTTTTCTGTGTTAAAATATATGAATTTCATTATTTTTTTGGCATCTCAATTATGATTTCCCATTTCATGTGGGTTTACACTGGGACTTTGGAATTAAGACAGAGCTTTAAATCTTGTGGTTTAATGACGGAGTCTGGAGATATGGTTATTCCTTTTTATAAATGCTATATTGATGTACAATTGAGGCACAATGTGCTTCACACATGGATGAAGTGTAAAATTTGATGGATTTTGACATTATACGTGCACTCATCATACAGTCAGCACAGTCGAGATAAGGAACACTTTCGTCACCCTCCAAAGTTTCCTTGTGCTCCTGGGAACACCTCCTTTTCCTTCCTCTCATCCCTGCCCCATCTTCAGGCAACCACTGATCTGCTTTATATCACTATAGATTAAGTTGACATTTTCTAAAATTCTATATGAACAAATCATATAAAATTTACTTTTTTTGTCTGATTTCTTTCACTCAGTGTAATTATTTTGAGAATTATCCACATTGTCACTTGTACCAGTGGTCCATTCCTTTTCATCGCTGTGTAGTATGCCACTGTAGGGATAATCTGCAACAACAGAATATACCCCCTGGCCTATAGATGGACATTGGATTGTTTCCAGTTTTGGCTATTACAAATAAAGCTCCTATGAACCCTGGTCTGCAGATCTTTGTGTGGTTATATGATTACATTTCTCTGCCCGAAAGTCTAATGGCTAGGCTAGATCATCAGGCCGGTATACCTTTAACTATGTAAGAAACTGTTGAACTGTTTCCCAAAGTGGTTTCACCATCTTACATTCCCACCAGCAGTGTCTGTGACAGTTTCATTTTCTCCACATTTTTGCCATCACTTCACGGGTCAGTCTTTTTCATTTTAGCCATTCCAGTGGGTGGGAGTCATATCTTATTGTGGTTTGAATTTGCATTTCCCTGATGACTAATGACTGTCTTTTCATGTACCTAGAGGCCATCTGGATAATGCTCTTTGGCAAAGTGTCTGTTCAAATCTCCTGCTGATTTTTAAATATTGGGTCTTTTGTCTTATTATTATTATTTTTGGAGACTGAGTCTCGCTTTGTTGCCCAGGCTAGAGTGAGTGCCGTGGCGTCTGCCTAGCTCACAGCAACCTCAAACTCCTGGGCTTAAACAATCCTTCTTCCTCAGCCTCTCAAGTAGCTGGGACTACAGGCATGTGCCACCATGCCCAGCTAATTTTTTCTATTTTTAGTTGTTTGGCTAATTTTCTTTATATTTTTAGTAGAGACGGAATCTCAATCTTGGTCAGGCTGGTCTCAAACTGCTGACCTCGAGCTATCCTCCCACCTCGGCCTCCCAGAGTGCTAGGATTACAGGCATGAGCCACCGCGCCCGGCCTTTTGTCTTATTATTGAATGATGAGAATTATTTATTTATTTTTTTTTAGGTAAGAGTCTTTTGCTGGACATGTTTTACAAATATTTTCTCCCAGGGTATGTCTTGCCTTTTTATTTCCATGACAGTGATGCATAGGAATTTTCACTCTGAGGCTTTTTGCTCTCGGGAACACCTCTTTCTTCGCTTGCCTAGTGTTAGGGAAGGAGCCGAGAGAGAGACACATGAAACTTCATGTGTAGTAAAATGTTGTTTATTTTTGAGTATCTGGGTGTGGATGGGTGGAGGCGGAAAAGTGTCCACCCCGAGGGAGGGGAAAGCCTTGGGTTTTATAGAGGGTTTTTTTGGGGGCGGGGGGAGTAACACCTGCAGAGATAGGGGAGGAGGGTAGCTTTGTCCTTACTAGGGGGGATAGGAATGTGGTCCAAGTTAGATTTATAATCTTGGACTCTCCAGACTCCTGTGGTTTTTGTTTCACAGGGTTTATGATAATTTCAGGGTTCCCATTCTAAGTAAACCTAACACCTAGAACATCACATACTGCTAAGCACTTTGTACACCACCACTGCTTCCTAGACTGGATTTCTTTCAGTCCTTGCACAGTGGTCTTCTGCTTCTACATAACCTCTTGTTACCCTACGTCCCTCTCTGAGAACAGAAATAATGCCTGGCTGAGTGCTGAGGAGTGACGCCTTCTTGGAGTCATAGACTTCAGTGGAATCATTGCATTCTTTAGAACTCCTAGCACACTCAAACAAAATAAGGCCGTCTGGGTATGAAACATAATGCTAGCAAGTTTGTGGTGCTGATGTGGAATCAAGTCATTTATATTTATTTACCCAATAGCCACTGTGTGTAAGTAAGTGGTCTTCTCGATGATTCTAATGGTCAAGAAAGAGAATCTAAACAGCTGACTACAGACTGCAGAAGACTGGCACTGCACGCTAATTCCATAATATAAACACGGCCTGGGTTAGTGTGGTTAGGAAGGACACAGTGATGCTCTTAGATGTGGAAGCCCTACCATGTCGTTCAGAAAACTTTCTAAGGTGGTTGGCATCATGGTTCTACGGCTCACACCATTTCCTACTGATCTGGGACTTTTTGCTCCTTCATTAAGAATACATGTGAATTTCTTTCTATGACTTATAAATCTTTCAGTACTCTATTTTCCTTCTGAGTTCACACAAGGAAACTGTTCATAATGGTTAAAGAATATCAACCTGATGATTATTTTGTGTGAAATTTTCAGATGATGGCATCGCAAATGGTGAAGGTAGATTTCAGGTTTGGGGTAAGTGCAACTGCAGAATCAGTTAGGACTTACGGTCACCCATTTGCCGTGTCCAGGGATTTCTTAGGATTCATGTCACAGGCTTGTCCTCCTATCTGTGCTTTTCCAAATGTTTAATTCTAAATGCAGCCGTTGCCTCCTCGGGATAGATTCCTGGCTCATGTTCTGAGCAGTGGGGAAATTCTGATGGAATAACTGAGAAAGATCAGCTCTCTCTTTCTTGCCCCAATGGCCTGTCTTAGCAATTGCTACTCCTGGAAGGCACTTAGCCAGTCCAGAGAGGGACAAGTTCCTCGTTGTTTCGGAGATGGCCTCCCCAGGGGGACAGTCATCTGTGGCCTTTCCTTGAGTCATGGTCTAACATGCTTACCCTTGGCTTTCTTCTTGCACAGAGTTCAATAGTCAATTGTTCCTTGGCATCTGGCACTGCTCACTAACGACGCATGGAACAAACAAATTTCTATTTTTAATTTCTTATTTAGGAAAAAAAAAAAAACCCATAGGGCACCATTATAGTCAAGTGTTTGAGTTTCCTAGTTTTTAAACAAAAACTCTGTTCGTTCTGTTTTCAACCCTCCTTCGTCGATATCTATGGCGTGGTTGAATCACCGTGAACTCTGTTATTTCATCCTATAGAAATGAGCTGCTTTTCATCACAACTGTGCATTTTATGGTAAATTTCAGGTTCTAAAACAGGTCATTCTAAGACACGAGTAACCGAGTAGGCAGAGAAACTTAAAGAAAAAGCTAGTGTTTGGCTTCCTGAAGGGAGAAAGATTTAACATGAGAGGGTGCGAATCCTCAGGAAGGCTGGTAATAAAAACTGAGAGTCTGCAGGAAGGAGTCTTGGAAGATTTTGAAGGTAAATTCCAATTAGAGGATAAAAGAAAAAGAGACCTATTGCTAAAGCAAGGTGGTGTGATGATATTTGCAGCTGGGAACATGATTAGAATGCAGAGGTGATAATAAAACACAAGCGGGGAAGGGAGACTTTAAAGAACTAAATGAAAAAAGGGGTAAGGTAAAATATTTTAAATCATGTTTAATGAGCTTGAGTTAGAGCAAGCCAAGAAGCAGAACTGAAATGTGCTGAAAAAAAAAAAAAAAAGGACTTAAATATGCCTCTTCCCTATAATGAGGTGGGGGATGGAAAGAGATGAGAAGAGCCTATTCAACAAAGGGGTGCGTGGAAGGGAAGTCGAGGCACGTGCACCCTCTAGGTGGGAGGCGGACAGGAGTAGGGCTGTTCCCCTCTTTCCTCACCTCCACACCATTTGGTCGTAGCTGCTTTTCTGAGTCGATTATACACATGTGAGTGCCTCAAGTTATTTTTAGCCTCGCTGTACCTGCATCCTGACTCATGTCACTGTGTGCTGCGCTGTGGCTGGCAGAGCAGAGTGCCGATTAACAACGTGACACACCATTGATTGATCACCTGCTCCTTGGGTGCTTAATCATACATTGCAGCCTGCGCCACTTCGTTTTCAAGGTGAACATGTTTTGTTTCACCAGCAAGATTGGAAGCATGGTGAGGACAAGGACGACAGTCCATTCCTGTTTGCTTTTCTCACGGCACCCAACAAATGGCTATAAAAATAGGAAGCCGCCGAGAAATACATGCAGGATGGAGACCTCTGTCCTGTGGTCGATGGGGTTTCTGAATCAGTCTTCAGGAGAAAGACCTTCCGGGTGTGGGGGCCATCTGCAGGAGGAATTCTGCAGCACTTGGGCTGATCCTGACTGTCTTATGCATCCAGGGGCTGGGGAGAAGTCAACTCTCTCCTGAGCTCCCACAGTTGCACTCGGTAGCTGCACCTAATCAGGCCAGGGTTGTTGCTATTTTTCTAAGTGATAGAGGGAGGGAGAGGCTGCCTTGTCTACTTCCCCCTAATTGGGCCTCAATAGTGGCAGGTCCACATTGCGGAGGAGCTGATGGGGGAAGGGTGAGAGTCGCAGCTTGATGGGGGTGCTCTGGGGCTGCTTATGCAACTCACTTCTCTATGCCTGAACTCCTGGTAGATGAGTTTTGCAAGACTCAGTGTTTCAGGTTCAGTAGGGATATTTCGCTTTATCAATTTAGAAAATAAGTGTGCTGAGAAGAGCCAAACATTTATCTGATTAAAGAATGTAGAAACATGTGGCTGATTAGATATGGTACATTCAGATATGTGTGCTTTTGTTTTTATAACTAGCAATTCTTCTCCATGGTGACAGGGATTAGATCTCTCTTATTGATCAACGTTTCAGTCTAGGTCTTGGTTTTGGCTGTAACTATTTCATTCTTGGATTTTTGCTTTGTTCATTTTTGAGCCTCACTCAGCCCTCAGCCCTTCCTAGGTTTTTGTTTGTTTGTTTGTGTGTTTGTTTTTATTTTTTTCATATGAGAACCTCTCAAGGCTTTTATCGGCTCATTCCTTATCAGCCTTTTCCAAAGGGTATTGGGCACCCAACCATTGCTACATAAGCCATAGTTGCTGACGTGGATGTTACTGTTTCTCTTTCTGTTACTCCATTCCCTGTCTGGAGTCCTCCTCTTCCAGTCTTTTCCATTCTGGAGTCCTCTGAGCATAGCACGACTTGAGTGATTGCTGGAACAATGCTAGGGGCTGTGACGGAAGGAAGGAAGGAGGTTTGTGTTAATCTGAGTTTACAAGGATGGCTAGGATTCAGATAGGTGGGAAGGAAGGGAACACAAAGACACTTTGTTTAGCGCTGGGGGTGGACCCGAGGGACTGCTGCGCAGTGAGAAGATGGGAGAAGTGTCAGTGCCAGGCTGCTTTGGCCGTTCTCCGGCTGCTAGGACAGCCCGATGAAGACCTGAGCTGGGGACTGGGGTGACGAACGCTCTGTCTAGGGGGAAGATGAAAGTGAAGTGGTGCAGAATTTACTTCTTTAAATCCACCACCACACTGATAAAAATGTCCACCAAATGGTCAATTTACGGGTGAGTTTTCTGGCTCACGTTCTAAGCTGACTTGAAAAATGTGCACCAGCTTTGTGCTGTGTTTTCATTCAAGGTCTGAAACATCCAGTCTTGAAAACTTCAGCTGGTCATTGCCTCTAAGATACTTAAAAAATATTTCTCTGTTCATATTTGAGCTGGGTATTCGAGTGTGTATTATCTAAATGCCCACTGTGGTGGTCAGTCTCTAAGATGGTCCCCGGGATGGCTGTCTCCAGTATTGGTGACTCTGTGGGGTCCTCTCCACTTGAACGAGAGTTGGTTTTAGTAACTAACTTCTACCAAATAGAATAGGGCAAAAATCAAGGCATGTCATATCCAAGATTAGGGTATAAAAAGACTGTGCCTTCCATTTGGGGTGGCCTCTGTCACATTCTTTCTCTTGGATTCTCACTCTGGGGGAAGCCACCTAGTATGTTGTGAATAGACTTAGGGCGCAGCCCACATGGCAAGGATTTGATATCTTCACCTGAAAGTAAGCAAGGACGCAAAGGCTGCCGATAGCTTGGAAGCGTATACTTCCCCATCAGAGCCTTGGGATGATGGTAGCCCCAGCCGACACCAGGACCTGGGCCAGAGGACGCAGCTGAGCTGACCCACAGAAACAGCAAGATAATACCTGCTTGCTGTTTGAAACTGCTAATATTTGGGTAATTCATTATACAGCAATAGATAACTAATACATCCATTTATAGCAGGTTTGTGGAATAAAATTATGGCACGTCCATGTGATAGGACATAAGTCAGTCACTAAAATGATGAAGTAGAAGAATATTTAATAACATGGGAAAATATTTACCATATGCTGTTATTTGACAATAGCAGATGGTTACTAAACAACTTGTATTATGTGGTCTAAGATATATATGAAAAATACTGAAATTATATTCACCAACATAGGTGTTAGATATGAAATGTGGAATTTATGGCTGGGATAGTTGTTATTTTACACATTTTCTACAATGAACATACATTACTTTTAAAACCAGAGGGGAAAGAGGGTACATTCTGAGACGGCACACACAGGGCAGACCTTAGGTACGGTCCTAGCACAGTTGTTCTTGAAGGTACCAGGACATTTGGGGGTGGATTTTTAACCAGCTGAAGGTAAACTGATTGTTAGCACTGTTTAAGCTCAAATTCAAGTCTGAAGATGGGTACTTTGTTTAAAATAAATATTTATTATTAGGATTAAGAAATGCCTTTTTCCATAGGCAACATTCAGCATATGAGAAATGTCCTTGAAGCTTTCGTTGCACTGGTTCTTTTTCTTTTTCTTTTTTTTTTTCTTTTGAGACAGAGTCTGGCTCTGTTGCCTGGGCTAGAGTGCCATGGCGTCAGCCTAGCTCACAGCAACCTCAAACTCCTAGGCTCTAGCAATCCTCCTGCCTCAGCCTCCCGAGTAGCTGGGACTACAGGCATGTGCCACCATGCCCGGCTAATTTTTTCTATATATATTTTTAGTTGGCCAGATAATTTCTTTCTATTTTTAGTGGAGGCGGGGATCTCACTCTTGCTCAGGCTGGTCTCAAACTCATGACCTTGAGTGATCCTCCTGCTTTGGCCTCCCAGAGTGCTAGGATTACAGGCGTGAGCCACCGCACCCGGCCTGCACTGGTTATTGACTCAAGGTTGAGGTACCTACTTGGGCACCTTCATAGAAAGCATGTTTGGCTCACAAAGAGGGTTTTCAGACCACACGTAGTCAGTTAGCAAGAACGAGGGAATATCTGGGAAAATTAAGTGCTTAGGAGTTTAGGACTTGTTTTGAAAATTGCTTTGTCAATCAGCATTTTCCACATGATCTCCATACTGGTTTTCTCCAAGCAGGAAGACACTGGAGCCCACCTGTTCTAGATGGAGATGAAATCTGTGCACCACAATGGAATAGCTGTCACAGCAAAGGGAAATGACACCCGACGTTTGCTCCTGGTTTTAAATTCCTTTAGGATCTGTTCACTTTGGGGAAGACCTACTGGCTTTTGTAAATAGACAGGATGGTGATTTGTCTCAAACAGAAAAAAAAACCTTCTTTCTGAGAAATCTAGAATTTTCATCAATGTAGCATCTGTTCTAATTAAATGGAAGTGTCATTTAGAAGTGGAGTAACGTCATCTTCATCTTTTAGGAAAATAAACAACCCAAACAGTACTTTTCATGTTTTATTTTAGTTTTCTCTAAAATACCAATGCAGAGAACCTGACAAGCAGTTGAATGAAACAGTCTGTCCTGGCAACTGTGGGGCAGGTTAATAGAGTGTGTTCAGACAGCCTGACAGCCTGGGTTTGTTCCTCAGCCTACCATTCAGTAGCTCTGTGACTTCTGAGTCCTCAGTTTCCCTTATCTGTATCAAAAGTACTCGTTTCATAGCATATTAGGATTGATTGAATAAATGCTATTAGAACTATGTCAGTGATGAAGCATGTGCTCAATAAATATACTAATTACTTTGGAGACAGCAACATATTCTTAGTAGAGCTCTTCCTGAAGTGAAGGACTTGGTTTCAGAGAGCAATTTCATCAACGGCTTATGATCAGTTGATGGAGTTGGAAGGTAGAGTGCAATGCAGCTTTACTGAGTAAAGCCCAAATTCCACAGTCCTTTGGAAACAGGAAGGAGGGTCCTTAAAGTTCATATCATGGATCTGGGAGGGTTTTTTTTTAATAATTCCCAGGAGGGAATGCCTATTAATGTAACTGACCCCAGGCAACTCTGACCCAGGAAGTTCACAACGGCCTTCCAGTTGGAGTGGGTCAGAAGGTCATTGTGTGTGTGTGTGTTTTTTTTTTTTTAGAGAATGGGGAAGATGCTAATGTGGGAACTGGTTGGGAGAGCATCTGCTCATTGCTATTCTTAATTATTGTGGAAGGAGAAAACAGAACAGTCAAATCAGAAGTGTAGACCAGTTTCTGCATCTGGGAATGCACAGAAATTATCCAGGAGGTAGAGAAAAAGGCCAGGAAGGAAGATGGAAAGACAAGCAACCACATCTTAGGTTTTTGTTCAGTCTATTTTGTTAACATCAGCATCTATCCTCCCCTTTGTCTTCTCATGAGTTATTTTTGCAATTTTCTTCTAGGGGACTTGATACAAGTTTGGGGTTGGGATGTGTCTTTACCAGTGGACCAAAGGACAACACCAATAGCACCAGATACCTACTCTGTACCCCATGCTTCATGTTCATCATCTCAATTAATCTTCACAATAACCTCATAAGGAAGAGACTTGAACCCCAATTTTATAGATAAGGAATCTGAGGAGCAGAGAGGGTAAGCTATTTGCTTAAAGTCACACAGCTCAGACATGGCAAGTTGAAGTTTAAACACAGATGTACCAGAAGTCAATGCCTAGACACTTTACTTATTCCAGGATCTCAGAGGAGGAAAGGGGAACAATTTGTCAGAGGAACTCATTTGTCCAAAAAGTGTCTAAGGATGTATTTTATTGCATTCGTTCTTAAAGCCTGGTTTGAGCTAGGTAGAACTTGGTAGAGCCTGGTAGAGCAGAGTGCTCCAATCACAAATAACTGAGTGCTGTCTTCGTGAATGGAGAATCATTAGAGTAACTTCAAAACCACCTGCAATGTAAGGGATTTAGGGATAGAACCTTGAGATGGTTTGTGGTTACCACTAAGCATAATAAATAAAACGGTGAAGTTCATTAGTAGCGAGAAGTGAGAGGATGTCCAAAACACAACTTTTGAGGGTTAGGAAGACCTAGGAAGGCAGTATAACTAGTTCCCGTGGGGATTTGATCAAGCGATTCTTAGCAACAACACAGTCAATTTTATTGAGTTTTCAGATGTGTGTATACGTACAATTTTGAAAAAGGTCAATCGGTTCGACTGCAGAAAGGTGCCCGCATCCACAGATGGGCCAATTTCTATTTGGGGCTGAAACAGTTATATAGAAATTGCCATAATTTAGCCCACCCACTACATAGACAGAAGCTGCTGATATCAAGTTAGTTGCTCGGTTTTCTTCTCTATTTTATTTCTATAAAATAGAAATATTTCTATTTAGTTTCTTCCCTTTCAAAGATGTGTAACTAAAAGATGAAGGAGGGAAGGAAGGAAAGAGAAAAGAGAGAAAGGAAGGAAGGAAGATATTTTCTCTTCTCTATGTGTGTGTTTTATCAACACATCCTCGGCCTGCGATCCCCTGGGAGAGGCATTTCAAGACAGGCAGAATGATGTCCTTCCTGCCACAACATAATTTTCCAGCTGCCAGGGGGAAACTACATATTGTACCCCAAACAACAACCGAGAAAGAACAGATAATAATCACTCCCTAAGGGCACTTCGCTTCAGTTTCCCTCCCAAAGGGCTGTAGAAACGATCTGGAAGTTACTATTAAGTCTGTGTTTTAAAAGAGACAAGATGGATCCCTGGCCTCACTGGTTGGAATGGCTGCGCCGCTGTCTGCCGGCGAGGTCCCCGTTTTTATTTAACAGAACCCAGCACAACCGGCCTACAGGCATGGGAACAGCGAGAGTGCGGCAGATCACATCTGGGCTAAGATTAACCTTAATGGGAAGGGAAGTCTGCAGAGGGGTTCAAATTTCTTTCCTGGTCCTCCTCCCAAGATGTTCTTGTCAAGTGCAAAAATCCTGTGATCTCCACAGCAATGTGTGTGAAAACCACATGTTTCAATGCAATACAACCCCACACGGTTCTTATCTGGAAGCTTATAAGAAACATGTGCCATTTTCTTAGAAGCTCCTCGATTGAATGCCAGTGTAGCCCTCCCCAATACTCAGAACGCTGTGACTTAGCAGTGATGAAACCCCTCAAGTAGCTGCTATGTGAAAACTCAAATTTCCCCTTTTTTTTTTAAAGAATTGACCTCCAAAGGGTCTTTGCAAACTGTGTCACCAAGTGGCTCTGCCCTCCCAGGCTTCCCTTAATGAAAAACTTCTTGAAGGACTCACGTTGAGCTGTTGCAGGCACTGCCAAAGCTCTTTCTCAAGCCTGCCAGTGAGTTCTGCAAAAAAAAAAAAACCCAGAAGTGGTTGGCACTATATTTTTTTTTATCAAAATCAAATAGAAAATAATAATTTCCTCAGGATACACATCCTCTCAGAAAAGAAAAAAAAAAAAAATTCTCGTTTTGACAGCAAAAGGAAATGCCGAAACGGAGTCAGTCGAGAGCCTTCTTTGTTTTTCACATTATCTGCTTTCCTCCAACTGAGGAGGTGGCGTAGAGCCTCACGCTTGAAAGGGGTCTCTCGAGGTTGTCCTGTTGTCTCCCCACAGCTTTGATTCCAGCAGATAAGAATCCATCTAATTTCTAAACCTGCCAAGAATGGAGATTGCCCGAACTCCCCTGGTGCCTCATTCCAGTGTTTAACAGCCCTGACTGTCAGGAAATGCTTCTCGGTGCCTCATGCGAGCCCCTGGTGTTGCAATTTGCGTCCAGCCTTCTGCTGACAAGTCCTGGGGGAGGCGAAGTCCATCTCCCCACCATCGCCTGTGCGTCTAGGTCCTTCAAAACTCGAAGACTCGGAGTCAATCACTCCTCACTCTTCCCTCTTCCAGAGTGAAAACAACCATTTTCTTTCTTTAACTTCTCCTTTCGGGTCCTAAGTCTAACTGGGTTTTAGCTTGCCACCGTCTGTCTACCTTTTCATGTCTGAAGTTCAGAGCATAAACGTTTTAATGGGAAGATCACCATGGGGTCCCCCCCCCCCCACTGCCCTGCCACCCTGCATGCTGCAATTTTCAGATTTATATTTCAGGGCCAGAAATAGCTCAGTTAACTCAGGGTCACAAGGAAATTTTTGGACTGGCTCCTAAAAATAGTACGGGAAAATAGTTCTCCGTGTTGTGTACCTCTGGGAAATTAACTAAAAATTCCCCCATAGAATGTATTAAAAACAAAAGGCTTGAATCATCTATTTTCAGGTGTACATTATGGCTGGATTTTTAAAGGTGAAAAATAGTTATGGAAGAATTAGTATCAAAAAACTCACCCATAGCTTCATATCTTGTACTGGCAATATTCATATGAGAGACATTAGTTTATTACCCTGAAATATTGAAATTCTGCACATAAATGGGTCCCCTACATGGATGGGTGAGTCAAATCAAACCAAAGGACGGAAACAACGCAGTTGTTGAAGAATCTTGCAAAGTTCAATGTTATTTTCCGTGGAACTGCTCATATGCTGTTCGTTGCTCACCAGTGAAAGCCCAACGGTCATCATGTACGTAGGCATTTTGGGGCCACACTGGGCACTTCACCCAGTTATGAAATATATCCAGTGTTCCTAACTCAATGCTTTACAGTCTATGAAATTTTATTCTGCATGTGCAAAACAACTGCTTGGCATTAACTTTTTATATATGAAATATAAATTACTGCCATGCTGGAGGGACACTTAAGGCAAAATGTCCATTTGGCTCTTGGTTGGACACTGCTAAACTCTAGAAATATACCAGTGACACCATTCCAGATTTTTCAAGCATCTTAAATAAAGGAAATTCCAGCTCACCATGTGAAATCCTTCTGTAGAGAAAAGGAAACGGCCCACGCTGGTGACTTATTCTGATAAACAACTTATAAATTCAGAAAAAAAAAAAAAAAAAAAGAGAAGGCCCATGGTTGTAAAGAAAAGTGGTGACTGAATCCTAAGTCAAAGTGCACTCAAAATATTCTTTTTGGAGGCTTAACAATATATGACAGCACAATAGTTGTTAGGTACATGTGTCATTGTTTTAAAAAAATAAATATTTAGTTACATTTTTAGAGCATTTGCTTCTGTGGACTAGAAAACCTAAGATGTTATCTAATTAATTTTTATAAATGAGGTCTGGTTGGGCAGAGGGTTAGTTGGACAGGTTATTGCCAGTTACAAATGGATAAAAGTGAAAGGAATTTTAGAGTCTTCTCTAAGGTCACAAATGACTTGGTGGTGGGATGATTAATTCTCAGCCACGTGGGAGTCGGGGGACTAACCTCCTATTTCTCTTCTGCAATACATTACCGGGAGCCCTCCACGGACCAAAGGCTTGTGAGGGTTTCCTGATGTCTTTTGTTCTCTACTACTAGGTGGTGATGTTATTCATCCAAGAAGATAAAATCATAGACTATAAGGACTGAATCCATCTTGGAGATAGTCTAATCCAGCTTTCTTCTCTCTATAGATCAGGCAACTTGGGCCTTTGCAAGGTTATCCAAAGTCAGGCCCACCTGCTTCAGGGCAAATCAGAGACCACAGCACAAGTCTTCTGGCTCTTCCACGACACCAACAGAAAGCACCAGTGAACACTCATTTATGGTGTAATAACCAAATTCAAAGTCCATTTAGGCAAGGATGACTCTTTCTTCTCATATTCTATACTTCTGGTGCCTATTGGGGGGCTTACTGTCAAAAGCATTCATAGACTACATGTAAGTTTCCATGTGTTTTCCCTGGTAAATCAATAGTAATTTTTATGTTATATTTAGGGACAGATTTTATCTACAAGCATAAGACATTATAATAAACCCCCCTCCTCCAACAAAGGCATTCCATTCTGTATGTCTTGAGCAACTGCTTGCAGAGAACACGCACCATGTGAAAAAGTAATTACTGCCTTGCCTAAGGAATGAAGCTGATCCTATCAGCATGTTCAGGCTTTTGCAGATAAGAAGTGAGCAAAGCCACAGCTTACTAAGAACACTGCAGTTTTGTTTTTTTTTTACCTTTTGAAAATTCATTCTTACCTAATGATTAGGTATGGAAAGAAAGTGAGTTAAGTACTGTTTGACAGTTTGCTCAATAGAAGCTCTGTAATATCACCTCTCCGAGTCTTCTTTGATATAGAACCAGCCATCTGTATCGACGACTTCTTTCCTTCTTTAATAAGTTGTAAATTGAGCAACATAATTCTTCCCATGTCTGAGACTCGCCAGCCAAAATACTGCGTTCAGAAATTGGCTGGCTGTGTGTTCTAACGTGTCTGTCATCACTTTCTTTCATTACGGTCCTGTGGTTGGTTTTTGTAGACTTTAAGGACCTGTTCACTAGTGGTTCACTTAATTTGGGTATACGCTACATATTATTCTGTGCTTATGTTAGACCAAAATGCCACATCCCACAACTGTATCCAGATGATCACTAAGCCTGGAGAGTGGCCCGTCTGGGGCTTGGCTAAGGTTCCTTGTATAAGACTTCTCTTTTCACAACTGATAAGCTTGATCAGATCTTTCAACTTTTGACTGTTGTGCTGTTATTTCATAGAAATGACCCATTTTTGAGTCTTACGGTTCTCCTTTTACTTGCGAATATGTCTGAAATGAATACTTACTAGGACATAAAGTCTAGTGAAAGAAAGCCCTTTCCTTTTCATTATCTTCCTTTAGAACTCTTCAGAAACGGAACCGACAATCTTTTAATGAGAGGACTTTTTGTTAGTTGGAAATATTTATGAAGAAAATGTTAATTGGAAGATTGGAATCGGTACTTTCTAAAACTCCTGCTAAGGCTAAGATTTGTTGAAACTATACTAAGACACTTAGTTTAATGTAGGGGAACCAAAGGAAGCTTAATAAATATAAATGGAAAGTTTTTGTTTTGTTATCACTGTTGTTAGTTTTACTTGAAAGAGTAAAAATATTCTTTTTTGGTGTTTGTTGAGTGAGTCCCATGGGATAAGGGTTTTGTTCTGGAACAAGAGAAGGACGGTTGAGTTTGTTTGGTGTGTGGGAAATTATTTTGTTTTAAAGTGTGACAGATACTGCAAATTCTTGTGCAGCAGCAGCCTGAGACTGGTCTGCTGTTTCGGTAGGGAAGTAGGGGCCACTGTATAATCTAAGGCAAAGGTAAGATGTGCCAGATATACACATCTCCCTGTGTATTTATGAGAAATTTTCTTTTTTCTAAAACCAGCAAAAACAGCTAATCGTTGCATCTCCTGGTTGAGGTGGTAAACAACCCAGTGTCGACTGGTAGAGCATATCTGTGGGCTTATAATTCAAGTCAACCGTGCAGGAAGGAGGAAAATAAAGGAAATGCAGTTTCATTTCCCATTAACTCCTCTGACCTGAATTCAAGCAGGAACTGAGGAGAACATCTGTAAAAATAACAGTATGCAAACTTTACAAGGACAGGGCTGTGCCCTTTTAGCCAGCAGTTTGAGATCTGAACACTTTCTGGTTATTGTACAATAGGAGTAAAAAATCCTCAGAGATGAATTACAGTTCTAGAATTTTCGATAATCTATGCCTATGACAATATAAAAAGAACAACATCCATGCTACACTGTGCCATGTAAGCAATGTGTCGTCTACCTGCCTGAACACCAAAGACACTGGCAACTTGATGGAAAGAAAAAAAATCCAAATATTCATTCTCAGAGAATCATTATTTCATCAACTTGATCAGTATCAGCTGCCTTCAGTACAAAAACAGGACAATTTTGAATATATCAGAGACTCAAAATATTACCACTGAGATGTAGCCTTCATAAATGGGGTGAGTAATAAAGTGATTTCAAGGGACTATACAGTGATCTTGAATTCTGTGATTCACATAAATGTGATTATTAACACCAAGTAACCAAAATGGTTTATGTATGTACATTGCACAGAAAGGGTGGAGAACACTGCTTAGATACTAGAGAAAACTCGAGATGTTATTGCTTTTCTGTGTTTATGTCATGATGCCGTGTTGCTGTGGGCAAGTCCCTCAAAGTTAAAGTGTTAGTCTTTATCATCTGCATTCTTGGATGTGGCTTGTAAGACAGTCAGATAAGGCCAGAGATGTGAATTACCAAGGATGCTGGCACTTGAAACTCTTCTGTGTGGCACTGCAGGCGTGCAGGCCACTTGCTGTCCTGTGCACCCGAGTTCTCCCCACCCTGACTGCCCACAGAATGCCCCACGTCCACTGAGCCATGGCCGCCCCTCCAGTGAGCAAGCCTATCAAATGCAAACATCCGGAGGGTTCCGATTCTCAAGTGTCTTGCAGAAAATAGAGCCAAGGAGCTCCATCTGGCACTCCATTTGCTAAATGTCCCATGGATGTCAAATACCAGGAAATGTGGCTGTTTAAAATCCCAGGGAATAAGATTTCCACTCAGCAGCTTTGTAATGGAGACACAGCACACTCTGCGAGGCAAAAGCCCTCACTGAGCGGTCTGGTCACAGAGCCTCGCACACAAATTCTCTGGGCCTCCGCTGCGAGGTACAGGGCAGAGGAGAGGGGACCGTTCAGCTTCCGTGGCTTCTTAATATGCCAGGTGCCGATAGAGGGCAGTGTTGCATATCTGCAAAAGCCACACTCCACGGTCTCACAAGACCACCAAAGCACTTACATTTCTTCCGCAGTCCTGCACCAGTTTAATATGGAACAGGAGCAATTAAAGCAGCTATGCCATAAAACCTATGGCTTCTGGTCAAAGCTCACCATTGCTTCATCACTATTTTGATATTTGCAGAGGGCTCCATCACCATTTTTAGTCTTGGTTCCTCTCTGGCACTTTTCTGCAGAAAACCGAATTAATCAGCTTCACTTTTCATTAGACTGAGATCCAAAGAGGTTAACTGGATGGCTTGAGGTCATTCGGTGTGAAACCAGACAGAGCTAGAATAAAAACTTAGGGTTCCCACATTCGGTATGGGGGAGTTTTCCAAATGGCGCCTTTGAATGAAAAGCACCAACAGCCTTCATTGGCTCTTGACTCGTTAGGGATGGCTGTCTGGCTTGGCAGTTGACTGAGACTTCCCAGACAGGGCTCCTGAACCCACCACCCATTAACTGCTGTTTATCCCAGTGAAAGCTGATAACGGATAACCAAACCAGCTAATGAGGCCCATTCTGCAGCCCAAGGAAGGAGTTAGGGAGGGATGGGAAACAGACATATAAAATCAGACCAAATAGTGAAACTGATTTAAGCAAGTGCTTTGGGGTATCAGTGTTTCAGCCCTCCATGTTCCCTCTCAACTAGTAGTTAACTGAGAACAGATTGCCCAGAGCTTGGGAGCTGTCAGACCCCTCTCTTGCACTCTACTGCCATTGACCCCTGACTCTGGCAGAATCTCATTTTGCATCCCACATTCTAAAGGCATTGAATCATTTTTTGGGCTAAGCCCATACTGGCTTTGGTGTTACCTACATGCAGAGCCTTTGCTGCCTCATTTCAGGACTGGTGACATGTTCTATTATGTAATGTTCTGGCAGTCAAGGAAGATTCAAACCCTCCCTATTATGAAGTGTCATCTCCAAAGTGGAGACTATTTCTTGCAAAATGGTTTTTGATAAATCGATAAATGAAACCAACTGACAACAGCCCCGTAACAATGCGGTATCCTTTGTTGCCAATTTATTTCTAAAACACCATTAGGCAAAAGAAGGTTTTGTGGCCTAAGTAAGGTGCATTTGTACATTTGGAGAATGACGAATTAACACGACAAAGATTTGCAGTCCGGCCTTGACAGTAAATGTGCACTTGTCATTTGTTATAATGTGGTCTGGCAGACCATGAGGGTCATGGCCAGATGTGTGGCACATTGAGCAGCTAAAGCATCTGGTTTGGGGCTTTGAAAAATTTATATCTTTGGTGACATCTCTCTGTCTGGCCCCCCCCTGAATATAGAAAACTCAGAAAAGACTGTTGGCCCCCAGGTTGGCAAGTGTTACTTTCGCTCTTAGTAAGCCCTGTGCCAGTCTTGGGGCAGTCGGAAAGGGTGGAGGAAAGCACTGTGCTTTGATGGCTCTGGCCTGGTCTCAGTTGACACACCCAAGTCTGAAGGGTTTGTGCCCACATCCTCTCCTCTGCGGCTGGGTGGCTGGTGGCAGTCACCTTTGCAAGAACTGGAGGGTACAGTGCCAGTGGCTGCTCGCGCCAGTGAGGACGCAGCTGGATCTTGATATAAATGGGCCAAAGGCTTATTTTTCTTGGATACATCTTAAATTAGCCTGGGAGATTCAGAGATCACCATAAAACCATCTGGCCCAAAGTTTGTGCTAGTGTCTCTGATCCAAAATGGCACCTTGGTCTCCAGCTGCCTTGGATTGTATACAACTGTTTGATCTCCAGTCATCACCAAATATCAGACACAAAAGAAATCCTAAAGATAATGTGGTCTAACCTCTCTCACTTTGCACACAAGGACACTGAGGCTCAGAGAAGTGTAGAGACTGGTCACCATGTTGGTTCTAAAGTCAGGAGGGCTCACAGTTGGCTCTTGCAGTTACCATTCAACAGAACCTCTCTGAGTCTTGGGTTATTCTTTGTAACTTTTTGAGTTCTTGGGCAAATGACACGAATGAACACACATATGTTAGTGTGCCTCAGGATTGCCTGGAGTACTGGTTACACGTGCAAACTTTGGACCCCACCCCCACCCCCACCCCCACCAGAGATTTGGATTCGGGTTTTCAGGCTCATTCTTTGTAGAACACCATGGAGAAAAAATGGAAGTCTTTGCTATCTCATAGTGGCACAGTCTCCAGTTGTTGCTCTATTAACCATGTTTGTCCTCTGGTTTCAGCTCAGCCATCAATAGGGTGCTTCTGAGAATGTAGCTTAACTTTACTAGGTAGGAATAACTGTCAGCCTTATTCACCTTCTGTGCCACATCCATCACTCCCCATCACCAACACTTCTCTTCTCTCTTTCCTCTATTCAGGACATATAAATGCTGTGCTCAGCTATTTGCCTCATTACACCCACCAGAGGTTCTGGTGTGGAAAATGAATGTGAGTCCACACGTAATTTATAGAGCACAGGCCGTGATGCCTTAACTTCCGATGTTCTACTGCTACCATAGGACTGGACCAAGCTGGAACTTTCATTAAAGTGGCTGGTCCAGGAAGATGTCACATGGTATACATAATATCCCGGTGCATCTTTATGGTCTAAGGACTTATGTTATTCACTCAATAGAACACATCTGTAATTGACATTTGAGCATAAATGCATGCAAATGTTTTAGCCCAACACAATGGCACCCAAATGCTTTTATTTCTGATTCTGACCACAACAGATTTTCTACTATTTTTCTCGAACCAGAAAAATTAAAGTCAATGACAGTGGTGAGAAGAAAATTCACTGTGTAGTTTTCTGTTGTGCCTACATCGTATTTATTTTAAAATTACATACTTCAAAATATTTCAACTTTGCCCAAACACTATATAAAGACCCAGATTTTTTTTTTTGAAGTTTTGATTTTGTTTATTGAAAAGGCAAAATTGTAATCAAGGAACATTCAAGAGAAAATAATTTGCTATTCAAACATATCAGCTGGTTTTATTCCCTTCAGTTTTCTTTGTGTTCTTGTCCATATACTTGCAATTCGAGGAAGATTGTTTTCTAGCTCAGCTCAGCCATTAATAAGTGTGATCCTGAGAAAGGAGCTTAACTTTAATAAATAGGAATCAATGTTTGCATCATTCATGTCACTGGGTAGTTATGGGAAATCCAGGGACCATACAGGTGAAAATGCTTTGCATACCATAAAGTGACTTAAATGCCAAGAGGACTGTTATTTGATTTAAGGCTCTCATTTCATGGCCGTGTCCTCAGTCTCCCCAAAAGCTGTGAGCATCTGTCTTTAGAGGGTGATGAATACAAAGTAAAAGGAAGAAAGAAAAAAGGATCTGCAAAGATTTCAGAGTTTTTGACCCCAAGAAGAAGAAGCTGAAAAGCTACTCACTCAGTATCTGCAAGTGTGTGGAGGCCTACGTACGATATAGCGAGAGTGGGACCCAGCTGTTACCCATCTCTCCAGATGTGAATAAGGACATTATGGGCTTCAGTTGAACAGGGAATTTAAGTTTTGTGAAGATCAACTTCCTGACTGTGGGGAGTACTACCAGCTAGAAGAGAAGGGCTAGTATAGCATAGGCTCTCCTGCCTTGAGTCCAGAAGAATGTCTCATTTGTCTGTTGTTACATAAAAACCACCTCAACATTTCATGGTGTAAAACAAGCACTATTTTCTTCTGTTCCTGGATTCTGTGGGTCCGGAGTTCAGGCAGGACCCAGGAGGAATGGTTTGGCGGCTCCACAATGACCCAGGGGGCTCAGTTGGGAAGACTCTGAAAAGGGCAGGCATAACTTACACAATGGGGCTGGAATCATCTGTAGGTTTCTTCATGCACATGGGAAGTGGCTGGGGTCATGCTGGACATCTCTCGCTGGGAGTCTGAGACCTCACTGCACATTGCTTTTCCAGCATGGCAGTGCGGGGTGGCTGGGTATCTTACACAGTAGTGCAGGGCTCCAAGAGCAACAGTGAAAGCTTCATGGCCTTTGTCTTAAAAACATATATTTTAAAAAATTAATGACTATTTTTGTTTTATCTTATTTTTTTTTTTTTTTTGAGACAGAGTCTCACTTTGTTGCCCGGGCTAGAGTGAGTGCCGTGGCGTCAGCCTAGCTCACAGCAACCTCAAACTCCTGGGCTTAAGCGATCTTCCTGCCTCAGCCTCCCGAGTAGCTGGGACTACAGGCATGCGCCACCATGCCCGCCTAATTTTTTCTATATATATTTTTAGTTGTCCAGATAATTTTTATTTCTATTTTTAGTAGAGACAGGGTCTTGCTCAGGCTGGTCTCGAACTCCTGACCTCGAGCGATCCACCCGCCTCGGCCTCCCAGAGTGCTAGGATTACAGGCGTGAGCCACCGGCGCCCAGCCTGTTTTATCTTATTTTTAACAGGTTTATTGAGGTATCATGGATACACAAAGAACTGCACATATTTAATACAGTTCAATGAGTTTGAATATGCCAATAGCTGTGATACCATTACCACCATCAAATAATAGACATAGCCAACACTTCCCCAAATTTGTGTCCCCCACATTTTTGTGGTAAGAACACTTAATATGAGATCTGCCCTCTTGACCAATTTTGATAAGCACAATACCACACTGTTAGCTGTAGATAGCAAGTGGTACAGCAGATCTCTAGAATTTATTCATCTAGCATAACTGAAACTTTATACTCACTGAATAACTCCCCATTTCCCCCGCTCCTAACCCCTGGCAACCACCATTGTAGTCTCTGCTTCTGTGGATTTGACTATGTTAGATACCTCATGTACGTGGAACAGGCATTATTTGTTCTTCTGTGATTGGCTTATTTCACTCAACAGACTCATACTCCCTCCTGGGTTCAACCATGTTGTTGCAAACGGCAGAATTTTCTTCTTTTCAAAGACTGAATAACATTCCATTATATGTATATACCACATTTCCTTTATCCAGTCCTCTGTCAGTGGACCCTTGGGTTGTTTCCATATCTTGGCTATTGTGCATATGCTACAATGAACATAGGAGTGCAGATATCCCTTCTAGATTCTAATTTCAATTATTTTGGATATACACCCAGAAGCGGGATTGCTAGATCATATGGTAGTTCTGTTTTTGATTTTTCTGAGGAAGCTGTATGTCGATTTTCATAGTGGTGGCACCATTTTACTCCTACCACCAGTGTACCCGGTCCCCAATTCCTCCATATACAAATGGCTGGCAGGTATATGAAAAGATGCTCAGCATCATTAATTATTGGGGAAACGCAAATCAAAACTACCAAGCTCTGTCATCTCATACCCATTAGGATGTGAAGGTATCAGCAAAAAACAAAAGATAACATGTGTTGGCTGCGTGGGCTTTTATCACTTCACTTTGGAACAAGCTACGGGCACTTCTTCTCCACTAAGACGGTAGAGGCAGTCACATACCTGTCCAGATTGAAGGGGAGGGGTGCAGACTTTACCTCTCTATGCAAGTCTAAGAATTTGCGGCCATGTTTGAAAACCACCACAAGGAACTGACAGACATTCATTTATTCATTCATTCAGCTAACCAGCATTTATTAAGCACAGATACCAGGCTCTCTACTGGGAAAACTAAGGAGAATTGAGCATGTCTCTGCCTGCCTTGAGGAGTTCAAGGTCTGGTGTGGTGGAGCAGGTAGCCTAGAGTCAAGGTGATATACGTGGAGAGGACCTCTGTGAAGCCCATTCAGGGTTCTGGCCCCTGAGGCCCTCCTCTCTGGGACCGAATCCTCTAGGAAAAAAATTCGTAGTCCTTTAGAATCCAATTAAGCTGGCTAGCAACAAGTAGTTTTCAATTTGTTTTTATTTCTACCCCTTGGCTTGTGCTTTCTGGATTGTGGGCACTGGAATTCCTAATCGTTGGCAGCGAGTCCCGCTCTAAATGTAAACAGATGGAGAAAGTGCCAGCGTGGCCGAGCGTAATACATTCTAATGCAGGAACATGCTGACACTGGTTGGGCAGATGCAGCCGCATTAGACAACTGTGTTTGCTCAACTCTTTCCAGGAGGGCCCAGAAGTGTCACATCAGGGAGATGCACGGCGAACGCGCCTCTCAGGGTCCATCCGGGAGAGGTCGGGCGGCACCATCTCAGTCCAACAGGCATTTGAGCAGCATCCTGTGTGTTCATGAGCTTTCAGGGAAATGCACCAGCTTGGCCGTAGTGACTTTTAATCATTTCTTTTATGTTCTCCAGCTTTGGGATTTTTTTTGCAGAGCAGACAATACAATTAAGCAACCTCAAACCGACCTCCTGCAGCTACCACCTAAAATAACTTCTCCACTGAAATAGATCCCATGGCCAGGTTGACCACATTTGGCTCAGAATCAGCCTTCTGTTTGTTCTGCCTCTCCCGTCCTGCCTCCCTTGGCACAGTGACGGGCTGAGTGAGTCCAGTCTACCTTCCAGCCCAGTAGCGGGGTTTTCTTGCCTTTGCTCTTCTTGGGCAGGGTCATTGCTGCCCCGGGAGGGATGCCCAGAGAATCACTTACCCTGACACAGCTCCGCTTGTGGCCTGGACAGCAACATCTACCATCAATTGCCATTTTGATAGCCTTGTGGCACTATCTCTAGAAGGTTCCATAAAACTCAAATATTCTCTGGTTAAGTGTATTAACTCATGAATAATAGGGACCGTAATAATCAACATTTATCAGGCAATTAGTACGCACCAGACACTTTGCTGCTCTCTTTTCCTTGCAATAGCTTATAAAATCTCTACAGGTGACAACTTTATGAGGCAGTCTCACTAGGATTATCCTCATTTCATAGATAAGGAAACTGAGGCTGCGGGAGGTTAAATAGCTCGCCCCAGGTGCCCAGCAGGGAAGTGTCAGGACAGGATTGGAACCCAAGTCTGTCTTACTCCAAAACTCTTGTTTTGAAACACTGTTCGGTTATACGGTTGGCAGAGTGCAGGACTCTGGGCGTTTGGGATACCTGACAACTGTGCTTTGCTGGCAGGGTCTGGAGGGGAGAGAACGAGGTCTCTCTTAGGGAGAGGACTCAGGACACTGAAAAGATGCAAAAATAGGATGTCGGGGGTACTAAACATAAATCTGTACTTTCAGGATTTGTTGGACACCTAACACGTATAGAGAATTTTACTAGGGGCTGGGAATGTGGGGTCACCCCCTTGCTGGCTTTGGGCTAACGGCAAGGAGCATAGAAGGAGTTTCCATTGGCAGCAGTCGCCCCATATGAAGGTCTCCTTGTTTCCTGGCTTTCTGCCCCCTGCATTTTCCTGCCACCTGCCAGAGACATATCCCTGCCACTGAAGGCTGGGATTGATATTAATTTGTCAAATAAAACTAATGACAATTATACCAACAATGATAGCTCATATTTACTTAGCACTTACTAAGTGCCAGGCACTGTTTGAAGCTCTTTATATATGTTATATTTCACCTTCCTAATAACTCGGGATGACAGCTGTCATTACTGCCCTCCTCACACAGCCCAGGGACTGCGAATGACGAGTGTGGGGACTCGCAGAGCTCTGTGTCTTTCCTTTGCTCAGTTGAGATCATTCAATCTCACATCATTCCCGGCACTGTTGGCTGCCCCTGCTGCAGTGAGTGAGTCTGGAGGAATTACTGATGCCAGGAGGTCAGGAATATGTATAGGACCAGCAAGGAAGAGCAGGAGTCGCTTGTGAGAGGCAAGAGGAAACCTCTAGTCAACCTCAGGAACAGCAATGGGGTGCTTTTTCCTCCTGAAAATCGACCTACTGCGCATGAGCCAGTCAAGCTGCCTAGAGGTCAGGGTCCTTTTGGGATCTGCATTGGCTCTCCCAGCCCAGCTTCACTCCCGATTGCGCTGAATTGGAGGAGCCAAAGATATCAGTCGTGTGTGTGCGTGACTGAAGCAGGGACACCCCAGTGGAAGAAGACAAGGTGGAAGCAGGACCTCAGAGCCCAAGGGCACGGTAAGCCCCTGCAGTGTGGCCGCGGGGGCTTGGAAACCCAGGGGAGCCCCCCGTGTGAGCAGTAAGAGCTGTGCCGGTGACCCGGCGGACAAGAAGCAGCTGGACTTGTGGATGTTGTCATCCTGGGCTTGTCCCTGATGGACGGGAAGTACTTTCCTCCAAGTGAGCACTTAGTGCCGACGGGGAGAATCGATGGGAGGGAGGGGGCATGGAGGTGCCAGAGGAATCATAAATATTTTACACTGTCGAATCAAGTGGGAAAGGCAAAGCTATTTCTTTTTCAAATGGAGGTGGCGGAGACTTCATTCCATTCAAGATTAATAGGCACACTGCCCAGTCCTCAGAGCTTGGAGACAAAGCAAAATGGAACGGCAGAGATCGTGCAGCATAAAAGCGAAAGGACGTCCAGGGAGGGAGAGGGGTGGTGACTGGTGAATAGTGCAGGCCACGAGATCAGCTGACCTGCAGGTGTGTCTTCCTTAATACATTTCTGGCAAGTGTGAACACACTGGGGCAGTATTTTAAAAGCACCAGGAAGATTCGGGGGATGCTTGTTAAGTTACTTGGATGATACTACTAATAATGCTCCAAAAGAGTATGTGTCCTTGTGCATTTGGCTCAAACAAGGAAACCAGAGGATAAGTGTGCAGTCTTGGGGTGGAGGAATGGTGAGGGCTGGCTTTGTTCTTCCCCTCCCCCAGCCAGGGCCTGACCCCACCAAATGCTTCCAGAAAGCTGAGTATCTAGGCTATTTGTAGAGATTGACAGGGACAGATATCTTGCCTCTTGCTTTGGGAATTTCCTTTCATGTTTAATGGCCTCTGAAGGCAAATGGAAGGTGATTTTCCAAGCCATTCCCTCTGTCTGACCTATTTCCAAAAAACCGTGTCCCCCGCCGCCATTTCCTGTGCATTTCTATGAAGGGAGAACGTGGTGGAGCTTCCTACTTAGCCTGCGCCCTATTTCTCTCTTGAGACCTGAGATATTCTTAGGAAGTCGGTTCAGAATTTATAGTCGGGGCAAGAGGTGGGTCAGCTGGTCCTTCTAGAGGGGGAGGAGAGTAGGGTGTAGCTGACCCTTCTGGAGTTTTCTCTGGGCCTAAATCAGGCTTCCAGGAAACATAGCCATTCTGTTCGGCCTTTCTTCCCAAGAACTAGTGCACAGATCTGCGTTGGTCACATCCTGTAAGTCGGTTCGGCCCAGGTCGCAGGAGGAATAGAAGATAAGCTCACATTTCCTGCCTGCCAGGGACACGTAGAGTTTCAACTTTTGTCTCGCGCTCTCAGGGCTTTGAGCTCTGCCCAGACCTCTGCCGGCTCAGGCTGGGCCTGGGGGCAGCCGGGCTACCTGGGACTGCCCTTTGCAACTCCAGAGAGGAGGAGCATTGATCAGATGACTTTTGACCCCTGGGGAGAGGGTGACCTAGTTTGGGAGTCACAGAGGAGAAATAATTAGCAAGCAAAGCAAGATGGAGTGTTCTCTCCTTTTAGGGCCCCTCTTAACCAAGACTGACTCGAGTCGCTGACACCCTCACCCTTGGCAGCCACCCTCAGCCAGAGACTCGAGGACTTTCTCTTTGCTGTCCTTGCTAACCACACCTCCCACTTGCCCGCCCGCAGGAGAAATGCTGTTTGTGGCCCCAGAGGAGGGGGGGAAGCAGCAGCTTGATTCGGGAGGCTCTGCTGGGGACTGATGGCGCGTGTCACTGTTGCACTCCCCAATTCCCGCTGTGGGGCCAATGACACCCCATCACTCACAGCCTCACTTGGTGCTGACTGCCACACTTGGCACAGGCTTTGAGACAGTGCCACTCTTTCCTTCCAGTTCCACAAATCCAGGAAATCTTTACCATCCACCACTCAGTTGAAAACAAAACAAAGCAATGCTCCCCAACCCCCAAAATGCTTGGAAAACCCAAAGATCTTACAACGTTTTCAGACATGACTTCACTGGCCTCTCTTACAGCTCCTGTTTGGCTCAGATGCTCTGGCAAAGGGGGAGGGAGGTGGTCAAGGTCACAGGCCTGCATTGGCTTCTTCCCTGCCCTCCCTCCAAAAAAAACCCATATTCAATCCCAGGAAAAAGTGGATATTCAGGGTTAGGGTGTTGGAGAAGGTAATGTTACCTCCCTCTCAGCTGCCTTATTTTTTTTGTTTTAAACCCCTTTAAATGGAAGGGGCCAGGCATGGTGGTTTACGCCTGTAATCCTAGACTTCTGGGAGGCTGAAGTGGGAGGATTGCTTGAGGCCAGGAGTTCGAGATCAGCCTGAGCAAGAGCAAGATCCCGTCTCTACTAAAAAAACAGAAAAATTAGCCTGGCATTGTGGCAAGTGCCTGTAGTCCCAGCTACTCGGGAGGCTGAGGCAGGAGGATTGCTTGAGCCCAGGAGTTTGAGGTTGCTGTGAGCTAGGCTGATGCCATTGCACTCTACCCAGGGCAGTGGAGTGAGACTCTGTCTCAAAAAAATAAAAATATAAAATGGAAGGTTCTTGAATCACACAACACCACGCACTTGCTGACAGGCTGATGTGAGCAGATGCAGGGAGGGACAAGCACCTGCAGCGGGTCCCTGCTCTGACAGACCCAGTACCGGGCCAGGAGCAGTTTACTCCTTTATAAAATGTGGACCAGTTTTTCTTGAATGAGACCATGTGGGCACAGCACCTGGGACACGTGTGGCACTCCCTGCCTGAGGCTTTCGCTCCTATAGGAGCAATGTCCGAGCGTCAGGCTTCTCTTCTATGCCTGGAGCCACACACAGGCCCACGAGGGTGGGGACACAGAAGCATCCTACACTTGCAACAATTTTTATTTTCTCCTTCTGCTCTTTTTCTTTCATCTTCAATTTTTTTTTCTGTCTGTTTCTCTCCTTTCTCCTGCTTGCTCAATTTTTCCTCCCCAGTTTTTTGGAACCGAGAGATCTGGCTTTCTGCCACCTCTCTTTGGGTCCTTGGAAGTGGCCTTTCACCTCCGTGGGATGCTCTTTCCTCCTGGGCGGAAGCCGGAAGTTGGACTGCAGCGCAGGAAGATGTCATCAGGGTTGATCTAGTTGCAGTGGTGACCGAGGGCTTGGAGTCCTCTCCAAATGCTCTGGCCAGCCCACCCAGGGTGGCTTCTGGGTCTCCCAGGGACTCCCAGGACACACACCACCAAACTCTGTGGTGGCAGAAGTTGGCTCTAATAGTATTTTTTATTTTCTCTCCTGCCCAAGTTTAAGGGACTGTCGGGACAGAAGGAAAGCCACTGGGAATCCCATGCCAAGCTGCTGAGGCAGGGTATTCTCTCAACTGTCACAGAGTGTGTGTCATCCTCTGGGAGACCCGTCTCTGCCAGTGCAGGGCTGTGAACTAGACCACCCCCTGCCCCTTTGCCAGAGTATCTGAGCCAAACAGGAGCCGTAAGAGAGGCCAATAAAGTCATGTCTGAAAACATTGCGAGATCTTTGGGTTTTCAAAGCATTTTTCTTTCTAACTCCAGAATGAGGCTCTACCTTAAAAAAACACAAAACCCTTTGGGAGGTGAATTTGAATACACTGTGCACAACAATCCTATCGTCATGCTGTAGTTGAGTCCCCAGTCCTGGGGCAGGGCCAAAATGTAAACATTTAAATTATTTATCAACAATTTTTTCCCCCTGTATCCCCACGCAGATGTTGAAATGGGTCCCTAATACATTTTTTAAAATACGCTCTGGGTTCGTGACCTCAGCTTCGGGGAGTCATTACGCCCCCATCAGCTGACGGCACCAGCGATCAGTCAGCTCCAAAGAGCACATGCGCTTCAGAAAGACTGACTCAGCCCAGCCTCCGAGGATCCCTGGTGGGGTGCAGGTCTGGGTTCAAACAGAGTTCTTCTGCACTGGGCGTGTTTCAGCAAAGTAGGGCCGGGATGATGGCACGTCTCTTGCGATTCACCTGCTCCACAAAAGATGGAATGAGACGTGAACGTGGATTCCCCAGACGCTGCAGAGGTTTAAGATCCTTAGTTTTATGAGAATTTAAGATGCAAGGCCTGTCAGGAGGATTTGCCACCAGAAATGTGACATAATCCTATTGATTTTCTCTTAATGTCCATGAGACTGGGAACCCAGGGAGCGAGGCAGATAGCACCGATGGGTTGTACAAACCCTCCACAGCCTTCAAATCATGTAAGTTTGGTCGGGGGAAGAGAGTGCACTCCTGGGAGTGCTGTTGCTTCAGGAGTTGATGTGAAGATGCCGGTGGTAACCGCAGGCCACGCCTCCGGAGAAGGCTGCAGACACATAGCACATGTTAGGAATTCCTCAAACTGAAACCTCCGCTAAAGTCAGATTATTAGAACGAATTCTATGAAATTGCCAATACTCAACTATTTTTTTTAAACCTTTAAAAAATGGCTGTTTCCTATGGTTTGACTTACTGTGTACACTTGAGACTTGATAGTGACCTTTTAATTTCATGACGGCAGCAAGACCCCATGCGGAATTGAGAATGAAATCCTGCTTGTCCAGCAAGGTCTGGCCTGATTCACGGAGCATCCTGAGCCAATGTGACCTTAGGATCCTCCCACCTTCACAGCCAGAATTAATCTCTCCCTCCCTGGCATTTTGCTGATAGTTAGCTAACAGCGTATGAAATACATACCTTTAATTATAGCTGTTTGTGTTTGTAAATGCCCTTTACGGTTACAAATTCTTTGAGGATGTGGACCATCACGTGCATCTTTGCGTCTCCTGGCTGCCTTTTTGCAGACTAGGCACTTCGTTATTTGTTCTGTGACTACTTGAATCTTGATACTTTTATTCATGCAGCAAAATTGATTGCTGGCATTTGACTCTTTCAGAATTCCTAATGGGGCTGTAGTTTTTCCTTCATGGAACTGTTCATGGAACTATTCATAGTTCTCTTGAGCTACCTATAGTTTCTCTATCCTGTTTTCACGTTTGCTGTTCTCTCTGAATGGTTAAGCATGTACCTCTCACCTGGCCAACTCCTACTAAACTTTGGGCTTCCACTCAAGGATAACCTCCACCTTCTACTCTGCCAGGCTGGGTTGGATGTCCCACCCGCCAGTTTCCACAATGTCCTAAGCTCATCTTCCACAGAGTGATGGGAGCCTTCAGTCCAACAGCAGCTCTTCTTAGCTGGTGAGAAAACAAGTTTCCTTTGCCACAAACTACTTTGCTTTGCTTTGCTTCTGTGATGTTGCATGATGTGCAGATCCTTGTTCTTGTTCTATTCAATCACTTGCTTTCTTTGGAAAGGACAATGCCCCATGATGAAGATCAAGGTCTAGTTCTTGACACTCTAGTCCTACACCTTGACTATTTTCAAACAGGGCACGTTGCAATCGGCATTAATTTATGGGCCATAGAGGCAGACACAAGCTTTTTAGCTAATTAAATAAAAACACGGCCTACTTAATACCATCCTGCCTGCTTAGAGATAAAACACAAAGGGAGGAGAAAGGTGACATGCTGGTCATTCAGAGTCAGCCTCCTGAGGTTTCAGAGCTGGAATCTAGTGACCAAATAAGAAAAGGAATAACCTCCCCAGCTGTTGGTCGGGACTCTCGGAGCAAAGGCACCCGTAGAGTTGCCAAACCTATGTCAGGAATGATGAATAGGAGGTAAAAACTCACATCCTCAGGTGGTGAAATTGTCATCCACCTTTGTCACCTCCTTCCTAATGGAGGAAGCGGGCACAGGCAGCCTTTGAGTCCTGCTTAGATGAGGCCTGAACCTTAAGCAAGGTAATAAAAGCCTCCAGCAGGGGCCTGTGCGTGGAAGGGGGGCATGCTATGAATCACCATGCTCATGCAGGCTTAGTCATTTCTAGGTAGAGTTGTGCCAGTTCAACACCCAGTAATATTTTCCGCTCCATGAGCATCGACAAACAGGAGATAACTAGTCATCTCTAGATTTTGCTAAGAGCCCTTGCTCTGAGGCTCAGCCAGACCAAGGGTGCTGGAGGTGGCACCTTCATGTCCAGCTTTTTTCTACCAGCTGACACCCACCCTGTGGCTCCACTATTGCCAGTGCTACTCCTTGGCACTGAGCTAAAATTGGGGGCTTTTACATGTTCGATGTGTTTAAAGAATATTATATAACTGAAATAACATTAAAAAAAACCCTTGGCTCTACTGGGTGAAGCTAATATTAGAGGCTAGCATGCAACGGGGATATGAGCTATGGAAATGCTCAGAACTGCACCTGACGTTAAAGGTGGCTCGCGGCAGGGACAGCTAGGCTCAGCCCACGCTGGCCGGCACCCTGAAACTCGGTGTCCAGAGGTGGCAGCAGCTGGAAGGGCTTTGAAAGTCCTTGGCTTAGAACTTGGCACAGACACCGTGGAGATTGTTTATGCTACAAATTCAGGCATTAACGCTGGGGCAGAGCAGAAAGGCAGGGAAGTGGGGGGAGTTTGCTGGTAACTGGTTTAGTCTGAGCCCAAGCCTAGCCTCCCTTGGCAGACGCAACTGTTACTATTAAGAGAGACTGAGACTAATCAAAGCTATTTACGTAGATGTGCCAAGCCTCAGAGACGATGCAATTATGTGCACAGACCCGTGCTGATGAGGAGTTTGTGGCAAACTCCTCTGCACAAGAGGCGGTCGTGTAATAGCACAGGGGGCGTGTGTGGAGGAGAAAACCTGCTAATGTGAAATGAAGCGCTGACTCGGATGCAACATGACAGAAGACAGGTGTAGGCTCCCGGTGCAGCCTCTCCATGGAAACCGAGGGCAGTCGTGGGGAACTAAGCCATCCGCAACTCACTCATAAAACCCGGTCTCAACCCAGACAGGCACGACCTCCTCACCCTGCCGTGAAGTGATGGATTAGCATTTTAAAATAAGAACGCATGTTTCTTGTATTTCCTTTTTCTTGGTCAATGCAGTGACATGACCAAGGCATTGGAGGGTGGGTGCCTGGGGAGGGAAGGTATGCACAGATTAATTAGCAACCAGTAGGGGAGGCTCACCTAGGTTCTGATTTATCTTTGTTTTGGTCAATATTTACATAGACCTCTATATTTATGTGTAATTCTAACAAAAACCCTGGAGATGGCATTTCTAATATGCTCTTTTGCAGATGAGGGAACTACAATTGAGAGAAGCTAAATGAGTGGTAGTGATCTGAGAGACCAAAATAGACACCCCTTTATCAGCCAAGACAGACCCTAAGGTTAAGGAAACAACAGTTACCTATGGGTGGGCTGGGGTCGAGGGTTGGGTCTTGGCTGGCATAGCAACTTCCTAAATTCCTGCAGCTATAAGAAAAACCACGTTTTTGCTAAATTCCCTAACAATAACAGCAATCAGGCAAATTGTCAGACCCTTCCTAATTCTGATTTACAACCCACACCACAACTGGGATGGGACAGAGGGCTGGCCCTGCGAACATTCTTTCCTGATAAGCCACTGCAGACCTCAGGCCAGTGACAGCCAGCTTAAGGAGACTGTGCCAGAGCTGTCGTCGCTGCGTCCTGTAGTTCACCTTTTGACATACAGAGTCAAACTTCACCTCATTTTGATGCTAAAACTGCACCCCAAAGTGAACATGTGATGTATGTTACATATACATTTGCCCATTGCACATGCGCTTGGCTCCCCTTATAAGTATGTATAGTTTCCCCCAAACCCGCTAAATATGTCTGACTCTGTTGTGTAATACAGACTCTGTGAGGCATAAAAACCAACCTGCACTTTCCCTTTAAGAGAGTCCACACTGGCCACTGTCTCTTCCCAGTTTGCAAACTGATGTCACCAATAAACTTCTCCCTCCTACCAGTTAGCCATCCTGGTGGTCTTTCTGAAGACCTGGCCTACGTCACAAAGCTAGCAAGAGAAGGAGACACATCTTCAAACTGTGGTCCCAGGTCTCCAAACCCAATGCTCTCCCTGTAAAAATATGCCATCTTCCTTCTGCAAATCATATAGATCATAGGGATGGAATCTTGGTTCCTGGGATAAGTCGGGCTCCATGTATGTGCTACCATATTGGCTCAGGGGCTTGAGGGTGTGCAGACAGAATGTTTGCTCCTCCACATCTTGGGGTCTCAGGGCCATCTGGGAGAGCTGTGAGGTGAGTTTTGGGATGGATTGCCAGGATCCTGGGCCTGTGGGGGTGAGAGGCCTGAACAAAAGGAGAAATGAGGTTCCACCTCTTACATACGCATTGGTGGGGGACAGGTGTGCCTGTGTCCCAAAGTGGGTCCTGGTGTCCAGAGCTGTGACGGATGCTGAAGTTAGGAGTTCCCTCACCCCGGCCTCAGACCCACGTCCTCAGCACACTGGAGGAAACTCCTTGCTGGAAGATGTTTTGGAGAGAAATGGGTAAAGCCCTTTTGTGGACTGTAAGATCTAACACCGCTCAGGAGACAGACATTCTGGGGAGAAGATCTCGATGTTGGGAGCATAATACAGTATTCTCACAGCTACCCTTGGTGACCACTTGCTCTGTGCCGGTCACATGTATGTAAGCATTTATGAAATAGGTGCCGGGACTTAGGGGGTGAGAACTCCCAGAGACACAGTCCCTGTCCTCACGGAAGTCCCAGTCTCATCAGGGAGACCAGCTGGTAAACGTGGGCTTCTCCACACCCGGCCCCCAGCCCAGACCCGACTGAGAGGCCTGGGGCTGGGCCTTGGGGTGCACAGTTAATCAGACACCACAGCCCGTCCTGATGTCCACTCAGGGCTGGGGGATCCTGGAAGTGGGCACAGGGTGGGGTGGGAAGACGAGGAGGTGCAGCTCCCCTGTGCAGAGGGAAGGAGTGAAGGGTGGGGAGACCCAGGGGAGTGAAGTCACGAATGCATTCATTCGTTCATTCATGCATTCAGCAGATGTTTAGGAGAGTCTGTAATGTCTCCTGGGAGCTGGGACTGTGGCAGTGCACAAAACAGATTGAAAAACCCCTATTCTCATGGAGGTGGTGGGCCTTGATCTCCTTGCTGTAGGATCCAGATCATTGGAGAAGTGGGGGAGGAGAGGATATTCTATTCTCAACTTGAAATTGAGAAAACTGAAGCTTCTCCACTTACAAGGTGGCAGACCCAAGGTGCACACGCAGGCCTCCCCACCTCTACTCTGTGCTGCTACATACTACATACATGTGCCTGTTCTCTTTGTCAGTCCCCTACGTATGTACACAAGTATGGGGCCACAGAGCCCTGGCAAAGAAACTGTATGAATGCTGGCACCAAATGCTCTGATTGTAAATTCGGTCGTTCGGTTATTTTTGCCTTCTTAACAGTACTTTCCGGGGAGACAAGGGTTATAAATGCATCTGTCTTCTGGTCAGCAGTTTTAGCATCAGCTTCCAGGGCTATCGGATAGAGATATTCATCTACACAAACAACACAACTCCCTTAAGGAATTCAAGGCATTTTAGAAACCACAATCGAATTTGTAAAATGAAACAAAGCAAAGCATAAACGAAACACCAGCAAAAACCTTGTGTGACCATTGTTTGTTATACAAAGGTGTAATGAAGAACCAGCATTTAACAAACAGACAAGGAAAAACCACAGAGTTTATCAGCTTATTACTGTCAGGACAAATTATAATAGCAAACGTGCCTAATTCAGGGTATTTTACACACATACGTTAGATATATGATATCCCTAGACCAAGACTGAAATTCTTGTATTGACAAAAATATTACCTGACTCAGCTAGAGAGGTGAAGTATGGGATACGTTGGTACTTTCCAGCAATTTCTTTCTCTCAGCTTTATACCAGTTACAGGAAAGAATATACTTTGTTAAGGAACTTCATCAATAGCTTGGTTTTCGCAGGGAAACTGAGATACACGCATGCCTGTTCTCCGTTACTTCCGTTCAGAGAGAAAACAAACCCCAAATGCTTGAAGTGGTAACAACAGCTAGTTTTATTTCACGCCTGGTAACAATTTGTCCTTTCATAGGTAGAAGTGCGAAAACAGGGCTGTGTGTGACTTCCTTGGCTGTGGACAGGCAAGGCCTGGGCCCTTCTCAGAGAGCTGCTCCTGCCACCTGAGCTTGGCCACTGCCACGCAGCGTCCCGTGGTCACCAACCTGGATCATCCACAGTGCATTTTGTGGCCCACGTCTTAACCACCCTGTCCCTTTGGCTCTCCCTCCTCTCCCTGCCAATTTTCCTTCTCGGCGTCTTCAGCAGACATCCCCTGTCTCGAGGCCCCCGCCCTGCACCCGTGTTGGGCAGAGCCGTTCTCCATCCGCCTCGCAGGGCTCTCTCATCTCGCTCTGCTGTTCCCCATCCTCGGATGCCCTTTCCTGCCTTAGCCTGTTTTCTGTTGCTTATAACAGAATACCCGAAACTGGGTAGCTTATAAAGAAAAGCAGTGCATTTCTTTCCGTTACGGGATCTGAGAAGTCTAAGTGAGAGGCCACATCTGGTGGGGGCCTTCTTGCTGCTGGGGGCTCTGCAGGGCGTCCCATGGGGAGGGGCTGAGTGTGCTGGCTCAGGTCTCTCTCTCTCTTCTTACAAGGTCACCAGTCCCACTCCTGTGATAATCCATTAACGCATGAACCCATGAATGGACTGGTCACCTCTTAAAGGCCTCCCCTCTCAACACTGCCACATTGGGGATGACGCTTCAACATGGGTTTCAGAGGGGATGAAACTTCAAGCCATGGCACCTCCCCTGCCCCCACTTCTCCAACGATCTGGATCCTATGCCAGGAGATCAAGGCCCACCGCCTCCATGAGAATGGGGGGGGCGTTTAATCTGTTTTGTGCACGGCCGTAGTCCCAGCTCCAGGAGACATTGCAGGCTCTCCTAAACATCTGCTGAATGAATGAATGAATGAATGAATGCATTTGTGACTTTACTTCTCTGGGTCTCCCCACCCTTCACTCCTTCCCTCTGCACAGGAGAGCTGCACCTCCTTGTCCGCCCACCCCCACCCTGTGCCCACTTCCAGGATCCCCCAGCCCTGAGTGGACATCAGGACGGGCTGTGGTGTCTGATTAACTGTGCACCCCAAGGCCCAGCCCCAGGCCTCTCACTGGGGTCTGGGCTGGGGGCCGGGTGTGGAGAAGCCCAGGTTTACCAGCTGGTCTCCCTGATGAGACTGGGACTTCCTTGAGGACGGGGACTGTGTCTCTGGGACACCTCCTGGCACCTGTTTCACAAGTGCTTCCTGTAGCGAGGGCAGGAACGACTCCAGTGTGGCTGAGAGGGAGTCGCGTGCCCCGGGTGTGAGTGTCTGCCGCTAGGAAACACGCTGTTGGCACACTCAGTCCTTCGCTCCCTTTCTGACCCTAATTCTCCAGCAGCTTCTCAATGTGATGTGTGCTGGTCCGTGATAGTGAGAGGACGGTCACAATATAAGGCAATCGGCACTTGAAGGCCTAATAGAATCACACTGCTGGGTGCCCGGGCCTGAGCCGGGTGGGGCCTCAAACACGATGGGTTTTACCCCTGATGTAAATTCCTCGTCATCTGATTTGCCGGAGAGTCTGGATTTGTCAAGAGTCTCAGGTCACTGGCTTCAGGCAGTTGCTCTCCTGGGCCCGCCATCCAGGGAGTGGTCTCAGGGCCTGGGTCTGCAGCAGGGGAGCGGCCACCCGGAGGGTGGGCTACCCCAGAACACAGCCCTGCCCGTCGGCCGCTGGGACACCCTGTTTCCCCCGGTCCTGGGGGTTTGCTGAGGCCACCGCATGCCCAGCAGCACCGTGCACATCGGGCCTGGCTCCTGGACTAGGAAGAAAAAGAATCTCATCCACAGGGCGCTGGATGGTGCTTTAATAAGGCTCTTCTAGGAGAGGGATGGGCGAAAAGAGGTTTTGTGCATTGACAAAGCCTTTGATGTCACCAAATCTGTTAGGAACTAGTGAAAAGGCGAAGGGGGCTGGAAACTAGAAATTGTCTGTGGACACCTCTGCGTCTGCCCAGCCAAGCACAGCTGCCGAAAAAAGGTCCCGTGGCTTCTCGGAGGTCAGCAGTGAGCGACGGCACCAGCAGGGAGGGAGGACAAGGGGAGGATGAGGAGGCCGAGAGAGAGAAGAGGAGGGAGGGCCGGGGAGGGGCTGACAAAACCCAGGCAAGGCTGCTCCCAGGGGCTGAGGCTCTGGAAAACAAATCTGGAAACATTATCCCACAAGATCTCCACTGAAGACCTTAAGCCCAGAGCCCGAAGGGACCCATTGAAGAGAGGAGACCAGAGCCCGGGATCTCGGAGGCTCAGTTGTTTCGGTGAAATCAAAACAGCATGAGCCAAGCAGCTCATGAAGAGATAAGGGATTAGACCAAGCTCGAAACCATGTACAGACCAGGGAATCGCTAACATTCTTGAGTTCCCCCTAGGAAAGGGGCTTGTTCAACTCAGGAATGAGCTGTGAAAAGCTGAATTCTACTCTGGGGTCTCTGATGAAGCATTAAAAAACAATCCCCCCAAAATTCTCCCACAGCTGGTTTGGGGGAAATAGCATGTGAACTCATCCTTCCAGGGCTGGCCCGGACAGCAGACCCTCATTTGTTTGCGATTGTGCCCCAAAATACATAGCAGGGAGTCGTGAGTTAGGGAGATTTGGACTTCACTGATGAAATGAGTTCTTATTGGAATTCTCAAAGTAAACATGAACCCAGGGGTATTTTTATTGTACTTTTTTCTATAGTGGCAAAGCTTTTCCATCTTGGATTGGATTCCAATTACTCTCTGGGAAGCTGCCATTCAGCCTTGGGAAAAAAAAAAAAAATATGAAGCCGAGAAAGGCTTAGGCAGCTATGAGTGGTAGAGGTGAGGGAAGTCATCGCTAAGGAAGCCGTGGGTGGATTGAAGCAGGTCCCTTGGCGGTAGGGGGAAGCTGGGTCAGGGATCAGGTTGGGGGCACTGATATTTTATGCTGAACATATTTTATGCTGAACATTTCAGAAAAGTCACTTCCTGGAACACCACAGTTCACACCAAGATTTCCCATCTGGGGCCTCATGCCCAGAATCTGAGCTCCCCAGAAGAACTTCTGCAGTTTTTCCAAATGTGTTTCAGGTTAGGAAGTAAATTTTAATACCAGGCCAGAGGGCAAGGCCTTTTGGGGTCTCTCAGAATCCTGAAATGCCGAAAGGCACCCACAGAAGCTCATTGCCTACCTCCTGCAGCACCAATTCGTGTTTATACTTACAAACGAGCAAGCATTCCCTGCTTTTGTGTTTGCAAGGGTCAGGAGTTATTGTCTGGGAGGAGGCAGTGGCCCGTGGCCCTTCAGAACCAGGAAAAGGGGAAGGTGGTTCTCAACAGAGAGTTTGAGAAGGCACTAGATGCAGGCCCTCAGCACTGTGGGGACAGGGTTGGATATCAGGGCACAGGGGACGCCCTGAGGACAGATGCTGCTCTGAGCCTTGAATTTTCTTGGCCACTTATCTGGTCCGGGAACCCCTGGGAGTCAGATCTGTCTTCTCCAAACTGGTTATGAAGTGGCCAGAGCGTCACCATGGTCTACTCCGAAAGGTGCACAAGGGACGGTTCCAGCTTTGCCTCGGAAAGCTGCCCCTAGGACAAAGCTCGGAGATCCAGTCTGCTGGCCTGTGTTGGTTTCCTTCCTTCCCTCTTGTCGTGGGCTAGTGTCCTTCTCGCCAAGGAGTTAAGGCAGAGGGGTAAGAAGGGACAGTTCCTACTCTTTCTTTGCTCTCTGACTAAACACCACCCAGGGGATTCAAAGTTTGTAAGTCTTGTCCTTCTGATAATGCACGATGCTCATCTCTCCGTGTCAGGATAAGTGGACAGAAACCCAAGTGACAGCAGTTAGTGTCACTCAGACAACCGGGATACTAAAGGATACTGGTAAGAGTGTAAGATTTGGGACAGAGTAGAAAAAAAATGAATTAGGGTAATTTTAGGTGCTGTAAGAACATAAACTGTTAAATTGTGATGGCTTCACACCATAGAAATTTCTTTCTAGCTCCTGAACAGCTGATGCAGGTGTTTCTGGTTGACGAGAGACTTGCCCCAGCATGGCAGTCAGGACTCTGGGCTCTTTCCGTCTGTCGTCTAGCTGCCCTGAGGGCCTTGGGGAAGGCACCCCCCCCCGCCCCCGTCCCTGAATGCCTCGGACTGGAAGTGACACTTACGGTCGCCACTCAAAATTCCTATTCTGGTTCTTTATTAATGCTTAACAAATCACTCCAAACTTAGTGGCTTACAACAATGACATTTGTTTTCCTTATAAATTTGCAGTTTGGGCAGGGCTTGGTGGGGACAGCTTGTTTCTGTTCCACTCGGTGTCTGCTAGGATAGGCAAGGGCTGGGGGCTGGAGGTGTTAGCCGACTCCCGTCCACCCCCACGTGGAAGGCTGGTGTCTGCTTGTGCGTCCACTGTGGCCATAGCGAGACGCCTACATCTGGACTCCCCACGTGGCTGCTGGGCTGCCCCACAGCATGGTGGCCGGGTTCCAAGGCTGAGCAACCTGAGAGGCCTGGGCTGTCTGACCTTTCATGGCTCCTTCTGCTAAGCCTCACAAACCCACCCCGATTAAAGGAGAGAGAACGTAGACCCCACTGCTTGATGCAGGAGCACAACATCCTATTGTTAAGACCATGTGACATGGGACTTGTCAGTGTGGCCGACTTTAAGTATTATAATGCCATCTGCCACAATCCCATTGGTGAGAATGTCACATGAGGCCACCTAGATGTAAGATGAGCTAGAAAATAGAGCTCTAGCTGGGCAGCCGCTTCAAAGCCACACTGGGGGTAGGAAAGCCTATTTTGGTTGTAACGAGTGACCTCTGCCCCGTGCAATAAGGAGCTTTTTTATTTCATGAATGGGCCCATTGTCAATGCTCAGTGGTCACATAGAGACATCTGCAAAGGCACTTTGTAGGGTGGTTGGCAGAGGCAGCAGCGCCATGCTGTGAGCTCTCAAGTCTCTGCTTGAAGGGAAGGCAGGACCACGTGATTCCCAGACAGTGTTCCAACACTCTCTACCTTTAACACATCCTGGTGGACCCTGACCAGGCCAGACAGACCCCAGGCTTAGCCTGGCAGCTGCAGAAATGTAGCAAGGGGGACACTTAGTCACAGGCCCTGTCCTCATCAGCTATTTTTTGGTCACCTCCTCTGGTCCCTCACTTACAGAGCTTCTCTGGCTTCCTGTGGAAGTGAAGCATTGCAGTGATGAGAGTAAGGCTCTAGAGCATTCATTTATTTATTTATACATTTATTTTACAAATTTAATGAGCACCTATTTTGTGCCTGGCACCGTGCTGAGCACTAGAGAAACACTGTAAACTCAACCAGAAGGACAGGGCTACCATGCCTCAGGATTTGTGCCTGGCATCATCTGTGGTTCAGCGTGCGTGTACTGCAATGCGTAAAGACAAGATGGGTGGGCAACCGAGAGTCTAGTGGCTTCCACGGCACACTGAGGGCTGCAGCAATTAACCTAATTAAACCGCCTAACTGGTTAACTGCATGCTCCCCATGTCAGACGGGTAAATCGATGACGAGAGATGAAATGATAGGGATATTCTTTCCATTCACTTATCTGGGAGCAATTAATTATAACAGTCTGGAATGGCATTTGTGCCTTGGAATATGGAGGCAGCTGAAGACATTATGTATGTACTGCTGCAAGTAATTTGCATGTAATTGTCATCGGCATTCATTTAGGGTCCTGGCAGCTGAGCTGCACAGTGTGTCAGCCAGACACTTCAGCAGATCACAAAGTTACCCTCTGAGTGTTTCGGGGACGCTGACTGCATTTGTAACAAGTGGCATTTTGGCATCCAAGAAGCGTCTTTCCTCAGAAAAGAGACAAACCATGAAAGAAATGTCAAAATCGGGAACGGAGAAAATCACTGGGTGCCTTTGGAAATGCTTCTCCCACCTACCCTTGGGGGGGGGGAAAAATCCCAGACCCGCTTTTATCCTTCCTTTCAGCTGTAACAGTAGAACTAAAGCATGTTTTTCCAAATTGGCAGAGAATGAGTGGTATTTGAACAAAGAACACATCAAATGTGGGACAACTTCATAGGAAGGACTTAACAGGAAGAATAAAAAAAAAACACCAGACACCCAAACCCTTGACGGTTTTGATGCCTGTCAAGAGAGAAGACTTCATAGGGCGTTTGGGGAGGTTAATCCTTGTTTTTCAGGAAGCTGGAAGCCACTCTTTAGGATGGGCCTCATTTGAGATATAAGATGGGGCCATAGACTCAAGAGACTCAAAAAATATTCATAAGCAAGGCTTCTGGGTTCAGCTGTGCATGGATCCTTTCGAAGTACTTTTCCTGGGTGGCTCTAAGTTTAAACTGACTACGTCATGACTCAAAACATGCTTGGAATTCCTCTGTAGAGCGGGAGCCATATTCTTTTGAATATGCCTTATTTTACCTCTAAAATAATTAAGAGCCAAATCTGAGGACCAAGGTGGATATGCAAGTTGAGTCTAATGTAGATGTGTGTGTTTGTGTTTTTGTAATCACAAGAGAGGTGTGGTATCACACCATAAGGATGGTTTTCTTATGTGGATTTTAAGCTGGCTCAGAAGGCATTTCTCGAAGAATGCCACCTAACTTATTTGAAAGATACTGGCATTGCTGGAAGATGCCTGAGGCCTAACGCTTCCCTTGCGTATTTGTCCGTGGAATCCTTTCTTTAAATATCTTTATCAACAACCCTGGTACCCACCGTTCCTCGAAACATCCTTTGGGAGATGCGGAGCCACAGCAATCACGAAGAAACAGACGTGCAGGTAGACTAAGAAAGACAGCAGGGAGTTCTGAGAAGACAGGGAAATTGACTTCATCTATCTCTTCTTCCCCTCCCGATGTGCCAGCAAAGGAAGAAAAAAGATATCAGCCTTCAAAGGCAGGAGAAGACAAGAGTGGGCAAGGAATTTCAATAAATTCCCTGGAAGTGAGAAGCACATGAATGTGACAATGACTCAGGAAAGCACAAGGAGCTAAAACCTGGATTCTTGAGGAGGGAGACAGACTGCAGGGAGGGAAGCTGATTTGTCCTTGAGTCCCCAGGGAGGCTCAGGACCTGGAGGCACAAGATATGGCTTTGAAACACAGCTGGTGACATGAGGTGCTAACACAGGAAAGCCAGTAGAGAAGCTACATTAAGAAAAGTTAGATCTCCGGTACATTCATTGCCCTCGCTCATGCCCCTTCCCCATCAAGAACTAGAAGTTTATTTTTCTTTGGAGAAAATTGAACCTGAGATGGCGATTACGAAAAATGAAACAAACAAAAAAACAAACAAAAAAACCCAGAAAATAAAAAGTGTTAGTGAGGATGTGGAGAAACAGAAACTGTTGCACAATGCCGGTGGGAACGTAAAATGGTGCAGTCACTGTGGAAAACATTATGTGGCTCTTCAAAAAATTAAACATAGAGTAACCACACAATCCAGCAATTCCACTTCTGGGCATATGCCCCAAAGAATTAAAAGTAGAAACTCGAGTAGATATTTGTTTACCTGTGTTTACAGCCACATTATTCACAATAGACAAAAGGTAGAAGCAACCCAAAGATGAATGGACTAATAAAATGTGGGGCAGTACAATCAAGTATATTTCTCTTCCCACTCTCAACCAACCCTACCCTCTGAGAAGCATCCGTGCTAAACAGTTTAGCTTGTAAATACAGCGATTCTGATTGCTGGTCCACAAGCATGATGCCGTTTTTTTTTTTCTCCCTTGGTCTAAACAAAGTCAAACAAAATCTCTTTGGGTTCAAGGCAAATAGCCTTGACAGGCTTAATAGAAGACTGTAATTGCCTTGAGTGTCTTCATCATGAGTCACTTCTGTACCTGGCACTCAGTAAATGTCAGCTGAGTAGACAAGTGAATGAATGCCAAGTGTCAATACATTCCTGTTGATTTATTAGATGAGGAGACCGTATGGAAAAAATAAAACCACACTGTGTGGATCCGTTGTTCTCGAACCTTAGCATGCACAAGCATTACACAAGGGAGTGGTGAAAATTTCAGACCTCGGTTTCCAGCGCTAGAGTTTCCAAGTCAGTCGACCTGGCGTGGGGATGGGAATTTGCATTTTTTTAAACAAACATCTCAGGTGACTGGTACAGGTGGTTTGCAAACCACATTGGGAGAAACTGCGGAAAGGTCTGGCCATTTGTGGCGTGTTGCCTTATAGATGTGAACAGTAGAGAAAGACCTTGTTTTATGTTTACTCCCAGTCAGGGCCACACCTAGAGGTCACAGCTGCAGAGACCACACTTGCCTTCCTATCTGGACGGTGCTGGAGGGGAACTTCCTACAGAAAAAGGAACTTGACCACCATAGCAACCAATGACCTATCAATAAGCAGAATGAACTCCTAAATATAACCTCATCCCATAGGATTTCATCCTGCAAACATTTATTGGGCACTTACTTGGTGCCAGGCATTGTGCCCAGTTCTGGAGACTTAAAGGTGTTTAAGATTTAGAAGTCTTAAAACATTTTACTATGTCTGTGCTTCTTTGGGTAAAAATGCAACCATGTTTCCACATGAAGCCAGGGGCGAGACTCGTGAGTCTGAAGCCAGCAGTGATGAGCAGGAGAACGGGGTAGAAGGTATAAACCTGGAAAAACTGCGTTTGTTAACTGACCTCAGTGAAATTGTGCCGAGAAACCACGTTTTCTAAGATCCCACATGGTGAGCAGCTTTGCTGTTTGACTCACTTTGGTGGGAACGGGCAGTCCCCTCTTGCCTGGAGAGCCGGGCCTCCTGGGTCACATGGACCTGGGGAAGCGGCCTTGGTTTCCAATCTAGGCGATAAAGGGGTTTGGACACAACATTCCACAGTTAACTTTGCAATTTCCAGGGAAACAGGACCCTGAGTCCACGTCCCAGACCTGCTGGTAATCAGACTGTGATGTTCCTAACAGAATCTAAAAAAAAAAAAAGTTTCTGATGGGACAAGGCCAAGGCCACATAAACATTGTGTCTTCCAAGGCCATAGCACAGCTGCACAAGGGTGGGCCACCTCTGTCCTTTTGAGCAATTCCTCCTTTCTGACCTGGTAGCAGCTGCTTTGTCAATGACTCCCTCAGCCCCGTCTCATTCTTCCTCCTGAACAACGACTGCTATGTACCCAGTTTCTGAGCTGCCCATGCTTCATGGCAGCATCCATGGCAGCTGTTTCTCCCTTCCTTACAAATCATTCTGCACGAGCCCAAACCCTATAACAAGCCACCCCTCACCCACCAACTCCACCTTAATCAGATACCCCACAGTTCCTCTTCGCCCACCCTTGTTGTAGCAAATTATTCAATTATTCAACCTAACTTTTTTGGCCACAGGTGTGTTGTTGGTGGTCCTTATATGATCAGCTTTGTCAGAGGGTAGGGATTGGCAAAGACGGGATTCCTCCCCCTCTAGTGGTACATTGGAAAATGTTTTGTAACTAGAGTAGAGCTCTGAAAAGAACTAATAGTTACAAACCCTGATTTGTGGTGGTTGCCAGTTTGTGTGGTGTAACTACTCCCATCTGGTTAATTTCAAGCTGCCACTATGAGGTCGCTGAACACAGAGTTGGGAGAGACTCGCACAGGCAGCTTTTGGGGGTGCTGTACAGGTTGGGTTCAGCATACCACTGCCAGCTCCTCACTAGCCTTCCTGAAATAGGAACTTGCTTTTTTCCCCCCTCATTGAGTTTTCCAGAATTTGTTTCTTTGAGGGGTAGCTTACAATCATTTCCCCCTTCCCGAATGTGTGCAAGGCATCTGGCACTTAGTTGATTTATAAGCAAGTTCTGTGGAATGTCATGAATGAAACAGAAACTTTCACTGACAGAGACCCTGCATACAAAAATTGGCAAATAGGCCGGGCGCGGTGGCTCACGCTTGTAATCCTAGCACTTGGGAGGCCGAGGCAGGTGGATCGTTTGAGCTCAGGAGTTCGAGACCAGCCTGAACAAGAGTGAGACCGCATCTCTACTAAAAAAAAAATAGAAAGAAATTACATGGACAACTAAATATATATAGAAAAAATTAGCTGGGCATGGTGGCGCATGCCTGTAGTCCCAGCTACCCGGGAGGCTGAGGCAGGAGGATCGCTTAAGCCCAGGAGTTTGAGGTTGCTGTGAGCTAGGCTGACGCCACGGCACTCACTCTAGCCAGGGCAACAGAGCAAGACTCTGTCTCAGAAAAAAAAAAAAAAAAAGGCGGCAAATGGCAAACAGCCCAGAGTTTCAGAGATCATTAAATGCCTGTCCATAAAGTTGCTGTCAGTTGCTTCTTGGAAGGCGGCGTCATGGCTAGAGCAGAGGCCCTATGGTTTCGCTCTAGAAAAGAGAAACATACCCTCTTAGGTATCAACACCAGCTCATCTTGCTTTGGCCTGGACGTAATCTACAAAGCCTTCAGACAGACCTGCCTTTTTTATCCTACAAAGAAAATTATCTTTGTGGAGTATCCATGAAATCATTATAGACAGTGGGTCCACGACCTGGCAGCTACAATGTCAGCCACTTGGCTGAGAAGTGGATTCGCTATCTGCAACTACAAGACCTCATCACGTGCTGTGCTGGCGAATTGGCAATGCAAAGGCTTAAAAAGTGTCTGATGGCGAAGACGCTCCTTTCTGACTGGCCTCCAGAGAAGGTCCCGGGGGGAACACACAACTGAACTCCCTGCAAATTTTGAACACAATTACCAGCGGCATCTTAGCATCCTTTTGGAACTCTGGGGATGTGGGAACTGAAAAGCCAACAAAGATGGAAATACCATAGTTAAAGGAAAGAAAAAATGGTTTAAGGTAGGCTAAGAAGGTTGACATTATTTTTCTAAAAAGGCATAAGCTCCTTTGACAAGAATACAAAGAGTATAGATGTCACTTTGTCAGTCCCTTACTCAACAAGTTCAGGTAGTATGTTTCCTGTGCTGGAGCTACCAAAATGGAACTGTCTACAGAAGGAGACAGGCATGGGAGACAGTCACTTGCTTCTTTGCTCTCAGATCCAATCTTAGACCTTTTGCCAAAAGCTGCATTTCCCAGGCCCCCTTAGCAACTGGCTTCACGCTGTGTTTAAGGTGGTGGGAACACTGGCGGGGTAGGGGTGTGTTGAAGGATGGCGGTTGGATAGATGTCGGAATAGTCATCTTCATCTCTCCCTGCTTCAGGTGGTATCCCACCTCCCATAGACCAGATCTGGCCAGGAAGCCTTGACTACTGGGCTCCAGAAATACTTGTATTTTACCTATGTTCTTCTAACCCTGTGACTACCAGCAACTTCCTAGTGTAACCTAAAATCTGGGATGCCTCAGTGTCTCCTGCTTGCCTTATCAGCGCTCTCAACACATTTGTAACTGGTTTGTTGCACTAACTTCTTCCTGTTGAACTACCTGGAAAAGACTTTATTATATTAACTGTAGCTTAACTAATATAGGAAGTAAACAAATAGTTCTAAAGTAACGTGATGCTGCTATCTAGTCTGTGCCAGGCCCTCTGGCGACATCGTTGGTGGCTCACTGGTGGGAACCAGGAAGGCTCTCACTGAATGGGAAATTTGAGTTGCAGCTCCAAGAGTGAGTAGAAAATTCCAGGGCAACCAATTGAGGAGGAGGAGGAGGAAGTGAGGGCGGGGAGAGAGTATTCCAGGCATTTGCCAAAAGTATGGTAACATGACAGAATATGGTGCTTTGGAGAAATGTTGAATGCTCAAAAACCATGGAATTAGTGGGTCAAGCACAAAATGAGTAGACTACTCAGAGCTTAGATATTCAGATTCTAGTTTCTATGACTGCAGGCATCACTAATGACACAGAAGCCTTAAATTCCCCAGGACTCAGAGGATGGGAATTGGAATCACCTGGCAATAGATGGCAAAGTTGGCACTGGGTCCTCCTTCTGCACCCATAGATGAAAAGGGTTCCCTTACCAGCAACCACTGGGGAAACTTCACACCGCATAGTCACATATGATACTTCTGTTACCTAAAGTCTTTAAACTTCAAAGTACGCTATTGTTGGAAACTGGATAGTCACCTCCTGGAAGATTTTTTTTTTTTTTGCTTGCCTTCGTCCTACTGGGGGTGGATTGTCAGGAAGAGACTTTGAAGTCTCTGATAACAAACTGGAGCCAGGGCTTAGAAATGGACCAGAACACACCTGTTTGGTCTTTTTCTTTCAGTAGTGACATAAGTGGTATCTAAAACTTAATCATCACCCCTTCCTAAAATACACACATATATGAAGCAAGGGTGGCTTTTCTGCTGGGGGTGGGGTCTCAGCTTCCAGTTTGGAGTTAGGGAAGTTGACGACGCCCACCACACCCTTCTGATGGAAGCAGGATGATTCGCTTGCTTTGAGAATGATATTTACATTTTTATGCTTTCGTGCATCTTTCCTGAGTAGCAGACAATGGTATATTTTCAAAGATGCTTCCTGTTCATTTGTCCCCTAAGGCCCCCACACGACCCTGTAAACAGCTGAGATGAGCAGAAAGAGTTCCGTTACTTAGCCAAGAATCTCCAAAAGACTCTTACTAGGAATAAGGGTGGCACCCAAGTCTTTTTATTTTTGGCAGGGACGCTTTCTGCCAATCCACACTTCTTGTTGGTATTCCAGCTGCTCTTGCTGCAAGTTTAGGACCAACATTCCATCAAAAACACAAAAGCTGCCAGGTTGGCCCTGTAATCTCTCTCTCTGTCTAGACTACATTTAGGAGACAATGTTCAAGAAGAGATGTTCAACCCAAGACAATGCCTTTTTCGCTGCCAAACCCCTGACCCCAGAGAGAAATGCCCTTCTGACCCCTACTGGCTACGATGGGGCATACACCAGGTGGGGAGAAATCTTTCAGAGCTGATGCCAGAACATTCCCCCAAACACCCTCCAACCACAATTGGACAAGAAGGTTGAACACAGGGAACGTTGACTCAGTCCTGATTAAACAAGAGGAAAAGGCAGAAACAATCAGCCTGAATGTAGCAATAACAGAGCAACAAAGTAAATACGAAGGCAGAGGCTTGCTATCAATATTTAACTAGAGGCTTAATGTACAGAGGATGTACTTTGGAGATTGGGAAGGTGACCAGAGAGGCAGAAATGGCTCAATTATGATCCATTGTCACAGTCAGGGAAGAAGGAAGGGGTCGTCTGCATGGCTGAACTTCAGGTTACGAACACACAACAGAAGCAATCACGGTGATTAAGCAAGGAGGTGATGAGAAACGATAATGCCAGACTCATTGGCATAAAGAATGTCTTGAAAGAAATGGATAGGGAATGAGTTGTAAGTTCTGGCCAGAGTTTTGCACACTCCAGTCTTCCCTCTCAGTACTGTTCTAAGGCTTTTTTGGGGTTCTCTATTTGCTCATAGAAGGCAAAGGATTTCAAGGGCCAGTTCTTCACATCTTGGGGTGAAGTTCCCAACCATAACATGACCTGATGTTTATTCATACAACCAAATATACTTCTCAGACTGTTACTATCTAACCATTCCTTAGAAGGGGGACATTACGTTGCACTCAAAAAAAATTTTTTTTCCATAGGTAAATAAGACTGGGAAATTCTGAATCGAAGCTCACTTTAGCATATCAGAGTGGCTTCAGTATGGTAAGAGACACTGTGATTCTTCAAGAGGGATATGGCTGTGCACAGCATCTTCCAAAAACATCAATCTATAGAATCCTTTTTATAGAAATGACTTAAATTACCAAGATTCCTTAGGAGACTCCTGGGGAGGGGCTTTTCTTTCCTGTGGCTTTTCTTCAATCAGTCTACTAATTTCAGTTGTTGGGTTTCCTCTGTGGCATTTTGTCCAGTCTTCCTTCGTGTTTGCAGTAAGATGGCCACGAACTGGTTTTCTGAGAATCTTTGTACACGGGAGGTGAGAATGCTCTCTGGCATCACCTAGAGATCCCGCCCTTGTGTGTGCCAGGAAGGACTACATACCCCCGGGTCTTCTCTAACAGCAGTGATGCCTCCGATGTGTTTTTACCTTTACATATTAGAGCAGCATGCAGACGCATTGGCACCAAATAAATTAAAATCATTGCTCTTCAGCAGGAAATGACAAATTTTCAATCCCACTGCGGCTGCATCATATTCTGATGCTGTTTCTCGAAGAGCTAACGAAATGTGAACCTCTTGGATTTCAGGCACTCGTGTATGATTCACCCCTCCATGATTGAACATTACGAGATTCCCAAATTTTCCTTCTGGTCCTCTCTGAAATCCTGTTCTGCCCTCCATTCTGTGTCTCCCTAATGACTCCTCCTGGAGTTGCACAGAAGTTGGGATAGTTAGTGCAAAAGGGAGTTATTAAAATGAGTGGTGGTGAATTTCAGGGGTCGGGTTTCTCCGGAAGGAGGCGTGTTTCATTCCTGCCTCGCCCACTGTGTTTCAGGGTGAATTTGGTCAGGTGGTTATTACCTTTGTGCTTTCTCTGCCAAAACAGGATCATAGCACCCAAGCAGGGCTGTTAGGAAATGAATATGAAAAGTGAGCAAAAGCCACAAAAATGTAAGGCCAAGAAATAATTGAAAAGTGACAGCCGCAGACATTAATAGAGTTTTTTTTTTTTTGTAATTTATTTTCAAGTACATTGATTCCTTCCCTGATGGCGAGGGACACTGGTACAGGTCAAGTCCTTTTATAATACACTCCAGGGGATGGCACATTTTCAGGTGGAAATTAATGGATGGCACAGCTGCGAGTCAGCTTTAATCAAGTTGTGTATATTCGGGTTGAAATGGGTGACAGTTTGATTGCAGATATGGGTACAGAGGACACCAAGGCACCTTCGCCATTTCCTTGTGTCTTGGTGGCTATTTGCCTGACTCTGGCTTTAGAGTAGAGAGGCCAGGGAGCCTTGGGAAAGTGCCCGTCCTGCCGAGGGAGAGCAAGAATTAGGTGAAAACAATTTATCTGGGGAAAAGCCACAGAGAAAGAGGTCAATGAAGGATTTTTTTTCTTTTTTTTGAGATAGGATCTTGCTCTGTTGCCCAGGCTAGAGTGCAGTGGCATCATCATAGCTCACTGCAACTTCAAACTCCTGGGCTCAAGGGATCCTCCTGCCTCAGCCTCCCGTGTAGCTGGGACTACAGGCATGTGCCACCATGCCCGGCTAATTTTTCTATGTTATGTAGGGATGGGGTCTCCCCATGTTGCTTAGGCTGATCTCTAACTCCTGGCCTCAAGTGATCTTCCTGCCTGGGCCTCCTGAAGTGCTGGGATTGCAGGCGTGAGCTGCTGCACCCGGCCAGTGAGGGGTACTAGCTGAAGGCCTGAAAACTTGCTTTGCCTTAGTGGAGCTAGGCTAGGACAAGACAAAGACAGCTGAATTGCTGGGCATCCACAAATGTGACGAGTTTTCAGTGTAGGGCCTAGAGGTTCAGAAAAAGAAGTAAGGTCTCTGGTATAGCTGGTTCAGGGAGGCACAGAACTTGACCCTGGAGTCAGACTGCTTGTCTCTGCATCCTGTCCCCATCACATGTTGGCAGGGTCATTTCTGCCACGTGCCTTCATTTCCTTGTGCCTCAGTGTCATACTTTGCGAGTGATGGTGATGATGCGAACACCTAACTTGTAGGCTTGCTGTAAGGATGGACTAATACATGCATGTGAAGTGCTTAAAATAGTACCAGGCACATGGTAAGTTCTTGAATATCAATTATGCTATCAATACTAAAGAAATATCAGCTATTAGTAGGGGTTGGAATGGGAACAAGGAAAGTGTGGAAAATGCAAGGAGGAAGAGAGAATGTTCTAGGTGCCTTGGCAGCAGAGGAGGAGCACAGACAGGGTGTTGTGTGACGCGGGGGCTTTCTGAGACTGGAAGCCCATTGAGATGTTCCCAGTGTTGGGAATCACTGTGTAAGGAGTTTTAAGGGACGTATCGGATGCTGTTCTGTTGTCAGTCGGCTTTTAATAACTCCTCTGCCACCCCCAGATAACCTCATTCCCCAACACACACACTTTACTCCCCAAAGTTAAGTAAGACTCTGCCGTAAATAGTGATGTTTGTTGACTAGTTGCTTGGGGGAGCCCAGCGAAAGGGCTGAGTTCCATGTTTAGGTGGCTGTGGTGTGATGTGGTCGGATCGGGTCCTGGACATGAGGCTCCAGGGAGATGGAGAACTCAGCAGAAGCATTGTCACAGAGAGAGACACCCCGAGAAACTCAGGGGAGACTCGCAAGCGGGAGATGCTGAGGATTTCACTGTCTGTGGGGTGGGGTTCTCGGTGCTCTTGCTCTCGCGAGGAGACCCAGCAAGGGTGGCGATTTGGCTGATGCGGATTCTAGCTTCCTCTGGGTAACTGAGTTCCTGCTCCTCAGCCCAGCGCAGAGGCTTTGGTCCTGTCATCTAGGGCCACACTTCCTGCAAATTCGTGCCTCTTAGCTTGCTCCTTCAAATCCGGCCTGCCCATTTTATTTTAAGAAAAAAATTCCTGTGCAATTTTTGGAGTGTTTTAGACATACGGTCAATCTAGTCTTCACAATCGGTCTTCGGGTCCTATTGTAGTATCTTCATTTTTATAGATGAGTCAGCAGAGGCTCAACAAAGCAAAGTAACCTGAACAAAATTACACAGTGAGTGAACAATGAAATTGGTATTTACACACAGGGCTGCTAAGTTTCAGAGCCCACATTATGGTTGCTGCCTCCTGACACTCATATTCACCATACAAATCCACAAGTCACTTGGGGGCACGATCTGGATCTTATACACTCTTGATGTCACATAATACCTTGTGCAGATATGTGCTTAATGAATGTATATGGGAGAATGGAAGAATGAAGGGAAGAAGAAAGGAAGGAAAGAAGGAAAGATACCAAGTGGTATCTTGAATGCTATTGATCTGAACAAATGAGAAGAACACACCTACACTGAATTATCTTGATGCATTTCTGGTTTCCGTCTTCCTTTTGCATGAGGAACTGTGAACAGATTGATTTAGAATGGTCTGTGTTGGTCTGCAAGTTAGCATGAGTTATGAAGAGTTAATGCAAAGTTTAATAAATAAATTTATTTCCACCGCTTGCACAGAAGTGAATGAACTTAGAAATAAGATTTGCACAGTGCAGATCATTCCAGATACCCGTGGCTAACGAGGTGTGAGAATTGACTGAAGAGTTACTGTATACATATTAACATTGTGCATTGTTTTACTTCATCTAGTTGTCATTTACTGATTTTAGAAGTGAAATGGAATCACTTGACTTTCAAGATCTATAGCACTCTAGTTTATTTAAATAATAGATCATTGGCTTTGTAGCTTTTTTCCCCTTATGGTTTCTACCCAGCTTACTGCCAAGAATGGGTTAGAAGGGCGTAATGGTGGCGTTTGACATGTGCTTTGCAGAATGAGCTCTCTGGAGCTCAGAGAAACAGCCTAGAGTGACTGCAACACAGCATGACGGATCGGCTCTCTGCATTAGGAGGTGCACTTTGCCTTGTGATTTCATAACAAGAATGCTTTGCACTTGCAAATGTCCATCTGGGGATCCATATTTTACAAATATCCACTCCATCTCCCTGCACCCCTGGGACTGAGGGGTGGCTCCCGAGGTAAGCAGGACATTGCGTGTTGACACCGCGTGGTGCTTGGGCTACTCCACAGAGGCCTTCTGCTGACTTCAACGGGAATTCGAGGCATGGTGGGAAAATTGGACCTAATACTACTATTTCGTTTTTAAAAGCCCCTTTTCTAAGGTGCTTAACTATAAAGTGCTTTGCCTATTATATATTCCCATAAGCTAAAACATGTGGAAATGCAGGAGTTTACAAGCAGGAGTTATAGGCTATAATGGTGCCCTTTAACTTTGCAGGGTCCCATTGTCAGGCGAAGGGACAAAAAATGCCACTTTCAAAATGACCTTGAAAGCCCAAAATGCTGCGTAGGGATTTGACAGTGGTGGTGAGAAAATGGAGTGAGGTTAAGTGACTTGCAAAAGAGCCTAAAGGAGCAGCCCCCCCATAGGCTCGCAAGTATATGTGGATAGACAGTGGGTGCGTATGGAAGGTGGGGGTGATGTTTCTGGGCCCTTGATAGAGAAATGCAGGCTTGCTCCTGCCTACGGATGAAGCATCTCCTTTCCTGAGTGGGTTGCTTCTAGGGTGGTTTCTAAAACAGAGATGCTATTGGGGCCCTTAGTATTTGGGTGTTTTTATGAGCAGTTGTTGCTTTCTTGTGATGGACAAAGGTCCACAGCATTGGTCAGCTGGACATTAACATAACCCTGTAGCCCCCACTTCATGGTACCTTATACTGTGTGGATTATGCCCTTGTCCAATCATTCACTCCCCATTCATTTCCTGTCACGCTGGGCTCCCGCTTGGCGTCAGGCTATTCCAATACCTGGCTCACCACACCATCCCACAGTGGACTGGCCACTTAGTGGTTTGAAAAAACTCATCTTCCTCATGGGACCTGTTGCAGGAATGAGTATGCAGGCACTTTGGTTTGGGTTTGCGTACCTCCTTTCCCTCTGTGGAGCCTCCTTCTCTTCTTCATACTTTCTCCGGGTATTCAGGTTCCTTTAACTCCAAAGTCGTTTCCTTTTCCTGGCTGGGACAACACACCACAACCTGCTCCTGGCCTCCTCCCTTTCCAGAATGTCTTCTTGGCCTGATGTTGCCTTCCCTAAGGTCACACCACCCTTCAGTGGCAGTGAGTAGCATGAGGATCACGAGATAAGCCAATGCCCACCATGTTTTCATTTTTTAATACAGTCCCTCCTTAGTAATGCAAATCCCAAGAGGAGAGCTGCCACGTGGAATTGAAACCTATAAAAATGCTTTTAGTTATTTTAAAAATAAAGTTTATTCATTTAGAAAGTCATAAATATTAATTTGAATTGTGTTCTAAAATTCTCTCAGTTTTTGACCCTCAGGGCATGAGAAACTGTAGGCAGATGGGGAGACCCGTGCCGGTGGGGCTCACTGTCTTTCTTAGGTACTTAGGTACCAAACCCAGGCACCTTCTTTCCATTTTGCAGTCTCAGGGAATTTCAGTCCCATCATTCTTTGCCTCCCAAATCGTCTTCCTCTCCTGACTCACTGTGAGATACTTAACATTAATTTCCAATGGATTTATGTTTTTACAAAGTTGACTTCAGCTGCTTGTCAACTAGCAAAAATGCCGGAGGCAAGGAGTTACAAAGCTGGCTGCCTGCTTAAAAAGAGGGAAAAAAGAAAAATATGGAGTGAAACAAGCACACAATACTCTTTAATAAATTGCCTTGACATATCTGTTTTTTTTTTCCACCAGTCTGATACCAGTTGCTTTCTTGTATTACTGTAAAGTTTTAAAAGTACAAGTAAAAAAAAAATGACACTCATCAATATTCTTACTATTAAAGTAGTAGTTTAATGGTATAATTTAGATTGATGAATGGATGGGTACATGGATAGTTATTTTTACATAAATGGGATTACATTATAGATGCAACTTTAATGAAAATTATCAAATTTAATTTTACTCAAAGATGGGAAAACACTAAAGTAAAAGGAAGGAAACGAACTACAAAAATGATTCTTTACTGTTAACAATATTATTATAGTTACTAAAAGATCACCTTATGTTCAACCAAGGAGATTTGGAAAAATCTTAAGAAGTTAGGATCATTAAAAAAACAGTTGTTTTAATTTGAGACAATATAGACTGAATCCTTGTTCTGAAAGGAAGAGAACATCAGCAATTTTTCACTTCTTCTCATTCTCTTCACATCCTGACATATGTATATTTTTAGATATACCATTATTCTTACATTATTCAAATCTCTAACATTCACATTCTGTAGTGTGGCTACAGCATTCTTATGTAGCTTAATATTCATCCTTCCACCGTTTTCTCTATTCTTGGCTTCCTTATTTTCAGTTTATTTCTGGATTGTTTGAATTTGATAGTCAAGTAGTTCTTTTAATAGCAGCTCCTGTGTACTGCACTTCTTGATTTTTTTTTTTAATAATGTCTGCCTGTTTTCTTCATCTTTGAATAACATCCTGGACTGGCAGAGTTTTCTTGCTATCATACTTTATTTCCCTTGGACTTTTGTGGACTTTGCTCCATTGTTTTGGATGGAGTCTTGTCTGTTACTCTAGGGAAGGACTGAGGCTTGAGTGATTTTTTTTTTCCATTTTTCTGAATAATTTGCCTTCATTGCTTGGATATCTGAAGCATTCCTTAGTATTCACATAGTTCAACAGCCTAACTAGCATATAGCTTGGTGCCAAACATTCTATATCACGTTTTTCCAAAACACAGTATTCTTTTCAATAAGTAGATTATCACCTTCATTTTAAGGAATTTTAGTTTGTATTACATCTCTCAATATGTCTTCTTTTCTTGGGTGAGTTCTTTAATTTAGGGATACACAGAATCTTTATGTTGGATTGCTTTTTTCTTCCAGTGATATTAGTGTTAATCAAATCGCTTTAATATCTTTTTTCCCATCTGCAGTTATCATATAATAATTATCTCAAACTTTTCCTTTTATGTCAGTAATTCTATTTTCAGCAGTATTTTGCTTGTTCTTAAGTTATTTACTTAAACCTGTGATAATGCCATTTTGTCCCTCAAATTTTTCTTGAATCTGCAAACTCTATTTTTGTCATATCCTGTTATTTTGTTACCTAATTATAAGTTTTTGTTTATTATATTCATATTCTATATATAGCATCAAGTAATTATGAGTGAATCCCTTTGTTTCTTGATTTATGTGTTCTTCTAAATTGTGCAGGGTTTTTTTTTTCATGTTTTTGTGTTTGCTGTTATTTGTTTGGAGCTAAGCTGCTTTTTTAAAAATCTTGTTTATGCTTGAAACACTCTGCCTGGAGCTTCTCTTTGCTCTGATATATTATATGATGGGTAATGCCTGACTTTCTTCCCCCTATATCTGACTTATTGTGTGAGAAAATGAGAAAGGAAGGAGGCAAGAGCATCTTGGTGCTTGCTCAGTCTTTGTTAGAATATCTGGGTTCAGTTCTTTCTTTTAAAATTTTGTTAAATGTCCTAAATTAGATATCTAATCAGGTCTTAGATATGATACAGGTTTAGCTACAAAGGACAAAACAGCAGTGATTTAAATGACATAGGAATTCATCTTTCTCCTGTGTAACTGTTTGAACGTGATCGGTTTAGGTTGGCAACACAGACTTGGTGACAGCTCTGTAGTGTCAGGGATCCCACATTGCTCTATCGGACTGTCTGTCAGGCTTTTCCATGCACTATAGTGGCACTCAGCTCCTACTGTCATGTCCACATTTACTCAGTGCAAAGGGAAGAACAGGAAGGAAAGGGCATGATCTCTTTTTTTAAAGACAGGAACCTGAGTTTCAAGCATCACTTCTCCCACGTGATTGGTTAAAACATAGTCACGTGGCCACACAGTGGCTGGTGAGAGATGTTGGGAAATGTAGTCTTTATTCTGGGCAGTTATGTGTGCAGGTGAATTTGAGGATTCAGTTATTAAAGGGAGAAATTGGAGAACCAGACTGCTCTGCCTCCCCGCGTTTCCCTGCGCCTCGTGGTGGGATGTAGCTCATTCCCAGGGTGGAGAAGGCTTGGCCTTCAAATGGCTTCCCCACTTCAGAGAGCTTCATGGTGCCTCCTCCCGCTCCATCAGGTTTTCCCAGAAGTTTCCCACTTCTCGGCCAGGAAAGGGAAAGGATGAAGGCGTCCTTTCAGTTAGAGTAACTCAATTTGGCACCATCCCTGTGGATCCACCATCCCTGTGGATCTTGGGAGTTCTTTGACCAATCCTCAGGTGTCCCTTTGAGTGACAGAATCAGGTGAGAACCCAGACGGTGCTGCACCTCCCTGCTCCAGAGTTTTCTGTCTCTGTGATTTTAGGTCATTTGAAGTTTACGAAAGCAGATTGTAGCCATTTACCTGTTTGAGTTGCCTTTGGGTGATTATTTTTGCTAGCTTTTGCTATTTTAATCTCATGTTCATAGTTACCAGGAGAGGAAAAATTTGTGATGCAGGGTTTTTTTTTAAATTACTATTCTTCTCTATTTTCTCTTTACCGTTGATAAGCCCCTCTTGGTGTTTCCTATCTCCCACTTTGCTTACTTTTCTCCACTGCATTTATGAGAAGCAGTTTTATTTCATTATTTTAACTCGAAAGTCTCATAGTCTATCTTACTCTTTTTCTGTATTTTCTCAACATTTCCATTCTGCTACTGTACTTGTTTCATTTTACATTTTTTTGGCTCTACTACACTTTTATTATGCTTAAAGTATCATTTTCTTATAAATTCTTGGGGAAAGGGAAATACTAGTTTGTGTTTAATCTGTCTTTTTTGAATCAGAAGCAGGGTCAGAGATAAGTTTTTGGAGGCCTTTCAGTAATCCTCAAATAATACCACTTGGGGAGATGTCTGCCTCCCTTAAGTGAGCCTGTGGGTGGCCCAGTTATGTGCCTAAAATTTAGCCCTAATGTTGGCATCCCACAGAGCTAACCTTATATGCCATTTTCAAGGTGATATCCAGAAAGTTCGTCTTCCCACAGTTGCTGGGAGATGGGCTATAAGACCATGAGTCATGTTGCACTTAATAAATTCTGTGTGATGAGGATGTTGCTATTGGGTAGAGACAAGAAAAGGAGAAATGTAGGCAGAAGGATTGTTTGTCTTTGTGGAAGAGATAAATATTGGTGTCATCCTGTTATAGAGAAATTCCAGAACAAGTGGGGTGTAAAAGAAATTTCTTTTAAGAAAAAGACCCTAACACTCTAATCTTCAAGTTCTTGCTCCAAAGGAAGGATCTCCTGGTAAGTTAAACCTGCCCCCAACTTTGTCTCCCAATTTCCCATTTCCATTGAGGTTCTCTTATTCCAGCCTCTCACTATGGCTTCTTTATTTTTTTAAAAAATTATTTAGCATCTACTGTGTATCAGGTACTATTTATTCTATGTGTTGTAGATACTACACTGAGCTAAACAGATGAAAACCACTGCCCTGTGGAATTTGCATTCTGTTATATTAGTGTAGATGGATAATAAGTAAGTAAAGTATATAATGTACTAAAAGATGCTAAATTCTATGGAAAGGGATAAAATAGGGAGTGGAGATAGGAAATACTGTGGATAGGAAGATGGTTCCTGATATTACTTGACTTCCTTTCTTGTGTTTTGTCCCACATGTGAACACAAACCTTTTTCCTCTCTCTCATTTGGATAGCTGAGATGCATGGGGACTTTAAAAACTACTGCATATTACTAAAATTAACAAATACTAGAATTAAGGGAAATTCAAGTGGAAATACATGAACACATATGAGAAGTGTAAAAGTTTGCTCCCAGGACTCACAGCCTGTCCCATTTCACGTTCTGCTTCCTAAGATCTTTTTCCTCTGCACACAAAGGGCTTAGATAATTCCACAGGCCCTTAGCCCAGGTTCCTCACTTCTCCTCTCCTGACCTGCTTCCACGAGAGGATGCCCCCACACAATCCAGCACAAAGAGTCTCATCTTTGACACGAGCCATCTCATCTCACTTGACATCTTGTTTGACTGCGGCCTCGAAGTTATGGTTGGTTTCCAGTCTGAGAAGCACCTCACTTCCCTCTGTGACAGGCAGGGTGAATGATCTCACCTGCCTTCTGCAGCGGGAGGGTGGCTTTGCCCTTGAAAGTTGTGGCAGAGACTCCACCTGCCCACTGAATACACATGCGCTCTCTGACTTTTCTCAGAACTCTTGAAATTTGGCAGGGCTTGTGTCAACTCTAGGCTGTCACATCTAAGAGGCAGTGAAGAACTTTCTAGTTCTCTGTTGTACAAGGTCTAGAATCCACGTGTTCTGGTTAGTACGGCAGCAAGAGGCAACCAGCCTGGAGCCTTGAATCACTACATGGAGCAGAGCTGTCCTGCAGAGCTCCAGACCCACAGTCGAATTTGTGTGAGCAAAAAACACACCTTGATGACTTTATTCACTAACATTTGGGAGTTTATTTCTCACCACAGGACAGCCTAGCCTGACCTGACTGATACCAGGCCTAAGCAAAGTGAGATTGTAGCACAATGCGTTCCAAAGTGTGCCCATAACAAGAAGACGATTCCTTCACACTGAGGAGGGAGCATAGGGTAGCTGTTTAGAATTACAAGCTTTGTGTTAGATAGATGTATATTTCAATCTGGAAAATGCCCCTTACTAACTAGTTGTGTGACATTAGCTACACTTCTTAGCCTCTCTGAACCTCAATTTTTGCATCCCCAAATCATGGGGTAGTTTTAAGGATTAATCAAAACATCTAGTAAAGTCTGGTACACGGTAAGCATTCAGAAAGTTACAGCAGCTATGATGTTAAGGAGTAAGAAATGTATGCAGAGGAGATTCAACAAGGTGCTCACTGATGAGCTGAAACACACATATCTAATGTAGTAGCTCTGTGTGCTTAGAGACCAGGGAAGAGAGCAAACTGCTGCCACTCTAGGGATGTCCCCAACCACCCACACCTTCCAATAGGTAGATGAAATTAAATAGATGATTTATTATTATTTATTATTTGAACGACAGAAAGTGTATTTCTTCTGACAACTAAAAGGAATTTAGGTGATTTTAATATAAATAACATTAAAAGTTGACCCAAGAAAAATTACATTTCAGACCCTAGAAATAAGTTTCTTTTAAAGGGAGGGCTTGAATCACAGCAGCATTGCAAAAGATCTGAGGACAACGATCGAATGTGCTTTAAATATAGCACATATGCAAAGTCAAAAAGCAATTTAATCAATGCTGAAAATTCTCAGAAGTTGGACAAAATTAGAGAGATGCGATAGCCCTTATAGGTGATGGAATGGTTTCCCAGCAGGGTTGCGTCAGGATTGTAGGCGCTGTCAGCATTGTGTCTCTGAAAAGTGAGGTTGGAGCCTTGGAGAAAGGGCGTGGAATTGGCTCATGTCAAAGATGATGGGGTGGGATATGCCCAGATCCCTGGGACAGATACCTGCTCTCCGTTAGGTGAGTCATTGTCTCGTTCAAGCTGCACACAGGCAGGGCTCAGAAACACCACCCAGGACAGCAAGTCCCTTCCCAACCCAACACACTGCGAGAGCAAGCGACTTTCCAACTCCATTCACGGGGCAGTGATAAAATTAGGTTATTGGCTATGAATATTTTACATCTGTTGAATGCCTAGATTATAATAGGACCATTACATTCAGATGTGGGGATAATTTTTCTCTGCAGAAAACCCCTCTTTTGGGAGTCACTGTTTGACTGCGAAGCTCTATTACATGATACTTTCTCACTTATTTGCAATAAGGACCCCAAGGGACGAGATTAGAAATCATCAAAGAAAGATTAAATAGGGTTCAGCCTGGTTTTACCACTTGGGATTTTCACATCTTTGGAAAGTAGTAAACTGTGTGTGCTGGATAAGGCGACTTCTTTTGAATAGAGGATTTGGTTCTTCGCATACTGCTACGTGCTTCCTTTTCTCCACCGGCTGCACTGTGATAAGGAAAGGAGCATTTGCTATGCTTCTGTGGCACTTAAAATTTTTTAATCCAGCAAATTGCTACAACGGCAGTCTCTCCTCTGTGTCAGAAAAGCCCATGTTTACGCCCCTCGCGTGCAATCAGGCAGGCTGGCTGCAAGTGCTCCTGGGTTGAGTGAGTGAGGCTTTAAATTTATTCATTTTCCTTTTTCCTTTTCCAAGCTGCACTGTGCTCGAGCTCTTCTGAAAGAGCTTTGTGAAACCTGCCGGGATGTTTTCCCTGCTCTCTGAGTGTTCAGAAGCTGTCGTGGGAAGCAGTAGAGACTGTCACACGCCTGGCTCGGGGCAGCCGCAGACCACCTTGGTGCTGCGTGAACCCGAGTGTGACGACGGGTCATCCGGGGATCTTGCTGAAATGCCTCGGCAGGTCTGGGATGCAAGCTGGGATTCTGCATTTCCGTAAGGCTTCTGGGCGATGCTGCCACTACTGCCGCCTCATGGGACACACCTGGAGTAGTAGGGCCCGTGAGAACACCTCGCAAGGTCATGTGTGACTATGTTGGCGTAACAGAGGGGGATGACACCAGACACATCCCAGACACATCGCTCAACCTTCTGAGCTTCACATGGCTCATTTACAAAGTGGAATAATTACAAAACCTACCCCTGTGAAAACAGCTAATATTCTCAGTGAAAAGAAGTTCAGTGCCGTCACCATAGAAGATTCCCCTACTCTTCCTCTCCTGCCGTGATAGGCTCAGTTCACAGGCCCTTGACTGCTGGCTAAGAAGGTACATGTATGTGCTAATGTGATGTTCGCATCTGTATCATCTTGAGAAGTTTCTCTGGAACATTTGGGGGGAAAAGTCAGTTATCATCCTGGTCTCACGTGCTTCTTGGTGTTAAATTCTATTCAGTTTGAGGCTCCCTCTGTTCAGGTTTCTCAATCCCCAAGTTTGAATTCTGCTTAAGATCCCTTAGTGGATATAGTTTTAGGGAAATAGAGCTCATTATTGGCAGAACTGTTTTTTAATGCAACACAAAACAGTTATAATTACCAGTGGGAAGCAGAACCATTATAGGACCAGAAGCATTATGGACTGTCTATTTGGGTTGCATAAAGATACGGTGCAATTCAGCCCAAGTGGCAATGAATATGTTATCAGGGAAGACAGGAGAGAGAACAGTAAATAATTTTCATGTTTGAAGCTAAATATTTCAATCTTGAATGTGGGAAGTATTGTACAGTGATTCAGCTTATTAAACCTAGTGAGAAAAGCCTAGCTTAGCCCCTAACTAGGGCTATGAAAGGGGTGAAAAGCATCTATGTTCAAGGTCTTCAGCAAAGTGATTCCTGGCTTTGTCTCTATGTTGGATTCTTTTCTCTATGCAGAGAGACCTGAAAAATCTGCTCATTTGGGAAAATTTTCTGTTCTTGGTTAATCTTGCAAAAGGCAAAAAGGCCTAAGCGTCCAGAAAAAAGCAGGAAGTAGAGGCAATACTGATTCACTGAGAACGCGTGTCCAAAGTCGCCTACTTAGGGGGCCCCTGTGCTTTCAGGAATAGGTTTTCCTACACTCGGAGGAAGGTAGCGGAAGAACTGTGGCTCTGTGGCTAACAGGGATTAGGCCAGGCCAATTTTGCTGTACTAAGTTTTCTAAAGGCCCCTCCTCGGCATGCTTGGGCTCAACATTTCTGCTGTGTTTGTTGCTGTTTATAGTTTTTCTATTATTTTGATCACAGATAGAATAGAAAATTTCCCAAGAATTATCATACGAAATAGCCAGTTGTAACGCCATGTTCAATTTTGCCCTTTACCTAAATGTAGCTTAAGAAGTGCATGAATGAACACTGCCGGATTTATGACCTATTTTCTACCTAAACAAACTTACCAACAGTAATTTGTGAATATCATTAAAAAAAAAAAAAAGCTTAACCAAATGGAATACAGAACACTTGACACACAATTTGGGATTAAAAAAAAATTTCCATATGTAAGGCCAAATTCCATATTCCTTATCTTGGCAGTGTCTAATTTGGGTCGATATTCTGGTTTCAGGAAATGTCTTCTTAATCTCTCCTTGTGAAGATATTTTTAACAGAGAACTTTAAAAAATCTTGAAAGTTATTGGATGGTGAGATAATACCCACTTCTTTAACAACAACAGAGCTGACATAATAAAAGCCATCAGGTTTGGGATATTTTATGAAAATGTTTAATTCAACTGTTTCTTTGGAATGTAGTAGTCATAGTTTGGAATTTAAGTTACAGTTCAGTTCTATGTGGTTTTTATGTTACTCAGTGTCTGAGAATACAAATGTCATTTAAAGTTAAGGCTTCGCTGTTCATTTTGAAACAACAATTTACAAGTGTCATATTGTCATAGAAAATAAAAATTTCTGTAAAAAAAAATCTGCACAAAATCTTACGATGGTACAAAACATGAAGCAATAATATACCAGTAAAATGAAAACATTTTACTACAGAAAGTTTTATAGATTTCAATAAAGAAAAAATACGTTATTTTATACCTTTAAAAATTACAAAACAATCTAAAACAATATAAACTGAACATTTTGTAACACTGCCTTTACAAATTAATAACTTTATAAACATATAATTTTTAAATATATTTATCAGTGCAAGATATTTTAAAATTTAAAGTTGCAGTATCATTTTTCCTTGGCTGAGGATAACTTTAAGTCTGTTTACCTTAAAAGAAAAAAAATCAAATCTTCCTTAGTGCTTTCCTTGTGGCGTGATTATAACAACTAAATGAACGCCTCTGGGGACAAAAAACTATTCTTCTTTCAAGGGGATCAATACTTTCCCGGAAACAAAGGCATTCTCAATCCAATTTAACCAAGATGAATGGACTGTTCCGTGTAGGATGCAAATGTGACTCCCAACAAATGTATCTGAGTGAGACCTATAGCAAATGTGGGAAAGGAGGAAGATGTAAAAAAAATCTCACGTACAACACGTCATGACAAAAATACACCCAAAACAACCAAAGCTTCTTTGGGTTAATTCATATACTGCCTGATAAGATATTCACTCCTCTGTGCTGTTAGAGGCTTAGGTCTTGCCAGCCTCAAGGCAGGCTTATTCTTTGTGAGCTGCTGGAACTTTCTAGAATGGAAGTTTCTAGAAGCATTCATTCAAGTATATTTTTTTCAGGGTTGCCGTTGAATGGATTTTTAAAAACATTTGTTTTGACTTTACCTGCTTCTCCCACTCCTATCTTAAAATACTTCACCCCTCCCGACCCCGCATCAGGATTTATAGTTTCTTTCTTAACTTCCTTGCACTCCCCTTTGTCTGACTCAACATCAAAACAAGAAGGTTCTCATGGGTCATTTTTGCATATTTGGATGTAAAAAAAAATCTCATGTTTTCAGATATTTGGAAAATTTTATTCAATCTTTTCTTTGGGTCTCATTTGAAAGCCAATTCATATTATTTCTTCCCTCAACTTACCATTATTTCTGTTAAATGCAAACGTTTCTATGGAAGATCATTTTGATCAGAAAAGACTGACAAACCGGCTTCAGGAAAAAAGATACTGTCACTTTAACCAGTTAACAAGAAAACCAAAGTTAGACTTTGGAGGGCAAAGTTAGGAATTTCCCTTATTTATTTATTCTTAAACATAAAGTCTAGTAAAATTGTTTGCCATTCCCAGCAGGTTAAAGCTGCAAGTTTCTTTTCTGGACAATGGCAAATGCTTAAATTCTAAGAGAGGAAAAAAAGACAGAGCAATAGGAGAGAAAGAGAAAGAGTTTACATTTGAAAATACATTCCATATGAAAGAACAATAAAGAGAGCATATCGCAGCTTTATACAAAAGGGTCAAGAGACATGAAATTGAACTACAGAAAAAGCAGAACGATTAAGCCACATTGCCAAATCTTCAGAGCCCTTGCCTTCCCGGGGGGTTGACGTCTCACACTAAAATATACTTTCTTCTTAGTCAGTGGGCCACCAGGGTTTGATTAAAGAGGAGGGCTTTCACCAGCCAGAAACAGAGTGGGTTGTCAATGTAACACAATGGACCAGTACAAACAAAAAGGCACTTGAGGGGACATAGACTAGCCAGTGCCAAGGATTTTTGCTGTTGTTGCGGTTGGCAGCTATACACCCAGTTGCCAGCAGTGTTTGGTGATGGCACAGTTTTCTGTATGGAGTTCACAAGCACGAGGTTGAGTACAACACTGGAAAAACATCAAGAAAATCTGACAGTATTGCTTCGTAAACAGAGCTGACACACTATACCGGTACTGGGGCTACAGTACTTTTAAAAGAAAAACACCCTAATCCTCCTTTGCCTATGCACGACGCGGGCAACTATACACAAGGACAGCTTCGGAAGTCCATCGAAACGCAGTTATTCGAATAGATTCTGGGCACTGGGCTACAGGTAGCACGTCCGTCAAAAGGGCCCCACTCAATACACTTGGTGCCAGCATCTTGGATTTTGCACAGTTTCCGAAAAGAATCCATAAAAGGAAGGAGGAGGAGGAGAGAGAGAGAAACAGAGAGAAGGGAAGGAGGAAGCCGAAACGAATGAAGTCGATCATACTTGGTCTCAACACCAGCATCTGATGATTCAAATTAAACCAACAGGAGAAAAGCTGACTGTACATGATTCCGATTGTTAACACAGCGCACTTGTCCATGTCTGTCGGTCACACTCATTGAAGCTCCTGAGAAAAGCCTGGCTCAGCGTCACGTACTTCCCAGCCTGTCCCGCGAAAGAAGAGGGACAGTCCCCAGGACACGCACGCCACGTCCTTCCACCTCAGTTCTCCGATGACGGGTCTTTCCATCTCTGTCTGCCTTCATGCCTCCGAGTAAGTATTTTGTGTGTTCAGTTTGTCTTTTTTCAACTTCACGCCGTCCACGAGTTCGAAGTTATAGTTCTCCAGGGCGGACAAGTTTCTTTCTGACATCCCGTTGTGCCAGCAGGCACAGTACAGCACGACCCCGCAGACGGCACCCAGGAGCACGCCCAGGGCGCTCATGGCTATAATGGTGATGAGGATGGGGTCCAAGGTCTTCAGCACGTTGCCCGGCTTCCTGGAGATGTTCTTGTCGCCTTCCCCCTCGCCCTCGTATCCTGGGGTGCTCCCTACAGAGGAAAACCACATCGGCTGCGTGAGCACCATGGATGGACCAAATGAAAGCAGGCAGGAAATCAGAGAGAAAGAAAAGAAAAAGGAGCAAATCACATGCCCCAGCTTTGCATGTCGTGTTAGATGCATGGTTGGGGTTAGGGGTCTGGGAGGGCGTCAGCACGTGGGCGCTGGGATTCTGACACATCTGTGGGCTCACGGAACCAACTGATTCTGGTGAGCAGTGAGGGTTTGTGTCCTCACGGAATTCAGAGTCCACCCAGCCTCCGTCTGTGCTAGATTGTAATGTGTGTTTATAGTCCTTGGCCAGATAGGCGGCCATTAAGCTTTGCAAAAACGCTTAGTTTTGCATTTGTCTTGCAGTGGGGGCGGGAGGAGGCTTGAGCCTCCCCTGTGCATGTGCCTGACCCTCCAACCGGGCAAGAGGAAACCTTCAGAGCTGCCCGTCTGTGCGTGCCGATTCCAATGTCTGGCGTGGTTTACACGAGTGTAAACAGTGTAAAAGGGTCAAAGTGAAGTGGTTTCAGTGAGGAAGGGGAGGGCTTTCAAAGCAAGCGAATGCTTGCTGCTGGTATGGACACAGGGTTAGGCTCCGATTGGGAAACTGTGTCTTTGCCACGCTGAAGAGAAGACATTTAATAAGCAGCCCCTGGTAGTTTAACCAGAGACGGTCACACTGCTCTGCAGCTTGGTCCCTGGGGACGTGTTTTCTTCAGAGTGGAACACGCGAAATTATTAACATGGGAGCTTTGAGCCTAATTACCTGGTACTAGGAATGGGATGGAAATGTTAATGCGCAACATGCCTGGTGTTTACTTAATGGTGTTCTCATGCACAGAGATTCCCATCAAAGAAAACTAAAAATATGAGATGCAAGTCCCCGAGCAGGGGAGGACAAGCCTCGGGGCATATTAATAGTCTCTCCCTGGATGAAATATTGTTTTGAAACAATCTCTAATAAAGTTTACATTTCTGTGTGGACTTTTTAATGTGTTACTATAACTCACAGCATAGTGCCCTATTTATCTGTCTCTATCGAGTCCACGTCTGGCTGTATGGTAGGATCCTGTTTCTAATGGCAACAGATGCTGGTGCACATTGATGACTTGGGTGCAGTATTACCCACTTGGGCAACCCGCAGTGCTGCCCGGGAGGTATGGAAACTTCTGGGAATAAAATAACACCAGTCAAGGCCTAGCTCTGATCCATGGTCTTGCATCTGATCACAGCAGTGGTCAACAAAAACGCACATTTTAGAGTTAATCGGGCTAATGTCTGAGGCTACTACCTGATTAGCTGTGCTACTTACGTCTCAGTCTCATCATCTGTGAAATGGGGAAAAATATACCCCAAGGAGCTGTCATGAGGCTTAAATAAGGTACGTAAAGTACTTGGAACATAGTCAATAAACCCTTATCACCCCCCACCACAAAGCCAGGTGTCCAGTAGAAGAGGATGGGCAAAGATGGATCAAATGCAACAAATTACCACGGAAATTGGGCTCTACTCTCATAAAAGAGACTATCTGGTCTTGAACTCCTGACCTCAAATGATCCTCTCGCCTCGGCCTCTGAGAGTGCTAGGATTATAGGCGTGAGCCACCGTGCTCGGCCAAGATCCTATCTGCATATCAACCAGACACAAAAACTTGGGCTGGTTTCCAATAGTTTGCACTAGTTTTCTGTTTCTGTAGTCACAGAGGCTCCCAAAGTCCTAAGGGCACCTTTGAAGAGGACACACTGTGACAATAATCCAATCCACAGCATTGACTCAGGGCCACAAGCATGGGTGTTCATTTTATCTGAACTGTCTCTGATACACCAGTGTATTAGAGTTCCAGAAAATTTCTTCATAAACATAATGAAAGCCATAGTCAAATTAAAAAAAAAAATTGTTCAGCAAGACAAATTTACCTGTTTCATCAATTTTAATTTCTGTGTTCTTTTTATCCAGGTCTGCCGGTTCTGACAAGTCAAACAAAATTGAAAGAGATATTTGAACTGCCAGCAAAATACAATACACACAAATGCCAGAAACCCTCGTGCATACGCATCCCTGCTGTGCTTCCTTTGGCTCTTTCCGCACAATCTGAACCCACCAAGTAACTGCAGAGCAATCATCAGGGCCAATGTTAAATGACCAGGAAATTGGTGCCATGAGGTCATGACACTCCCTTTAAGGCATCACATCTAAACCCAGGTAGCGCTGCTGCTAGCAGAGTGTGTTGTTTTAGAAGAGAAGGGTGGAGAGACATGGTTTGGGCGTTTGAAATATGGAAAGAATTTGGTGTAAATAGGGAGCAAGTGGGTTTGTATGTATGGGTACCATCTTGTCGTTTGTAGATCACTGCTTCCTAAGTTTGGTGTGTGTGAGTTTGGTTTCCCAAATAGTATGCTAACTTTTTGGGGCCAAAGTCCATGTCCTGTGTATTACAAAAATAAATAAATAAATAAAACAAAATTCTACAACAGAAGTGGAGTCCCAGTGGCCCTTATGGTACTGAGCACAGGGCAGGAGTTTCTGAGTACTTTGTTCATACCTATATTCTAGCATTTAGAACAGTGTCTCACACATAATAGGTGCTTTAATAAATACTTGTATGAATGAATGAATGACTAATAATTAGTTGAAAATCTTACAGCATCCATGGCTAAATGTTGGTGAATACATGTTTGATGAATCATTATACAATGATCTCAGGCATACTGTTATTGGTAGCAACATAAATAAAGTGTTTTAGTGGAGCCCTTGTCTTGATTTTCCCAGTACAATGCATGGTGGCAACCGCAGCTAAGTGGACAGATCCCATGAAGAGAAAAAGGCTCACAGAGTTATCTTAGCCAGGTACATTCACTGCAGCCCTGGCATGGTGCTTTGCGTATGGTGGGCGGTCAGTTAAAACTTGTTGAACTGAACTGGATTTCACTTCTTTGTTTTAGTTTGTGGAGTTTGTTCTCAACAGCTCAAAAATATCACCATCATCCCTCTCATCTTGGAACAAGAAAGCAGTGATATTACATCCATTGTGTAACTACATGAAATACACATATTAACAGCAGCATAGACTCGAATGTGGGTAATCTGTAAAGCAGTTACACTGAAATATTAAGACTTACTTTTGTGAAGATTTGCTAAGTAGGGTGGCATTAAGCAGATTTCCTTACATAGTGTGATAAAACAGACTTTTATTCACTGCTTTTTTTTTTGCCCAATTTCTTCAATTGATCCCATCAAATTATTGCCACTTTAGGGATCATGTATATTCAATATGCTATACAATAAAAGCTTTGTAAGTTGCCTAAATGACCAAAAACCCATTATAGCCAACAGGCTTCCTTTGTCTTAAATTTGTCCAATAGGCAGATCCCATTTTGTTATAAATAACATCTTATTATGTAATGATATATAACAAAAGTTTAAGTGTAGCAAATGGAGCTTAAGACTAATTACTATGCTATTACACTGCCATTAGTGATGCTATTTGTAATTATATATCAAGAACTAGGGAATATGAATTGGTTTTTCTATGTCATTTATCTACCTAGTACCAGGCCGATAAAGACTAACTCTGAAATACTAGGCAAAGTCTCTGAATTCCATTGATTCTTTTAAGCCATTTCATCTATTTTTAGAGTCAGAAACAGCTACTCATTTGCAATAAAGCAAAGACTTATGTCCTGTATGATTCAATAACAATGTAATCTTAATTAAATTCAGTGTGATCAAAATTTTCAAATGCCTGCTGTTTTTGTTTATACATTCAGATATTTGGAATCATCCAGATGTCTAAGTTTTCCGCTTTTCATCAAAATGTTTTGGTGTGGCACAGATAGCTTGTAAGCATACTCTTTCTTCTTTGCTATGATCTCTGGATTCCACATCATTTATGTAGTTTTATAGGTACCAAGCAGACATTCTAAAGGAACTACGTTAGGTGAGTGATGGAGCTACTCAAGGTAAGTTGGCCTGATTTTATGCCCTGTTTCATCAGAATACACACTTCATATCATGTGCCTAGACCCCACACCGAAATTCTAGGTCTCAATGAGCAAGACAAAGACCATCACATGGAAAGACTCTTGCCCAGGGAAAGAGCTCCATTGGTTTCTACAGCAACTCATACTCACTTGCACAGTCCTCTTGCGAAATGTGGTTATTAATACTAATGTCATCCACAGCAATCCCGCCAAGATTTCCTTTTCCGATTTCGCCCTCAAAAATCACCTAAGAAAACGAGATCATTTTCACAATATTTAAATGCTAGTCCCACATAGCGGTGTTTACAAATGCTTGTTCGGCTCAAGCTACAGCACATGAATTACATTCATCAGATTTTGCATTCATAGAAGCACACACTTCGCTCGTCCATCCACGTTAGCTGCCTGGAGATGGCACACAACTTCTTCCCATCCTCTTTTTATCGTACAAACTTTAAAAAGGGTGCAAAAGCAGCAAATAAATGAAATGATACACGTGACAGCCCAGAAATAGATTACAAAAATGTACTTTCCTCTCTCTCTCTCAGCCAACTGGTTCTATTCCTGTAATCTAGGAGGCTGTGAAATCTGCTACCAGGATGAGCATTGTTGTAGCAATAGCTCAGGGTTGGGAAACACCGCCAATAATTTTTGGAATTAATTCTTGCATCTTACTTGCATGATCTTCAAAATATCATCCCAGTGTTCTTAAAGCCACCGCCCTCCCCAGCCTAGGAAAAGGGGCACACCTGGTACAGTTTCAGAGACTTGTGGAGCAAGACTCGCCCTTCCTTCCAGTGGTCTCCTTGGTGTCCGATGGCCATCCACACCAGCTGGTCATACTCCTCTGGCTTCTGGTAGCGCAGTTTGACCCTCAGTGTGCCGACGTGGGAACCCGACATGTGATACCAGAAGGTCATGCAGTGGGCGGAGTTCTGGGAATAGACCACGGGGCTCACCAGGCGGGCCACTTTGCCTTTCTGATTTTCATCAGCTTGGGAGTAGATAAAGTTGCCATCTCCTGCTGTGACAAAAAACTGTGTTAGGGAGAGTGGCCAGATTTATGATTCTTTCAAGTTCCACTACTCAGAAGTCTCCTGAGCTGAGAGCAGCAAGAAGCCAAATCCTCAGCAGAAAGGGAACAGTGTGCACAGTTGTCGGGGACCTTGTGGCCCTGCTTGAAGCTTCTGCAAATGGACATTTGATTAAGGGAAGGCTGGAAAACAGCACCCATCTGGACACTCCGTATTTGGAACACATTGTCATGTGGACACAGGCTGTGACTCAAATTAGCCTTTGCACCACTGCAGACAGAAGCCCAGTCTGTGCACAGCCTCAACCAAGGATGTCTGACTCTCTAAGAAGAATCCTTATTTCCATGTAACTTTAAGTTCGCTCAGCAGCACCCACGTGAACACAGACATTAAATGGAATTATTGAGATGTACCTTATTCATCACCGCAGCAGTGATGATATTTTGGTCACTATGACTGCTCCACAATAATAAACCTGCAGTTTTTCCTAATAATCTAGCGTGATCTTTTTTTTTTCATTTTTCAAGTTCAGATGATTTTTCCCCTAGTTCATCTGAATGGCTTATAGACTCCTTAAACACACCCGAGAACTTGATCTACCACATGCCCCGCTTTTTCTGTTTGATGTGGCTCCTGGTTTGAGGAGAGGCAAGGGTGTATTGCGGAGGCTCATTAGAACCTGCCACTTTGGCAACGTAGACACTTGCCGAGCTGCAAGAACTTTGTCTTGGCTTTGCTTTTAATTACCCCCAGTGGGAACATTTCCTCCTGCCACCACCTGGTCTAAACACACAACTCATGTTTCACTGTTGGCTCTGCAAATAGAAATCACCTCCTCTAACGCCTCACCTGATTAGGTGCGAATCTGATTCGTGGGCAGCGGGATGTTGTGTTTGCTGCCCAAGAGACTTGTGTGTTTGTATAGGACTTTTTCACTGTGCATATGTGGGTACGTTGTCCTGTCCGCTCACCTGCGTCAACAGCATCCAGGTGGGTGCGGATGTGTTAGCCAGCAGCTTCCTTCCCTTCCTTACCTGGCTGCTTCCATGAGATCCCACCATAACACTCTTATTAAAGCCAAAGGGTGGAATCATAAATGAAGTGTGGAAATAAGCCACGCTCCAGCAGTACGTCTGATACTGGAAGACGTCTCTCGCACTCCCTGCCTTTGCAGAGCGTCCCTGTGACGGAGCCAATGCAGTCACTCCTGAGTTTGTTTCAACCTCCTGATTTACTAAGCCACCCTCACCTGTCTGTGTGATGGAGCCATTTTACCGAGATGAGTCCACCAGGATGGACCGTGAAAAAACATACCTATCTTGCTCCTGTCCGCTAATCTGATGGAAAAAGACTGCAGTTGGCAATGCTGCCGGGAGGAAACACGTGTATCGAGCCCACTTCTTGAGCCCATCTGTTGAGCTTCCTTGAGGCCAGAGAGCAGGTGGTAGAAGGAGAGAACTGGGCATAGGCAGAGGGTAGGGGCTGCCCAAGAATGACTCATGGCCCCTGCCCTGCTGACCTTGTGGTCTTTCAAAGACGTGTTGATGTCTCTCCTCTGCTTAGAATTCTGCAGGGGCCCTTCGCTGCCTTCAGCCTGTTCTCACTTCTTCACCAAGCTCCCAAGGCCACGCATGCTCTGTGTCTCTCTCTGCTTCCCAGAAGGACTCTGTCCAAGCCACACCACTCGAGATCCAGCAAAACAAGCCTAGCTTAGATGGCCTCTGAGACATGACCGCTTTCTCAGTCCCGTCCTATGTCACCTTTTGCCATCCTATCTGGCCTCTGCTATTGGACACCCTCCCCCAACGGCACTGTACTGGCTTCCCACCCACAGCCAGACCGCGAGGTCCTCAAGCCTGGGGACTCCCTCCTTCACACCTGGACCCCCAGTGCTCAACACAGCATCCACCACGCAACAGGGCTCCTCAAGTAACATTTGCTCAGGGGGCCAGGAAAGATGCCAGAGTTCAGGAACCCTCCATAAGGAGGAACATAGATAGTTTCAGTCTTAAGAGGCCCGATACAGAAAACCAAGCATGTGAGATTCCTTGAAATAAACTCAACATTAAGTAGCAGGACATTCTTCCTAGATAATGTTAATTACAAAAAACAAAACAAAACCCTCAATGTCTGGTTTGCAAAGTGTCACCAAATATTACTATAAAAAAGTGCCAACTACTCTCTGATAGGTCTGTGCACAGGAGCTATGGGTGTGTAGGGCACTTTTCATCTAGATTTTTTTTTCCCTGTTAACAAGTTCCTGCCTTTCAGATTCGGGCTCACCCATCTCTCTCAACAAATGATCGTGTTTCTGGAGCTGTGGGGGAGCTCTTTCTAGTCAGAGCTGACCTGGCACTACAGCCCGAGTAAATCTGGGTGGCTGGGAGAACAAAAGAGTCAACCCCTTCTCAAAGAATCACACTTCTCAGCTGGGAATCGAAGACAAGCCCTCCTTTTCTGATACTCCAACACATAAAGCACTGATATTTTCCCTTTCAAGGATTTCATCGCAGTTCTGGGTCAGGAACTCTGTCTTCATTTTCTCAATTAGCACTTTACTTCTGCAAGCCTTTTAGCTTTTGTCTCTGGCTAACATAGCTTTTAACCTCCTTTGAATGTCAGATCCTACTGCGCTATTTTGCTTGACTCTGCATCAATTTTTCCACCATTACCGCCTTCATTTCAGCTAATTGCATTTAGTTAATTTGATGCCATTTCTATGTACAGTGCCACTTACAGTCAAAGTATTTTAAGTTTTCTAAAACTGCTTGTCTTAAGATTCAATTGAAAGTGTCTCAGAATTGAAGGAGTCCAATTTTATCCAATTTCCTTGTCATTCTCATTAGGCGAGGAGGTAGCCGTGGTGGAAGGAGGCCTATTCAACCTATTTAATGGTTACATTCACTGGGAAAAAGAGTGAACCACAAAAAGGAAAAGGCATGAAGTACTCTTGGCCCACTCATCGGCCCACTGACTCACACACCCGGAGCACCAGTGTGGGGAGGATTTAATGAGGTTTCCCAGCATCAGCCAATGCCCCTCTGGGGTACCTTTTGGGAAGCCACTGCTTGAGTAAGCAGTCCTGTGTAAACGAAGTTTGCAGATTGGGCATTTGATGCTTTTTAATGCCATACTTCAAGTTGGGCGATCAAATGACCAGGAGGAAAACAGGATGGGACTGGATAAAAGTTCACTAGAGTGGCTCCCAGCTCCCTCTGTCTCCCAACCCATTCCTCCCCCAACAATTCATCTTAAAAAGAAAATAAGGCAGGAGCGGGACAGGTCGTGAGCTGGGGCATACTGAGGTTTCTACCTGCTCAGCAGAAATGGGCTCAACTTAAAAATCTTTTCCCAAAAGAATAAGAATCCCCACCCTGCCTTTTTCATCTCGGGGCCAAGAAGGAGCAAGTGTTGGATTTGCTTATTGCTTCTTTAGATGTAAAGATGAATGAGATGCCATAATATATACCTGAACTTGCCTGAAAATCATCCAGAGTCAGGGATGAGAGAGACAAAATAAGACTCCTGTGATTTGATAATTGCCGAAGCAGGGTTAGGTACCTACAGGGTTCATTATACTATTTCTTTTCTAGTTTTGAATATGTTTGACATGGCCCATAATAAGAAGTTCAGAAAAAGCACGAGGTAAGTACCGATTCATACATTTTGCTGTTTTCCAGGGAGGCCAATCAGTGGCCAAGTTTAATCAGCATTCATTCCTACTACTTGCACCAAGCTTATCTCTCCTGGGCAAAGAGACCTTGTTAATTCCAGAAAATGAAAGCATGAGTCAAAAAAATATTCACAGGCACCAGAAACCCTCTCCAGTAACACCCTCTCCGATTCAAAGAGAATTTGCAAAGCCCTGGGGCCGCAACAAGCTCTCTGTTACCTGTGTGATCCTGGATGGGTCCTGTTTTGCTGGTCAGCACACTCCACTTGAGTTGCACGTGATTGTCGTGTTCCCAGTGACAGAATGTCTTGTGAGAGCCCCAGCCAAATTCGCAGTTAAAACCATATGTTGGAAACTCTTCCGTGGGTGGAAAGGAAAAATAGAGGCAAGCAGAGAAAGACAAATTTAATCATTTCAGGTCAGAAAGGCCCTTCATTTGTTCATGGAAAGCACGATTTACACAACCTCACATCTGTTCGAAAATTCTGGGAAAGCCACAAAATCCAGGATTACCAGGAAACCAAAAGATGCATGGGGATGTCAAAATGTTTGCAAAATCACATTTAGTAAAGTTTTCTTTCTTTTTTTTTTTTTTTTAGTCCAGCTTTAAAAAGATTATGCACAGCCTGACAAATTGGGTTTCCATAAAATATTCAGGAAAGCTACTTTCCAAAGCATGTATATGACATCTGCCGCATTCTTCCTATTTGCACAATATTTAATATGAAAGGTACTCTGTTCTTGAGGATGAATCATATAAATTGATATCCACTAATGAAAAGAATCTTAATTAGAGCCTGACCTGGGAGCTTCAAAAGTCTGGAAAAGTGAATTGGCAGACTGCCTCGTCCTAGTCCCACCTCAACAGCTGATGCTTTAGTTCTTTAGTGTCAGGGTAGAAATCTCAGAAGCATTTTCCTAAGATGATGATTATTATTTTCTTCTGTGCTTTCTCATCAGGTCAATTAATTTCAATATAAAACTTTTTGCTTTTTTGGTGAATTTCTAAATTTACATATAAATTGTTTGCCCCGCTTAAAATCTCAATGCAAGGTCAGGCAAAGCCAAAGCACATTGAAATAGTGACCTATTTTTATTTTTTTTAATGCTCAACATGCTTCCTTGGAAATCTGAGAAAGAAAGTGAATGAGTCTGCAGGAACGATTTGTCTCCCCTGTCCTACAAGGTGCTACCTGATCACAGTGTTTTTAAAAACCAATAGCCCTATTGTTCTGATGCATCCTCTTCTTTTGAAAGGAGCTCCACTTTTTAAGTACGGGAAGAATGAAATCATTGATACTTGGGATTTGTTTTGGTACATGTGAGTGAACAATAAAAAATCCTTCTAAAGAGCAAATTCTCAGGCTTCTGCCCATCCCCTCCATATAAAGTGAAAGACACAAAAACGGCTGTTTTCTCTAATGAAGCTCCACTTGTCATTGAGCTCAGGCAGTCCACGAGATGGCGGCATTGAAACGGACAGGGAGGCGACCAGCGCCTCTGGCCAACTGAACTTAAAAATAAGCCTCAAAAGAATCCCTGTGAACAATAAGGGAAGTCTGGTATTATATGCTGTATTTGGCTGAGACCGTATCTCGCTGTGAGCTTTTCTTTAACTTGCCCAAGTGTTTAACACAAAGCATCGCGCCTCCTCCTCCTCCTCCTCATTGGAGCCTGGTCGCCACCGCCCCTCCCCCACCGGCACAATGGCAGGAGGAATTTTAATGGCAAGATTTATTGAACAGATAAGGGTGATTTACTTTGCATTTTTAGTATCCGAGGAACTCTTTTCAAGTGCTAATGTCAAATTGTGGAAGGAACCCACCCTAGAAATTGTCAAAACTGAGCAGGTTGGATTTTCCCAACGACAATGTCACCTCCCAAAGGGCGGACAGAGCCAGTTTGGGAAAGTATACCAGTAAACCATGGGCTGTACACAATGTGCACACTTACAGTTAGAGCAAAGGGGCTGTATTTCACAGCTGTAGTGTCACTGGAGAGAGATATTTCATGTCTAGTCTATCATAACCATGAAATAGGACTTCTTAAGGCATGAGAAACCCTCTCCAAAATTTACCACACTTTTGCGCAGCAAGATTGAATTATGCAGATGAAGTACACTCAACCGAACGGTGACTGGATGGTTGAGCAACCTTGGACGTCAATGCCCGTGACCCTGGAATGTACTGTTGCATAATCTCATGGTAGAAAATGTTAATATTGGAAAATGTTAATGTGTGTGTGGTTTTGGTTTTTCTCCTTAAATGTACTTTACAAGACATGCACATACAGGAGGGCAGACAGCCATCCCAGCACACGCATTTCTGGTTATATTTGCCCGAGTAATACATTAAATTTCTTGTGTAGTACAGAAAAACCACATCATCCATTATGGTGGCTATTAATATTCTGATGATATCATAAAATATATGAACTTGGATATTTCTGTAACGACTAGGACACTGAAAAAAATGTTTCAGGCATCTCTCCTCGCTGTAGTGAATGACAGTCCGCCTTTACCTTCCAATGTCCTTTCCAAGCCTGTGAATTTAACACAAACTGCTCCAACTTTTTGTATTTTATGGCTCTTTTATATCTTTTTGTCTTACGGCAATCTTGTTTATTTAAAAGAAACGTTTTTAAATCAATGCCTTTTGTTGTGGAGGGAGTAGCTCAATGTTGAACATTGAAGCCTGGCTCTAGAAAGTCAATTAATGAATCACACAAAATACCCATAAACATTTATAGAAAGGAAAAAGAAAAAGAGAGAGAGAAAGAGACAAAGGCAGAGGAGAGGAGAAAAGGGGAGAGAAAGGAAGAGGAAAAAAACTAAATGGACAAACGGACGAATGAATTAAAGAAATGAACATATAGGACTATTGACTTTTAAGTTGCAAAATACTACCCAGGCCCTGAAGCTGCACACAATTCTCATTACATTCAATGGGAATAATCTGGCTAAATCCCTTCTTGACTCTTAAAAATAGCAGGAAACAATATTCTGAACTTAAAACAAATTTATAGCCCCTGAGTGCAAGGACCAGCTGTGCTTACTGAGCCCATCTTGCCTGAAGTTGAATCATTAGCACCCTGTATGTGCACAAGGATTTAATTTTTTAAATCTTGTATTCCAAACTTCTATGGAGTATGGTAACTCGGTTACTCATGGACTGGTCTTTCGGTCCAAACAAGTGGAGGTGCCAAGGCCCATGTAATCACAGGTTACGAACAGCCTCTGAGCTGCCATAGAAATGGTGGAAGATCTTCAGAGGCTAAGAGCCCTGGCCAGAGAGAGCTGGATTAAAAATGCACAGTTTCTCATCAGTTCCTGGCAGACCATTAACAGCCTTTTATGCATCTGCTTACAATCCAGACAGTATATGAATATTATACACCCACCGAGTTTATTATATTGATAAAAATCCTCAAAATGAAATCTTAAGACTCTGCTTGAGTCTATAATGGCTTCAGCAAAAATTGAATTATGAGGAAGGTTTAGGGGTCGATTGATTCACTGCTGCTCGTGAAGACGCTTGGAGAATCTGAAACCTGCACAACCGTGTGGATTAAAGCATCAGTTAGGTGAATCTGACCACTGGTTGGACAGCCCAGAGCTGGCCAATGGTAGACCTGACCTCTGACTCAAAGCATGCTCGGGTCCTTGTGCAGTGTTCTGTGCACGGGCTTAGCGAGAAGGTGACAACCAACAGAACTCCTCCCAAAGAGGTCACACAGTCCTTTACCAACAAACAAGGACTTGGAGCCCAGACTCAAGACCCACAATGGAAAAACAGGAAACCAAGTCCCTTCGCAAAGGACACTGGGCTGACCATCAAATTCACACCGGACTGGACCAGCCCTGATCAGTAAGCCAGTGTGGTCTGAACTGAACTGGTTCAGACGCTGGGAGCAATGGGTCTTACTGGTTTCCTGATGTGTTCACCTGCCCTCTGACCACAGTGGACCCTGTGAGAGGACCGACTGGCCCCTCCGCGAAGCCATCATGGGAATGACCTTGAGGTCATGCACAGATCAATGTGTCAACAAAATTGTGTCTGCTCTGACAACACAGACCTTGAACGTTCAGGGAGGATTATCTCAGTTTTGGAATCCGACAGAACGTTCCATTTTCTCTACAGCTGCTGTTCACTTTCATTTTTTTAATGATCCCTAGCTCTTTTAATAAGCAAGGAGAAGAGAGCTCAGATGAAGCATATTAGCTGGCAACTTCATAGTGGCTTTAATTACTTCTCTGGCAAGAGAAGAAACTAAAACAACAGTAAAAATGTTTGCTACATGATCAGAACTTCATTTATTCACCTCACCTCTCTTTCCCTGTTCCAGAGGGGCGCAGAGGGGCCTCAGGCAGTTAGCATCCTTTCTCCACAACCATCCCGAGGGGTGAGAACACCCAGGGACGGTAGGAAGCCAGCGAGAGGCTGGGCTTCCCTCGTGAGGGAGCTTCAGGTATACCAGGCGGCTACACCGTCTCTGAAGGCCACATCTTATAACTTCAAAAGATGTGTGCAGGACAACAGTGTTTTTTGGCATTTAGGTGAATACTGTTTCATCTTTTGGTATCTGGGGGTGTTTGGTGGTAGCATGGGTTTTGTCAGCCACAGGGCAACTTGGGGTTAAGTTCAACTGAAGAGAAGTTTGTTTTGCAGTTTAATCAGGTCAAACAGTGACAGCATCCTTTAAGGAAGCATACTAATTAGAGCAGCCCTTTCTACTGTCTGCCTAGCCGGTAGAGTCGTACCGTTGAGGAAACATTGATATACACCACACGCCCCACGAATAAATGACTGTGGAGGCCCAGGCTGAGTGAGCTCCCATAAAGGAAATGGGAGAAGCTGGAAAACTGACCTGTTCACCTCATTCTAATGATTAACTTTAAAGTATTTCAAACCTCTGATTATTTATACCCCCCGTTTCCCTCTGCGTGTGTCTGTGGGGAAGAATTTCACAGAATACTAACAAAAAACAAAAGCGTGCAAGAGGAAGGCCACGCTGTTTAACCACGACTGGCCCCTGGTAAACAGCAAACTGTGGGCTTTAAAAGTCGTTACGCTTTTCTATTAATAAAAGGATGAGGAGGAGCAGTTCCCAAGGGCGCCCCTCTCCCCCTGCACAACTATAAACTGCGGTTTCCTGAACCCCGTTTCGTGGCACACCCACTGGAAACGCTGTTGTAAAACTGCCAACTCCGTGGCAGGCAAAACTGACAAACTTTGCCTGTCTTGGTTTTTGCAGGATCGCGATGAAAATAAATAGTCAGGCTGTGCTGCCTGCGTGATTTCCTTCTCCTCTAGTTTGCAAACACAACCCATGTCCTAGATGTGCTGCTTTTAAACAAAGTATGTTACTCAGTTCCTTCCGTGGAGAGCTGGGATTGTCACCATTTGGCAATTACTGATGGGGAAGGAAATCTCGTTCCCTGCTGCATGTACGTGCGGATGAAAGGAGAGCAATATTTACGGCTCACGCTTGGAGACCAGATGCTGCGCGGCATCTCTCTTTCTAGGACTTTCGGGGAAGCTGAAACCAAGAAGTGTGGCAGTGCGCTATTTTCGTGGTGGGGGGGAGGACATTCCAAGGACATGGAATATACCACATTTTAGATTTTATTTCATACCTGATTGTATTGTGCTGTCTAATACTGTCGGCTTTTCTGTGCTCAACACGGTGGTACCACCTGAAAAACAAAACCAATAACATAAAAAATAAGAAAACGGTAGATAATTTGCAGGAGAGAGATGTTGTATGCTTATATACCTCTATCAGAGGCAAACATTTTCTGAAGACAATCCCTTCTTTAATTCCAACAACAGTCATTGTTTCACTTATATTTTGCTCACCACAATATTAAATTCAAACAAACCGTTATTTTTTTGTACCTAACACACTTTTTTAAAATTTTTAACTGTATATATTTATAGTGTACACGATGTTTTGATATATGTATACCTTGTGGAATGGCTGAATCAAGCTAATTAATATATGCACTATTTCACATACATTTTTGGTGGTGAGAGCACTTAAAAATCTACTCTCTTAGCAAGTTCCAAGTGCACAATATATTCTAACACATTTCTTTGTGAAGCATGCAGAAGGCATGAAGAGTTGGAGACTTTGTTCCAAGGGCATCCTCTGGCTCCCAGACTGAGAGTGGCATACAATTGCAACAGTGAAAGGCAAAGGCCTCTCAATGTCCTCGGTGACGTGGGTATTAAACTTGACCCAGACCTCTGAGCTTCGAATTGTATTCCACAGTTTCAGATGTGTGCCTTCAGGGAAGTTGCAAGGCCGGTCCCCACAATCTATTTTAAAAACTGGAAAACTGAAGGTTTAGAGTGGACGGTAGAGTTCCTCCTTTCATTGGCTGTTGTGGTTGTTTATTTTTCCCAAGGACAAACACTCTGCCCAGTATGTGGTTTGGAGAAGCTGTGGGAGGCAGCAGGAGAAGGGGAAGGGGAGAAACATTTCCTCTGCAGTCCTAAGGAACCAGGAGATTGAGAAAATAATATCCTGAACACTGTGTGCTTTCAATCAGTCAGGTCTCCTCTGGCATTCCTGGTCAGGGGACAGGGGGACAGGCTGTGACCTTACTGAGATTTAGCTTCACCTTCTCTTATTCTGTGTCTTAACTCACCCATTTTCCACTTTCCATCATTATACTTGTTTCCAAGCAGTGTTCTCAAACTTGCCGGATCATAGGTATCACCTGAATGCTCGCTGAAATTGCAGTTTCCTATTGACCTATCCTCTCCAGACCTGAGAACTGGAATCTCTGTGGGTCAGACCTTGAAAATCTGTTTTGGTTTTTTTTTTTTTGAAAGCTTCTCAGGTGAGTCTTATAATCCACTACATTTGGGAAAGAGCAGTTTGCTGTTTATGACTGTGCTTGAGAAACCTTTTTCTCCTGTGTATCTGTGATGCAGATTGTGGTTGGAGGTGGTCAGAGGGAGCCTGTTACCTTGAGAAAAGTACAGGACTAATTCAGGGTGAAGGAGTGAGGCAGGCCCAAGACTATTATGGAAAGTTCTGGAAGTGGTCATGAGATGCCAAAATTATACACTTTCCAATAGCATCAATCAATGAAGACTTGTGGTGATCTTTATCGGGGCCAGGCCTATGCTACAGCGTCCCTGGATCGGAAATCATGTCACACATCCATAGTATGAATCAGAGAGCCGTAAAATCGTGCTCTTGGAATGGTCTTCGAATTTCTGAGCTAATTGACTGTAGCAGCTACCCCCGGATCTCCCAGTAAATATGGGGATGAGTGGTCACACGTGTGCATGGCCTCAATAAGGCAGGCAGTGGGAAGAGAATTACATATATTATGGGTTAGGAAGGTGAATCTGTAATGGCAGAATTGGAGGGAGGCCAGAATACATTAGCATTCTGTTCCCAGTGGGCTTAGAGGAGAAAGATTCAAGGTGAAAATTCACTTTTTAAAACCGATATGCATTATCAGTTTTGTTATAGGTTGGGGGCCAAATTCCGCTGTTGGGTACACACACACACAGATCCAATGTGAAATTTGGCCTCCCCCTGCCTTTGAAGCCAATTGTATTATCTAATGACTTCAAAGGCATTTGCAAATGAGTAACTTTGAGGGAGAATTTTGACCTTGGCAAGCAAACATAGGAGAGCAAAGTCTCTGTTTATTTCCATGCATTTGCTACCGTTCACCTGGAATTCAAAGGTGTTTGTAAATAATGAGCATTTTCCTACAATATTTCTCCCCTTCTATACACAAATAGGTCACCCCAGAAGAAATTAAATCAATACCCCCCATCCTAAGAAACTAAATACCACCAAAGATGGCACTGATCCCAATTTCCATGTTCCCACCTACACGGGTGAAAGTGAGAATGCTCACGGTTTGGTTTCATCACACCGAACGAACACACAAAATTTGTAGTTCTCACAGTAAATTCTGTAGTTATACCAGAATTAGTGAAAAGGACACAACGTTGCATACGAGCACAGGGGGTGTGTTGTTTAGATGTAAAAAGGTACCTGGGTTAGGTGAGGTGTCTGCTCCTTGACAACAATTATATGTGAGCACAACTACTTTCAGAAAAGAATAACAAATAGCTTTGCAAAGTAAAATGAATTTTTTAAAAAGGAAAAATTGGCTTTCAGGCAATAAATATGAAACATGAGAATGTCTTCTTAAAAATCACCTCTTCTGGACCGGGTGGCTGGGGGGTGGGCGTTAACACCCCCAGAGGTTCTTAATATATGCAGGAATTTGTAGAATTAGTGAGACAAATGTGCTTGTCTGAGAAAATAACTTTTTTTTTTTGCCATGCTAATATGTGAGAAAAAATTGGAATGAACTTTCTTCTACCTACCCAAGAAATAATTTAAACACTGTAGGTAAAAGCAAAACACTTTGTACTTTTAAAGCATTGTCAGTGTTTCCACGATAAATGACCCATTTTCTGTGGTTTGTAACTCGCTGCCATACACAATTTGCTCCAGGCGAACATACCCTGTTTCATTCAAAGGCTTCAGTTTCAATTGATTCAGTCATGAACTAATGCAAAAATGAGAAGGCTGCTTTTTCTGATATGAGGAGTAAATCTGTGGCTTTGTTTCTAATCAATATTAACTGACCACTTTAGGGTTTATAAAGAAAAGAACCCCCTCCACAAGAGGGCAATTGAAAAGTGTATATTGTGATACTGCAGTCATTTCTTTTTATGAGAAATTTCACCAAAGATGTGTGACGGCGTCCACAAAACAGCCTGAGGTTTGTGGCAGGGTGTTTACAGGCAACCCCCAGAAGGTTCCAGAGGACCTGGGTCACAGAATGGTACTCTGTTTTTTCCATCAGCTATAGGATTTTCAACTTGAACTTGACATCTTAACATCTTACACAGAAAATGCCTCTGCAGTAATTAAAGTAATTTTTGTGGCTTGTGGCTACTGAGATACAAGATTTGCATTCAAAAGCCCATAGTGATGTGACATTTATTGGCCACATGAATGTTAAGGGATTATCCTAGAAATTTGGAAAGAGACAGCTTCAGGAGGTAGGATTTATATATAAACCCGGTTCACAGCACTAAATTTCTGGGCTAGATTTTTTTTTTTTTTTTTTTACCCTTTCCATTTCGGAGTGCAGAGCTCTCTTGCTCCTTCTGAGATAAGCTTTTGAAATAGCTGGAAATGTACTGCAGGACAGTTCCTTCTAGATTTTGCACTAATGTGTTAGCCAATAACATGGCCTTATTATGAAGTTACATGGTAACGCCTTCAGTTTTGCCTGTGGAAATTAATTATGTGGGCTGAGTCCCTTCTGGGTAAAAATACAGACCTGCATTCAAGGGCTTGTGTTTAATCTAAAATGAGAGTCAGATGCTATATGGAACCACATTTGACCCGGGTGGCAGTCAAGGTCCCATGATACCTTTTGCAACAATAGGGTGAAAATCCTAGTGCCTTGGCCAATTTCCAAATGGTGCAATCCCATTTCCCCACTTGCTTAACATTTCCTCTGCCATTCCAAAGTGGAAGAGAAAGTCACTTTCTAGCTTTTAGGGTTTTAGGAGATTAGGGAGTAACTCTGTAGATTCATTAGTGAGGCGTTTGGCACACACCACCTCTGACATATTTGCTAGTCGGTGGTGATGTGGAAACAACTAATTCTGCCTTTGTAAATTCTGTCAATTGATTTACAAAATCCCAACTTAAAAGCTGCATTTCAAATACAGGCGTAATTTCATCAGTGAGTTGGATAAAGGATTCACTAAAAAAATAAAAAAAAAAAAAACTTGACCTCGTGAAAAAATGAAAATAAACACTCTAAAGTGTGTGGTTATGCAGCTGTGGCATAAGTGTTGGGGCGGGGGGAGGAGAGGCTTGAAGATGAGGACTCAGTTCAGCGCATTTAGCCATGGAGAAATTCTTATTCAGTTAAGACAACCCTAGCCTTTAGCTCTGAAAAGTGCTCGGATTATTGTTTCAAATGGCTGTGGCTACTAAGAACAACTCGTTTACATGGATGGCATGAGGAAATGAAGATGCATGTGTCTTGGCAAGGAGGCCACCCCTCCTGGGGCAGCTCTGCCCCCACCCGATGCCATGCAGAGTTAAGAGCACACACACAGGCATTCGCTGGTCTCAACAACGACATGAACTGAAATGGCACAGCAATGGGATGAAGATGGTTTCTGCACCTGTGAGCTGGAAGTCATCACCTGTTCCACTGTGGCAGGTGGCCTGGTCGTCGTCACACTCATCCACCGGGTTTCCGTTGGGAGTGGTTGGTCCAGCTGTAGGTGCTGAAATGAGATCCAGGGATTATTATCTCACACCTTCGAAATGTATCCTCAGCCTCTGGCTGTTGGATCTGCTAAGGCTTTTGCAGAAAACTCTAATCTGCGGTAAGAAGGCCAGGCACATGCTTTGCCTCTCTTTCAGGAGCTAAATGTAGTTGGATTCTGCAGAATGTATCAGAGATTGCTTTTTTTTTTTTTGGTATTTGATTCATATCTGTTGAGTAGAGTTGGCTGCCTTAGCATTTTATATGTAGTTATCTATGTAAACATCCTTTTTTTCTGAAAAGCTCTTGAATTCTCACTGACTATTTATTCATGACCCTGGAGTTGAGAGCTTTGAAGATAGAGATTTTCCCTGAACTGTTTTTCCTTTCATATTCAAGGTGCTGGAGAACTCACTTGTCATGAATTCTTTCATATTTGTAGTATTTACTAAGTTTGCTAAGTTTATATTATATTTCCCCCCCCAAAGGGAGTCTCAACATTCACGTTTAGTACAATATTGTTCTTTTTTTAAAGGGTCATTCCATTTCTCTTTAAGTAGCTTCTCAACCTGGGAGCCCTCTCTCCAAAGCAGGTGTGTGAGAGAAGTTGTCTCAGATATCCTGAGGGTCATTTTACCTGAACCCTCGTAGGATTGCATTCCACTGCTGGTCGGTATTCCCATATCTTTGAATTTGTAGTTGAAGAGTAGCCAACATTAATCAAAAGACTGCTTTTGAAGTCTTTTCAATTTACTTCAGTCTATTTTTTTTTTTTCAGTCTGTTACTCATTTTTGCAATCTGTTTAATATTTTACAGTTTGGGGCATTACATTTCACTTTACAAGATTTGAGATAATGTACAGTTCTCTTGATGTTTGAGAAACAGACAAGATGCTGGGATGGGGGGAAGGGACTGTTCTCTGGTAGCTTCTGGCCAGTAGGAATGTGCCAGAAGCTGTTGCTTTCTCAATAAAAATGTGACACTGTTTGTTATGACGCGTAAGTGCCGAGCAGAGTTAGGACAAATGTGGAAAGATAGCTAAGTTTCAACTTGTTCAGCTGCTGAAGTACACACACCGATAATAACTGGGAAATCACCGTGTGCAGATAACATACACACCGTGTAGGCGTGCAGTGCAGACTTTGTAAAACGCATACCCATGTCTTCTGGGCTCTACTGACTGCTGTTACTGTAACAGTAGATGCCTTCCTTTCTGGCAATCCAGGTAGTTGTCTTCCCTAAGCTCTCCTTGCTCTTGATAATGTGCTACTTTCAAGTATTTTAAACTCTCTATTCATTTTGCTGATTCTTCTGCATTCCTTATGGTGTTTCTAAGGGCGGAGTTCCGCATTAGAAGTGGCCCAGGGCACTTTTCAACATCAGGTTGAAAAAAGTAGAAAACCAATGATTTGTTTGCTCCAATTTTAGTATTTGAAAAGGTATTATCTTCCGTGGTTCTCTAATTGTTTCTTAAATATAAGCGGTAGCTCAAAATAGGATGGGCGTGCATGGGAGACTGGATTGGACTTTAATCCTCTGTCTGTATCCTTTTTAGGTGTCTCCTGTAGAACAAGGCACAGAGTACATACTTAATAAGGGCCTATTAATTGATATAAAGTAGAAGAAATGCACTCCCTTTCACCAACTGCGTTAAAAAGCTTGGACGGTATGTTACTTTCCCCAGATGTTGGTTTCTCAAACAGCTCAGGGCAACTTCCTCACTTTTGTGAGTGCCTGGGAACATCTGGAGCCAAATCCCTTTCACCAACAGTTTCTGCCTCGCCACAGAGTTGACACTGGCAAACTGCCACCAGGCTTGGTCTTTTCACCCATCCATTCACTCCACCTCCTAAATCAGCGCTGCTTTCCAGAACCCAGGCAAAGACCTGCGTCGTAGCAGCACACTTGCTTTACCAGATGACCACACTTCCCAGGAAACCGAACCAAGGCATCTGCACTTTGTGCCGTCTGCCCGTCCCTCATTTTCTTGGCATCTCTGTCTAAGCCCTGGCACATGGTCATTCCTGGTGTGTGCTGATAGAGACTGGATGATTTAGAAGTCCAGGACGTGACTACAGATATGAAAACAACCACACAGTAAAGAATGGGAGCTAATGGCTTGCTTTTAAATAAACACATTGAAAAGTAGCGATGAATTATTCAGTAGTGTGGTGATTGATAGCTGAAAGTTTGTAGTGCATAATAAGAAAAGTTTTATGGTATTTAATGTGTCCAGGAATGTAATTACATTTGGGCAGCTCAAAACACAAATAATTTTAAAACCACAAGGAGGAGATATGAAAAAGCATTCTTCAAAGCTACCATGAGCATCGATGCTCAAAGGTAACATGTGGATGTCCACAGTAGTCATCCTTTGAGCCAGGCTGCAGAAGGACCTCTATGGAGACAGAAAGCTGGTGTAGGTAACTCACGTATGCCCACATCTAAGGCAGATTCTAGTGCACAAAGACACTAAATGGTACAATAACAAACTGAAAACATTCATCTCATTCATTATATGTTAAAAGAGAGTGCAGCCCTGAGGTCAATGTGTGAACTGAATTTGTATTTGACGCGACCTTCATAGAATAATCTAAGTGTATGTGGTAACATCCCCAAACAGACTTCACTGTATTTTCATATACATTGTCTCATGTAAAGTCCTGTTTCTCTGCAGCAGCCTAAGAAATTCATCCAAGATGATGTCTCTTGATGTCTTAGTCTGTCAAATGCTGCTCCCTGCCACTGTGTGATGATAGTCAACACTGTCATCACAGAAACTGGATCAGACACACACCTCTACACAATATTTAAAAAGGCAAAGGCATCAGGGGGTGCCAGGAGTCGGGGGAGGAGCAAGCGGGTTACCCGCTTAGTGGGTACCGGGTTTGACTCTGGAGTGATGGAAATGTTCTGGAGCTAGATAGAGGTGGTGGTTGTGCAACTAAATTGTGAAGGTACTAAATGCTACTAAGTTAAAATGGCGAATTTTATGTTATGTGAATTTTACCTTAATAAATTATTAAAAAAAAAAAGTTGAGAGAGACAAGCCCATAGGATCTGAAGACAGTCATACAAACAACCAAGACAAAAGTAGCACCCTGAAGGTGCTGCCTTGCCTGTGTCAGAGTGTTGAGTCGCCCTGCCGCGAGAGACGCAGGGTCATGGGGGTGGGGGGGGGGGGAAAGGGTGGCAATTTGCGACAGCATCATCAGGGGCATAAATGCATGAAAAAGGAAATAAAAAAACAAGTAGGGAATGAGAAGCAACTCTGGAGATGGAAATTACCTTCCACTTCGCAGCCGAGCAGCTCCATTCTCAGCCCTAACCCGCCGTGAGTGGCTCTCTCGGGGTAGATTCTGATGAATCGTGTGGAAAGAGCTGGAAAAGTCCGCAGCTCAGGTGTGTCATAGTTGTTGTTGCCCTCGAAAGACTGTGAAGCATGAAAAGCACAGGTCATTAAGACGTAAAAAAAAAAAAGATAAGACCTCGCATTCGGCAGTTGTTTCTTCCCTCCTTCAGGACGCTGAGTGGGGCAGAGAAACAATGGCTGACATCGTGTTCATCAATGAGAAAGAAAAACAATTAAACCTTTTCTATGAAGTGACAGATGTCATTTCTAAGAAAGTTCTGAGTATACACTGAGGCTCTACTGGGAGCCGAGGATTTAACGAGACACGTTTTTAAATGATAGGCTGATATCCCCTGGAGAAGCCACACTTTTATCACTTCCTTGAGGTGGAGGAAGAGAACTTGCCATTTTTCAGGGCTTCTAATAGACACCCCATTTTCGGTAAATATTCCTGTGACATTCTCTTAAATGAGAAGGTCCTAGTTTTGCTACAACTTGGCCCTCTAGAAGAGGGAGAAATTATTAAGAAATATCTGAAGTAGGAGATAGTAAATTTAATGTAGCGCAAATGCTGTTTATTCAAGAACTTGGGTTATTCCAAACTATTGAAATTTCTATTTACTTAAGAAGTGTCACCAGTTGGAGTCATTTGTGGATAAAAGACCTTCTCATGTCAGGAAAGTACCAAGGGTCCTGATAGCAATGTTCTGATTCCTGGTTGAATTGTGCGATGAGTTGGCACTGTTTTGAAGCACGTCCAGCTTGAAGTCACTGTGACTTTTCAGGAGCCCAGGCCACCCACTGCCAGTCTGCTGTTGGATAATATTATTTCCCTTTGTCCATTGACAGGAAGGTCAACAACCTTGAGTGGAATCATAAGAAAATGGAGCAATGACTAGGGCTGTTTTCTTTTCCAAGAAATGGATAAGCCTCACTATATCCTCTTCTCCCAACACCATTCTTTTTTTAAAGAACTATCTTTTAATTTTTTTAACCACAGTTTATTTTTTCTTTCTTTCTTTCTTTTTTTTTTTTGAGATGGGGTCTCTCTGTATCACCCAGGCTGGTCTGGAACTTCTATGCTCAAGGGATCCTCCAGCCTCAGCCTCCAGATTAGCTGGGATTACAGGCATGCGCCACCATCCCCCGCTCCAACACCATTCTTAATCCCATGCAGTAGGGAGGGGAGGGGGATTAGAAAAATAAAATAGTTTTATCATTGGGAATGTCCTTTTTTATATGTATATCAAATATTGTATGATGTTTACTGGTGTAAGGCATTGTTCTAAGTGCTTAAAAAAAAAAAATATATATATATTTGAGACAGAGTCTCACTCTGTTGCCCGAGCTAGAGTGCCATGGCATCAGTGTAGCTCACAGCAACCTCAAACTCCTGGGCTCAAGCAATCCTACTGCCTCAGCCTCCTGAGTAGCTGGGACTACAGGCATGCGCCACCATGCCTGGCTAATTTTTTCTATATATATTTTCAGATGTCCAGCTAATTTCTATTTTTTTAGTAGAGACAGGGTCTTGCTCTTGCTCAGGCTAGTCTCAAACTCCTGAGCCCAAGCAATCCTCCCACCTTGGCCTCCCAAAGTGCTGGGATTACAGGCTTGAGTCCCTGTGCTTGGCAAACCTAGGTAGTTTTAACGGGTACCCTTAATCACACCATGCTGACGCCTCTGCCCTTAGAAATCATCTAGTTTAGTCTTCTCTTTTTTACAGGTGAAAACACCATGATCTAAGACACATCTGTGCCCAAGGCCACACAGTTTCATTAATTTGTCTTTAATTAGATGCAAATTGGGCTACTAGACCTGATAGATCAGAAGGGGTGGTTGGGCCTCCCCAGGCCATGCCAGTCAGGAGTGAGAACTGTGCCCAGTGGCTGGGTTGAGACATCATAAACCAGTTGAAAATGGGCTCATGCAGTGGTGGAAACGCCATGACAAGATAATGGAAGCGTGTGAGTGAGGACAGACAGATTGGGTTAGGCTGTACAGAACCAGCGAGGTTTCTGAGTTCTAGAAGGAAATTAATTGGCTTTTTCCAACACAGAAAAGCCTCTAGGAATTTAAAACTGCATTGCTAACATAGACCTGCCTCTTCCAATCAAAGTTTCCTTCTATTTTTTTTTTTTTTATCAAGAGTAAATTCACTATTGGGGTTCTGACTCTTGATAGAACTGCAATTGCTGCCAGTAATTGAGAATTTGACATATATTATTGTTAGGCCCAATTAAGTTGTTGTCAGTAAGATACTAATTATAATGAAAATACCATTACTACACATGCAAGTTCTGTCTATTTAACATAGCTCCAAAGATCGTAGCAAAAAAGCACTTCTATCTATGGTATTCCAGGCTCATCTCTTAATTTTAACTTGATCAAAGAATTAATGCAATGTAAATACATTATAAAAGCTGTCAGTGGTAGCTGGGAAGAATATTAGCAATGGAAAACCATATGGAACTAAGCTAACTTTGACAGCGTAAACTTGCTTTTGAATTCTCTTTGTGTTCTGTTGCTAATTATGTTTTAGATGATGAGAGCTTTTGAGTGTTTGGATTTTCTATCTGTTCCTGCAAAGTCTAGTTAAAAGACTCTGATACAGCTTGTCCATCACACACTATTTAGGGACAGGGAGTAGGTACAGGAGAAACCGAGTATTCATTTTGCATTAAAAGGTACTTGGCATCCTAAACAGGTCACCTTCATTTGTAAAATTAAATATAGCATGTTTTAAATATCTTTATATAATTAAATAATATACACTGCTCTAAAATGAAAAGTTTCACCTGTTTCCTTTTTCATCTTAGAGATTTTATTTCAGTGGAAGGGTGTGTTAGGGATCACAGATGAGGCTCTATATAAACAATTTAGAAGCTTTTATGGTTTTCAATATCACAGGAGGATGATAATGATGGATAGGACCCTATTTTAGGCATAAACCCCAACACTTTCAACCAATCTTGAATTGAGTATTCCATTACAAGCGAAAAATGTGTGCAGGCTTCCCGTGGAATGCCATACTCGATTTACTACAATAGACTGATGGCTTCAGACCGGATCGCAGACGTGTGGATCAGACAACAGAGACGGGGAAACATATGACGCACCCTATCAAAAGCATATGGTGATTTGTTTTCTTTCCCTCTCAGAACCCTGGTGTTGCAGAACATGTCACACCAGCACACACTGCCACCAGCAGCAGCAGGAAGTTGTTGATCTGCAGCATATTCACACTGTATTCTGATGCAGTCACTGTGACACTCACCGCTCCCTAGAAAAGATCGGCTCATGAGGGGACTCCTGTTGCTGATGTTTATTTTACTTTTTCTTTCCCCCAAACAAGAGGGACAGATGTAGAAGGGGACAACGATATGGACACGGGAAAGAAGGTAGCTGCACATATAAACACGACACGGAAAATGTTTTGGAAACCACAAGTGAAGGAGGGGAGACTTGAGGAGAGATCTGTATGTTTCCGACAGCGGCTGGCCCTGTCACCCTGTCAGTGGTTGGCTGCTCTGGGGCTGACCCACAGCCCACGGGGGACAGGGCGATCCCCTCAGAGCCCCACATCTGGAGAGAGTAGGAGCTGGCGGCACTGCAGCTTGTTTCCTGCCTGCAACGCCTCTGGCCTGAGTCACTATATCCAGCCATATTCCCACACTTGCTTACAGTGGGAGTGAGGATAATTAATATGCTCTCCAATGAGCTAAAAATCCTCTTTTTTCACAAGAGGAGTAGGTCCAGGGCAGAGCAGGGATGGAAAGGCTAAGACCAAAAGGCCAATCGTGTTGGTGTGAGAAGTATCCTCAGCCCAGTATAATTCCCATACTGCCGACAGAACTAGACTGCGGACTGCGGGTGGGTTGTTCCTCATTGGAATCCTAAACAGGCATCCAGGCCATCCAGTATATTCCTGCACATCCTTTCCAAGTTGGTGTTGTGTGCTCAGGAAATGCAAATGAATTTCCCCATCAGCCTAAGTAAAACATAATTACTCAGGTAGATCGGATTGGTTAAAAACAATTATACCATATATTTTGGTGAATGTTGGAATATTTTTATATTGAGATTCCTTTTTCATTCTTTTCACTGGATTATCAAGAGATGAACTGCACTTTAAAAGGCTTCAATGCATATAAAATATACTTAAGCAATATTCACAGTAGCTAAAAGGTGGAAGCAACCCAAGTGTCCGTCAATGGAGGAGCGAATAAACAAAATGTGGTCTGTGCAAACAATGGAATATTATCTGGCCTTAAAAAGCATGGAAATTCTGACACATGCTACAACATGGATGGTCCCTGAAGACATTATGCAAAGAAACATAAGGCATTCACAAAAGGACAAATACCATATGAGGCTCCTAGAGTAGTGGAATTCATAGAGACAGAAAGTAGAAGGGTAGTCACCAGAGGGTGGGCAGTGGATGAGAGCTGTTGCTTACTGGGTATAAAGTCTCAGTCTTGCAAGAGGAGAAAGTTTGGGAGATTAGTTGCACAGCAATACGAACATATTTAACAGAACTGAACTATAAGTTGAGAAGGTTAAGATGGTAAATTTTATGTTGTGTGTATTTTATCACAATTAAAAATTTTAAAACATGCTGGGCATGGTGATGCACAGCTGTAATCCCAGCACTTTGGGAGGCCGAGGTGGGAGGATAGCTTGAGGCCAGGAGTTTGAGACCAGCCTGGGCAACATAATGAGACCCCGTCTCTACAAAAAATTCAAAAAGTTAGCTAGGTGTGGTGGCACGCACTTACAGTCCCAGCTGCTTGGGAGGCTGAGGCAGGAGGATTGCTTGAGCCCAAGAGTTCAAGGTTGCAGTGAGCTATGACTGCACCACTGTACTCCAGCCTGGGCCACAGAGCAAGACCCTGTCTCCAAAAGAAAAACAATTAAACTACGGGTGGGTGAGAAGAGGGTAAGGGAGACTCCCTGTCTGTGTGTGGAGCTGTCTGTCCTTCCCCACACGGAGGGAAAGGGGACCAGCAACTCGATTCTTTTGCACGTTATCTCGGACATCACTTTCCGCACCATGTTCCTGTCATCCCTGGAATCGGGGGTCTCACTGACACCATCACACACCTCCTCTGATCTCATGGCTGGAAGGAAATAGGAAGTCGTACTTCCTCAGGAAAATGCCTTAAGTCAAGGATGTTGGGACCAACTTCCTCACTGTCTGGAGCTCTTACCTTTGCCTTGCGCTTGCTGTCGTCCATGATCATCTTCCAGTCGGAGCCGTTGTTGCTGTACCCGACCTTGAACTTCCTCATGAACACCTTGTTCTCGCGGTGCTTCCCGCCCTGAATGATGATGCCGCGCACGATCCTCTCCTCCCCCAGGTCCACCTGGAGCCACTCGTTGACGTAGGGATGAGGCGTGGGTGGCAGGGCCCAGCCCGAGCGACTGGTCACCAGGCGGATGTTTTCGGGCATCCAGTTTCTGTCCGCTTGGTTCGATGCTGTAATCTGGGAGTCAGAAATAAGTCCAGACACCATGCCCAGCATTCCAGAGCAAGGATAATCTAGGAGGTGGAATGAGATGGATAATGTAAAATGATTTTCTGGGAGACTCCGTGCTTAGAAAGAAAATACAACGTATTGGGTAAAGACATGATTTTATACCCATTCATATAACATTTTCAATTTCTGTATTCTTTTATGGTAAACTACAGGCTTCCCTTCCCCAAGCCTTCCCCAAGCCTCTCAGAACTCTCCTCCCTACGCTTCCATCCCAGTAGAGAATATTTTCAATGACAGCATAAACTTCCCCCGTTTTGAGGTCTTCCGAGTTCAATGTCAAACTATGGATGTTCCAGTCTCTTTGGTAACCGGAAGTTATCCCTAGCTCAAGTACAGGCCCCGCCCCAAACCACAGTTTATGATGGGTTGGAAATATGTAAAAAAAATAAATCCAACAGCAAGAAAGTTGCTGAAACAAAGGTAAAAAGACAGTGATACGGAGGTAGAAGGAAAGAAGTGTGTGACTCAGCCTGGAAAGGCAAGAGGGGAACCCCCAGGGGAGGTGGCATCTGGATGGGTGTGGAAGGACAGTGCCCATCTTCCCCCCAGCTGTCCTCCCTCCCACCCCGACTTCTAGTTGCACTGGGGACTCTCCACATGAATGTCGCATTGTCTTTGCAAATATACCACATCCAGACTAGGACAGTTCTTTCCCCTTGACACTGAATCCCTTTACTGACCCCTGTATTGTATTTCTGTTTTTGTTTTCAGACTGGGTCTTCCCTTGTCACCCAGGCTGGAGTGCAATGGTACAATGACAGCTCACGGCAACCTCGAACTCCTGGGCTCAAACGATCCTCCTGCCTCAGCCTCCTGAGTAGCTGGGACTGCAGGTGAGAGCCACCACGCCTGGCTAATTTTTTCTATTTTTAGTAGAGATGGGGTCTCGCTCTTGCTGGTCTCAAACTCCTGACCTCAAGCAGTCCTCCTGCCTCAGCCTCCTAAAGTGCTAGGGTTACAGGTGTGAGCCACTGCACCCGGCCGCATGTCATTACTTGACTCAAACATTCACTGCCTGCTTGCCTAGGAATTGTGCGTGTATTTTTCAACCAGGCCTGCAAGGCCTCCCGTGTCATGTCTTTACGAAGCCTCTCCACATTCAGCCCTTTTGCTAGAGCCAACTAAGATGAAACACTTCCTCACCTCCGGGGATGCGGAGGCTTTCCTTCTGTTCCTCTCACAGGGCATTTCTCATCGCCTGCCCTCTCCTCTCTCTGAACTGTTTAAAATCTTGACCTATGCTCAGATGGCCACGTCATTTATTCGGTTTTTCCAATCTCTGCAAGTGGACACAGTTTCCCTTTTCTGGGATTCTTCCCAGCGCTTTGCCTGCATTTCTCACACGCTGCTTATATTCAGTTCTCCGAGTTGCTGCTCTTTGCCTCCTAAGATTTTCACTTCTTTGAGGACATGAACCAAGTCATATTTTTCTCTTTTCTACCACGCGTTATGCCCTGTTCTATACACAGTATTTGATCAACAAATATTTGCTGAATGAATCAACTTATTAACACAATAAAAGGCAGCTGTCGCTTTCTCAAGTGCCCTTTCCTGTAATTCAGCCACAGCATTTGCTCCAGGCTGGGATCTGGAAACCAAGAATAAACTCAGTGGGAATTAAAAAAAGATTTACGAAAACGATTTTACTGAGGGACTAGGAAACTGTAATGTTAAAAATAGAAGTCCCATGTTTTGGCCACTGTGGTCATACCTGCCTGATTCAAAACCAGCTTTTATAAAGGCAATGTGTAGCTGGTAATGGGGACCAGATGTCACCATGTGGGAGAAAATATCATTAACTGAATATTTTAAGGAGAGCAGAACCGTCACTGGATTAATGCCCTTTCCCTAGTGCAGAGCTGGTGGGTCACAGTTTACAGACCCACAAACCCAGGAGTGCCCACCTCCCATTCAGCCAGCAGATCCATGGTGCAGGTAGACTACATCCCTTCCATCTGTCTGCCTGATGTGAAAAGGAAACCAATAAAGAGGCACCTTGATTGGCCTTTTATTGAAAACCATGTCACCCATTTTTAACAATGATGAGAAGAAAAATTATACTAACAGTTAATTCAAGGTGCTTATTTCCAACTCTATTCTTCTGTGATATGAAAGGCTTCCTCAGATGTGATTTAGCCTGGCTACGTGTCAAACCCTCTGGAAATAGTGTTGCCAAACTTAACAAACAACAGAACAAGATACAGGATGCTCAGTTAAATTAGAATTTCAGAGGAACAAGGAATAATTTTTTTAGTATAAGTATGCCCCATGCAATAGTTGGGACATACTTATACTAAAAAAAAATCTGTTGTTTGTCTGCATTAAATTTAACTGGACATTCTGTGATTTATTAGGCAACCTTGTCTGGAAAGCTTAAAACCAGTCCTGGATGGGAGGGAGAAATGAGTTCTGTAATGGGGGACTGAGGTGGTTATTTTCAACAATATTATTTTATAGTGAAATCTCTGTACTCAACTTTAGTGGAAAAACTGACATACACTGATAAAACAAATATCCAGCTAACCAATTTTCAAAGAATGGAAAGTAGTAAGTGCATTTGATGGGAGACCCTGAATGAGAGTAATTTAATCTTCCCTTGATGACTCGGAAAGTACCTCTGGACATTACAGTGCCTGAGATCACCATTGTGAATATTCCGATTGACTTGGGAGCACATGAACTTGGGCACCAGGTAATAGACTTCTGGTTAACAAATGCAAGATAGCGGAGTCTGTAGTATGTTCTTGTACATTAATCAGTAACCCTCCAACATGATTTTCACCCATTTCCATCTTTGCCAAAATGATGAAAATGTTCCTTCCTTAATCACCTACAAAGCAGGATGGTCTGCTCCAATCTTGTTTTCTTTACATCTCTATTAGGGTGACAACCATCATCTTCTCTGAACTTTCCAGGATTACTATATTTCTAAAAAAACAATTTCTTTTTTTGTCTCTGGTCCTTGATTCAGGAAAAAATAATTTCTGAAGGCAAAAATCAGTTAAAAAAACGTGGGGCTCTCGTGGCTTTGGAAGTCAAGTGATGTGTTCACATGGTAGCTTTGAGTTTGGCAGGGTTTTCTTGAAATCCAGATTGAGTTAGAACTTGACTACTTCACAGGAGAGAGTGAAAATTATTTGAAGTCCAGCCACTTGTTTGTCAGAAGGCATGGGCAGAACTGCAATTCATTAATTCTAAAATAACCACGGAGTGCTGGTTGTGCTCCAGGCATACAAAACACAACAGAAAACAAGGCCAACAGGGCCCCTGCTCTCATGGACCTGCAGGGATACTGCAACCCTCTTCTTTCATTAATCTCCAATCTGACGGGACCATGACCTCAAAAAGAAGAAAATTATCTGCTCCTGGTAACCAAGAGGAAAACACTGATATTGTCTTATTAGAGGCTCTGTTTGCAGGGCGTATTGTAGGTTCAATTTATTGCATAACACGCACTGCTTTAATTTGCTGGGTACCATTCAGTGAGCACTTACTCTAAACCAGGTGTGCTACGAATATTCTTTCATTACAGCTGCATTAAGTGAGTCTTAACAGACAAAGAAATGGAGATCAGAGAGATTAAATGTCTTTCTCATGTCAAACATTCACTAAGTGGACAATCCACAGCCAAGCCCAGATAAGTCTGCATATCTTCTGCCCACGTGACCGTCATTGCAACACGTTGGCCTCTCCAAAACCTGCCTAGATCAGTTATTTGGAGATTAGAGCCATTTTGCTAGAGAGAACGTATTTAGAAGTATAGTAGATGTCATGGTTAAAAGATTAGCACTCTGAGCCTAAAAGCAATAACTTCTTTGAAAAATAATTAGCCACTTAAAATAATTATAAAACAGACTGCGTATGAAACATTAGAATATGCTATTTTAGACATCTATGTTTAAATAACTAGGTCATTTAGCCATTTTTTAAAAAAAATATCCAACAAATTATTTGCCTTCTTTGCTCGCATTCCTAGAATTCTCTCTCAGGGAAACCCTTGTGAAAATGAAAAAGGACAGTTTGGGTTTCAATAAGTATTTTATTCAACTAAAGTGATGTTACATAAATACCCAAGAGCCTGGAAATTCAAAGTTCAGACTAACATGTTTGGAGTCTTTGTGAAGTTTACCTCATTTCTTTCTGATATAGTGGCATGAGATAAGGCCAGAACTTTCCACCCAGACCCCAAGTGGCCTTGTCCTATGAATTTATGGGAAGCCTCTCAAATTTGTAATGCTCTGAAAATGACCTAGAACTTTCTGTAATTTAACTGCTGATCAAAAATAAAGCCAAGGTTAGGTTATATCTAACTTTCATTGTTCTTTCTACTCCAAAACCCTCCCCACCCTGTTTCTGCTTCCAAGACCTTGAACTCTCTGAGTCTTAGATCCCAAAACAATAAACAAGTCTGTCTCTGGGATGGAAATAAATAAAATTTTGGTAAAAAAAATCAAATGTCACACAGCTTTTACTTTCCAAGACAGCCTCTACTGTAAACAAGTGTAGTTTTCCCTTTTCATTAAGCTCTTCTCCAAATTGCTTGTAATTTCATGGAAAATTGCCAAGGTGATTTATTTCCCCTTCACCATTTATCAGAGATTTTAAAGTCCAGTTGATGTTTGCAATTAGTATTTTTCTCCTCTAAAAATAATTATACTAAAGAATATAAACATAAAAATGGAATGAAAAATTAAATACCCTAATGATATATACTAACATGCTATTCAAAGGTAGTTCACTGATTTTTAGAAGTTGTTCACTTTTAATTACTTTTTAGTGAATCAGTCTATGGATTCTGTCTTTAAACTTTTACACTTACGACGAAGATTACATTGCACTAGTTTTTTGGTGGTTGCTTTTGTAATAACAGCTTTGTAATGCATTTACTTAATCAGAAAGGAATTCTAGTATGACTGCTATGTTCTGCAGAATTCAAAAATAGTCATACAAGAGAATCAGTGGACAAGTAACAGTAGCACTGATTGCCATAGAAACACAGTAAGAGTAACAGTTGGGATCATTCTTTTAGTTCCAGCTCTTTCCTGACCTGGCCTACGTTTTCAGCCACTTAATCTCTCAGTATCTCAACCTTCCTCATCTTTCAAATGGGTATAATCCATTTACGTATTCAGCATTTATCAGAGACTTTTAAAGTCCTGTTGATGTTTAAAGAAACAAAAAACGAGAAACATTTATGAGTTGATTTCTAATTTTGGTACATTTCATTCAACGAAAAATAAACATAGCTAAAGACAAAAGCTAAGGGAAAGTTGTCACGGAAGTTAGTGAGTAAAAGGAGAAAGTCTTATAAGTTAAACTTCCTCTTAACTATACCAGATGAGGCAGCCTCTATGCTTCGAAATTAAAAAGATGAAGCCAGTGGAGAACATTTCATGCAACAGTTACTTATTTTCAATTTACTAAGTATCATCATGCCCTGCACCCTGGGAGCAGAGAGCAAAGGCATGGTCCTTGATTTCAAGGAGTTTACAGTCTAGAGGAAAAGGTGCCACTAAACACATCCCTGCCACATGCCAGCCTGTGCTAACTGCTATATATCCATTAATCCTGTGCATTACTATCAAATACAACTAGCCTGTGCAGTGTACAGTTTTACTATTTTCCAGGTGAGATAACTAAGGCTTTGAAAGAGAAGTATATTGTCCAAAAAAAAAAAAAAAAAAAAACAGGCTAGTGAATAGTAAGGTAGAATTTGAACTCCAATTTGCCTAAATCCAAAGCATATGCTTTTAATTAGTGAACAAAAATGACCACATTTATACAAAATGATTCTCCTTGCATTTATGCAAATCAAAACAGGACAATCTTCAAGCTGGAGCTCACCTGTTATCTTGCACCCATACACTTCGAATCTCATTGATATGCCGGTCTCCCAAGTCATAGGTTTGATTCGGACAAATCGAGTTATCAGTGGTTTGGGGAAAACTCCATAAACAACATCTGTGGGGTTGGTGTTTCCCTGAAAGACCTACATGGAAAAAGAAACGGCCTTTTATTAGCAGACTTTTTGGATATAAAACAAATCCAAACACATGTTTTCACCGATGCTTGCAAAAAATTATTTACAATTTCAGCATTGTCTACCAAGGCTGGGGTGGCATGAATAACTCGACATATTATTTTATCAAATCATGGCCATCAGAAAGAGTCACGTCAAATATAGAATGCTGTCCTAACCATCTATTCGATTTTCTGAGGCCAAATTCTCTAAAAGCACTATTACAGGGATAACATTTATTAAAGGATACATGCCATTAGCTAAAAAAGTGGGAAATTCTTAACTTTATCAGAAGACCTACAGAATACTGTAGACATGTCCTGGGAACACGCACTATTTTACTTTCCCAAGAACCCTCAGAAGGAATGCTTTTTGAGTTCATGGTAGGGTCTGGCTTTTTTAAATTCTAGGTTCTGTTCCCAGCCATAGCGCTAGGTCAGACAGCTTTCTCCCTTTGACTCTGTTGCCTGATGGAAGATCTTATCCCTGACATTAATTCATGACTTTACTCCTTTTTTGGTTATTGGTAAAATTATGTTTTAATGGTCAAAGTCCAAACTGAGTTATAAATGATTTTTAAGCAAAAAGCAGGGCTTCTGCTTCTGGTTTTAAAAGGAGCCATTTTATTCCAAGAAAGATAAGGCTGTGACTGCAAAGGTAATGAGGGACAGGCACGAATCCGTTTCCCACAATTACCCACCGCCTGGGTAGGGGCTGCAGGAGTAAGACCTCGGAGGGATGGAGACTGTTTGCTGTCACAGAACACTCTGGCCTCCCCACACCTGGATTGCACTTTAGCCCTGGATTGGGAGCAGCCGTTGGAGCAGAGACATTTCTCAGTTCTGTGACTTATGCATCTAGCACTCTGCTTCTCTGCATAGCCAGGGCACACTCCTCCTCCTCCTCCTCCCAGGTGGCACAGCTAGAGCAATTCCTAGGCACACCAGAGGTGTGGAGGTTCCTCCCCACCTTTCCAGGTAAGTACATGGCGGGAGGCTCATGGTTTCCCAAGCCTTTCTCTTCCCCCTGGGAGAAAGAGCTTGTAAAAAGTCAGGCTGGTGTTTTTACTTCATTTAGTTTAAGGGGCCTGAACAGCTGAAGGTGGTCAAATGCTTTACCAAGTCGGTTGTTAGCCGGATCTCTCTCTGGAGACGATTTAATATCCTAATATATCCTAGCCTGTGATGGCCTTTCCATTTCTGTCCTGTGTCGGCATCTCTCTCTGGGAAACAATCTGTGTGGGAGCATTTCTGGGTGACAAAGAGTAACGGGGACCTGCCAGAGGAGTAGAGCCCCCGGCCATGGCGCTGTCCTTACGGGGTCAACAAGTCCATGTCCGAGGGGGACCTGAGGTCTGTGAGGGGTGCTGCGTGCTCTGACGCAGGTCGGGGGTGTGTGCATTGGGCCCCCAGGGAGGGGGTTTTATGTTTGCTGAGAACCATGTGAGTGCACGTATTCTCTGCAACACAAAGAGGATGCTGGAGTTATTGGTCAGAAGCTGCTCTGGCTGAGGCCTGGGCAACCCTGTTGGGAGAAAGTAGGAAAGAAGGAAGTGGCTAAACCCCAAAGTACAGAGACAGGCAGGGTGGGCACCAGCGGCTAGACTCCTGTGGGATGTTTTGATTTCATTTAGATTCAATGAAAGGGCTCACACAGAGGCTAAGTCTTTATCTCCGCTGAAGCCTTCCCTATTCTTTCTGCCTTCCGCCCTGCAAGCCCTTCTGTGTGCCAGGGAGTTCCCGGGCGGGCTGTGTGCATTGGCAGACACCCCCAGGAACCGGAGTGTGCCCCAACAGCCTTGCTGGGCCATGCCGGCAAGCAGCACACAGTGGCTGCCCAGGTCCAGGGTCAGTTCTCCCCACTCTCTCTGGGTTCGTTTGTTTTTAGGCGCATCTTTAGCATGAGTGGTTTTTTGTTTGTTTGAAACTAAAGCATGCCTTCAAAAATATACTCCCAAACAAAGATAAATCAGGAAGCTCGGGGTCAAAATTTACTTGCTTCATCTTCATAAGCATTGACTACAAGGGTTTTTCTTCCCCAGATGGAGAATTGGTTTCATGTCCTCCAGGGCCAGACAGTGGCCTTGAACTTGCCTGTTCACAGACTTTTCCTCCCACAGAGCAGCTGTCTACCTGTGTCTGCGTCCACCTTGCCGGCCCTAAATGAGAGTGGGGGTTTTCGGCTAATCAAAGGGAATTAATAGCTCTTCTCTCACTTCACACCTAGGAGGTTTTTCTCAGTCCCAGACCCAAAAGGAGAAAATCAAGTACACGGACGCCCCAAAGAGACAAGGACATGTTAATTGGCCTCTTCCCAAACCCATCGTTGCGAGTTACCTAGATCTTTGCTACTAACCTCACCAATTTCCTGTGTGTTACTCAGCCTTCAGGGCAAGCTTTCAATTTCTAGGAGACAGTGAGTATGAATTCTCAGAAATCTTTTGATTAGTAAATCAGAGCAAGTATAACTTCAAATAAACAGGCTGGCTGAGAAAAACATCTCAGTTCCAAATGATTCGGGGCCAAGCGTCCAGGGACACGGCGTGGTCTACACCACCCCCTTGGTTGAAAGCAGAAAGGACGTAGCGTGTTATTTGTGTGATCTGAGGGAACACAGTGAAATACCTTTCGTTCTCTCCTGTTCTTACAAGAAGCGGCCGAATACACTTGTAAATTAGTTTGTGAGCCGCAGAGAGTAGATGAAAAGATGTTTTCTAAAACCAGCCCAGTACAAAGAGAAAAAATCTATGAAAGAGAACGAAGAAATGTCAGGAAAAAAACAAAACCTCAAATTCCTAAGGTTCTAAGAGGACGGAGTTTATCCTTTGCATAATCCGTGTCCCCGTGGGAGGCTCAAAGTGATTCTTGAGTGTGACACTTAATTTGGCTGGTATTGACTTTTCTTGGAAACATCCGTATAATTTCCTCTTGGCTTCTGGGTCTGGGAACATGAGACCCCTTGGTCAGATTGAAACCTCTAATTGCGCTTTTCATTTTAAATAGATTCAAAAATAAACCAGGCCAGACAGAAAGTTCCTGCTCCTACACACACAGGTAAAGACTCTGATCATCCATTTAAAAGACTGCATCGGTGGAGGGGTGGTAGCCAAACTTACAACAGGTTTATTTCCTTCTTTTATGGTGATCCAGTCTTCCCCATTGGAGCTGATTTCTATTCTATAAGTCTTGACGTAGTATTTCCTCTTGGTTTCCTTTGAAATGGCACCCTGTGTCCCGACGGCAGTGACAAAACGCAGGAGGCCCAAGTCCACCTGCAAGACAATCACCAGTGTGGTCAGTCGGCCATCCCTGCACCACCGTAACCTGGAGCATCTTTTCCTGTGGGCTCCAGGGTGTAGTTTTCATTCACCTGGGATCAACAGGGCCTAATTCCATCTGGTGTCAGCGGCCCCTGCCTCCCCATTCCATTCCTTCTAAAGAAAGGCCAAGCCATGGTAAGACAGCATGGCCCTAGGTTGGCGCCTATTGTGAGAACAAAGGCCGGGAAGATACTATGCTCATTGTTGCAATCCAGATTGCTTGGGCCCTGGTGCAAATAGAAAAATGGGTTCAAAATCATGTCATTATATATTCTAAGAGATTAAACATACCGTCCAAACAGCACATTAAATATATGTCATTTTACAAAGAGAAAATTATGACAAACAAGATAAACTCACACATGGGATACTGGAGAGGTCTGGACTAAATTCATATCTAACATGACCCTATTTTCCAACCACTCTTCAGCATCCTACCTCCTTCCAAATACATTGCAGACTGAAACAATACTTTTTTTTTTTTTTGAGACATGGGATCTCGCTATGTTGCCCAGGCTGGACTTGAACTCCTGGCCTCAAGCGATCTTCCTGCCTCAGCCTCTCAAAGTGCTGAGATTATAGGTGCCCGGCCAATGAAACAATACTGACTTGAAAGTGCTAGGAGTGTTGTGGTTTTGGGACTGGGCCATAGACTTATAATCTGGAATGGAGTAGAAAGCAAGAGTACAGTTGCATCTGTAAATTTTTTCCTTCCCCACATCTTCCCACGGCCTTTCTCCTTACAGCTCAGCTTGAGAGGCAGGTGGACTCCAAGGCATGGTCTGGGAAGGACTGATGTCTCCGGCAACAATTGCTAGGGCTTGCAAGGCTTTCCCCGTTAAGTTTCCAATGCAGAAGCCCCTCAACACGACCGCCTCGCCTTCTCCCAGCAGCCTATCTCACACCCCTGCAGCTGGGGCATATGAGGGCAGCAGAGTAGCGGTGACCAGAGGGTGACCCAAACCTTGGAGGTCCATGATTTCATCCCAGAGCCCTGTGATGTGTGTGGGAATGAGCAGACCTGAGCATTAGGCACTCAGGGTCCTAGTCCTGGCTTTGCCACCATCTTTAGGCTTCCCCGTCCTTATGTATAAAATCAAGGAGCAGAACTAATAACTTGGAAGGCCCTTTTCAGCTCTGACTTCCTATGATGTTCTTCTTTCATCTGCTTTACAGATGTTTCCAGTAAAGGAAAATAGTTTTTTAAAAATTTTTATTAAATTAATTTTTTTTCTGTAGAGACAGAGTCTTGCTCTGTCACCCAGGCTGGAGTGCAGTGGCATAGCAGCTCACTGCAGCCTCGAACTCCTGGCCTCAAGTGATCCTCCCACCTCAGCCTCTGGAGCAGCTGGGACTACAGGTGCATGCCACCATGCCTGGATAATTTTTAAATTTTTTTTTTATAGAGATGGGATCTTGCTATGTTGCCTAGGCTGGTCTCGAACTCCTGGCCTCAAGCAATCTTCCCACCTTGGCCTTCCAAAGTGATTCTTTTAACTTTCTTTATTACCATCACAAGTAACTAGGCATAATCTTAGAACTCATTACTAGTTTCTATATATTAGAAATATTTTCAGTTTCCTTTTATTAATACTTTTGATTATTCCTATGAAATTGTTTCCCTCTATGTATTGCATGACCAAGATTATACAAAAATGTCCAAGAAATGAAACACAAATATATGGTAGACATGCTTTAAAGGACATAAAAAAAAGTAATTACATATTACAACTGATTACCACTGACAAGATATTGCAACAGTACATTTATTGTTAAGAGGCAGCAGAATGCCATTTTCTCTGAAAACAGCAAAAAAAGCAAAAGAAAGCAAAGTAAAACAAAACAAAACAAAAAAAATCCCAACCCCTCCCCCAACTTCTGAATCCTGCTTTCCAGTTGCTATGTGACAACTCAATTTTCAGAAAACAGTATTTCAATTAATCCTCCAGTGCCTATAGGCTATGACCACTTAAAGAATTTCCATTTTAAGCACAGCCTGTCTCATGAAGGCATATTGTCTTTCATAAATTGCTTTTTTCCTGAAGGCCCTTGGAGTAGTTAAAACAACATGTTGCTGATTCATTTCAAAACCGAACCAAGAGTTTTAACCAGGAAAAACAGCACATAGAAGCCAACTTTAAGTTATACAACTCAACAATAGTAGTTTCTGGAAAGGATGGGGGTATCATTCAATGCATAATAATCTTCATTTCATTTCCCTGGTTTTAAAGACATAAACTCTATGTTCTGTAGGCTTTCACCAGATTTAAGAGAAAAGGGAACAAGACTTTAATAGAAATTAATATTTTAGAATAATAATGATAGATGTTTTACATTTTGATTTAACAAATAAATATGTAACTGACATTTTTATCAACTGCCTGTACTTAACTGGAATTTGCATTTTTTTTCAAAAGTGAAGCATGGTACTTTGTATGAATGTTTTCAACTTCCCATTGCTCTCGTGTACAAGTTTCAAAAAGGGGAGGAAATCTATGGTTGTCAGATTTAGTAAATAAAAATACAAGGCATCGGTTAAATTTGAATTTCAGAACTGATTCATTGCTTACTTAAAATTCAAATTTAACTGGGTGTTCTCTATGTTGTCTGGCAACCCTACAAGTCACTATATTCCAGAGTGCGATTTAAGGCGATTTTAAGTTGTTGCAAAAACTCTCCGATTTCATAATGCTGAAATCTGAAAGTTAATGGGGACTCTAGACACGGTTGGACTGAAGAACAATTTCAACTGTTTCCAAATGCTCTCAGAACACTTAGTGCTTTACTGACCATCCATTAAGTCATGCCCAATGCTACATCCACTTTCAAGCTGAAGGGTCCTTAAAATCTTGAAGTCCAAGGGAGCGTGAAGCAGAGCTCTTTAAATAAACTCTTCCTGTCAGACTTACAGATGGCTCTTCAGTTTGGAAATGATTAAATTCCCAAGTGTGTATATTCAGCTTGGGGCTGATTGGAAATAACTCTACTCCTTTATTCCCTGGCTATCCTTTTCTGATTTTTAAAATTTTGCTTTTTGGGGGGCAAGAGTTAGTTACTAGGTAGGAAAGAAGTTAACTGGTGATCAGATGGAATTATTCTAGGCATTAGGAACAGCTGATGTTAGAGGAAAGAAACAATTGACCGGAATGAACTAGGATCTAACACAGGAAGATGTGGAAGGCCCCAGAAGCATACACGTGAATCACTCGTAAAATAGAAAAGATATTTTCTTTTCTCAACAGCAATGAAATGCATTGGAAACCTCCTCTTGTGATTGCATTAAATTTCCTTCTGTGCTTCTCTGCAGATTCTCTTATTTGCCACATGGGGAGACTTGAAATTTCATTTCATTTTTCTTCCTAATATTATTGCCACTAGGTTTAGGAAGGATGGGTGATAACATCACAAAATAATTAGAGGTGGGACCTGAACCATTGCAATGAAAACAAGATGGTACCCACAACTCTAACAACATACAGCTTCCTCGGCACCATAGAACCCTCACTGGCAATACTTTCCCACAATTTATTGGGCCTAGAAACTCAAACCCTCTTTCTTTTGTCAAGTCACTTCTCCACAACTTATCACCCTTTGTTAAAATGGTATATAAGCGCCTGAGTCTAACTGCTTCTTTGGGTTTTTATGTCTTTTCTGTGAAGCCCCTGGGCACATAAAATTAAAAATATTAATAAAATTTATATGTCTTTTCTCCTGTTCATTTGTCTTTTGTCAGTTTAATTTGCAGGCCCCAGTGACAAAACCTAGGGTAGAGAAAAGGTTTTCTTCTTCCCTTACTTTCTCACCAGTGTAGCTGTCTCTTCTAATCATGACATTGGCCACGATCGACCTTTTTAGTCTTTCCTGCTGCATCTATACCCCTCCAACTGTACCATCCAGCCACATTAAATACTTGTTGCTCCTAAGAGAAGACAAGCATTTTCTATCTGCATGTCTTGACATGTAAAGTTCTTTGGCCTTAAAATAACCTTTTTCTCTTTTTTTTTTGACAAGAAATGACTTTTTCCTCTTTTTGGCCTAGTAGGCCAAGTAAGTCACTTCTACCCCAGTATGGTTAGTGCATAGCTCATGTCTCCATCACTGAATCCCTCATGCCGTGTTTTTCCTCTACCTCTTTTTAGACTTTTGTGATTTCTTTTGGAAAATATCTACTATAGTAGGAAAGTAAAATGTGCTCCTGAAAACTCATACAATATAGTAAATATTACAGAAGAAAATTAAATCTCCGTAAGACCACCATTAAGAAATAACCACCAATACTAACCTCCCAGAGTTTTTTTTTTCTTATGCAAAATAGAGGCAAATATTTGTGTGCATGCTTTGTTATCAAAACGAAGTCATATCACCTCTATGCTTGACAACCTACATTTCCATTTAGTTTTATGGCTATGTTTCTATGCCAATAATATTTTTCTAAATTACCATTTTTAATGGCTTCATGGTATTCCATTGTTTGGTTGTAGTGTAATCTATTTAGTCAGTCTGCTACCTTTGAATATTTAGGTATTGGATTGTGCTCAACTAGACTGACATTCATTCAGTGGACACTTAATACTGCTTATTTGCTAAGTTCTGTATTAAGTGGTTGTGATAGATATAGCAGTGAGGGTGTTGGAGACGGAAACAGAGCAGTATAAATAAAGTATGATGCAGCACAGAAGAAGAAGAAAACAGTTTACCAGGGAACTGGAGGTACAGAGGATTGGAGACATTAAGATGCATATTGAAGGATACACAGCAGGAGCTTGTGCATGGACACAGAGGGAAAGAAAGTTCCAGGGAGATGGAGGAGCAGGAATTGCAGAAGCAAGAGGAAATGAATGAGTGGCATTATGGGTATTCAACAGCTTATCATGTTCCTCCTCACCACTATAGACACAACTTGTCAAAAAATGGATTGCTCTCCAAAGAGTGTGTGCTCTGGTTGTCTTGAAGTCAAAACCATCAGTCATAAAAACCATTCCTAGTCAATGGCTGGCCATGGTCTTGGTGGCTTAACTTTTTGAATCAGGATAAGCTCTCCCCAACCTCGCATTCTAACAGACAAGACAAGACAAGCCGCTGGAAAGACAAAGACGCAACCCCGGTTCTACGTGATGCCACCCCTTTACGCTTTGGGGGTTCATCGTCCTAAACAATACCTCCTTTTTTTCCATAAAAATTCAGATGCACTCTAATTAAGTAACCTGCTTTCCCCACCCCCAATTAGCTTTACTCTAATCACCGTTTTCTTATTTTGAAAGAATATCATTATTTCCCAACTGGTTCATTTTTAATTAGAAGACGGATGTGATTCCACATGGGAGTTCGATGCACTTCTGCTTAACATTAAGGGTGACAGTGAAGGGGCTGTGACGACGGGACTGGGTACGTGTGGAACTGAACATCAAATGCATTTGCTGAGATCGTCCAATGTGTTTCCCTCTGTGTGTGCGACAAACATAAACATCTGGTACTTATCTGGCAGTATATAGACTATTCCATAGCTTATCAAACTCCTTTTGTGTTCTAGGAGAAGCTTTCTAAGTTAGCTCACATAGCACCATTGGCAGAAGTGACCCAATGTGATACCCTGTTTCCAATATAAATATAAAATTTTAACACTGGTGGTAGAATGCCTGCCCACATCTTACTTTCACTGTTCTCCACACACAGAGAAGACATTGTTGGCAGATTCAGAAGAGGAAATTCCAAGCCTTTCATGCCGGGTGGGGAGAAGCACACTAGTAGAAGAAAACAATTATCCTTGTCCATTTTGGGGGCTGGGGGGCAGTGTTGTAGCTGTCCCTGTGTGGTGAGGGCCCCCCCATGGAACTGGTTTATGGCCACGGTTTATGGTCAACTTGTTCTTTGCCTACAGGAACAATGCACATGTACTGTGTGGCCATGGCATTGTCTTCATAATGACAGGAAACACATTTCCCAGACAAAGAGAAGGAGATGCACACATTTTACTGGGAATCATCTGAGGACAAAGCGGCCCGTTTTAGCATTGTGTAGTGAATCCTGTAGCAAATCTTTGCAAACTGCTGATTAAACACCAGCATGCAGCCTTTGAGCCATGAAATGGATATCATTGCTTCCTAGAATAATACATAACCAGCTATTGGTAATGTCATAATGTGGAAAGCCTCATTTCTAAAATGAAAATCTGTCTTGCTCAATAAAATACTGCCCATTGAGCTAGCATTGGCAAGGGAGCGTTTACCAGCTTTTAACACTCCCAAGGCAGGTCAATACCAGAGCCTGAAAAAATAAAAGACAAAGAACTGAGGTCTGATTAAAAACAGGAAAATATTTTTGAAGGGTGGGGGGGAGTCTGTTGGATTTTCTTTAGAGCATCCCTGATGACTCAAAGAGCTGTTTAATTCATCACTTGACACTACAAGCTAAAGAAAATATTTTTAAGCAATTGTGTCATTTCCTTAGATAAAACACATGGTTTCTGACAGAGCCTAAGCATGTGATGAACATCAGGGCTATTCTAGTGGGCTTCACGCACAGCACCTCACCATTGTGATCCTTAACTTAGGATCCTGGACTTCTTACAGCTACTAATTGTAATACAACCATGTTATAGTTAGCAACGTAATTCCCTATCTCTTTACATATTTTGTTGCTATCACTGTTTTACATAGAAAAATGCAGACGGTTAAAATTACTACTATTAATAGAACATTCATGAGGCAACCTCTATGTGTTAGGCATTTTATTAAGGGCTACATTTATACACATTATCTCTTTTAATTCTCACAACAATCGTGCAAAGAAGGTTTCATGGACAAAGAAACCAAGGAACAAAGTGACATCTGAACTTTGCCCAGAGTCACACGACTTACCAGTGTTTGGGCCAGGACCTATACCCAGGTCAGAAGGGGGGGCCTTGTATGAGCCCCTACATCCATGCTGTTCCTCAATTTGTACTTTAAAACCTTAATTATTAGAAAGGTAATTTAGAATTTCTTAGTAAATACTAATTAAATCCAATAGCTATTCTTCGTGGAGATTAAACATTTTGTATAATTATAGGGAACAGGAAACCATTTATGCTTATGTTGACGATCAGTTTAAAATTGACACTGGCTGCTGCAAAGAAAACCTTTGCAAACGATTTAGTTTTGCTGTTGAAAACCAAGATGGTGGTTATGGATCATTTTTAGCAAAAGATAATAAAAAGAACATTTGAAAATTCTGGCAAAGAACAAAACATACCCAAGTACAAGAAAAGTGCAAGGCAGGAAGAATCTCACCAATTTTTTTTTTCTGTCTTGATTGCCTGAATTAATCCTTTTTTTCATTCTCCATAGTTAAATTAAAGGAGAACATTTTCCTGGGTGGAAACAAACTATTGGTTGCAAAAAATACCTTTGCTGATAGTAAAACAATCCCAAGTGAGTGAACAGATAAATTTTCCTACCAGAAGACTTGAGCCAGCCTGTTAGAATAACATTAGCTGAGGCCGTATCAGCACAGAGGTGGTGGAAGGGCAGTGCTCCCTTGACGGCCACTGCAGTTACAGCAAAAGAACAACAAGAAATGGGGCAAGAAAAATGAAGTCCCCACATAAGGGCTGACCCTTTGTCTTTTTTTGGCAGATAAAAGGGGATAATGCTTGCGTGGGCTCCAATGCGTCTGGATTCGCGGCACATTCTCCCACTCTCCTGTTAATTTTTTTTGTGTGTGTGTTGCATAAATCAGGAGCAACTAATTAAAAAAGAAATATTTAATTCTGACATGTTCTTTGAACTGGAGGCCCATCTGGTTCTGTTTGAATAGTAAAATCTGCTGTAGTTGTTAAAATTGGCGAGTAGCATCGGCCAAAAGAAACAAAAGGGACTCCATGAGGCAGGTTAATACTTCAGCATTTCAACTAGAGACTCTCCCAGAATTCGGCTCCCCAAATCACTCCAATATGGAAACCATAAAGATCAAATATGCGGGCGAAAAAGGCTGTTTGCAGGTGGAGACGCCACCACCGGGCTACAATTCTTCAGTGTGGTGGACACACCATCAGGCTCTGAAAGACCTTTGTTTGAGAGCAATGCATGCAACTAGGACAACCCACCCAAAAGTGCTTGGCTAATTTTACGAAACACATTTAAGATAAATATGGGAAGACAAGTCTTCACCACATTCTATGCAAAACCTAAAGGTTTTATTTTTTACTTCCATATTTTCTAGAGCAGATATAACTGTACTCAGAAAAACCAGACAAATATCACATTTAAATTCCTTTATGTTTTGACAACAAAAGAGGAGAAAATGAAATAGTATTGGGGCTTTGATACACTTTGGGATACAAATAAGCAACATCTAAGGCAATTTGATACTCCGATGCAGAGTTAAAGAGAAAGGCTGATTAAACCCCTATGCTTTAGAAAAGATTGTTTTACATGTTCAAGACATACACAGACCTGTGAAATCTTTTCTCCTGTGAAATGAAGTCTTTTGCTTCAATACCATGTTAGCTAGTAGATGAGTCCCCTGGAAAGCCTTAATAGCTTGGTCAAGAAGATGACATTTAAATGGCCCCCTTCATCCCACTAAGATACTCTAAAAGATTCAGGGATTTAATAATTTTAATTAACATTTTTTGAATGCTTATTTTTCAGTTGCATTTCATTTAAAACCTGAGCCTAATCCTTTGATCTGGAAAGACGACAAGTTCTCAGAATAGAACAAATGTTATCCCTAGGAGCTTGGCTAAGATTTTAACTTAAAAACTTGCTAACAAAAATTGCCTAACTGGAATTTCTTAACAGAGAAAAATAAGTGTGCTACAGTTTTAAAACAATGGTAACCAGCCTCAAATATGTATAAACGTGGTGCAAATCTCCCAGACAAAAGCCTTGTAGGAGAGTCACAGCATGTGCTCTTGCTAGATGGGTTTACTCAATAAAGAGTTAGTGGGCACCTCCCACATGGAGGTCGTGGGCTGGTATAGGGCTCTCCTGCTGTCCTTCTTGCTTCTGTCTGAGTGCTTATGTGTAATACCCATGAAAACCAGGAAGTGTTCTCCCAGTAGAAGACCTAGAAGGCAGGAATTGCATAGGGCAGGCAGGCACAAGCAGGCTTAGGGGTTATGGGCCACCGATCCCATTGACTGCCAAGAACATAGCTCCAGATTTCCTGTAGGATCAAGCATATTGTGTATACAGGTCTCTGGCTCCTGCCCTTTGTCTAGCAGGGTACAGTAATGGAAGAATGGATACATTCTGGCCTGGATTACAGTCACTTTGAAATTTTGTAGCAGAATTTTATTATCTCTGCACATGATTTCTGGAGGACTGTATTACAGAAAGTATTGATGAGGATGATTATTGCTGTTACTATTACTATTTAAAACATCTTTTGGGCAACCACTACGTGCCAGCCATTATACTAAGGGCTAAATGTCCACACAGCATCTCTTGCAACACGCGCCACCATCGCACAAGGCAGGTTTTGTAGATGAGGAAGCTGAGACATCACAGCGCAATTATGTCCCTTGCTCAGAGTCTAACAGCTAGCAAACTACATAGCCGTGGTGCACACTCACGCAGCCGTGTCCTGAAGCCCAGTCATGGTGCTTTATGATCGTAGGTGCTCAAACCAAACACGTGCAATTAAAATAAACTGGAGCACACCACGTGTCCAGATAAAAACCTTTTGAGGCATGCCAGGGTCCGGAAGCACATAGGTTTGGATGTACACAATGTTGTTACAAGACTATAAGTAAAACATGCCACCCTGGCTCTAGATGAGGCATTATGGGATTCAGAAGAAGGAAAAATTACTCAGGCAAGGGGACAGAAAGGGCTTTATGGAGAAGAATTATTAGAACCATTCAAGCTGGACCCCATAGGGTGGATTCAGACTTTGGCAGGGGAAGTGGCCATGATTGATGAGCTCAGGCAGAAGAAACAGGGGAAGAAAAAAAAAAAAAATCCCACCCAATTGCCTATAGTTGAAAATATTTGATATGATGAATATTTTCCTTCTATCTAATATCTTGTAGCAAAATTCCTTTCGAGAGCAAAGATAAGTGCCCTCCCTTCCCCACCCCCAACACCCTCCGCTGGGGGGGCCTTCATGTTGTCTAGGCGGCTACGCCATGACGTGCTTGGCTGGTGCCAGAGACAATGAAATCTTCTCTGTAAGTAAACTGGAAGCCTGCGGTCATGCCCCACACTGCTGAGGTAACTCTGAGAAAATGTGTGCTCTCTCTGCCTCTGGGAATCCAAGCATTCCTGGGAATGAGGTGAAACCTCAGTGCACATGAGTCAGAGGGACTTCTCTCTGGAGCCTAACCACACACTGCAGGACTCCCTGTGCTTCTGTCCACATTTAAAATAAAACATCTGTACCCCCTCAATATTTTGAAATTAAAAAAATCAATGGCATTTCTCTGAAAAATAGCAAAACATTTTGATGAAATAGCATAAAAAGCACACAATACCTTCTTCAGGGATGCACACTGCTATAGAAATTGCACCCTCCTTTCCGCCAACATGTAAGGGGAAGCCCATGAGTTCAGAACATGATCTTGGAACGATGGGTATTTGCGTTTTGAAAAGCCGTCACATCGCGGAAGGGAGCTGGTGGCTGGAGATTGTTCATTCATGACACAAGAAAGTGCTAGGTGCTCGGGTGAAAGGGAGTGAAGGTCACCAGATTCCTGCCCTCTCGCTAGCCAGGGAGGCAAAAAGTCAAGTAAACAATAAATCTCAACACGGAAGGAGCAGACTGCCTTAAGACTACTCAATGAATTCTGGTACTACGGAGAGAAAATTGGGGTGCTACAGGTCTGGAGCTTTGACATTCAAGAGTGACCTGGATAATGTTCAGCATGTAGATTAGCCAATTCGAGCCTTAGTTTCCAACTCTCTACAACAGAAATATTAATGCTTAGCCCTTTAGTCACTCCTCATGGTTAGTGTGAGGATCTCAATGACATGTATGCACACGCAGTAGCCATAAACATATTACCTTTGGCCAGGTGCAGTGGCTCATGCCTGCAATCCCAGTGCTTTGGGAGGCCACGGTGGGAGGATCATTTGAGGCCAGGAGTTTGATTTCAAGACCAGCCTGGGCGACCCATCTCTACATAAAATTTTAAAAATCAGCTGGACGTGGTGATGTGTGCCTATAGCCTCAGCTACTCGGGAGGCTGAGACAGGAGGATCGCTTGAGCTCCGGAGTTTGAGGTTGCTGTGAGCTATGATGATGCCACTGATCACTGATGTCACTGCATTTTAGTCTCAGTGACAGAGCAAGACCCTGTCTTTAAAATATATATATATAAATATTATATATAATATATATTGTATATATATTTATATTATATATATTATGTGTGTATATATAAATATGACCTAATATTTTTTCCCTTAGTTATTTAGGTACTTGGGGTGTGTGCCTGTGTGTCTACGTTTGTAGGCACACGGGCATAGTTTTGCTTGTAGTACCTAGATTATAATTCCTTTCAAGGAGGGACAGAGTCCTCTTCATTTTAAATTCACCTATCCCTGCATCCAGTGCCTAATCCTTAGCAGATGCTCAATAAATGTTTGTTGGATTTAAATTCAGGCTGTGTAAGTCTGGCACTGCCAGCCACATCGGAAACTCCTTTCTTCCAAACAACGGCCAACTGCTTGTCATTAAAGTCAACGTTCAAGTGTTTGAGCAACTAACTCGTACTCAAGCTAGGAATGTGATTATTCTTATCTCAGTATTTACAACTGCAAATATTATAACTATTAATAAAATTTCCAATCCTTTGAAAAGCCGACTACTTAAAATTGGAGTCTGCTAAACGATGAGTCCCATTGGCCAGGTCCATGCTGTATGAAGGTTTCCTGTGTTCCTTTTTGTTTATTTCTCAAATGACCTCTCGTTAACTTTGTTAAGTGTCTCTCCTCCTGGAAGTTACCCCAAAGGGCAGCATGGATTAAATAATGTTTTTACTTATGTCTATCACAGTCTCAATACCTCACTCAAACTTTTCAACTTTCTTATTTTAGAGCTAAGTTATTTGCAAGCATGACGTCCATAGGATATTTATGTATTAGATGTTTACATTATCTGGTATCTTAGACTCCTCCCTTCCTGTATTTTTGCAAATGTAACAACAGCAAAATTTCACAGCATCACTATAGGTTGCCATGGTTTTACCTAACTAACATGTAATCTTTATAAGGTGTCAGAATTAAAGCTTTGTGTGGCTAAGAAATGAATGCAGATTTCAGGCCTTTTGCAATCTTTGTGCTTCTTTGTCTCACATGGTCTCTGAGAAGCAGCCTCATAGAAGAGGTTCTAGAGGTGGCTCTGCAATGCGACAAGGTCATATTACACCTTTCCAAGGTGCAGTTATGGACACACATACATCTCCAGTCTCTCAGCAGTTTAAAGAAATTTTCAAACCTAGAAGACCAAGAAAATGTTAAATTGCATGTACTGGTAATGTATATTTTTGTTTCAAAAGCTGTTGTTCTACACCACCCATAAAGGTTTATCTGCTCTCTTGGGGTGATCCCTAAACGACTCAAGATAAACACATACTTGTACTCAAACAATGTCTGTCTATTCCAGCACAAACAAGGGACTTGTTGATTGTTAGTTTTGCAGTAAGTCATGCCTTTAATTTTTCTCCCTTCCTCTACGCGCTTGGTTTCAAAAACAAACACAAGGATGAATTTCTGGAAACTAAAGACTTGCAGATAAGGGTGATGGTCTAAATCAGTCACTTGGCCTATAAACTTTGACAGCATCTTTTTACACCCATTTTCTGTGTATTTTCCAGTGATCTGGGTGGGCCTCTCCCAGTAATGAGAGTTTCATGTGCTGATGGAGAATTTGGAAGTGCAGGTGTCCGAGAAAACTCCTCTACTTGGCATTGAAAAATCCAGCCAGGAGCTGATGGGATTACCAAGATTAAAGTCGGCCACCCGCCTAAGGTTATAACGAATGCTACCCTGGAGACAGGAACGAAGAGAAAGAGAAAGAACAGGCCACCTAGGTACAGCTGGTTGTCAGAAATTGTGTGTAAACAGTTAGTCTCTGAAGGGATGCCAATCATTCCTGAGAACAGATGAAATGAACTTCTCGATTTGATATTTGGTCAACTGCAATTTCCCTGTTGGAAGCTTACCATTCAGCCAGGAAGTGTACACATTGATTTCAAAGATCACTTACAAAGGGGATGGGGAAAGCCTTGAAAAAGTGGATTTTCAAAGCATGACTCCCTAAGAAAATCATTTGTAATTAGAATTTACTACTGGTGGAGCTGAGTAAGAGAGAAATGTTATCCAGTGATCTGTGATTTCTGGGCTCCTCCTAGAAAGAGCGCTGTTCTGCGCTTTGAAGACATCTGTTCCCTTCGCCATCCAAATGCAGTCAGTGGACAGAGCTGCAAATTCTTTCCATGTTCTGGGAAAAAAAATCTATCTATATTAATTTCATGCACTTCAGCCTGGGTCACACAATGGAAAAAATCTGTACGACTGTACGACTTTCAAACCATAGGAGCACAAGCACAGATGTTACTCTAAAAACATGCTGTTATTCCTTTCCTTGCACTACCCGAAGTCCTTAACATAATGGAATCTGTGACCTGCATTTATCCACTGGAACCATTCTTGACACACGGTTGGATACATTTATTTCAACCACATACTTGGAGGTGACAAGAGGCAAAACTTCCTTGGTGAACATGGCCATGCTGCTGTATGTGTGGTGGCGGTGGTGTGAGTACACGTGTGTGTGTAGTGGGGGGGTACAAGGTGGTAGTTCTTGACAGAAAAAACAGAGATAAGGCCCATATTTGGAAAGGCTAAGAAAAGACATTCTTTTCATGCAACCTTCCAGGTTTTAAAGAGCAGTAAGAATCTTGTCACATTGCCATCATACTTTTAGATGCAAAGTTAAGGATTAAAAGACAACACTTTGCAGGATTTCAATAAACTGCCAGTATTTAAGAAGAAATGGAACAACTGGTTCTTAATCTGTTGGAATTATTTTTGATAAAAAGATTTAAATGGAGATTAATTTTATATGAGAAACATAAATATTCTAAATCGAGACACTTTAAAGAAAGATAAGTAGACAAACAGATGTTCATATGAAACCCTTCTGGAAAACAGCAATGTTCTTCCACTAAGGGAACTGGATTATTGTATTACAGAAGTTGATAATCGGACCTGAATTTCCGCAAATACTGGTTGAACCCAAAATCACCTCTTCCTTACTCCTTTTTCTTGTTATCCTATACCCCAGAAGAGACTAGGAATGTCCAGATGGAGGTCATGTAAGATGCTTTCTGTGTTTATCTCAATAAATGAAATTCATCTATTTAATAGTGGTTGATTTTAGAGGAAATTTCACGTTAAACGAACAATAAATAGCATTGTCTGATTTTCCTTTACATGGTAAACAATCGTTAAATGAATTCTTGCCATCTTGGTATTGGAACTTTCCAAATATATAACAACATCCTTACAAATGCATATAATATTTGGAAACATACAACTGAAGAAATAGTATAATGTATGTGCTATAAAAGATTGCTGATTGAGGCTTGCAATGAGTAGCCTAGATTTTTTTAGGCAGTATTTAAATAATTAGGCCAGTCAAATTCTGCATGTTATACTTTCATTTTTTAAGATTGAGAACTTAAAAAAAAATCCTTCAGTATTTCACATTTCATATGATTTTCTAAGTTCTTTCTATTATCATGAGTATTTCTCACTAGAAATTTGACATTTCATTTCCAGATTCTCAAACTTAAGTCTCCGTCACATTTCTTACACCTGTAGCCATCAACTTGTGTGCCTACCTGGGAGCTCCCTGCCTCAGCGTTAGCCCTCAGTAAACAGAAGGCTAGAAGCGTAAGACATGAGACAATTGTAATGCATTTCTTCATACCGCTAGATTCCTGGGGCTGTGTTTTTTTCCTCTTCCCTTTTCTGGGTTAGTATTAAGGCCTATAAAATGGTCAGAATTGAACGTGATATTTATCTTCTTAAGGAAGGGAAAAAGAGCAGGTTTTGGCAGGACTTTAAGGTGTGAACAGCCTGCAATGGTGGGTAAGCCCATGCCTTACAGATATTTCCTTCAAAGATTGGAGAGACATGAAAGATGAACCGTCTGGGCTTCATCTTATCTCCCCTAGTGGGCTGCACTTTCTTGCAAGCTAGCTCAAAAGAACCAAGGAAACAGGCCCCACTAGTGAAATCTCTATGTGAAATCCTCAGAGAAGCTTCATGATGAAGACCACCTAAACAATTATTGGATCTAAAGGAAAAAAAATCTCCTTAATTTTAAAAAAAGTGCTATGTGCTGTCTCACATGATTATCAGTAAGTGTTTAAAACAAATTCCAACTAAGTTCCATATATTTATATTTTCATCTTAGGAAAGCTCATGGCATTAGCTGATAGAATAAATTTATTTTTAATAGGATCACAGAATTATAAATGCTTGAGAGGACCCGAGAAGCTGTCTGGTCCAATCACGCAATCCCTCTGAAGAATTCCATCTATAGCCTTCTCAGGTTCGCTAAACATAAATAAATAAAGGAGCTTATTTATTCATTGTTAAATCAAAAAATACGTAGTTAGATGTTTACAGCATTAGAATTGTAAGAAAAATAAAACTTTGGTAGAATTAAGACATCATTCTCCTGAAGGAAGGCAGGTAGAAGAACGCCATAAATGCATTTTTAACCCCTTGAGGCAAAGAGAGCTGGAAAAAAAAAATTCCCAGGTCCTTTGCACAACTGCATATGTGATTACCCTGAGTCATAACACGTGCAATTAGGCTCAAATGCTTACGCTGTTCAATCGTTGGAAATATAAAAGCATAATGCATTTTATTACTATTGGGATTTATAGAGCGTTTTTAAATTTAACCTACTTTCTTCTGTTTATTTGAACCTAGAAGTGAATGAAATTAGATGGCTGAGGAAGGAGAGGAGGGAGGCGGAGGAAGGAAGTAAGTTTGGGTGTGTGTGGGTGTGCACGTGCTCCTGTCTGTCTCGGTTTCAGGTCAGCATCCAAAATTGTTATTCTGATGTGGATCAAAATGGCCATTTTGATATGGTGCTTTCAAATGGTGCATTAAACGAGAACTATACGAGGGCACAGAGCCCCTACCCATACCAGGGCTTTGAAATTTCCAGGGTCCACCTCTCTCTCTCACCTTTGGAGAAGATTGCTGTGCATGTGCTAGAAATTGGGTGCTGCCAATTCTGAAGAACACACTTTTTTTTTTTTTTTTTGCTCTGGGGCTTTCCAATTACGATATGAAAGTTATTTAAAGCTTAGGAGTTGGTGTGTTATATTACATGCCGCATAAACGTAGCTGGGGCTCCTAAATGTGAACATTAATGCACTCTGTAAAAGGTACAATTATTACCACCGGGGCAGAAATCAACAAACCCCACCAACGGAATTTCTTAAAACTGCTATCATAAAATCTGTGCATGTTATGGATTTCATTAACATTTTCCCTGAGGATTCCCAATTGTATAATAACAGAAGTTCTTTAAATTTTAAATACAACAGACAGGAACAGCCTTTCACCCAAAACAGATGTGAAACTATCAGCCTTGCCTTCTTATTGGTCCACAGATATGAAACTGGCTGGTAACTGATAGCTCTTAATGTGTTGTTGTTTAGGTTATAGAAATGGAAACTCAATATTATTTTTACCACGAAAAGATAAGTTAATAAGCAATAGATAGGCTCTTCAACCACAGTTCCTTATTCTTGATCACATTTGAAGTTTAAAAAAAAGAAAACAACAAACCTCTGATTTACATACTGCATAAAATCTAAAATAGGTAGACCGAGGTCAGTGACATACAACATTCTTATCTAAAGGAATTAATTTCAGTCTTATTTTGCCTAAAACTTGTCTATGATAACTTGCAATTTTTATCCTGTTTCCTTTTCTTAATCCCATCAAATCTATGCGTTTCTGAGACCCCAATTATGCAGTCTTCTAAAATAACATCTGTATTTATTTAGCTAAAAACAGTTCACTTTTAAAGGCTAAAAATAGGGAGCTTAAGATAAATAAGCAGGGAGGTTTATGATGCTATTTTCCTGCATAAGGTAAACAAACACATCCGTATTTTTGGAAACAAAAGAACTACAGTTCTGTTCAAATAATATCTACAAGTGGTAGAAAAGTGACAAAACCCAGCCAAGCAACAAGTTACTCTTTCTTTCAGAAGGGCTGACTGGTTTGATTATTTAAAAAATGACTTGATTGGGATTTGAGCATCTTCTACACCAGTGGTTTTCAATTAGTCGTTTTCCTCAAAGTCTAGAGACATTTTTGGTTGTCATGACTTGTGTGTGTGTGTGTGTGTGTGTGTGTGTGTGTGTGTGTGTATGTGTGCTACTGGTTTCTAATGGGTAGGGGCCAAGGATGCAACTTAAGATCCTACAATGCACAGGACAGCCCCTATAACAAAGGACTGTCCAATCGCAAATGTCAGTATTGTCCAGACCAAGAGACCCTGCTCTAAGACATAGTCCAATTATTTAATTAAAGCTTCTGCAGTGGTGGTTGAATTTAATAGACATCATTTACCAATCACCAGCCAGTAGGGACAGACTAAAACTTAAACATGCTTGCTTAGTCTTCAGCTCACCACCCTTAAAAGGGACCCAAATCCATGTTCACATCTTGTTACAATTGAGTGGGAATCAGGATGCTAAGATTCTAGTCTAGGTTCTGTCCTTTACTTGCTACGTGGTCTTGCAAATCACTTAACCTCTGAACCTATGCAAAGTAAGGGATTTAGACAGAATGATGCTTGCATTCCTTTTAGTCTTAGACTTTAAGTTGAGATATCCTAGAAAGAAAAAAAAATCTTTAGAATATAACTATCAATGTTGGTTCAAATAGACACTGGCCTCTGACAGTAAAAAAGCAGAACTGTAAGTAAAATGGAACATTCATGCTACACAGCTCATTCATTTTTAATCGTAATTCTAGCTAAACAATTGTGGTTCTTTCAGTATTGTCTTTCCAGTAACACTTCATCATAAAAATCTAAGAGGCTTCCTCAGATGTCATGTATTTTCTTGAGGATGTGTTGATATGAAATACTACTTAGTAAAACCACTCAACTGATTTCTTAAACTGAATTAAATAGTCAACTTGACCAAAATATCATCTTGATATTTTCTACAAGACAAAACAATTGCTTAAAAATATCCCAATGACGATCTCCCACGTTGGCATAAGGTTGATTTTTTTGAGGGGTGTTGCCCAGTTCTTTGGCTCCTGGCTTGGAAGAATCACAAGCTGGGCCAGTGCCACAGAGTGAGGATAGACAGGAGCAACTCACACAAGCAGCTTTTACTGCAGGCTTTTCAGCCTAGAACAGAAAGGGAAAGTATGTTTCTCGAGGTGAAATGGGGCTGTCTCCATGAGTGGAGAAGACCCTGGGGTTTTACTGCACTTCTGCTTTTATGTCTATACCTTATGATATGCTAAATGATGGGTGGAATATTCATTATTTTCCTGGGAAAAGGGTGGAGAGTTCTTAGAGTTAAGGGCTCTCTCCAATTTTATCCTTATAGGGTAACTTCCAGGGGTTGCCATGGCATTTGTAAACTGTCATGGCTCTGGCGGGTGTGATTTTTTTACTATGCTACTGTATGTTAATGGGGAAAAGGTCACCTTTGGACGTGAGCTTCTAGTTTCTGCACTTGCTCCTGGCCAGAAAAAGTCCCTAATTGCAAAATTCCTGCCCTTGCAGGTTAGGTTCTAAATACCCATTGGCCTCCTCGTTTTTGCTCCCTCCTCTTTTCCTGTGGTTAGCGCTGTCAACCTGCACCTGTCCCTAACAACGTGTACATCTGTCTCCCCCAAATCACACTCTCCTTAAAAAATAGCAACAGAAAAAACCTCAGAATTGAATCCATCCCTTTATATTTCCTTCAAGTGACTTCCTGTAACATGAAAAGCCAAAGTCCCAGAGACAGCATTAGGAAAAGTTCCCCAGGAGACAGTAGATTTCAGAATATAGACTTCCTGGGTAGAAACCTCATCACGGGCAACAGACCTATGACGCATGAAGGATGGGATGTAAAGCATTTGTTTTATGGAGGAAGGAGAAACAATGCAAAATTGGGGTAAGATCACCAAAAGCTCACCTTGGGGAATTTTTTAAACCAAATTGTCTCCTTTCTAGATGAATGTTTTGGCTAACACAGCATGTTAATATTAGTTGCAATAAACATAAACACACACTCAGCACACCTGGGGAATACACGTTCCATCGAACAGCTGTATTTTCCCTAAATTTGCCAACACTATATTTTACATGTAGCATTCCACATTCAGGTAACCCAGTGAGCTGTTTCTGTCAGTTCTCTAGTTACTGATTTATAAAGTATCATTTTATTGTATTGCTAATGATCGGAATGAGTTAATACATCCCCTAAAGTGTCTGGTTTATAATAGTGGAGAGTCACAATCAGGACAGCCTGGCTTTATATATGTTATGGATCCGTCAATTGAGGAGATGGAACCGATTTTGAATACAGCATTACAGATTAGAAACCTGCTAGAAACTGGCAATTTTACGAAAAATCAAAACCTATTTCATAGGAGATACCTGTTCCACACTCAACACGTTAACCTCAGAGAATGAAAAGATCTGCCCAGAAAGTTTAGGAGGAAAGAAAATTATATATGAAACTTGTTAAAAGAAATGATATTCTAAAGCTTTAAGATTAACTGCTTTGGTTTCCACTTTCAATTTTTGGGAGATTCTAACTTTAAAGATTAAAAACAAGTTTCAAGCCACAAATTTTTCTGATCAAATAAGCAAGCACGCACTTCTCCCACCTAAAATATGATAAAAATGTATAATAATACCGTTTGTTAGAGGAAGTATTTCCAAGGATTCATAAGTTATTTCATTCCATCTGGTGCTTAATGAGGGTGCAGCCAGTTCCTTCTTAGTTCCTGAAGTCAGGTCTATGCCTTTAAATTATCTTTGTCTCTACTCTCAGCAAGTTGTAACAGACAAGTCAAGTTTTGAATCATGACAGGGCCACTTTGGGAAGTTGCTGGTAGCAAGAACTCACGGCTCTGGATGGGATGTTGAGAGAGCATGTCGTGTAGGTAGTAAACCCTGAAGGATTGAAGGAAGGACCCCAGGGCTGAGGTCAGGGACCTCACTGGAGGGAAGAGTCGCCTCTATGACCCTCAGGCCTGATGACCCTGCCATGCTTTGCCATCTCTCTCTGAATACTTGGCACGAGAGTCCCTGTCCAGAGCACCTCAATTGCAAGAGCATGAGATGAAACACGCACAATCAGAATGGCCAAAGGTCGATGCAAACCTCTGCTACACCCTGGCGCAGTGTCAGATCCAACCACAAGTGGTGATTCACCAACTGGCCCCTGCCTGGACTTGTCACTCTGTGCCTACTGACTTGCTTCCCAAGTCCGAGGAAGGAAGTCCACTTGAATTGTGTAAGACTGAGATTTCCCACAAGTTCTATCTTTTCCCAAAGTCAGATCCTGTCTGGGCCTCAGTTTTCTCAAATGAAGATGGGGATAAAAATCTCTGGTCTACTTACTTCACCTTGTGAGACCAAAATAGGATGTGTACGAAAAGGTGCTTTCAGAAAGGACATAGATCGTGTATGTTATAGAAACATAAGATTTTGTTTTCAGAACTTGTCTCCCAATTAACTTTAAAATCCATAAAGCTACCTAAAGCCCACTTGGATTTGACCAGTTTCACATGTTGAACCTGTAAAGGAGGGCATTTCCCTTTTTATTTTTTTTGAGACCGAGTCTTGCTCTGTTGCCTAGGCTGGAGTACAGTGGTATGATCATAGCTCACTCCAACCTTGAACTCCCGGGCTCAAGTGATCCTCTTGCCTCAGCCTCCCAAGTAGCTGGGACTACAGGCAAGTACCACAACACCCAGCTAATTAAAATTTTTTTTTCATAGAGATGGGGTCTTGCTATGTTGCCCAGGCTGGTTTCAAACTTCCACCCTCAAGTGATCCTCCCATCTTGGCCTTCCAGAGTGCTGGGATTACAGGCATGAGCCATGATGCCTGGCGGGACATTTATTTTCTTTGACACTGTTGTCATGAGGGGGTAAACGTGAATGTGTGTGTTATAGGTGTGTTTTGACTCAGCTCAGCCCATCTCCCTACCACACTAAGGGCTTTTGCTATTGGTGTTTGCTTTCAAAGTTCCTTCAGGGTGAAAATGGGGAAGACTTTAATATTATTTGAGAAAAACATATAAGGCAAAAGGAAAACACAGAAGCAAGCTTCCTCAGAAGGTTACCTCTAGCTACTCCTCTCTTTCGGAACCTTCCTTCTCCTCATACCTCAGAATGAACATCTGTACTAGGACAGGAGTGAAGAGAGAAGGTGCTTTGTCCTCAGGAGCTCGCTGATGTATTCTTACAGCCGCAGACTGTCTTCCTGGAGGTTTCCTTCTTCTGTGTGATTAATCCCTAATAGGGCAGATTTACCAAACCAAACAGGATGTGGTTCACAAGCCAACTGCTTTCCGCTCCTCTGGCATAAGCGAAGGCATAAATAATCCAGTCCCACAGTTTTTTCCACAAGACACAATGCCCTCCAATTTGGAGAAGAGTAGAGTTTCAGCCCCAGTTAGTTTGTGAAGTAATTCTATTTCTAAAGTCACTGCACTGGAGGGTATGACCATCAGTTAGACCGTGGTGCCATTTTTATTTCTTCAATCCACAAAGTTCATATCCCACCCAGGCATTGTGTCTCTTGCCTTTTTTTTTTTTTCTTTTTCTTTTGGTCTCCTGGCATTTTAATCACAGAAAAGTCACAGTTGTTTTCAGGAAAGCACTCCCAAGAGCTTTAATTAAAGCTGGAAGGATAAATCTGTTTACAGTGTGGTGAACACTATCATTAATAAAACATTGAAATAGTTAATGAATTAAATTCTGCTATATGTGTGAAGGGCTACATTTGGGATCCACAAGAACACGTCTCCTGAACAGACAACAGTATGCTAGATACTTAATTTGCAGAGATGAAAAGGAAAAATTCAGACTGCATTTCTCCGAGATTCATAGTATCACAGGATCGTATTATAGCATCCAAGAACTTGAATGGCGTGAAAGCTACATTATCTTTATTTTATAGGAAAAGAAGCTCAATTTCAACGGATTTAATGGCTTGGGTCTCTCATGATGTGCTTGAAAAGTAAGAATTTTTATTGCATCCTTTATACACTGAGTCTTTACTCCAAAGGAAGAAAAAAGATTAAATTAATACTAAGAGAAGCAGCTCTAGGACACAGAATACAGCATGGAATAGTCCAGGGAAAAAAAGGGGCAAATTTCGTAGTGTGATTAACTCTGCCATTGACAATGAAGAGTTTTTTTAGCTGCTCAGGATATGAAGTGGCCTTTTGAGCAGGATATGGCTGTGTGCAAACCTTCAAATTGGGACTTCCCTTCACAATCCTTCTCACTAAAGGGCTCCTTGACTTGTTTTTAAGCTTTCTGGCAGACGACAGATCTCACAGGAAGCACCAAGGTGGACGTTCATATCCACGGTTAATGATGCATTGTTTTTTTTATGTCACTCAGTAATTTCCTAGAGAAAACAATGAGAACCAAAGACTGTTCCTGTCTTGAAGGAAAGTCGGCTCCCAGTATTGCCTTATTAATTTAACACATGCAAGTATTTGTCCTTGTTGTTGCTACAGCAACTTGCTTTGTGGGGGCATATTTCATGCAAAATGTGAAAAAGCTGAAAAAGAAAACAAATGTCATCTGCATACTTATGTGCACATAAATAGAAATGTATGTGTGAGAAAGGTTCCTGTGATTAGAGGTAGCGCCTCTTGGCCTCCATCTAAATTACGCTGTACTTGTTGGTTAATTTATAAAACATCTATCCAATGGAAACAACAAGCCAACTGCTTCCAAGGAGTTTCATAAAAGCTGGAAACACATGAAATTATTCATAATTAGGCGACTGGTGGATGATAACAGCTCCTACCATGTAGACAGACACAACAAGCATGTAAATGAGCCCTCTGAGAGCTGAAGGAAAAAAAATGATAATTTTCCCTCAAGGTGAACCTGAAAGCTAAGCTTTTGTGACATTCACCTTTTGGAGGGGATCAAGGACCAAGGTCCCTGCATTTTAGGTGTAGCAACAGTAAGCACCCAACCCATCTCTGAGGGAGCCTTCCCAGCACGAGGAAAAGTTTGCAGGGAGGTGACCGATGTTTCACAAAATAATACTTGAAAGTATATGAATGGTGATGAAGGATCTTGTATACAATGGCATAAAGCAGCAGTGCTGGAGTGGGGCAGACCTTGTTTTCAAGCCCGATCACTAAGTGGCCTTGGGCATTTACAAATTTCTCTGAACTTCAGTGTCACCATTTTTTTTCTTTTTTCATTTTTTTTTTGAGACAGGGTCTTGCTCTGTCACCCCCAGGTAGAGTTCAGTGGCATCATCATAGCTCACTGCAGCCTCAACCTCTTGGGCTCAAGCGATCCTCCTGCCTCAGCCTCCCAAGTAGCTGGCATAAGCCATCACCCTGGGCTAATTTTTCTTTCTTCTTTTTTTCTTTTTTTGTAGAGACGGGGTCTCGCTCTTGCTCAGGCTGGTCTTCAACTCCTGGCCTCAAGCGATCCTCCCGCCTCAGCCTCCAAAAGTGCTAGAATTACAGGCGTGAGCCACTGTACCCACCAGCGTCATCATTTTAAAAACGCAGATCATTATATTTCCTTCCCAGGACTGCAGCGAGGATTAAATAACAAATTAGTCAAGATTTTAGCACAGGTTGGACCACATAGCGAGCACACCATAAATGGTGAGTATCCTACGAGTGGCACAGTGGTCATCCCTGCTGTTTACTGAATATTTCTAGCTCTCCTTCCTCCGGCAGAAGTCTGCTGCCCCTTGGAAGTTAAGCATGGCTGTGCGATGTGCTTTGGCAATGAGATGTGGGCGGAAGCCAGCATGATTCGCCACACTCTTTCTCCCTCTGCCTTGGGGACAGGCAACATTTCAGAGGACGGCGGCCCCCACTGTCTGAGTCCTGGTGTGAGGAGGAGTAGAGCAGACCCCAGCTGGTGTAGACATGGAGAGTGTGGCATGAGCTATAAGTAAACCTTCTTGTTTGGGGGTTTGGGTTACCTCACTTCTCCTGACCATGCTTTGTCACTGACAGAAAGAGTTGGATGATTTGAGTTTTGTTTTTTTTTTGTCCTTCTGGGGCAATCTCAGATTGTGCCTAACTCCAGAGAATGATGTAAAACCCTGTGCTGTTGACAAATGCTTTGAGAGGGTCCATTCTGTCTCCATGTTTCTGCTGACAGAGGATTGCCTTGCACAGAGAATTGCTACAGTCGCAATTTCAGAACCCCTGCAAGACCACCATCGCTACATTACTGAGCTCTCTCCCCATTACCAAGAATAGGACCACATTGCCATGCAAACGTGCTTAGCCCTGCAAAAACGTCAGCTTTCCTCTAGAGACACGGCTGTCAATCACACTGAACTGTTTGTTGGTTGGAGGATATGGAAAAGCAAGTTACCAAGAGCTATTTTGACACAGGCAAATTCATTTCATTTCTGACTTAATCTAGAGCCAGATTCAGCAATCCCAAGGTAAAAGTCTCATCTTTTCTCACCCTCTACACATTTGTCTGTGTTATCATTTTAGAGGTTAGCATGAGTTCAGTCTCCAGTAATAGGCTATTTCACTTTAAGTGTATGTTAAACTAATATTGACCTTTCCAAAGTAAAACAAAATCTGGTATTTGTGCTCAAAAGACTGAAATGCAGTAGATGTGGAAAGTAGAGGATTAATCATCTTGGTGGTTTTTTTCTTTTTTTTTCTTGCTTAGAAACTCTCTCTGGGAATTAGTCATTTTTATATATCTAGCAATGAACATAAGATAGGCTCTGCCTGTTCTCCTGAAAAGGAAGCCTGGATCATTCAGCAAATAACCTTTTGTATAATTTGCTCACTGTTTAACCCACAGATCCAGATATGGATGTTTCATTTAACAGTGGGTCAAACACTCATGAGCATGAGCACCAGGCCTTGCGTGGGAATATCCAGAGGTCAAGGCTGGGCACAAGGAATGGTGCTGGGATGAGAAAGGGGCAGATCAGATTGCTGGGACATGGAGACAGTGAGAGGGTCGGGGGCAGTAGAGGTGGGACCTGTGGGGGTACGTATATTAGTTACAGCAGCGAAGGGAATGTCAGAGCAAAGTGAGGACAGCAGAAGCAACATCATTAATGAGGACACAAGTATGCACATTCCATACATACCCATGAATGCACAGTCAACAGAGACCAGCGCCTGCAGGGCAACCCCGTCTTGAGTGTGTGATGTTATCAACCTATATGAAAAAATATACCCCAGCCTTCCCTTCCTTTCTCTGAACAAACAGAACACCCTATACTTGGAAACAACTATTTCATGCACATCTATAAACATAATTAACATCAAGGACATCAAAATTTTATCAAAGTAGGAACTCTATCAAAAGAAAATGCATGGTAGCTGGGAAACATCAGATCTCTTAGTTGTTATTAAAGTTGAGGCATCTGTACCCAAATTCTGTGAAGAGTAGCATCTAAGTATCTGAGAAGATAAACGGTTTTTCAGGGATGTCCCCTGGGCCTGCTTTTCTCCGATCACATTGTGATTGATCATTCAGCAGTGATCACACCTGATGCCCACTATCCTTTCTTCTCATTGGAGGGCATTTCCAACGGTACTGTGTTTTTTTTTTTTTTTTCATTCTTCTTTTTGGATGACCCAAACCTTCCCCAACCCTAGATGCGCCAGGCCTGAGGCTGCTTACCTGGATCCATTCCCTGTAGGAGTCCTCGCCAGGGGTCCACCCGTTCTCGGGGTAGTTGAGGCGGGAGCGCTCTGCAGACCAGTTGGTGCTATACTGGGAAGAAGCCGTGATTTGGTCAGAATGAATCTCTCCAGATTCCATGCCCAGAGCTTCCATGCATTTGAAATCTGAAGAGAAAAATAGAGCCCAAAGTCATCAAAACATAGGAGAGCTACGATGCATTTTCCTTTTTAGTCTGGCGGACTAAAGCGTTCATTTGCTGAACGTCTTTGGAAAAGTGGCTGCAAGGGACTTATTGGAACATAGCACGGATACTCAGATACTTGCATTTTCACAGCAATGTTTAAAAATAAGGCTATGAAGATCTTAACAGTGATTAATAATGTTCTCAAGTAGACCTAGGTTGACAAAGATACTATTTGAAATTTACTAGGAAATGATGGAAATTCTGATTTATTTTCAAAGTGGAGTATACGTGTGTATATATATGTATGTACCTATCATATGGGTATACACCAAAATTTATATTTAAATAAAATTTTAGTTTTAAATTATTCCCTCCAACATCTAATAAATCAGAAAAAGACTCTATGTCTATTTACAATTCATTCTCAATAGACAGTAGATCTTAGCTCTCTTTGAAATTCTTTGGATTTGGTCCCTAGACCATCTCCTCCTGAGTCCTTTTGTTCTCATGCTCCCTGCCCTGGCCTGGTCATGATTATTAACATAATTAGTTTATTTTATTAAAACACAAAAGCATCCATCAGGGGTAAGCTGAAGTATCTTACAGCCCCAAAGAGCGCCACGGTTTTACAGCATAAAATAATAATGATCACAACAATAGCCATGAGTCATCGAAACCCGCATCCCATTAGGCCTGGCAGGCTCGGTTTGATGACATCGGGAAAACAAGGAATTAATGTTAGGACACCGTTAACCCAGAGCACAAAAGCAAAAACAGCTTTCGAGATTAAACGGAAGATTCTCACCCATCCCGAACATCTCCACTAACCAGAATTTCACATTTTCCAAATTTACTGTCAAAACAGATAAGGTTTTAGGGCATAAAAGGTTTTCTTCCACTGGTTTCATACTTTTAAACTTAGGTTTGTTATTTGTAATGTTAAAAATTATTTACAGGCCCCCCAATACATAAATTAATTAGTCAAACAAATGAAGCACAAATAAGATTTTTGAAATTTCATTGACCTCTTTATTTTCCAGTGAGATCTGGAAGAGGAGATACTAGCACATTGGTAAGCAGATACTGGCATATCTGTAGGACGTGTCTCCAAACACCCCGTGTCTTCTCCCTATGTTACTTTACAGCCTGGAATCTAGAACTGATGAAGCCCACAGACAACTTATTCTTTGCTCTTTCCGTTTTTTTCCTCCAGCTTTTAAAAGAGCTGGAGACCACATAAACTTTGAGCAAGGGTTGAGTTAGCTAAGTGGGGTGTTTTAATAGGACACAAGAAACAGAATGGCTTCCCCTCAGGGTCTCCCACGACCAAAGCACCGTGCATTCTGCACGACTGCTCTGTCAGTGAACTATTGCAGATTTTTTCTTATCATCTGCAGCCTGTCCTTTTATGATTGGACAGGTTGGAGGGTGCCAATGACAAATTGGAGGGTGCCAGGTGAGTGGTCTGGTCAGATTTCTTTGTGTCAAGTCACCATTTTGCCAGTTCCCATTTTCTCCCATAATTTCAGAGGTTCACGGGCAGGCTTCTCATCTACAATTTTATGAAGCGAGCACACCAAATAGTTCTTTCTATTGATATGCATAAAAAAACATTTGAAAGAGAAAAACAAACACTTGGCACCCCAGCTCACAAAACGTTTCTTCTGTGTTTCATGTGGCCGCAGGTGTGTGAGAGGCAGAACGGGGGAGTGTTTACCGTAAGCAGGGCTTTGGAAGATGAATAAATACTGACCTTCGGAGACACTGCTCTGCAAGACACTGTAGTTTGCTGAGAAACCTTCTTTTGCTATCGCACTGTCGGTGTAAAAAACCATGGACAGAATGCCCGATGAGGAACGGATGCGACCTGGTGTTTTCTGTCCACAGTAACGCCCAATGTGAGGGCCAACTGGAAAGGGAGAAAGAGAAACGTCAAAATGTCTTTTCTTCTACAGCAGAGGCAAGGATTACCATTTGTAAACACGGGTCCCAGCAGAACCCAGAAGTGCTTTCTAACCCAAAGCAAGTCTTCCCCGGTTAATTGGCTTGCCGTGAACATATTGGATTGGGTTTGCGGAGAAGATTTCAAAGTGGGCTCAGAAGGGCAGTTACAGGCATAAGCACGTTCCCCAGCGAGCAGAACTGTTTTCAGGAACAGAGTCTAAATGTTTGCTTCCACTGCAGAGAATGAGATTTGGGCTGGCTAAGTGGCACCTTGGCATTCATCTCCAGGGCTGAACGGCACACACAACCCAGCACAGAAAGACTCCAGCTAGGCTGTGCTCACTGAGTCTCCTGTCCTCACTTCTCCTGCCCTAGAGGGAGATGCTGATGTCCTGGAACCAGAGCAATACCTCGAGTCTGGTCCAGGACCAGGCACTCTCTATTTCCTTCCCCATTCCGTCTTTTAGCACTGCTTTCTTGTTATGATACACATCACAGACTTGAACAAAAGACAATGGATCATGTCCCACTCAAGGCTTTATCTGAAGACTAATTAATAATTGTGACAATTAAAAAAGTTAGAGACTATCAAAGCCAATCATTGATACAAAATAGCAAGTTATAATCTAAATGAAACAGAAATACATCTCTCTGACTTCTGGTCCGTTTTTCTTGTCTCCCAAACCTGAGAGATGAGTGCCCTGCACGCGTGCCCAGCAGCTGAGAGATGGCTCAGAGCAGCCATGTGGCTGTGCACACGAGGACACACAGTGTACCCAAGGCAATACGTGATTGGGAACACCAGCTGAGGTATGTTAAAGTCAAACTGCTAATTTGGCTTAAACTGGCCACACCACTGTTGAAGCACTCTAGACAAACCTTGGCAATGAGCAATTGCAAGTTGCCTTGTGAATAGTGCAGAAGCCCCCCGGACTTGCAGAATCTTTCCATGTCCCTGTCCAGATCAGCAGAAAGCCAAAACAAAAAAACAAAACAAAAAAATTCCTTTTTTCTCTAGTTTTTTTTTTTTCATTGCACATATGGTAAAAATATACCAGATGGTTTGGGCTTAGAAGGACAATCTGGTGTGGACTGTTTTCCCCTCCAAGAAATCCATGGTTCTGTGCATTTCAACTAAGAATTATTGCTTTGTTTAAGGAAGCGCAGTAGGTGGACCTTTCCCTGGAGGGAGGGGCCTTCAACAGGGATTGTGTGCAAGAGGACACAGAATGCCGCTGATGAGAGCTGGGAGAACCTCCACGTGTGACTGCAAAACTGAACTGCACAAGAGCTGATCTCCCTGGAGCCCCAAAGGGCCAGCCCAGTCCCTAGTAGGCAGCAAGTCTGAGCACCCTGCTTTAGAGTGTGTAGATCCTTGGCTCTTGGCCAATCCTCCAAAAAATAAACAAACAAACAAATGAACAAACAAAAAAACCTGGACCAAAACAATCTCCCCCCCCTCAAAAAAAAAAAAACCAACCAACCAACCAACCAAACCCAGATCAAAACAAACTAAACTAAACTAAACCAAACCTAAGTGGTTCACATATTTGAACAGTATGCAAAATCGGTTCCTTTGAATACTTGATAACTTCTCAACATGTTCAAAGTAACTGATTTGACTAAATCCGAAGAGTTTTCTCTCCACGACCACCCCTTACTCTTCAGGACCAAACATGCTGCGTACATAGACTGTTTTCTCAGGAAGAACACCAGGGGGTGCCCCTGTGAGAGCAACTGATGCGGATTACTATGCACTGTCATGGACAATAGCTCTGCAATATGCGAAGCAAATTTTGTTACATTGGGCTTCCCAGTTGGCAGAAGAAAACACGTGAGAAGATGAAACTCTTGCTGTTTTTGGTTTTTCTTCAGCTTTAATTCTGGCCCCAGAGTCTCCTACAAGTGCTAGATGTGGCCCTCCTGGAAATTTTTTTCTTCTCTGTGGAGCTCAAAGTTGCCCATAACATACGCATGAAAATATCTTGCCAGGGCCATACACGTAGGTCTTTCCTTTTCTCAAAAAGAATCTCCTTTCTGGTCTGCAATTTTAAATGGGAGGCTTAGAGTCCATTCATACTGCCTCACTTCCCCCCCCTCCCATTTGAATTCCATTAGTGTGGCTTCATAATCTTTTTCTTTAGTTTGTAGGCAAACTTTTACATCCCTCATCCTGGGGGTCACTCTCTGATCACCACAGCCACTGACCTGCCCCAGAATATAAGCTCACAAGGAGAGCTGTGATCACCCGGTGGAAGGTCTGGCGGCATAGCTTGCCCCTCCACCATCGTGCAATTCCTTTGGGGAGGGTGGAAGGGGAGACGCTTTGAAAGAGCAAACAGAAGAGAACTTGTCTGATGCAGACTCATAATTTAGAGAGTCTCCATGACTCACTGGTTTATAATGTTTAAGACACGCTGGGTAAAGCTGCCTTCTGTCCTTTTCGAACATTGCCCCCGGACAGCAGCATGCAACTCTCTTTAGGAGCCCTCAAGATAGGAGAGTGAAAGGCTTTTTCGACTATAATACAAAGAAGTATTGAATTTTCCTGAACAACAGTGAGTCCTCAGCCTAGCAAGCTAATGCAATATTGATCCGAGTGAGAGTGGATGAAGTGCTCTTACCCTGTCTCGTGTGTGTGCTCATTTGTGTATTTATATGAACACAGCTATTGGATTTCCTATTTCTTGTGATTGTGGACCCAAAGGCCAAGGAGATAAGTGGAAACTTCACCCAAACAGAAGTATGATTCGAAAGTTGAACTATTGAGGACTTTAAGCAAGCAACATATACCAAGCTATCACTTGGGGAAGAACAGAACTATCATGATCATATCCGATCAGGTGTGAAGGTGATGGAGTATTTGTGCTGTTTAGAAGATACACTTGCAACAGGGAATGGTGATACCATATTCTTTGTATTTTCCCATTAACCTCTCCAATAATTACCACCCTATCCCAGAATCAGACGATTTGGCTTTCTGCCACCTTTTTATGCGAAAAAATAAAATCAAGATCTACTATACAGAGATACTATTTAAATGAGATATTTTGAATAATAAACAAAAAAGGGACTCATTTCAAAGGTGAAAACTAGGCCATTTATGCTTTTATTAAATTAAAAAAACTTTTTTGGTGCAGAAATATCTGGAGTACCAAAAATAAACTTTACAACTTGTCCCCAAGAAAAAAAATTGGCCTATTTTTACTTTTCCCTGTGGTTTTAGGAGGTTACTTTAAATGTAAAAATAAACAAAAAACAAACACAACTCAATCTGGTTTTTAGGAAACTTATTCCTGAAATGGTTGATCATTTTTGGAGGGTAGGTAACAACTATGGTTTCAGCCCTTTCTGCCGGCTGGGGCAGAGCCCTGACTTCCTCCGCACCAGCGTAGTGTGGTGGAGCCACCGTTCAGCACAAGCACTTATGACACCAGCCAGGGGGCAGCTGTCCTTGGCTCTTGGTCTCAAAGGGTATGTAAGTCTCCCCCACTTCCTTCAGGCTGCTGCTTGTGAATCCCCAAGAGCTTCAAAAAGAGTGATAGTTGGAGATGGGTATTCACAATGCGCGTGCTTTGAATTCTGAGTTTTGAAGTAAACGGCTTTGCTTCAAAGTCGATTTGAATCAATGGGTAGCTTTCAATTACTTAGTCATTTAATTCAATGTTTATGATAAAATGCAACATAAAATCGCTTGATGGTTAAAAGCCTTCAGCGCCTTCTGGTTGTTGTTTTTGGAAAAGATATCAAAGACTAAAAGCAATTTTGTTGGCAGAGGCACTGTATGTGTTGAACTACGATGACAAAAATGTTTCTAGTGCCATTGACAAAACACCCAGGAGGACGCAGCCTCTCATTTTGCCTAAAAAAGAGAGCTGTTATGTTGGCGTAGGCTGGACGAGGCCAGGTAAACATTAACAGATACACAAACGCACTCTTCCTATTCCAAAGCCAGTTTTCTCTGAGACTGAGTCAGATGCACCATAGTCGAAAACATGGGTGAATTGCAAGGCTGGTAACTCCTACTGTTAATTGTTCCTCGCTTCAACTCAATGATTTTCTAGAGCCAGAAAATTACTGTGTTGAAAAACCTTTGACACTAATAACAATGTGCCTCTTTCTGAAAGTATTCTAAATAAGTTGGCTGATTGGACCTCCTCTTCAGATGTCAATTTAAATGAAAGTTCTAGAAAGGAAGGCTGCAAATTTGGGTTGTGAACAAATAAACCCATTATTAAATGTTCCAACTATTGTTACAACATTATTATAATATTGTTTTCCTAATTATTGGATTGAATACTTGGAAATCAATCAGCATTCTGTTTGGGCAAATCTCATTACTTAATGAAGGAGTTTTGATAAGATCATCATAATCTGATTTATATGGTAAAAGAGCAAAGAAGATATTAAACTAATGTTAACTTGCCCATTTACTGCAATGACAATACAAAGTTTCTCTAAACTACGTTTTTCTCTAATGCTGTTTACTATTGAGGAACATAGCTAAATTGAATTACTTTGATAATTTTAATGTCATTTCAAAGACTAAGGCAATCTCCTTCACAGTATGGTTGTTCTTCGTTTACAATGTATTTAAATATTCTTTGCTCCAACTTGAGAATAGCTGATTCCATTTTATAGATGGTTATACATCTCTAACTGCATGGCCGCTATGAACTTCCAAGCCACCCTTTCCGATCTGTGTAGCGTATGCTCTCTAGAGAAATCTTAATATTAAACCAGACTAAACACAAGACAAGCAATGCAGCTGTGACAAATTATTTGATATTACCTCGCTCTGTTTAGAATTTGGGTGTGTATTTTTGCCATTCACCTTCTAATTCAGAAGGACTGAATGGAAAAGTCTCATTTAGATGTCCACACAGCTACGGCTACTTCCCCCATGGCCTCCAAATCTTGGCTCAAGTGTCACTAACCTGACCACCCTGTTTAAAATTTCAACCCACACCTTCCCTCCTCTAACTTCTCATTCCTTGACCCTCGCTTTACTTTTTCTTCCCTTCATTTTTTTATAGTACCTTTCACCTTCTAAAATTTCAGGCACATAATTCATTTATTTGTAATGTGCATTGTTTATTATCTGATTCCTTCTGGAAGAATATAAACTCTACAAGGGCAGCATCTTTGATTGTTTTGCTTAACTAGTGGCTAGGACAGTGCCTGGTACATGGCAGGTGCTCAAGAAATATTTTTTAGAGGTACGAATTAATTTAGATGATTGAAACGATAAATATAAATGATGTATTGAGGTGATTCAAATTGCCAAAGATGAAAATGCTGTAAAGCACATACCAGGAATCTATGTTAGGAATGCCCAAACATTCTCATTCCTTTTCCAAATTTTTAAATTTTTTGATAATGTAAAGGATGCGTATTTTATTCTTAAAATGTTACCAAGTACTTAGCCTCTCTGGTCCTTAGTCTCTGCATTTGTGCAGAGTGAGTGGTTTGATTTAATTGATTTCTTAAGATCCTATCCTCTGACAGTCTGTGATTTAATGACCAGTAGGCAGGTCTGTAAAATGAGCAAAATACTCCAGTGAAGAAAACTATGTGTTGGTCCCAATTCTATCACAAAAGCAGCTACAAGGCCTTGCATAATCTTTCATGGCCTCAGCTTCCTTATCTATAAAATGAAGGAATTGGACCAGATAATTACTGAGGTCCTTTTGAGCTCACATATTTCATCACTGCTCTACATAAAGAGAGCTGCCATTTTGCTTTGTTTTCCCTTGTCCTTTTGAGCTACTTTTTAAGAAAAAAACGATTCACGTGTCATGACACTTGTAAAAGGATCCTGGTGCCCTTCCCCAGGCCCTTCTGTTTTTGGGGTGTTTCCTGTCATTCTTACCTTCGGGGAATCCATCCCAGATTTCTAGCCGGTCATAGCGACAGAACATCCCTCCTGGAGGATTTGAGTCAGGCTCCAGGTCAAAGCTTTCAAATTCCAGGATAATCTCTGACATCTTTGGTGCAAAGATAATATAAGTGCATTCAAGGCTGTTGGGGTATTTTTCAGGGAACCCAGGGGACTTTATCACTCCACTGGACGCTGTATAGTTCTGGGAACATTCAGGACCTACGAGCAAAAGAGAAAAAGGAGCAATGTGAAAATCCCACTTAAACAACTTCACCAAAAAATAACCTGGGCCAAGACAGAATATCTTTCTAATAAAAGCCCGCCGTTAAAATCACTGTCCTAATCATGCATTAGTCAGCCTTTTCATATTAGCGAAATAGGTATGGAAAGTCAAGTTCAGATTTATTGTATTCACCTTAGTTTTCCATTTGTGTGGAGCAATTTAAAGACTTCTGCTGTTGCAGGGGGAAAAAAATGACAAATATAAAATCATGTGGGAACGGTGAATGAGTAAGCTGCAGAAATCTCGACAGAGCCCTAGAGAAATAATTATAGCCCCTTCAAGCTTAAATCTTTAAATCTTGAGGCTGACAGCCCTTTATTGGTGAAATAGAACATTTACAAAGGTGAGGGAGAGAATTCAGTGGAGGGAGTTTGGGTTTCAGATTCCTATACCAGTGACTCAGTAACTCTGCCAGATGTGACCTATGCCTCTTTGACAAACTAAATGTGAAAGGTAATTCGTACATGTACCCAGGGTGAGTGACTCATTCTGAGTGGTGTTGACACAGGTGTGCCGCTAAAGTGTGGCTGTTAGTGAGGGCACGATAAAATGGGATTATAGGCCATGATGCCGAAGTCACCCGATATCAATGCTGACACCCTAACCTTCCCCGCAGTATCGGATGCAGTATGCCACTCTCCAACTGCTCGTTAATAGATGTGTGCGTGTGATGTATGTATTTATAATGTGTAACTTTAATAACTGTTCAGTGTGATCAAGACTTTACAGATTATGGTGATTTGTCATTTAAATTGGTTAAGAGCATCCATGCGTGTAGTGCAGGTTGACTTTGTGCCTGTTGGAATGACCACAGTTTCAATCCACTTTATCCAGCACAGAATAGGGTGGTATTCACTACACAGCTGAGGAACTGCCTGTCTACACTGACATGAGCATACCAACTCTGCCCTTAGTAGCACCACCACTGCCATGATTTTTAAATAGCTACATGTAAGGCTCTCTGTGACTCAGAGAAGACTTGACCCTTTTGAATTTCAGGGTATGTTCAATTCAACAATTCCTTTCCTGCACCATTTTCTCACGGTGACGTGCAGGCAGAAGGAGCAGGCCCCCTGTAATGGCATGCAAGGGTTCAACTCTGAATAAGGTGGTTTGTTGAGATTGTTTGTAACTAAATATTCTCCCAAAGTACCAAGGAACTAGAGGCAACTGATTAGGCATCAATACAGATTAAATTTAACTAGCAGGTCTCTATCTTTAGCAACTCGGGTCAGTAAGCTGCATCTCCAGCTCAGTATATCTGGCAGCCCATCGAGAAAACAAATCAATCGTTTTCTCCCTGTGCACACATCAGATATCCATGGCACTGCAGACGCAGAAGAATATTCGTCAGATGGGCACAATAAACCTGGTCTGCAGGTTGTTTAAAATACCTCCCAGACCTTCTTGAACGTGGCTTGTGCCCTTCCCTATGAGGGCCTCAGATGCTTATCTATTTGATTCTGGCTAAAAGTTATGAACATGTGGCATTTTGCCAGGTCAATTCCAGGTAAAGAGATTATGACATGTGCTATATAGTTTATAATCTGTTTCTAAATTACTCTTTTGGCTTCTGAGATGACAGTGGCTATGCTGATTTGAGTCATTAATTCACAAGTGTGTGTCTGTGTGTGTGTGTGTGTGTGTGTGTGTGTGTGTACATATATATGTATACATAAAATATTATTTCCAAGAATTTTAGAATTTTATTTCCAAGATGTAGAGACAGTAATCCTAGATACATCCAACCCTCTCCCTAGGGAAGGACATTCTTTGATTATGTCCTCATAAAGCAAAGTAAACATCAACGTTTAACGTAGATGCTAATAATAAAAGGTAAAATTGTCCAGGTGAGATTAAAATTTAAGGGGAGGAAAAAAAAAAAAAACGACAGGCATTAAGAGCACACTTTCAAAACCCAATGAATTTCTGTGTTTTCACTGTGAGCTTGCCATGTCATGAAGCTACCCCAGGCTTTCTAATGTATTTTGACAAAACATGGGAAATTCCACAGGGTCATGGAAGAGAACTGGATTGAGTACCAGGACATCTGAGTCCTGGTCCTGCCTTTGCCACTAACCCGCCGTATATCCTCTGGTGGCCTCTCAACCCTTCTGGTTCTCAAATTCTGTGCAGAACTAACTAACAGGAGTTGGGCTTTAGGATTGGGAAAATCAAATCCCTTCTAACTTAAAGATTCTGTCATTTTGCATTTTCTCCATCATGCATCAAATTTTGTTTTAATATTTTCCTTATTCGCTGTTGCTCAAGTTTTCCACAATCGAAAAGCATGTCCTCCGAAAAGGACGATGGCAGAAATGGGTTAAGGGCTTCCATGGTGAGTACAAATAATGACCAGGAGTGAGCAGCAGCAGCCCTGGGCACCCAGGAGTGAGTGGTGCTCACACAGCCGTGGGAGCACATGAACCCCACGCTTCGCATGTCACTATTAATAGTGAGATCAGGGGTACCTTTTGTAGCTATAAGAATATCACATGTAGTTGCTAATGACAATAAGAATGGATAATAGTCAAGATACTCTCTTTGGAATTATTATTAAATACGCAAACTCTTAATCCCATAACATATCAAGTGACCAATCCTACTTGAAATAAATGACACCCCTCCCCCTGCACCAGGACCCCCAGAAAACTGCGGGAATAATTATAGGGCTGGTGGCCCAAGATTTCAGCATCTGGGAAGAGTCAGGTATAAGGGAGACGGGGCTTCCTGGGGAGAGAACGAGGGTGGTCCAGGATGGCTCCAGGAAGAACGGGAAGAAGTGGGGCCTGGCCTTGCTGACTCCAGACAGAGATGGCCCTGCAGCAACGCGGCCCCAGGGACTCAGAAATGGCCTAAGTCTCTCCTAGGGCTGTAATCTAATGCCCCCAAACCTCACAGTCAACAGGTGAAAGATTAATTTCCTGGTTGCATTAAACTGTGATTAGTATAATTCATGTGTTTTGAGGAAACTTGAAATTGCTGCACCCTGAAAGATTTGCTGTGTTTCCAAAAGAACAGAGGTTCACGAACTCTGTATTAAATGGCTTTGGAGGAAAAAATATTCATGACCTATATGTATATATATAAAGTGTAGTATGTACAGTGAGGGCAAAAAAAAAAGATGCATTCTTTGCATTTTTTAGGTGGTACCAATCTAGTGGGGCCATGAAACCTGCACACACGAAGACATTTGAAAATATTGAGGAGAAACATATTGGTAAGTGGGATGTGTGTGCGTATACACGGGATGTTTATACACACATACAAACATTCCACACACTGCATATAGTATGTATACATGCACACACACACACACACACAAAACAACTTAGATATGTGTATGGGGGGGAAAGCAGATTAATTAGGAAGAGCTTCCCGAGAAGAACAGGTTTCCGAGGATGTGAGGCATCTACTGGAAGAGATGAGGTGCTGTGAATTTTGAAGTCACCAGCGCTACCCATAGTCACTGTAACAGCTATTGTGCACTGAACACATCTTCAGTGGCAGGCACTGGCTGCATCTTTTTCCGGGCTTTCATTTCACAACTGATTTTCACAACAAGCCTGTGGCAGGTCCGCTCCTCCATGTTTTCAGATAAGGAAACCAAAGCCCTGAGCACTGACACAGACAGGCAGTGGCAGAATTAAAGTTCACGGGCAGGTCCAGCGGACCCCATCCAATGCCCATCCCAAAGCAGGAAGCCGGGCTGTGGGCCTGTGAGCGCTGAAGCAGGACAGGCACAGGGGCAGTGGATGCCCAGCCTGGAACGGGACCATGCAGGGATGGAGACCCACTGTAGGCGCTTCGAGGAACGGCAGCTTCGTGCCTGTTCGGGAAGCTGCGTCAGGCAGGGTAAAGTCGCACGGGGAGGACCACAACTTGGGCCTCTTCGGCTAATGGCAGTGGACGTGGAAAGGCAGCGGAGACTCTTTGAGAGCTTTGGATGAAAATTCAAAAGCACCGGACTAGACGCCGTATTGGGTGTAGGGGGTCAAGAAGGGAAAGAACAAAAGGTGGCTTCATGTCTCAAGGACCAGCAGAGCAGGATGGGGAAGTTGAGGCACATCTGAGGCCAAAAGGAATGTAGGGAGCTGAGTTCATTTGTAAGGAAGATCAAGGATCTCCGATGACACTTAGTGATGGATCTCTCTCTTTTCCCTTTCAACCGTCTTCAGATCTTTGAGAAACACTGAAAACCAAAGGCTATTCTTTGGCCCCTTTTTGACACCTTTCGTCTTTGATAGTGCCACATGCCAGTAAGCAAACACAGGTAGGGGTGTGAGTGTGTGTGTGCGCCTATGTGTACATGTACATACATGTAGAATATGATTTACACAAGTCAAACAGCTTTCAACACAAAATATGTGCATATATAATCATCTGCTTATACTGATGTCATGTGTATACTATTATTTATACTAAAGGTGTTCTAAGTATGTATGTGCTTAAACTTCCAAAGAAAGTTCTCTCCATCTATCCCTATTTATCTGGGGGCAGAGCCAGATAGCTTTAAAATTTAAAGAAGTTGCACCAATGTTTCCAGAAATTCCTAATGACTCTCTTTTTCATTATCCTCAGTTGTCCTTGACCCAGAAGACCTTAGCCTTTTGAAATTGGTTGTGGCTAGATATTTTCCTATTAAAACAAGTTCTTTCTCTTGGGCCTGTGTTCCCGGATTGGTCTCCCACACATTAAAACCAACTTAAAAATGTAAACAACAGGAAGGTTGGATTTTACACATAAAAAGGAAATCTACAGGCTGTTGCTAAAAACAGTGACATCCAGATAAAGTCACAGTGCTTATTTATTGACTGATGTGTGTGTTTAATCCCTCCAGAGCCTATGAATTGTTAGGGTCTATCACATCCCACTTGTACCACTATGACAGAAGATTAGTAAATGCTTATATTAGAGGGGGTAACTGATATTTTATTCCTAAGGAGAATGCCACTGAAAGCATTACTTTTTCGTTTCTTCTAAGATGTTCTTTACCCAATCATCCTGTTAATAGAAAACCTCTTCTTCTCCTAATAGCTACAGAAACCATTGGGCTGGTGGACTACTTTGTTTTTCCTGACAACTACCAGATCTGAATTTTGCAGTAAAATAAAGGGGATGTCCATGGCTTTAAGGTAAGAGGGACTAATGCATTTGTAACAAAAGAAACCAAACCTCAAGAGTAGATCAAACTTATTTTTAAAGAAGAAAAATAAGAGTAAATGCCTTTAAAAGAGTTTTGTAGATTATATTCCTTCTAAACACTGGTCAACACATGGGAATGATGCAATTGTGACTCTGGAAATGCTTTTCTGTTTTTCAATTTTAAACATATTTCCTCCATACAAGGGATAATTTTCCTTTATTTCAAGTATTTCCTAACATTTTTCTAATGCAAATATGTAATTTTTAAAGGAAAGGATAAAAGCATTACCCTGGTCTTTCTTTCCACTTTGTCTTTCAGGAAGTCAAACAATGTTTGATGAACATTTAGTTACTCACCTCTCTTGAAAATTTCATAGCGTATGGAAAATCCTGCACCGTGCGTTTCGTAGTCAGAGACAAATCTGATAAAAAGAAATGGCCCTGAAGACACCACAGGAGAAGGCGCGATCTTGCCACAGAACTTTCCCCACAAGCGTCCGTTTTCATTTCTTCCATCGATGACCTCCACGTAGTCATACCTAGCACACACACATGGAAGAAAACATTAGCGAGAAATGTCCTTGTCATTTCCATAATTTAGAATCCAGCATTATCCAGCATAGCCTGTCAGGAAAAAAAAAAGTTGCTATCTGCATTCACCACTGCATCACACGGAGGAAAAAAACATCTAGCAAAATGAAATAATTAAAATGGACTACATCAAGTCTGTATACATCATCTGGCAACACAGAACTATTAAGAATAATGGTATCCATTATACTTGCAGACAATGTCAGTTAAAGTAACCAATTAACAAGAAAAAGAGAAATCTCATGAGCACAATCCTCTATTATTAAATTGTGTTCCTTTGTCTATGGTGGTGGGGTGTCAATACATAATGCTATGCATTCTTTTCAAACTGTGAAGTTCCTTTATGAATCAAAATGTCTCCTTGGCTGGAGCTCACCATGAACAATACTTTGATTTCTGTGAGCGACCCTCTAAACATATGGCCACAGAATAATAAACAGATTCTTTACGATTGAACTCAATTCTGCCAAACTCCAGACTTCTCAGAAAGAACTCTCTCGGTATCCACATCCGATGGTTAAAACACAGATTATCTTCCCCAAAACAACATTTAGATCATAGAGCATTAACGTCTCCAAAGAAAAAGTTTATTTAAAAATGGAAAGTAACTTTGTTTATACCTACCATCCTGAGTCTTTAAAGGAATATTGCTGTTTGAAAAAGAAATATGACACACTTGAAATTGCCAAAGCGATGGGATTAAAAAACATTTCAGGGCTAATAATGACACATTAGGGAGACAAATCATAAAGGAGGTGACAATAAAATATTACTCAAAAGATTACACTGAGATGACAGATATGCTTGGGCCTAATTTATCTTTAAAATGTAGAAAACCGTCTCTAATACACTAGTGTCCCCCAAGAAAATAGGAAAGTTTTTGTTTAATTGGTGTTGTATATTTTTTAATATCTTGCTCTTTGCTCTGTTTTAATTTACCAGGTCACCAAGGAGCCAGGGAATCTGATTTGCCTTCCATTTTTCATCTAGAAATGACATGAAAACATTACAATCTGTTCATTTCAAACCTCTATTTTTATTCCTGTATTTAACTTGGTTCAAAAGTCCTGGGATATATTAATTTCAGGAATGGCTAAAATATGACAGTCACATAAACTGTATCTGGCAATTTAAAAGAGATCAAAGTGGGGGAAATCTTCCCGATGACCAATGTCATCTTTAACAATCCCATCTCCCACTGCCCAGGACACATGACTTATGTTTACAGAAAGTCTCAGGAGATAACTGCAGAGATGATATCACGAGTTAAAACGGACAGCTTAAGGCTCTCTAAATTAAAAATGACATTACCTCATCAGTTAAAATTGTGTGCCAGCTTTGTGTATATCAAGAAGAAAATAAAGCTGACATTGATGGAGCTAAGCATTAACATATGTGAATTATTGTATGAACTGCATTTCCTCTGCCATGTCTGATGCTTCCAGTGGTAATCACTTGGCCTGCTAACATCGCTGTCCCTTTGCAAAATTATGGAAATACACAGAGGAATTGTTCATTTCTCAATCCTTTGGGAGATGCTTTGCATGCTAAAAGAAGACAAAGGAGGAGGAGGAGGAGGAGGAGAAAAAAGAGGGGGGAGGAGGAGGAGGAGGAGGAGGAGGAGGAGGAGGAGGAGGAGGAAGAAAGCATTATGTTCAAAATCCTAACTAGCTTTTACAGCCAACTGGAGGCAGCTGGAAAGAACGCCATCTCTGTATTCATGAAAGCCTCCCAAGTTGGCATTTAGGGAGTAATTCCTTTTATCTCCCCTGCTTCACTGACAGGGCAGGTCTGTGTGTTTTGCCCATGCTTTCTTACAATTTCACTGTGATTTGAACCGTTGACTGTGTTTGGCCTGGCGACTGTGTACCCAGCTCTGCAATATAGGCTTTTTTACTTGCATCTTGACATGGTCTGAATACTAAGTGGCCAAATTCTAGTGCACGTTGCTTTCCAGGCACAAATAAGAGAGGTGGGCAAGGCATTGGGAAGAACGAAGGGCATTTCTGCTGAGGACCTGGTTCTCCCAGGTGGTAGAGAACTCAGCTAAGAGCCTGCCCGTGAGCTGCAACAGGGAAAGCAGCTAGTATTTTAATTCACATATCCTCCGAGAGTAAATACTAGGCTCTTCTCTTGGCAAAAGTAAAAGCTATTTTTAAAAGAGTGTGTGTGTGTGTGTGTGTGTGTGTGTGTGTGTGTGTGTGTGTGTGTGTGTGTGTGTGTTGAGGGGAGGGGAGATTAGAATCCCTTCTCAGCCATAGATAAGTCATTGCATAGTTAAGTGCCAATTTTAGGAAAGTGAATTATTCAGGAATACTATAGTTACATTTGTAAACTGGAATGCTGCTATCGCACTTCCCTTCAAAGTACCATCCAACAGGGCCCCAAAGAGTATCACAAATAGAAGTCCTTGTAAATATTCAGGAGGGTGTATCGCGCACAAGTTGCAAAGTGGGGGTGGATTGCCAAAGAAGTTAAGGAAGCAGCTTGCTTCGCCCTCTGGAGTTGATACCAGCTCCACGCGATACGTTTTGCACTGGCAAGCGTGGTGCCAGGAATGCAGCTGGTGTGCCAGCGTCGCTCCCTAGAGTCTAAATGTGTCACCACTGCAACGCACCCAGCCTGCATTGGCCCGAGGCCCAGGATACTGAGTTTGCAAATTTCGATCCCCCAGCCGGCTGCACATTGCTCTGTTACTGCTGCCCGTGTGGCAAACACGGCATCGCTTGGAACGTCAAGATCCCCAGTTGTGACAGCAGAGCCCTGCAAAGGTGAAAATGAGGCACCTGTTTGACTCATTCATTCGCCACGCTCCAGCTGCTGGATGAGAACTGGGAGTTGCATCCCAGGAATCTAATTCGTAAAAGCTAGAGGAGGGGCGGAAAAGTTGACGACTCCGCACTGCATGTTCAGGTCCCTGCTCTGGAAAAAGAATGTTCCAGGTGACAAGGAGGCTGTGTTTGGGTCCAAAGGGCACCACCCTTCCATGCAGAGGTCTAGAAGCTGGGCCTCTTCCTCTGTTCACACTGCTAACATGGTCTCAGCTAAGAAGGTGCCTCCCCACTTATAATTATGGGAATGTAAACGTAATGTAGATTTTTAAAATATGCAGAAGACAGCCAACTTCTCTTTTTTTAGGCATCTTCCCATTTTTTCTTAAATCTTCTTTCCCATTCTGTTCTAACAATGGTAAAAGCGTGCACATTTACTGGAAAAGAACGTCAAGATCTCCACCTAACCCTTCTGTAATTAAAAAGTATTTCCCCCCAGTTTCAATTCCGAGGTGTAACATACCAGGTGGCTCTTTTCACGGTGTCCCTGGCTTTAGAATCCAAGCTCCTCATGCTAAAAGCCTTTTTGCTCACATACTCCCCAGCGCTCACCCTACCCAGGTAGATGTGCATGGTGAAAACATTTTGAATCCTAATAATAGTCACAAGTTAGGTTTCCCATAAGGGTGATAAAAGAATAAAGATTTCCTTCTACGAGTCCTTGAAAGGATTACCCAGAGATTTTTTTCTTCTTTCGCAAAGTTTGAATTATGGTTTTAGGAAAATGGCCAAGCAGGAGGGAAGAGTGATGGGAAAATGAGAAATGTATTCAGTCACTAAAGAGCGGTTTCCAAGGCTTTATACATATGCGGTGCTGAATAGACAAATAGCACACTTTCCTTAAGTCGGGTTTTCTCTTGCGAGTACAAATGACCCCTGACTCTCCACGGTGGAGCCCGTTAATGGAAAGAAAGCTAATCTTCTACAGGGTGTTGTCGGATACGCTGAGCTACTGTACCAGCCCCCTAAGGCTTCTGGACATTCTCACATTATTAGGAAGGGGGGGTTTAGGTGGTGGTGTTTTTTTAATCTCCTTCCAAGAGGATCTACCCCCACGGGCAGACGTACATTAATAATGGAGAAATATGATACCCGACATCATAAACCAGAGTGGGAAATGATGTTGGCTATCATAATTTTCACCTGCAGAAATGTGTTTCAGTGGCTCTTTGGTTTATTTTGCACAAAGCATTAATGGCTACCCCAACCGAACAACCTGTAAACGACTGCCACACTGCCGTCCAAGCATCCCTCAGAAGAGAAGAGGTTTTCTGCATCTGTGGATTAGCATTAGTCTGCACCTCGGTTTCTGAGGGATTTTGCATGAGATCCACCCCCTAACAGTTCAGGCTTGCTTGCAATGTTCTAATCAAAATATATGAAAAGTCTCATAATGGTCATAGCCTCTTATTTAGTAAAAGTCTATTTTAATAATCTATTCTAACAAAATAATCTGGAATAATGTCAAATACTTATATACATTCATATCATGGAATATTAGTCAGCCATTAAAAAGCATGTTCGACCGAAGTTTTTTATAACAAGGAAAATGCTTAGGATATAATAAGTGAAAAATCAGAATATAAAAGCCTGTATTCTCAATTCTTATTTATATGCAGCATAAAAACTGGAAGGAAATAGGCCAAGCTGTTAAATGGTTATCTCTGGATAGAGAGATTATGTTTCTTAGTCATTTCTGTATTTTTCAAAATTCTTACAACTGACAAGTGTTCCTTTATAATCAGATAAAAGTTACTTTGAAAAAGACTACCTACCTATATACAAAGTAGCAAATCAATATCTGTTTGGCTCATTAACAATTTTATATTTCTTCGTCAGAAAACACTATCTTGGAAGTAAATCAAAGACTGTTTTTTTTTTTTTTAAACCACTGGATCAATGAGACACTGTGATTTTTTTCTTGCTACCAGACAGTTAAAATGAATCGGATTTGACCTCCTACTTTCTGAAAGGCTGGCGACAGTCCTCAACATTGTGCAGTCACTGCCATGCTACAAAGTGCTCTTATGGGTATCATCCAATGTTCTCATTACAAGGATCCCAGGAAGGCAATTGGCAGGTGGTATTGTCCCAGAAGGAGCCCAGAGCTGGAGAAGCATCATGCAAAATATGCAGGAAGTAATTTGTATCCTCTTAATATTGCCGATTCTTGGGTAAACTTGATACCAAACTATGCTCTTCTTACTTCCTTTCATACATTTTTTTTTGGGGGGGAAGTAGGTATTAGTCATTAACTGGTGTCTCATTTTTTTCAATTGGTTATGGTTGCCAGAAAATTGCCACATTAACTAATGTCTCATTGATTTTTCTTAACTGTGTTCTCAGAGCTACATAAACAGATACCTCGGTGTGGACAAAGGTATGTGTGCATGTGTGTGTGACAGAGACTGACACAGAGAGCTCTTGGTCCCAAGCAAGTCACACAGACTGGGCTTCCTGCAGGAGCTGTCCTGGTCGTGCCGCTCGCGGGGAGGCGGGGGGGGGGGGGGCGGGGGGGAGGATGTTCAGGGACTACATGACTGGAACCCAAGCCTGGTCTGGGTGACAGAGATGAAGTATGGCTAGCTCTGGAGGGTGCCAAATGGCAACTGTAATTCCGTTTTTCTCCTAGCGCCAGCACCCTGGGCCTGAACACAGGTAGCCCCAGGGAAGGTGGGGCCCGGCCAGGTGGGCCCATCTGCTCCCCTGTGACTAAGAGGGAAGGGCAGCCCCTGTGACCATCCGCAGTGCTGCAAGGCCTCAGATCCAGAGCAGGTTCCTACCTGAGCCCAAGGGCACTCCCCAGGAATCCCTAGACCTTTCTCCAAGAAATCTCTACAAAGGCTGGGGCTATGACCTGCAATGGATCATGGCTGGTCAAGGCCAACTTGAAAGGAGAGAAACTGAGGCAACAAATGTCTAGCAGGTAATAGACCATTAGTTTCCTATTGTAGAGGAACAAAGTATCAGAAACTTAGTGCCTCAAAACAACACACAGTTCTAAAGATCAGAAGTGCAGCACAGCCTGGCTGGATCCTCTGCTCAGGGTAGCAATCGCAGGGCAGAAATTGAGGTGTTGCGCCTGGAGTCTGGATCCTCGTGGAAGCTCACACCACGGGCAGAATTCAGGTTCTGGGCTGCAGAGCTGCAGATCTGTCTCCTGGCTGGCTGCCAGCTGGGGGCGCTCTCAGACCCCAGGCGCCACCTGCATTCCGTGCTGCATGGCTCCACCTTCAGAGAGTCTCCCTCACGTGGAATTCTTCTCAGGCTTCAACACGCCTCTGCAAAACCTCAGTCCCTTTTAAGGGTTCATCGGATGAAGTCATGCTCACCCGGGATAATGTCCCTTTCTTGAGGTTCACTGATCTGGCACCTTCATTAAATCTGATCTCCATACAGGAGCACCTAGCTGAGTGTTTGATTGAATAACGGGGAGAAGGTGTGTGCACACCAGGGGCTGCGGATCTCGGGGACCCTCTTGGAATTCTGCTCATCACACAGACCATGCTCTCGTAGAGCATGTGGTTATTGAAAACTGCAGTAGGAACCGAAGGCAGGAACGGTCATCATCCATGGACGTTGTGACAGAGCCGAGAGCAGCATGTCCAGGGTAAGGTCACACGCAGGATTAGGAACCCAGCAATGCAAGAGGCCGTTTCAATGCTCTCATGCCACACTGGCTGGGGGTTTGGGAGCCCTGAGCCTGCAGGCTTTGCTCATGGTGGGAAGGAAAACAGGATTATGGATTGAGGCAGGCTCTCCTGATTGAAGCAAAACCAGAAATTCCAAGATTGTCCAACACACATGTCTAGTGACCGAAAAGTGATCATAGCTAATTCAGAAATAAAAATATGAAAGAACTCAAGACGTGTGGGGTAAAAACAATGGTCAACAATATATAATTTTCATGGAAAATATTTGGAATCGAAATTTCTTATTTCTGAGGAATTTCACTTCATAATTAAGATTTATCGGCAAGGATGATTAAAAAACAACCTTTCACATGAGAAAATATTTCTCTGATTTGGCTCAGATTACAAAACCCTAAGATGCATTTTGAGTGGAAAGAAAGGAATGGCCTCCCTTAAAACAACCCTGCCCAAGAAGTGATGGAGTCTTCTAGTGTCAGACTTGCAAAGTTCAGTATTTATAGAAAATTCACATGCCTTTAATTACAATAAATTAAATTCCCAAGTAAAACTGTGCCATCTGGAAGATATTAACATCGTTTACAACTTGTTCACCTCCCTATTCCAGAGAATATTTTTACCTCTTGCCAACTTTCCACTGTTCTCCAGGAAAAAGAAAATATATAAGAATTACTTTTAATGGATTGTCTCAAGATGGGTTTATACAGCAAATTAAGCTATCAAGAAGCGACAGAGGAGGCATTTTGGACACATTTACTTTCTTCTTATTGGCTTTATTTATTTTGAGACAGGGTCTCACTCTGTTGCCCAGGCTGGAGTGCAGTAGCGTCATCGTAGCTCACTGCAGCCTCAAACTCCTGGGCTCAAGCAATCCTGCCACCTCAGCCTCCTGAGTAGTTGGGACTACAGGCACGCGCCATCCCACCCACCCAGCCCCTAACCCCGGGCTAATTTTTCTATTTTTTTGTAGAGACTGGTTCTCACTCTGCTGCCCAGGCTGGTCTCAAATTCCTGGCCTCAAGCGATCCTCCCACCTCGGCCTCCCAAAGTGCTGGGATTATCCAGCCTTTATTGACTTTAAATCCTTGTATCTTTAAGTTTTTTTTTTCTTCTGTAAAGAATATTCTCTTTGCTCCTCTCCTCTCAGCCTTCCAAAGTGAAACATTTCTTTTTTTAAGTTAACTGAATCTTTTTTTTTTTTTTTTTTTTACCATGGTTTAGAAGAGAGAGTTTTGAGGCCATTAAGAACTGGGTTCAAAGGAGTCTCCTCCATCACCAGGGGCCACCATCTTTGACACACACAAAGTGCATCCATCCTCACACTGTGCCACTGACTAGGCGAGGGCCCTGGGCAGGTCACTCAACTAACTTTTGTGAGTCTCAATGGCTCATTTGTAAAAATGGACAAAATAATGATTAATTTGCAGAATTATAGAAGATTAAATGAAATAATATATGCAATGACCTTTGTAGGAGCTTGACCATTTCCTTCCAAGTGAGGCTGGGATATGGAGAGAAGGAAAGAGACACATACATAGAAAACTACACAGAGCAGAGCTTTCTTTTCCAAAATGTATACTACCTAGTTCAAAACAGGCTATAGTTTAGGTAGTCCAGGAAATTTAGCTATTATTATCTCCCAGGGGAAGCAATCAGTTAGAAGATGACTCTTAGAATATGACCATAACCTGATAGTCTGAAAAATACTATTTGGAGTGACGGTAGGTCTTGCTCTAGTACTAACGCCAAAAATCAGTCAAGTAAAGCCATGGTTAGTAATGGAGTTAAAGAAGGCAATTTATGTATACCATGGTATGTTGTTTTGTTTTTCTTTGTTTAGATCATGAAATCTGTCAAGTGTTTCCATTGATGTACCTGACTGATTCAATGGTCTGCAGTTGGATTAGTGCTATTAGTGTGCAGGGCTGAATTTGTTCAAAAAGCTCCCTTACTCTCGTGCAATTCCCAGTTCAGGAAAGGCAGTGACTCTGCCTTGCAGCATCACAAAATCATGATCCTCAAGTTTTCCTTTCCATTCTTTGGAAAAAAGAAATAAAGCAATAATTCTGTCTTAGACTACAGGACCTAATATGCTAATTTTAAGATTTAAAATAATCCTCCTGATTAATTAGTAATTATTCAGTGGGGATCTAGGTAGTTTGCTAATCAGAGCTGTAGGAACTAAAGTTGGCAAATACTTGTTTTTTTAAAGTTTTACATTTTTTCCTCTCCAGTAATTACCGTAGAATGTTTTTGGCATCAAAGAGTTAAGATTATTCATTGAGGAGTAAGGAAGTCCCCTGAAATGACCAGCTCATCTTTCCTGAAAAAATGGAAAGCAAAAAATGCTGAAGAAAAATAGTTCTACTGGAATAGATGAGATGTTTTTCCTTTTTAGTGACACCAGTAGTAAAAGAAAGGCTGAGCTGAATTTTAGGATGGGGAGTGGGCAGTGATCCAAGTCAAAATCATGCTATTCTGTCTGGTAGACCCTTCCCATTTAAAGGACAAACCACTAAGCTAACCACAACCAAGAAACAGGAATCTTTTCAATATGAGCCTAATGTATTTATGATGATAGAATGAAATATACATAAGAAAAATAGATCATGTCATAGAGAGACTTTCTTTTTCTTTAATCCCCAATGTTTACTGAAAGCCACATACTGCTGTAAATTGTCTTTAGAGTCTGATGCATTCACACTTACAGCATCTGTCCTTTTGCATTATTTGAAATTCTAGTAAGTCAGAAGGTGGGTGTATCAGCTGCAGACTACTGAGCTACTAGGAGTCTAACTATCCTGCCAAAGATTCTCTGGATGCCCCAAATCAATTCATAATGCAGTGGATCATTTATACAACGAGAACTTCATCAGTGGACATAAAATACTTCAAATGTCAACAAGGACTTTTTTTCTATATGACAACAGGCAAACCAGCTGAAAACAAAATATTCAGAGAATCATTGGTTATTGTCTAACCAGGAGTTTATGTTTTTTTCTTTTCATTGACCTGCCTTACAGACTAATTAATTGGTATACAGCAAGACTTTAACTCTGTCTGTATTAGGAACAAGATCATAGAGAAAAGAAAGGGATTTAATGACCTAGGTAACCTCATGATTTATACGGACCTTAAGGAGTAATTGTGTTTAGAAGGAAGGAAGGCAGTGGCCATAAACTTTGCCGGTAGTCTCAGAGCATGTCAGCTAAGTTTAACCAGATGCCCACATAAAGGGGCAGCTTGCCGAAAGCTATGGTTTGAACATGGATTTAACTCAACCATGAGAATATATAACTCCCATCCTACCACCTAAAATGCTCCTCAATCCCCAGGTATCTTTATGGCAAGCTTAATAGGGGAAAAAAAGAAAAAAGAATATGGCCAAGTTCACTAAAATAAAATGTACCATCAAGTGAGCATTTCCAAACTCTTCTCCTAAGCCCAGTATAAGCTAGAGAAAGGCATAAAAAGTTCCCCCTGATGATATTAAACACTCAGCTGTAAAAACAAAGCAGGTAGGCAAAGAGCATCTTTTACTTTACTTTCTTTGCTTTGACTAATTATTCTATAACGGAAGGTATTTTTCTTTTTTTTAACTAAAAACCAGAATATATAAAATGATTTACCTTTTCACTATATTGAAGCAGCTTAATTTCTTTGAATGCTTTTAATGGAGAGGGCTAGAGTTGGCTGCACTTTATGAATAAAAGTTTATTAGGAGAATTGATAGTGTAGATAAAGTCACAGGATAAGATAGGAACAGAGCCAGCTTTTCAGCATTTTAGCTCCTGAATTATTTGGGGGCAAGTTAAGTGCTTACTTACAAATTTACGGTTTCCATTGGGAATCCTTACCGTGGAAACTTATTAAAAATATTGCAGGCTCTTGAAATTGTTATATTACTTTTAAAAATACCCCATATTTCAGATATTTCATTAATTCTGATTGCTTTTTTTCTCTGGCTATGGCAAATTACCTAGATCATATTATTATTGTTTTCATCACTTTCTAATTTGTTGCCTTTACCCTTTTTTTCCAGTAGGAAGTAGAAATAGTATAGAACTAGATTTCCTAAAATGTGTTCCTCTTACTATTAGGCTTATGAAATGCTTCAAGGGAAAAACGTGGGTTGTTTTTTTTCCCCCCCAAATCATCTAGAAAATGCTTCATATAATGTTCTTTTTATGAATATTTGCAATTTATATCAGCATGTTAAGGGCTCTGAGAAGTCCTACAGTGATGAAACCTTGACTTAACTTGATTTAACCTAACATAGGCCAATCTCATTGATCACAAGACCCTTTTATTACATAATACCTATGGAATTAGTGCCGTCATAAAGTACTGTCTATGTGCTATTTTGAAAAGCCACTTACTTTGCACTAACACAGATCAGAGCAATAAAAAATTCAGGGAGGGAATCAACTTTGTAGATGATGACATAAATTTGAGAAGACAGAGATAAAAATTTGGCAACCTACTTCCTTCTCCCATTCCGCCTTAAATGTTAGGGATTTGATTTGAATCCGTGCTTTGAAAAACCATTTTAGCAACTGTTTCTGGCTAAACAAGTATGATGCTGATACCTAAAACTGTGCCTATACTTGGTAAAATGAACTCATCCGAGGCTGACGCATGCACTTAGCGTGGGTGAGTCTAGCTTGTCTCTCTGAGGGCAGGAATCAAGAACGCCTGGTTCTACTACTTAGAGTTAAGGTAACCACTGTGAACAGAACTCAGCAGTATTTTACAGTGGGAAGAGGTAATAGTCCAATATTGCATTTTATAAATGAGAAAACTGAAGCCTGGAATACTTAAGCGACTGGAACAATATTTCAAATCTAGTTAATAGAAGAACCAGAACTTTCCACTGTATTCTGATGAAAGACAAACCATTCCATCTGATCTTTTAGGAGATGATAAGGGCCTTTGCAATGATCAAAATCTACTTCTAATTTGAGATTCCTACCATGGGATTGATCAGCCTTGCTCAGAAACCTACAGGAAGGGGAAATGCCCCAAGTCCAGACAGAAAGCTCATTCCATCTTTGATGCCCTGGTGATGATTCCAAATCTTCCTTACTTTGCCTTGGATCTGTCCCCTCAGCAAATGTTTCTTTAGTATGTAACGTAGCTCCCACCCACTGATGCTAAGACCACATTTAATTCCTCTTTCCATGTTGACAGCCCTGCAGTTATCTGCCCCTAAAGTTTATTTCCCTTTGATAAGTCTCTAAGTTTTATGGTATTGTGAGAAGAGAAAAATTTAAAGAACTCATTTTTATTGGGCTAACATCTTAAAAAAAAAAAGGCAGATAAGCAAAGAAACCACTTCTCTAACTGCTCGAAGGTTTTGAGCTATCATTGTTTTAGCAAGACAGGGCTGGCAGGCACTTAGCAAAGTGGGTCAGTATTTCAAAGCTCTGTAACGTGTGTTGGGAACCTGGAGCAGTATCTGTGCCACAGAGGGAAGGATGGATGGCTAGACTCCTGTTCCGCTCTGCCTTCTAAACCCTTCCATATCTTCCTTCTCCTTCCGTTCCCGCACCCCCTAGCCTCTGCCCTTCTTGTTGATTTCAGATGAGCCAATCTAGAAGTAGGGTCTTGTCACAGCAATGAAGACACCCCCATTGCTTTTTGGAGCAAGGACCCAGGAGATGGACAGAGGTTTGGGGCAGAAGGTAGAGGGCTGATCTAAGTCTCCCGTAGATGGGCCCAGGAGCCAGGGACCAAAGAAATGCCTGGGTGACAATTTAACACAAGCATTTTCCACATCTATTTTAAGGGCTGGCTTTCTGATGCCACAGAAAGCATTTAACGTATTCTGCTGATTTTTCTTTTACAAACTAGGCATGCTAGCCAAGAACTCCAAATTCTGGACAGAGAAAATGCCTATTTTTTGTCACTACTTAATTTCTATGCTGAATTTTCTCTTTCTCCCTCCTTGTGCTACTACATAATTTTGTGCCAAATCCTATCGTCCATTTAACATTTTTGTGTGGGTGTAATATAGTAAGATTATTGCTGCACTGTAAAAATGTCATTGATTCCGAATACTTTTCTTAATGACTCAGATTGTAATAATCCTCCTTCCCAAACATAGGCAAAATACCCATTTGCACTAATTAAACACATGCATAACCGTCATAATTTTTTTAACCTTAAAATAGGCTTCTGTAAATTTAAAGTCAAATGGCCTTTATATCAATTACTTATTAAGAAAATCCTCCCTAATTATTTGCTGATGAATATACAGAAACACAAGTTAGCAGTTCAAATACTACTGAAGCAGAAATAATGGTGAATTTGGCAGTCACTAAAAATAATAACTTCAACTTGATGTTTTTCTACTTTTTCTTCTTTAAATCCAACATCTTCCAATACATTTTTTCTCCTTAATGTGTGACAGGCATGTTAAACACAGGCTGTGCAAATGTTTGAACAGTAATAATATTGATCTCGTCCATGGAAATTCTCCATACAAATGGTAAAAGACTATTAGCAGAAGCTTTGATTTCCACTCCCATTATGCTTTGCAATTAAGGAGGAAAGTATTCTTAGCGTGGGTGATATATGTAATTTTCAGTGAAAAAAGTAGTCATAGCTTATATTTATGTAGCACTCTTTTTCTGAAAAGCTGAAAGAGCTTTCATGCTTGTCATTATTTTATAGGCTTGGAAAAAGAGAGTGAACAGGTAGTGTCCTGTTACACTTGAGAACATCTTTCCTGCAGCTGTGTTCCCATCACCACCCGGACAGCTGGTCGATTTTGTGAAACCACCTCTTTCACAGGCAATTCCTTACTGAATTGACTCGGGAATCGACTCCTGAATTTTTCACCCAGAGTCCCACAGAGGGGCCTGGAATGGAAAGAATGATATAGACAGAGCTGACTCCACATCATTGGGTCTGGACCTCACTGCCGGTGGCTAGGAGGTAAATCAATAGCTCAAGTGCTATGGAGAAGGTAAAAGAAATCGGGCCAGGCGTGGTGGCTCATGCCTGTAATCCCAGCACTTTGGGAGGCCGAGGTGGGAGGATCACTTGAAGCCAGGTGTTCAAGACCAACCTGGGCAACATAGCAAGACCTCATCTCTACATAAAAAAATGAAACAAAACAAAACAAAAAAACTTAGCTGGGCATGGTGGCACACACCTGTAACCTGTAGTCCCACCTACTCGGGAGACTGAGGTGCGAGGATCATTTGAGCCCAGGAGTTTGAGGCTGCAGTGAGCTATGATCGCCTGGGTGACAGAGTGAGACCCTGTCTCTTTAAAAAAAAAAAAAAAGAAAGAAAGAAAAGAAATGGAAGTTGTGCCAGTTGAAGATAATTTGAGAACATTTCCATAGCAGCATGTCTGCCATGGTCTCTCGAGCACGCGTTACCCATTCACAACTTCAGAGCTGTTGCAAGGGAGAGCGTGAGCCCACGCTTTCCCCGGCTGCAAACAACACAGCGCGTTTTGCGCGTTTCCTTCCTACTTTAACCCACACTTTGTAAAAAATGGTATTCAAATCTGGTTAAAATGAGCTTTGGTGATAATCTTAAAAACAGTAAGAAGATAAAAATATGGATCCCTGTAGATAAATGGCAACGTGAAAAAGAAATTAGAAAGCGCTATTTGGAGGTCAAATGTATGTCCCAGGTCTTAGCTGCAGGGTTTTCATATTAAAAGCAGAACTCAAACAGAAAGTGCCATCCCTTGGCTAGTCCCTGCTCAGTTACCACCCTTGGGACAGTATTAGTTCTTCCCAAGGACAAAGGCAACTGTCCTGATGTCCCTCCTCCAAGGATAACTGCACAGAATTTTTTTGGCATCTCTTTCCTAGAAATTTCTCTTTTCTTATTTCTGCTGATTCAAATCCTCTTCTTTCAAAGTCCAACTCAAGGTTCATTTATTCTGTGAAGCTTTTCTCCTATTCAGTCACCTGTAACTCCACTTAAATTTGTGAAACCCTTAGTTACACAGTATCAGCCAAGTAATTAAAGTTTGCCAAATGTTGCACTAGGATCATTTTTGGGGGCTGTTGCCATACCTTATTTACTTCCCTGATAAAACATATACTTCTTAGGGGAAGGAAATGCATTTCTCTATTTACCTTGAATTTTTCTGACAATCAAAAACAGTACTGTTTCTATGAGAATAAGTTCGTGCTTGTTGAGAAAATGAATCTATGAGAAAAACTAGAACAAGTATCACACAACCCAGGTAGGGAAGCTATTTTATATTCATACTTTTAACAACATTTAAACTGAATCTTCTAAATTGTTTAGTAAATAGTTCTGGAAGAGAACCCCTTATACCTTCAGAAATTTTTTCTGCTAATGACATAAATCACTTTAGGGAAAATGCAAGGCTTAGGGTGTGTTGCTTTTGTTCCCATTACATTAAACCTTATTAAAATAGCCGTAATGACAACAACATCTCTTCGGAAGAGCACACCAAATACTTAGGGGCATAGTCTCACCTTGACGTTCTGGGATTTAGTTACCTAATGCCTTATTAGTGATAATAAGTATTACGTCTATAAATCCCTAGATGTTTACATCGAGCCTATCCGGTTCACTTTCCACAGGTGGGATGATACCTCTAACGAGGTCCACGCCTTCAAGATTTCTATTTAGAAAATAGAATGTTTAGATCTCAACTTTTCTGTCAATCCCTGGAGGTGTTATGGATAAGGGTGACATTTACACATTTCAAATTGTACGTTGTCGAGCTGCAATTCGTTATCTTTTAAAGAAATTTGCTCCCCCTAAAGTCTCAATCCAACTGACAACCAGTGTGTGTTAGAGACACATATAAATGGTAAGTTTTGCCTAATGAAGCTGTTAATTATTCTTCCTGCTTTGTTCTCTCTTTGCATTATCACTCTCCTCTACTTCCTTCAATTAGGTGACAAGCATCACAAGATTTCCTATGCTTCACTTTTATCACTAATCTTCTGGGTACACTACATATAATTCGTTCTCTTTTGTTTAGTGCACAAAAATCAAAATCCACCACCATTTCCACTTAAGGTCAGTATCTGTGGAGGGCAACATTTTAGACTGACTTCTTGTGCCCTCATTTGAATTTCAAATTCTTACCTACAAATGCTTTTCACCTCCCTTTAGATCCAGAGGCTAAGGAGAATAGTAGCCCTGCTCTAATAATCTTTGTCTCTTGTGCAGCTTAGAGATGCAAATTATAGGTTTTGTTCTTTCATTTCTCCTTTTTAGTATCCAACTTCCATTAAAATGGAATATAAGTCCGGCTGTCACTTTGCAACAAGGGATGTATACAATGCCTGCATGGGATATGTCTACATGCACATCTGTTTGTGCACAGCTGAGCATAAATACAAAAGATTAAGATCTTATCTAAGGAAGATTAATTCCCAAAATAAAAAGTTTCCAAACCTGCGCTAGTTTACACAAAATGCTGTCATTTGAAATTCATTTTGTTTGCCTCTGTTACCAGGAGGTTGTCTTATCTGAAGGGGCCACCAAGGCACAAGGGGATGACCGACCCTGGTTAATCCAAACCACAGGACTGACAAATGATTAATTCCAGTCGTCAGATGATTAGCTCTAGTCATTGGGTCACAACCTCGCCTGTCAGTAACTTGCACCTAAACTCCTTCAGGAAAGGTAAGGAAACTTGAACACACCATTTTAAAAGTCAAACTCAGTACAGTTGCGATAGACCCTGTATTCTGTGCACAGCTTCTCAGAGGAGTCTGATTTCCAGTTTTTGTTAAATTAGTTTCATATCAGTCAATACTTGTTTAAAAACATGTCATAAGTCTCTGCGGCTCGTGCACGCTTCAATTACCTCTGATTATTTCATCAAGATGCACAAACGAGATACCAGAGTCACTCCTATTTACTGGAAAATGCTATTGAAACAAACTGAAATTCAATTTCAGAACAGACTGCAATAACCAGTCAAAACATCCAAGGAGAGAGGAAGTTGGGCCTCAAGGTGTGCCGAGGCCATTGTTAAATGCAAGACGGCATCTCACCTAATAATTTAAACATGGTCTTGTGGCCTGACATTTTTAATGCTTTCTTGATCTCTTTCTTCTGGCTTTGTGTGTTCTTTACCCCTGTAGGGTGCAGTGCATAGCGGGTTATGGATTAAATACCAAGCCTTAGTTGGCCACTAGCACTTTTAAAGGAGGGGAAAAATGATTGGGTACTTTTATAAATAGTCACGCCATAGGTGTCCACAGAAAGCAACCTTTATTCAAGGCTTTTAAAAGCTGTCTGCTTTTTAGATACAAACCAATCCATAAAACTACCAAGTTCAAATTGTCAGCTATTATCTGGGCAGTAAGTCTCAGGCACCTTGGTAGGCTAATTTGACATTTTTGTCAGCACAAATTAGGATCTCAGGTTTAACTAATACAATCTGGTTCTAAAAAATTAATTTAACTCCTCGTAATATGCAGCCTACGGTTCGCATTTACTTTGTGACTCATTGAATTTGGATTCAACTACTGGGCTAAGAATTTTACGCTTGAAGCAGCTCTGCCTCTGAAGAACAGAAACAAACACATATTTCTCCCCATCACTTGTTGCTTCAGGGCAAGAGAAAGAAAGCCACTGTAATTTGGAGACAAGACTTTTCCAGACAACTATGAGCAACAGCAACCATAGCACGATGCCAAACAGAAGCGTGTTGTGGAAACCCAGACTGCAGTATGAAATTTGCGGGAGCAGATAAGTGGGTGCAAATATACAATTTTCAGTAGAGATAACGTTGGCATGAATTCTAGAAGTAAATGCAAAGAGACTACAAACTCCTCTGTAATAAACATTAAAAAAAAAACAGATTACAAAGTGTTTCCTGGAAGCAGAAAATCAATTCAATGACGGAATATTTAGAAGAATCACAGACCAGGGAATAAACTTGACCATTGTCTGGTTCTGTGTCCTTATTTTCAAATATGAAAACTGAGACGCAGAGAGGTGGAGTTGCCCAAGATCACCAAGTTCGTTTTAACATCAAGAGACCTAGGTCTTCTGGCACCTTATCTAGTACTTTTCCAGAATGTTTCCCCCCACTTGTATTAGTTAACAAGGCAAGTCTTCTCTGCTAATGTACTTCTTTGCTGGTGTTTCTTGAAGAACACAATTCTACAATGTCAAAGTCTGGATTGTGGGCTGTCTGATCTTTCTAGCATATTTTAAACACTAAACAAAGTGATGTTTAAAATCTTCACTCCAAAAAATATACATTTGCAGGGGTTCTGATGGGCTTGGTTCATGTTTAACTCCAAATAAAAATAGAGAGGGAAGTAGGTTTTCTACGCATGTGCCGCTACGCTGACTTTGACACTGAGCCCTGACAGGCAAGAGAGAAGCATCTGAGTGTTTCATATTGCAGGGCTTCAGGGTCCTTAAGAGTTCACTGTACAACCTAATCCAGTCTGGGCAGATGAGCAGATCTGTGTCTGTTCTGTTTTTAAAACTCACCAAAGAAAGACATTCTACAGCCTCCCTAGTAACTCATTCCTGTATTCCACAACCCCTACTTGCAAGAAAATGTTAGAAGACAGTTCTGATCTGTCTTGTTTCAGCTTGAGACCACTTCTTGTTTCTTTCAATTTATTTAAGTGCACACATGCATGCATACAAAAATAATGTAATCTATTTTATGCCAGAATTCTTAGATTCTCTATTTTTTCAGGTGAGGTGAGAAACGTTTATAAAATATTAAGTTTAATATAATAACCTGGACAGGGACTTTTTCCAGGCTTTTCCTTCCCTGGAATGTTTATGGCCCAGCAAACTTTCATGCCTTTTGTACATATCTTGGCATCCAGTACAGAGGAAAATAGAAAACAGGGTGCTTCCTTAGAATTTTACAACCTGTTTGGACTATTACGTCTGTCTAATGTGTAACTGTCTAACTTTCTTTTCATGAATTCAATCCCATACAATTAATTTCATTGTGCTAGAAACAAGGAAAAATATCATGAGCCAGAATTATAAGAGGGAGTTTGGAGGGCATCTTCTCTGACCCCAAAATGTGACCGATAAGGAAACAGAGCCCCTAGTAAGTTGTGTGGACTGCTAAAGGTCACACGACCAGCAGTCCACAGTGCAGGACTTTGGAGCCCTGTTCTGAATCTAGTGCTTCGTCTATTAAAATGCACTCACTCAGCATTCAGCAAAGAGGGGAAAAAACAGAAAACATGTTCATTATCTTGGAAGGAAAAATGCTTGTTATCTGCTAAAGGCGCGCACATGCACACACACACATACACACACACACACGCTCATGCTCAAAACCCCATAAAATCCCTAAAAACATAGTTTATTTGCATGATAAAGATGTGGCACTATTACCACACTATGGGTTTATCCACTTCTGCATATCTATGTGAATGAATGGATTTCATTCATCCATACTCCACATGTATCCTTTTGTGCATCACAGCCATAGTGGGAATAATGTGCTTTCTTCAGAATTAACCCTAGAACAACCCAAAGAAGTCACTAATGCCAATTAAACGTATTCTTCATCTCAGATTACCCTTGAACAATACTGTGTGTGAGCAAATTCATCTAAGTAGAAATTGTGAGCTTCGCACCCTCCAGTTAAAATCAGTGTGTTTCCTTCAAAATAAGATGTTGATCACTTACTGATTTTTTATATATACGTGCAGTTTTATGGAGTAGTGAGGCTCCCACGCATCTCAAATGCTTCAGCAAGTTTTGGATTTGGGGTGAGCTCTTAGAATGTGCGAATGCAGCCCAAGTCTAACGTGGCATTTGATTTGGGGCTAAGGTGTGTCACTCTTCTTCATGGAGTTGCCATTTTTACATAATAATGTGCAAAAAAACCCTTATGTCTAATACCTGTGCTGAGAGATCCAAGGGGGGCCAGAAGAGTAGGTATCCGGAAGTTAATGAGGAGGGTAAGAACACACAGGACATTTTTGTGAAATCCTGTAGGGCTCACCATGTGTAAGTGAACCCGAGAGAACTTGACCTCTCTGGGCCATTGTTTCCTCGTCCACAGCCTGAGGGGATTGCCCTAGAAGATCTCTAAGGCCCTTTCCGTCAACGACACTCCATGATTCAAAAACAGTCATGTCGTGCTCTGGTTTCATCCTAGCTGAAGGCCTGTGACTTGCCCCGGCACCATCTGTAGGATGCCAACGTTGGGCAATGGATCTCAGGACAGACATTCTTCATGTGCCCAACAGTCATGAAAGAATTTAAAAATTTTAGGTTTTCGTTTTGATGACTATCGTCTACAAATGGCAAAGTAAACCCATTGTGGATCCCCTAGATAAGTCCCATAAGGAATCCTGCCATGTCTTCTGGTAGCCATTGTGTTGATGATTTGATGACTTCGAAAGGAAGGTCATAGGAAGGCATTGTTCCCTGTATGGACAAGGGTTTCCCAGGAGTTCAGACAGAAACAATGATGGGTGAGGTGAGTCACCACTTGGGAACACAGGAGTAGCACAGATCTGAATTCCAAAGAACTGGCAGCCTGGCCATTGGCAGCATGTTCATCTTTGGGAAACTAACGGGCAGCAGTTCATTAGTTGTAACTGTAGACATAAATAGGCAGCGGCGAACTTTTCATTAAAAGATCTTTTTTTCCCCTCAATATTATATTTTAAGAGTACACCATTCAATCAGTTGGGCCATCAGTGGCTAGAACAAATTAAACAATAAAAAGCTTAAAAAAAACCCCTAATAAACAGCAAAGATAATAGTAATGGCTAAAAGGGTTGCCCATTATGCAAAAACTCAAGGAAATTCAGTTAATAACAAGTAAAGCATAAAGTGCAAATACATCCTACTATTCCATATTCCAGTAGCAGGAATTTTGTTTGTACAAAATACCATCATTCATCACACCCAATTAATGTTGTCCTCTGAGTGTTTTGGTTGTGTAGTAAGGTTGGCGTTCGTGCATAAACTTGCTTTGATTTATTTGTTCGGTGGGAATGCTAAGCATAAAGTGTGAATGAATTTTTTGTACATATATAATAAGTAAGATGATAATCAAAGTGATTTTCAACACCAAAGGTCCTTGGAAATGTTTCCCTTTAAATGGGAACCACATCTTCCTTAAGGTTGAGAAACATTTTCTTTCAGCCGCACCCTGAGACCTTTCCTTTCAGTGGGGACAGGAACCCGCAGTCCGACAGGAAGTTCTGTTTGAAGCCAGACTGCCTCCTGGTCCACTGACCTCCCTAGTAAGTTTGATTGTTCTGGAACTCCCTGGTCTCCTTTTCTTTTAGTGACTTTAAGTGGTTCTACAAAAAAGGACTCTTTTCATCTTAATCCTACTCCTCACACCCAAGCCAGCCCAGAGCCACCTGAAATATTCAGAATCGACTTATTCTTTAAAAACAAGGACAAGTTGTTCCTGGACTCTCACGAGAGGTCTGGGTGCAGACAGAACACTGGGGAGGGTTGACCCTGGATGCCGGTGGAGCCACGAGGGGGCCCTTCTGATCCTAGAGCTCTTGGGGAGGATGGGGACAGTTAATCTGGCAGCTGAGCACCCCAGGGCTTCACACCTAGTTTGTTTAGGCAAGAGTCAGTGAGTCCCCCGGAAGGCACAGGGCCACCAGAGCCCAGGCAGGATTAGCCTTTTAGTCTCAATAATCCAATTTAAACAAAGAAAAACCTTTCATTCAGCACTTCAAATACCCTAAAAATTGATTATAAATCACAAATTGGAAACCAACACAAACTGTAATACAAAGCAAACGCTGACCATGGTGCTCTCTACCTGATGCCCTATAATTTATGGCACGTTTAGTTCAGGCTGTAGGCCACGCATGTGCCTTATTGTACATAACAAGCAGCATTCTTCCAAGGAGTAAATATTTCATTTGTAACCTATGAGTTCACAGTTTTCTCCAAGGATGTTCCTAAAAGCCATTTGCTATGAATTTGTCAGTTTCTTTAGATTTAGATCAAGTATAAGGATTCTGGAACATTGCTAGAGCCTCCGCATATTTTATTTCTTACCTTTCATCTTACGTGGTGACAGTACACCTTGTTCTGAGACACCTATTTTTCCTTCAAACCCTTTGGGGTGCACAGGTAGGATTTACTGCCCTCTGTCCCTAGGGCAGAGGGAAGAGAGGGGAGAACACAAGCTCACCTCCTTGGTGATTTACTGAGATCCTACAGCCAAGCTGGGATATGGCCTCCTGGCCCTAGGAAATCAGACTCTTGGATGCTGTTCTAAGAAAAAAAATTCCTTGGAATTATATTACTCTCTGAAAACCAGCGCCACATTTTCCTGTTGATAATACACTTACCAATTCAGTTCGCAGTCAAAATTCAGTTTTCCTGTTAGTCTTGCTCATTTTTGGCAGGCATTGAAATATACATGTTTGTATAGCGCCAAGCAGGTTTTCAGGATCTTGGGATCCTCTGGAAATGTTTTTTCAGTTGGTGAAAGGGAACTTGCGAGGGAGCATGATATGTCTCAGCACGGGTTCCAGGAGCACCGTGTGAAAGTCACATTAAACTTATTTCTACCCTGGGTGACGAGGGACTCCCTGCTGGGCAATCAGAGATGCAGGTGGACCTCTTTGTCTCTGCATGGCTGGGGCTTTATCGCCCAGGATAGGGAATTCTCGTCTCACGGATCTGAAGAACGAACGGGCTGTGCACATAGCCAGCTCTCACCCTCCTGTGCAGCCGCCAGTCCCTTCCTCAAGGTCACTGTTGTCCCTGAGAAACGCCTCATCAATTTTCAGCCTGGGAGATGAGGGGCCCATTTAATGTCCTAACCATACAGAGGGCCTGAATTCCCAAGATCTCCAAGTGCTTTTCACTTACTACCGTGGAAAGAACCACAATAGCATCAGCTATGGAGACAGGAACTCTGTAATCTGCATCTTGCCGGCTGGGCAGCTGGAGGTCTCGTAGTTCAGTATCTGGCCGGGCACCACAGTGGCTGTGTGTGTTGCTTTTGGCATCCGAGGGACCTGCCTTCAAGCCCTTGTTCTGCCATTTCAAGTTCTGTATTCTTAGGCAGATCTCTTAATCTTTTTACACTGAGTTTCCTCTTTTGCAAAATGAGGATGATAAATATCTTGCAGTGCACTTGTGACAATTAAAGATTATATTTATACACACACCACCAGGCACACTGTAGACACCACACAAATTGTAGCTGTTATATTATTTTAGGCTTAGGCTGGAATGTTGCCAGACTCTGAGTTCCATATTCTACCCGCTAATCAAAATACCCTCACCACCACCACTACTACTATTACTGCTACTATCTACCATTCATTGAGTACTTACTTGTGCCAGGAAGTTTACGAGTTACTTTTGCTGCATCATCTTGTTTTGTACTCCAAGAACCTCACATTGTAGGTAGTATTTTTAGCTCCACTTTGTAGTTAAGGGAAATGAGGCTTATGAGGTTACATCGTCCAAGGTCGCAGAGTAAGTGGCCAACCCTGGGTCTGTGTGACCCATAGTTAGGACTCTGAAAACCATGCCATACTATTTCTAGAACATGAGCCAAACCTGCACCCCGCCACTCCCCCAAAGAAGCTGAGCCCCCTCTTCCCCTCAGAGCTACCTTTCCACTTTCTATGCACCACCTCTCCCAAGCAGGGGTCCGTCAGCCCTGCAGGCTGGGCACAAAACAACAGCCTTTGGGTCAGATATCCAGCTGCAGAAACAGGGCTCTCACTCTGTTGTGCTCACCAAAATTGCATCTGGCCCTTGCCTGAGCACCGTCCCGGGACTTCAGTTCAAGATGTCTGAGACAGGACCAGTTCTGGGTATTTTAAAAAAATTGCTATGGGTAAGCGATTCTGAGGGGGTGTGCTCGGTTGAGAATCACAGACAGACCCCTGCTTTGACAGAAGCTGCACAGCCTTAGGGGAATGGCTGGGATGCCTGGCTTTCTCCATCTGAACTCTGGTTCTTGAACGTGCTCTACTTCTCCAAAGAGGAGGCTGTGAAAAGGGAAAAGGTCACCTATGTGACTAGGAACAGTCACTTGAAAAAGTTCCCGCTCTGAACTTTCTGCCATCTCCTATTTTCTACCAAGTCAAGATTTAAAACTTTGTTTGACTTTCAAGATGTTCTAGAATCTTCACAGTCCTCTGTGTTCCTGCATAGCTCGCTTTCCTTCTCTTTTCTTCACTGTGTTCATTAGACCTAGATTTCCCTTCACACCTTGGTACTGAAGTGCTTCCAATAACCAAACAACGTCACTCCTTTCCATTCTCTTTCAAAAGGACAAGAAAGTGCCTTCCCTTGTATTTTCATAGCCTTCGAATAGCAAGAAAATTTCTACACCCTTCAAGAGTGTCCACCCGGAAAGAGAAACATAAAGGCAGGAATGCGAATGTCCACCAGGGAAGTGCATCTGTGTCAGGAAGAACGATTCTCAGGTACAAGTTTGTCACCACCTCAGGTGGGAGCTCTGAGACTCTGCTTTGGACAGTGGCCAGGACTGGATTTCCAGAGAGCTCCTTTCCCCTGGTGTGGACAGAGTCAGGCAGGAGGGTCCGACATGAGGAGGTGTCGTAGTGTGTGCCCACAGCCTAACCTCCTGTGTGGCCACACTTCCTTCCATGGGGTCGTGGTCCCATTCTGTCCTCCATGGGGACTGAAAACAGTCCAAAGCAGGAGGACGTTTCCATACAAAATAATGTGAATGTTGTATCATTCGAACAGGGAAGAGACTCTCCACTGTTCTCATTTTGGGTTAGCCCTGCCGTCGGGACCGAAGAGTTTAGCGCGTGGGGACACTCCCTTTGGAGGGTTTGAGAGCCTGTTTGTTTAGCTCCTCTGTCCTGAGATTATAGTCAGGATTTCTCCTTCAGCCTGAAGTTAGGGAGGTAGGCGGAACAAGGCTGACCTTTGGAGTGGGATTTTCGTAAAATAAATAAACTGGATGACAGCGTATAAAAGTTACAAACCTCTTCAGAATGCCATATGTGAGCAACTTGTAAACAGTCCATAAATATCACCTGCTGGGGAGAAATCAAGGAGGCTGACGCAGAATTCTGTACTAACACATTTTCTGCAACTCTGAGCCATCTGGTAATGACAATTTATTCTCTGGTTGGCACAGGACGACAATTATAAAACATGTCACTACTGACTTCTGTCTGGAAACAGATGATCGCGGCTCACCCCGGGTGTGGGGCCCGGTAGGTGCGGCTCAGCCGTTCGCGTGTAGTGTGGGTGGTGTCAGGAGAGGGATTCAAAAATTAGAGGGGTGTTTTGTGGAGACCCCCATCCCACAGGCTAGATTTCGCCAGCAACCACCACCACCAAAAAAGAAAAAAAAAAAGTTTTCACAGTTAAAAAAACTTGTTCCTTGAACAGTAACGTCTAATTTTTGAAACTTTTTTTTTTTTTTTTTTTGCTTAAAGTTCACAAATATCTGGTGTCAGTCTTGGGGAATAAGTGTAGAAAAAGCATATTGAATAGAAACTGTACCCTTTACACAATTCTCTTATTGTCAATTTCCTAATTATTAGTTCTAGAAGGATTATTCCATGAAGGATAACAAGGTCTTTCTCAGGTTCTATTTCACATAGAGAATAAGAAAGAAAGAAAAGAAAGAAAAAAAAAAGAAAAGAATAGAAAGATAGATTTGATTTTCCACCAAACGGACTGAGCAGTTTCTTAGAAAAAATATTCCAGATTTCTCCAAAGTGGAGAAAAACATGACAAGGAAAACATAACTGAACAAGAAAACGTGGGCTCATGGCTTTGTTATCACAAACACGTACAAAAACTAGACATATTTTAATGTCATTATCCCCCTCCCACCCGACACCAACCTTCCAATTGTACTTTTAATCAAGACATTTTCTTATGTTGTGACTTCCTGCCCTTCTGGGTTCCTATGATATGCAGTTTCCATCCTGGTCTCATCCTGTTTGGCCCCTTTTCGTAAAAGTGAAGGGGCCTGGCCCATACACTGCCACCGGCTTTTCAAAGCCCCAGAAGTCTGTAAACAGGAAAGATTTCCTCTGAGGCTGTGGGCCCCTCCTTGATCAAAAGATGGCTCTTGGATGAGGACTTCCCCCAAACTGCCCAGCGATTAGCACTTCCCAGATCAGATGCTCTCTTGGGGGACACATTATTGGGTGTCTATGGCAGAGGTGTCGGGCATCTTGCCAGGGGTCCAAGGGCCATGCAGAACTTGCAGGAAAAGTAAGTTGCTGAGCAATGACCCGGGCTGAAGTTCCCTCCTGTTTAGCAGCCAGAGAGGGCAGGCAGATCACACTTCAGTTAACAGCAGGAAAGAGAAACAGGGTTGCTGTGCCCGGTGCCCTGGCAACTTTGAGGACCAAGGCTTGGAAATAAGAATCATGACTCCCAACAAAAAGTATGGTTTTATTCCTGTAGTTAGTAAGTGGTCTGTTTTTGAAAAATGGGAACATAGTCAGTGACTTGTTATTTGGAGACATCTTTCCATGTAAAAGGACTAGTTATGTTTGTTTGTAGGGTTAACTCTATGGTCACAGCTCGTGTCTTCAAAGTTGAGTACATTTTTGTCCAAGGCAGCTAATCTTCCCCTTGTGATTTCATTATAACCTACCCAATTCAGGCAAAACCTGTCCCTCAACAGCCAGAGTATTTTGCATCCCTTTCTAGTTAATCACACCTATCTATGAACCTCCACATGTAAGAGTGAAGTGAGAGGGAGAGAACAAAGCTTATCTTTTATCTTCTTTCTAAATTGGACAAATAGATCAAAGTGTACCAAAACAAACAAACAAACAAACATTTTCAAAAGACCTTCTTTCCTGCTCCTTATCTTGGAACTCATCCTTCACTGTTAATTACCCGACAAGAAAAAAAGGGTGCTTTGAATTCTTATCCTGCATTTCTCTGTACCGCTCAGTGAGCACTTCTTCCATTTGCTATCTCATTATTTGAGTAAACTTCATCTTCTGAAATAGATTATAAACTTTTAAAGCCCAGGGGGTTATAGCATAGTCCTTTGTCTCTTCCTTCCACACCCCATAGGTACTAACAGAGTCGTAACAGATTCATGTTTAAACTCTATTTCATTTCTAATTGACAGTGGTCTGGACTCAATTTCCTTATAATGGGGAAAGGAAGTGATGAGACCAAAACTCATCATTGTGGATGGATGTTCAGTGTCAGTGTTTCTAAGTCGGAAGTTGGTGGTTAATGAGAAGAAAGTACATGTTAAATATGCTTTGCCCACACAACCAAACTGGGTACCAACTTAGAAAACCTTTTATTTACACTTTACTTACTGCATTTACCCTCTTAAACTATACAATAATCTGTTTCCAAGTCCCATCTTGCCCACTGACTCTATGTAACCCTTTCAAGGACAATACACAAGGCTTTATCCATGTTTCTACACACCCGGTGTAATATCCACTGTGTTGCTAGCATAGATTCACACTCAAACAAATTTTCTTTCTGAATAACAGCAACTAATATTGGCATGATGATGAGAAAGAAGAAATTTGGATTCTGATTTTTTTTTTTTTTTCAAATCTTGAGAATCTGTTTTTCCTTCAGGATATAAATTGGAGATTCAACCACGTCACATGAGGGAGCAAGTATTTCCTGTGTGGTACTTAGCTGTTCTTGGGAAATAACTAAATGTAATTTGGTGAATGCGTACACAAAGGCCAAACAGTTGAAAATAACTGCAACACATTTTGGTAATGAGGTTAGGAGTTGACCCCAGACATGGTCTCATTAAAATTCTTTCTACTTTCGGTCTCCATTCCCTCTTCTTTCACTGATTTGCTTTTTCTTTCTTTGAATGAAACCCCCACCTCTGGATGGACTAGCTCATCACTGCAAAAAATTGAGAAAGCTAAGACAACGGTAGGGAAAGAAAGCTAACTGCACCAGAAGAGAACTTTGGAAGAATTTTGCTTCCCATGGGTTCTCTGGCAGCCTAGTCTGCTCTGTTCTACGAGACCACTCTTGGAGACCCCTCTTTCAAAGGCCTTCAAAAAAGGAAGGCCTTATATATTTATTTATTCATTCACCAATGATGACCTCATGAGGCACCCTGTTCTTTTCACCAGGGCCACCAGAAACCCAGCACGTGACAATGGGCCCCCAGCAGTTAACCCAATGACATTCTCCAATACAAACTTAGCTTTGCGATGAGCTGTATCTTTCATTATATGCTCTGGGGGAATGAACTGAGGATGATCCCGCCTAAACCAAAGGCCACGTGGCTGACACTCCATGATCTACCCATGCCCACTCATTGGTGGATCCAATTCAATCCAGGTCTGAGACTTTACCAAAATGCGTGGCACTCCTCACAGGTGGCATCTGGCCACTGCTCACAAGCTTCTGGTGGAAGGGGAACTTGCTGCTTTTGAGGCAGTCTGTCACCAGAGTAGAAATACAGCAGAGAACCATATGCCTGGAGTCTAAGCAATGACACCCAAAAAGGGAAAGCATCCATACAACCAGATTGATTTAAAGTAATGGAAACAGTCCAATCAATTCTATGCAATTGAAGGATGATTGGCTGTAGAACAATGTGCACCATGATGGTGTGCTCAGCACATGGGGATGGTAGCGTGAATCAATGATTTAGGGTGATCTCACTAGCCACTCAGTTCTGAAGATCTTCTGTCCTATATATAGGTGGGTGACCACTAGTATAATGTGCTGAATTGCATTTGTACAAACCTATCTAAGCTACAAAAACCATTTTTAAAAAATTGTGCATCTTTCAAGTTAAAACAGCTCAAGATGAAACCTGGACATCCCAGGGAAATAATATTTTAAGAAAGTTGGAAGGCTTGTCATGGTATATCAGGGCTATAATTTCTACCCATTGGTCCCTGTTCTTTCCTTAAGGATGACACAGATTAAGTTACAAATCCACTGAAGGACTAGCTGCAAAAGGGGTGCAGGTATCTCAAAGCACCAAATTGTGAATATGCACTACGTAGAACAAACAACAAATAGGAAAAACAACAAGGCTGAAGAGGAAGTGTCATCAGTGAGATCATCGTCCAAAAAATCAGGAGGAACAAGTTCTCAACACAGACCTGCTCACTGGGCAAGTCACTCACTGCCTAAACTCTATTTTCTTTATCTATCAGAGAGGTCAGACTCTCTGCTAGCTGCCAAACAGTGTGTGTGTGGACAATTTTATACATTTTTAATAATATGTAGTATTGATTAAAAGCTTATGATGATGGGAACACAATTTGGGATCTTTTAGTAAAAAAAAAAAAAAGTACTTCTCAACAAAATTTTATCTCCAGCTGTTATACATGCATGGTGTGTGCGTGCGTGCAGGAGAGTTTATTGTTTATATTCATTTGCAAAGGTTAAATCCATTTCTTTCCCCAACTCTTTATTACTTGCTTGGGCTAGCCCGAAAACACATTTCTATTCTTGGCAGAGAGTGGTCTACAGCCCACTCACATTGTTTCTCTAGCATAAATAAAAGAGACAGGAACAATGAACATAAAACCACTGCTGGACTCGGATGCAGTGTTTACTAAGGCAGCTGCTTTTGCGTTCTAGGGGTCAGAAGGGTGCGTGTGTGTGTGGGGGTGTGTGCGTGTTATGAACCCCTGCATCTATGCAAGATCTAACAGTCATGGAAAGCAACTTCCTTCAGCCTTTATTTTGACATAAAGATTCTGAATTCAGAAGCATTTTCAGAAGCTATAAGGGAACAGGGCGGTATGGCAGGCAACCACTAAAATAATATGGTCAAATATATTTTATCCCTGTGGTTAGTTTACAAGTTTCCTTGACAGATAACTGGTAAGTATCTACGACATAGTGGTATTATTTAGGAAATTACGCTTAGTTTATTTCCTTTGTGTTTTACACTTTTGTTAAAGGTAGTCAATGATGTCTTTTAGTTGCCCTATAAAAGAGTCACCTAAGGAAAAGCTATTGTACACTTAACATCTGGGAAAAATATTCCCTGTTGGGTAGGTTTCATGAGAACAAAGTTACTTCTCAGATGATTTTTTTTTCCTTCCAGCTTCAAGCTTTGTTTTCCTAGGAATTGTGTAGAAATGCTGGAATTAATGAGTGGGGGAGGCTTTGATTGAGTTTGTATACATGGATGTGACTACTTTTGTGGGAGTTGGGCTGAATTTCTCAAGAAAAGAATCAGGGCTGAGCTACAGCTGCCTGACAGAAGCCAACAGAAGCCTAACTTTATAGACTTCTCCATACTCTGCATATGTCGAAACAACAGGCTGATTCATTGCTTCCTTGCTTGGTTTCCAAATAGCTTTGCTACAAAAGCAGATTTACTCCCTTCCCTAGACTAGCACTGAGATGCAGGATCCCACAAGCTCAACTCTTGCTAAAGGGAATTTTGCAAAGCATGGCTTATAATTCTTGACAGCTACAAATGCAAATATTTTCACATAACAACAGGATTTTCAATTAAGACAGAGGTCAGCAAACTATGGGTTGTAGACTAAATCTGTCTGACTGCTTGTTTTTGTAAATAAAGTTTTATTGGAACACAGCCATGCTCATTCATTTGCCCTTTGTCTATGGCTACTTTCACACTATGATGACGAGTTGAGCAGTTGAGATAGAGGCTGTCTTGCCAGCAAAGCCTCAAGTATTTGCTGTCTGGTTCTTTTCAAGAAGTGTGCCAACTCCTGATTTAAAATATTAATTTATGACATAAAAAACATTGCTTATCCACTTCTTTGAAAATGTAGATGTTGTTTTAAAGTAAACCTCACCAACCTCCCCTACTTCCATGAATTACCCTCTAAAGCAAGTTGGAATATTATCAACCGTCTTAATCCTGCCCTTATTCTTTGGCTCAGGAACTATGCTTCTAGAAATCTCTTCTAAAGAAATTCCTAAGGATACATGAAGACTTTATCTACAATTATTTATAATTTTGGACAATGGAAAATATCCTAAATAGTTTAGGGAAATATTATTATTTTGAAAAGATAATGTGATTTAACAAAGCCTTGTTTATAAAAATATATAAGCCTAATATAATGCTTAAAATATAATTTCAAGAGAAAATGGTAGAATAAAAGCTGTTTACAGAGAATAGTCTCAATTTTTTAAACATATGTATCTTTCTAAATGCAAAAAAATAGGCAGAAAGAAGATATACCAAAATATAGATAGGTGTTATCCTTGGGTAGTAGGATTATAGGGGATTTATTTTCTTGTATTTTTTGAATATTTATTTAAAGGACAAATATGAGCATTGTTCCATCATATGCAATCTCAGTGCATATACACATCTCCATAAAAGGCATATTGTACAAAACAAAATAGGGAATTTGCCAAACCATGAAGAAAAATTTTATTTAGAACTTTAAAAATGATATTTTTAAAAAAAAATCCACATGCCTTGAGTTTTAAAAAAGTGATTCTATAGAATATATACTTTCAACTTTATTGAAAAGAAAGAAAGAAATCCAAAAGTTGTCATCGGGCTCATGTAACAATTAGCTTTTAAAGTCTATTGCTGATAATTTGTGCTCAAGAAAAAGAAATATATGACTTTCTATTTAATTTACAAAAGTATTTGTTTCCAATAAAGCTCTTCTCTGCCTTTCTATGGTTAGCCTATTTCCAAAAGAGCCTGCTTCTGCATGTGAATTAGAGGTGGCAGATTTGTGGCACTTATGCTACCATTTTTTCCTCAAGTCTATGGTGGGCATTGCAACCCACTAAGCCTGTGGTCCCCAAACCCCAGGCCATGGACCGGTACCGGTCTGAGGACTGTTAGGGACCCGGCTGCAGAGATCCACCACTCCCCACCCTCCCCCTGACCCATTCGTGGAAAAACTGTCTTCCGTGAAACCGGCCCCTGGTGCCAAAAAGGTTTGGAGACTGCTGCCTAATCCACTGCTTTCCAAGAAGGTTTCTCAAATGTGCTACAAATAGCCACTACTAACCAATCAGAAGTATCGTGTGATATCAAACACATTTGCCATCCTTAGCAGGACTACACAACAGGTTTGGCGAGTTAATTCTAGCTTTCCTCCTTCTCTAAGACTTAATGACGAAACACATTTTTGTCAGCACTAAATATGATCATCTTGCTTCGAAAGCAATAGAAAGTTTTGCATGTATTTCTTTTGGATCCAAAAGAAAAAAGGATTTACGCACTCATGGTCTGTTTCTTTATGTGTGTTCAATGCCTTGTGTTAGGACGTGTGTCCCCAAGGGGTGAGTGGAACTGCTTCCTCGAGAGTCCCCCGAGCCCAGATACTGCATCTCCCACGTCCACAATTTCTTGTATTTCTTTCTAATATCTGATACCGTGAACCACATTTACCTCTTCGAAATGCTCACTTCAGCAGCATTCTTTCGCGAGACACTATTCCAACTCTCCCACTCTGGTATCTCTCTCATAATTCCTTCCCGTTTTCCTCTGCACACTCTCTATACTTAACCTATCCCTTGAAGGTGACTTTTGGTCAAGGCCCTCGCCTCTGCTCTCCCTTCTGAGAAACGTCTATTTCTACGACTTCGCCTAACGAATGATTCCCAAACCTCTATGTCCACCTGAGTCCAGCTTCCTGTGTCTCAAGTTCCTTTTTGGACATCTCTACCTGAAATGTTTCAAAGCATCTCAACATGTGTGAAACAGAACCTACTGTTTTGCTTTTTTACTATGTATATTGCTGGTCTCACTGTCCTTTCAGACCTGAAGATGGAGATATCTGTGTAACCATTAATGTCCTAGTTCCTGTCGCCTCTCAACTTCTATCACTGTCAAGTTCTTCCCATGTCTCCCTGAGGATGTATCTTTCTTTCTAGTTCTACTGCCGCGAGCCACCTTCAGGGAGTGGCTGAGGGCCTTCAGTGGAGAGAAATGGAAAGAAATGGAAAGATAAAGCATTCTACTCATTTATTTCATCATTAATATTTATCAAATAATTATTATTTGTAGATCCTGGCTTGGGATATGGGGACGACAAGATTTCCTACAGTTTCTTTTTATCCTTTCTGTTTAAGTTGTGCCATTTGAAGAGCCAGTGAAATAGCTGCTGAGACTATAAACCGACTCCAAAAGGACTTTGTTCAGTCCTCCTACGGGAAGAGAGAAGGCCTGTCACTCTGGAACATGGGCTCCAGGAGGCTGGAGAGTGAACAGGGGTCGACTGGGACCTGTCGTTACAGGCAAAGAAGACCAGCACTGAAGTTAAATCCAGCCAGTATGTGTCTTATGTGGGGAACAGGCATGTGCTGGCCAAGTGCTCTGGATTCAGGGGTTGGGTGAACTTGGGAAACAAGAGTAGCCCCGCTGAGGGCTGAATGCTAGAGGCTCTAGAACCCCAGCAGAGGGTTCCAAGCAGAGAACACCCGCACCCAGGGACAGACCTGATGCTCAGCCAGCAGTTGCCTCAGCCAGCATTTCTCACATGCATCTTGTTTAGAGCAAGCTCCAGGTCCCAAATGGGCCTGCCTTGGAAGCTGCAGGTGGAGATAATGAGGGTTTGCAAGCTGGAGAGGCATGGAAGCCACCCAAGGAACAGCCCCTGGAGTAGCAGATCTCTTCTGTTTATCTCCGTCTCTCTAGAGTAGAAATACCACGAGGGCAGGGAACGAGGCCTGTGTTGTTCACTGCTCTATCACCAAAACAGTGATCAGCACACACTAGGTGGTCAATAAATACTTATCGGCCAGGCATGGTCACTCACACCTGTAATCCCAGCACTTTTGGAGGCCAAGGAGGGAGGGTCGCTTAAGGCCAGCAGTTCGATTGAGACCAGCCTGGGCAACATAGCAAGACCCTGTCTCTAAAAAAAAAACTTTAAAAATTAGCCAGGCATGGTGGCGCACACCTGTAGTCCCAGCTACTCGGGAGGCTGAAGTGGGAGGATCACCTGAGCCTGGGAGTTCAAGGCTGCATGAGATATGATCGAGCCACTGCACTCCAGCCTGGGCAACAGAACAAGACCCTGTTTCTAAAATATAAATAAATGAATAAATATTTATCGAATGAATGAATGCAGTAGTAGGCAAAAGTTGAAGTTTTCACAGGAAGAAAGAATTTTGTTATCCAAAGAAACAATGCCTGAGAAAGTGCCTGAATCTCCCTCGACTTCCAAGTTTGTGAGTTCTGAATTTATTACCACATGTATCTTTTTTTCTAAGCACATGTTGTGATGAATGTTTAACAGTGAACTCAGGTTCCCCATCAATCTCAGGGCCTGTAGAATATTCCATATATAAACCAAACCCTAAAACAACATTGATAAGAAACATGAATAGTTTAAATCTCAAGGTTAGTCTCAGGAAAAGATGTAATGACAAAAATAATGTGAGTTGACAGTTCAAATTCTTTTTTTTTTCCACCAGTGTTTAGAAATACTAGACATTTTCCAATTAATGCTGGGGACTAGCTAAATAACTTTAGATGTTAGTCTGCTGTTGATCATTTGCTTTAGAACAAAACTATGGCTTAGGAGGAACAAAGAGAGGAGAAAAGAACAATTAATATACTCATTCATTTCAGGCCCTGTTTACATTTGCATTCTGAAGGAATTGCATGTATTATTTTTTTAAACCAAGTTTCCCATCTGTAATAGAATCACTAATAGGGCTCTTTAATCTTTATTGGTGACAAATGCTTATGTTTAAATTGCTCAGAAGTGCCTGGTCAGATGCACTAAGGACACACTTAGAAGGACGACAAGTTTTAAATGTATCTCTGTCCTTGTTTAGCCTTTGCAGAGTTGAGTTATCTTTATACATTCTGGTTGATTTCATTTTAAAATGGGTCTGGTACAAATAAATTTCCTAAGGATGTGTGAATTAACCAGTGGTTACAGAGAGCTTTGAAATGATGATGTGCTATCAGTGCTAAGTCAAATTATGAAATTGCACCTTTGCAAAAATGCTATTGTGGGAATAAATGAATGTGAACATTGTATTTACAGTGTGATTTGCTTCCGAAATAGAATATTCATAATGGGCCTCAGCAGGCGATAACAAAGTGCTATCTTATCTCCTGTTGATAGACCACAATTTCAGAAAATTATTTTTACAATGGCATCTGAATACACTCCTTAATTTGAGACTGTTTTACAAATAGATCCATAGCTTATTACATAGCTTACACTGCCTTTGAGACGTACAGAGCGAGTTGGGATTCATTAACAAAATCGCTGTTGTCGTTCCTTTGTGTTTTTTTTTTCAATGTAATTTCTATTTTTTACAATCTAATTTTAACAAGCCACGCTGAACAAAAAGGTAAGGTAAAAGCTACCTTTGTGTTAGTGATCAAATCCGAGGTTAGGTTAGCACTCAGGTTGTCAACTGCGGTTAAATTACACCTCAAACTTGGCCTGCAGCACATCCAGTTTCAGTATCAGACCGCTCACTCCTACGTGGGATTTCCACTGACTGCAAATGTTATACTCAACAGCAGAACAGTGAGTGAATGTATCAGAGGACCACATTCCCAGTTCTTCTAGATTAACCCATTAGATACAATGTATCCGTTCCTAGGTAAGATTAAGGTCTAGGTGGAAAAGTGGACAATTCCTTAGAATAAATTTTGCCGAAATAGAGTCTACAATGTCTGAGAAAATTTAGGGGTAGAAAACTGACATAAAACATGTGTTTCGGGGAAAGATGAGTAGGAAGGAGGAAGAAGACAGTTCCAAGAGGCGGCAAGGGGCTGGGCCGGGATGGAGCAGCTGCTTAGGTCTAAGGAAGAAGAAAGCAAAACTAAGGTTGGAGGGGTTTGCCAAGGCCAAAGAAAGGCCCAGGGATCATGGTCACGGTCAACTGTCAGAAGAGACGTCTTTGGAATATGCTTTATGGCAAGAGGATTCCCCTGGAGAAACAGAACCCTCTTATACTAGAGCCAAAAGGAACCTTAAAGAGAAGAGCCCACCCCTCTCATTCCACAGACGAAACAGAGACCCATGAAGAGTCAACACTTGAGCCCACAGCTAACTAGAGGCCAGTGACTTCTGGGACTCGGGGTCACAGCGTGCACCCGGGGAGCATCCCACAGGAAGGCCACACCATTGGTTAAGCAAGTTCTCGAGAGAACCAAGAACATGGTCTACACGGGACTGGCACAACTGAGACGAAGCTGGGGGTACAATCAGGTGGTGTTTCTGCCTCTGCTGCAGTGAATTGTTCATCCTTGTGGACGCTCAGGACTTTATCATCTAAGTTACTCTGCTCTACGGATGCAGATAAACTAAGGATGTGGGAATGAGGGAGTGCTCTCCATTTGTTTCTGGAATAGATAACAGAAACATTTGGAAATATCCCAGGAAACTAAGTGTAAGATTAGGGGAACCACTAGGAGAGGTGGCTGGGGTTACTTGCTGCTATAGGTGTTGTTGTGCACCTGTTACTTCCTTGCCTCTTTCTCTTGGGCTGGCATCAGCCTCTGTGCCACACGACCTTAAGAAACGTTTAGGACACACTGGTATGGTAGAGGTGTGAGCCTGGGAGCAGCAGAAACCCCTCACTGCTCACTTCAGCAATGCCTCTACAAACACACCTGAGCTAGCTCCATCATCTACCACTTCTCCAGGCAGCATCTAGGACACGAGGCTTGTTATTTCCCCAGTGGTGTGGACTAACACGTTCACACTATTCTGCAAGGCAGGCACCTCATGTCAACTTGTCTAATGGAGAAGTTCACTTGTGCATCTTCCCCGGCAAGCCCGCTGTGAAGTTAGCATGTGCGTTTATTGGGGCTGCCAGCTGGAACGGAAGCAGGCTTTAAATTATTTGTGTTTAATTTATGTAAAGGTGGTTTGGACGTGAGCCCAGATGTGAATATACAATAGACCAAGTTTACAGAATTGTGACACGAAGTCCCCAGAGTCGTGGGGATGTCAGAAAACACTCAGCAATCAGGACATATTCCTACAATGTTAATACATTTTATGCCTCTAACTCCAAAACAGATTATGAAGATGACGGGGAGACAGAAAGAAAAGCTTTCAGTCAAGCGTTACTTCTGCATATTTTTTGAGATTTAGCTAAAGTTACTCAAATGTAGAAATTCAAGCTTTTAAAAATAGAGGTTTTTAGAAGAAAAATGTAAGTCTGACTCCACTACCCAGGAAAATGAAGAGCTTACTATGTAAATGAGAATATGTGAGCATCTTATGATCTAATTAAGTTAAAGCTTTGCCCAAAGAGAGCTAAAGTTAAAAAGTGTTCACATTTGGGTGGTTGCAGCAGAAATGTAACGGGAGCAGGTATGGGAGACATTGGAGCTGTGTCCTTTAGAAGCCTTTAAACTGACCAGGGATCTGGAGGGAAAACAGGAATCGGGAGATGTTCCAGAGTTTCAAAATTTGGATAAACAGGAAAGGAAGGAATCAATGAGAGAGAGAAAAGGCAGAAGAGACATCATCTGCAAGGAAAGGTGCAAAGTTCAATTTTTAGTTTGTGGAAACGGGCAGCTCTCCAGGTGGACAATGTCATCCAGAAGGAATCTGGAAGTTTGAGTCCAACACTTAAGGTGGGATCTAGGGCTGGCCAGAGAGCTGGGTATTATCTGACCTAGTAGCTAAGATCATCAAGGTTATTCAGGGAGCAGAATTTCGGGGCAGAGGCAAAACCTTAGCCAATATTTCAGTGTGGGAGGAGAAAGAGAAGCAAAATAGAGAAGTGGCCAGAGAAGAGGGAAGAAAACCAAGGTGACGCAGTATGGTGAGATGCAGGAGAGAAGGAAAAAAGCTGATGGGAGTGGCCCATCACGTATGATGCCACATGATGGTTGAAGAAATGAGGGCCACGCAATGGCCACTGCTTTGGAGCATTGGAAGAGGCACTGAAATGTAACATGTGAGCCAGCAATCTCCATCAACTGGAGGGGACAAAAATTATGCTGAAGAGGCTTAAGTGAGAAACTAGAGTTCTGAAATGCAATTTCCACTTCCGATACCATCGGCAATAATGGGAAAGCTACAGAGAGATGAAATGTTTGTTTGCAGGGTGACAAGGTCCAAGGAGGATTTCTTTTACTCATGAAGACAAAAGTCCTACAGAATCCATCGGACCCGTGGGCACCCATAACCATTCCACAGAAAGGGAAGCAAATCCCCTCTGTTGATCTCCCAGCCACACCTGTCATCATTTCGAATGAAAAAGGGCTGAGAGTACTTTTGAAGGGCAGCAGATATCATTTATATCAGTGGTCCCCAAACTTTTTGACACCAGGGACTGTTTTCATGGAAGACAATTTTTCCACGAACCGGGGAAGTGTCAAGGGGATGGTTTTGGGATGATTCAAGCTCATTACATTTATTGTGCACTTTATTTCTATTATTATTACAATGTAATATATAATGAAATCATTATACAACTCACTATGGGTTGGGGACTCCTGATTTATATCATATAAGGCCATTCATGAGGGTGAGGTCGGGACAAAGGATTAAAATACTCATCTCCTCCCTGGCACAATTCCAAGGTCTTTCCTGCAAACAAACAAGCTCCTCAGTGGTGCCACTGAACCCCCTTCTGGCCACCAATATTGGAAAATGTCATAACCAGAAAGGAGGGAAGGAGATGACAAAACTAAAGGACCTGTGTCTACTAGAAATAGGATAGACCATCAGTTTAATGGGATAGACCATCAGGTTAAAAACATACGTTTTCCCAGCTGCTTTTTCCTAGGAATTTATGCCACAAAATCCATGTAGTTTTGTCTTTCTTGGAAACGAATATAATGACACCGTTGGGTTGAACTGACTGGGAGACCAGCATCCCTCCCTGTGTAATAAGCATGAAGCTATTGGCCCCCACCTTGCTATTTAAGTATGGGCTCATTTATGGTCTGAATATACTGAACATAATTTATAAGTTCTCAGGCACACATGGGAAAATAATGATTTTTTTTAAGCCATTAATGCTACTATCATCAAGTTTGTGACACTGAGATAGCATCTTCCATGAGATTTTCCAGGAACTCCATGCATCTAGAGCTTTAGAAGACCACAATTATAACACACTTAACCCATGGACTGGTTACAAGAACACTCAGAAATTCTTGTTGGCTGAATACATGCTGAGCAGAGATACTATCTCCACTGTGGATATGTGCAATCCTTTTGAAATATTTACAAGTGTCTCCTCCTAAGGATGCAGAAGTTATTGTTTACTGTCTGAACTTATTTAAAGGAACAAAACCTGCGGATGCACTTCCTGTTATGGTAATACCTAGGTTTTATTTAACATATTTCTCTTGTATTCTTAAGACACTTCCATCTACATTATCTTGTCAACACTGCGTTACTGAGAGAGGTAGAGGAAGGAAAACATCTTTGCTTCAGAATTAAAGCTGCGACTAGGTAGTGTTGGTCAACCAGACCCTTCATGGAGGTGACCTGGTCATTGTCACATCTTCCGGAGCTGCACTGGTTAACACTGTCAAAGATGCAGGGATTAATGGTGCCATAATCAAGCCATCCGCACATGGGGACCCAGCCCATATGACCCGTCTCCTGTCTCACAGATGGGAACGACTGGCAGAGGCGCAATTATAACCCACATCCCTAATTCTCACCAGAACCCTTTTTCACAGGGAGCTGCTAACATAGTCCCCTGACAGTCAGAAATCCCCAGCTTGCAGTAATGAACTAACACACACACATCAGGTACGATGCTGGAACAAGCGAAGAGGGAAATGGGGATGTGTCTTGAACGACTTAACCTATGTATCCTAATAGTTACTCAGCAGTGTCCCCAGCCATGGACAAAGACACTGGTGTTGGAATAAAGGGGAAGGAGAATACAAAACTTTTTCCTTGGGGAAAAAGAAAAGAAAATTCCAATTAGTGCTAAAAAAACCAAAAAACCAAAAACAAACAAACAACAAAAGAAAACCCTTTCACCCTTCCTTCTCTCAGCCTAGGGTCACCACCCATTGGAAGATACAATTATGGGCAGTGAAGAAGCTGCTGGCACACATTTGGTGGTGTAAGGGTCCCCTAAAGCCAGGGCTGGAATATGTTCTAAATATCCCAGTTAAGCTTGGCAACCTGACCGCACAGCGTGACAGTGGAAGAGAAGGGCACACCTGCCCCTGCTGCCCTGTCCCTGTCCAACCCATCTGTGGCCTTTACCTGTGTTGCTGGGAATTGGAGGCTCCAAAATTCAAATTCAGATGCCTCTGACTTGGCTGGAGGTGGAGGAGTGGACGTGGCCAGCTTCTCTGAGCGCAAAAAGGCAGCCACCCACCTCAACGTTCAGGGAGTGGCAGTCCTAAGTCCTTTCTGAAAGGGTGTCATTCAGACAGACCACCCACTTGAGGAGTTATCATTGCCCCTTTCACTCTGTCTTCGCCGAATTTTGCTGGTCTCTTCTCCATACTGTGTACTGTGGACCACAGACTCTACTCTGGGAAACACTGCGTTTTTCATTTTGATGCTTTATATACCCGATTTCAATTTCAATGAAAAGTGTCAGCTATCTAATTAAACTAGTGCCTATATGTGCAAAGCATTTGGGGGGATTGGGGAGAGTAGAAATATGAGTAAGACATGGTTTCTGCCTTCGTGGAGTCCAGCCCCCAATGGAGAGACAAACCCTTGTCTATAAAGCTAGAACAAAGGCCATACAGAGACAGCTCTTGGGAAGGCAAACAGAGTGCTCCAGAGTCAGACTGTCAAATTAATCAGGACTTGTCATTTTTACTGGCTGCCATCTTTTCAAAAGAGTGGATGGATCTAGAAAGTCAAATTTTAATTTATTTTAATCTTTTTCTGTGACCAGATGGGTTAACAAATAAATACTTTCTCAATTTATTTGAAAACGGACAGACAAGTATGAACTGAGATTTAACAAAAAGTAAAACAGTGATCTATTTTAGCCAGGGGTTACTACATCTAAAAACATTTCTCCCTTATCGGACCAAGTCAGCCGTGGTGCTACCAAGTTTGGGGAGCTTCACGTCCTTTTTTTTTTTAATCTTTGAATCAAGAGTGTGTTCTTTTTTCTTTAGATGTAAGAATGTGGTGCCTTTAAATTCTTGGACGTTATCTGTGTAAGACTAAGATTTTGACCACATCTTAATTTTTTTCCCGGCCATTTCATGGGTTGCTTCTGCCTCACGTAATAGATGCCCCCGACCATAGCATCTGATGGTTGGAGAGTGAAACAAGGACTTGGAATCGTGACTGTATAGACTGGCCTTTGCCATCTCTGGTTGTTCTGAAGAAACTGAAGAACTTGCATTAAGTGACATTTAGCATCCTCTTTCAGCCCCGGACTGGAGGCTGTCTCCGTGACATGCCAGTCTATCACAGAAGCAGCAAGCAGTCACCTCCAACCTGGCTGGCTGCTTGTACAAAGTATCTGCCCAGATAAAAACAAAATACTCTGGAGCATCTGTTTCTTCTCAAAAAACACTCTCCTGTTTCTCATAGGAACCCAGCGCCTGAGCAAACCTCCTCCCTTTAACCCTTGCAGAGCCATTGTGGCAAATACAAGTGTTGAAATTTTATGAATGGGGGAGTTGTGAGAGAACAGCACTTCCCTTATATTTGCCTGAGATTAAGTCAATGATCAGTGCTTGGAAGGGAACGTAGCCTTCTCACTACTGGGCCTGAGACCAAGGATGGCTCAACACAGCGACATCTCACATGTCTTTTTACGCAACTGCATAAATCGAACCCACATGCTGGTTGGTTGTTGGGCTTCAAACAAATATTGTATTTATATACACTTTGTGCTTTCCAACTCCATCAACCAGAGGGGCCACAATTTAGATATTTAGCCCCTGTAGGATTTCCATCCCTAAATGAAGGCAAGTTTTGACGGAGTGGAAAATTGCTAACTGGTTAGAAGTTCCTGTGCACAATTTTCATGAGTGCTTACTTAATCTGGACTGAAAGTTTAAAAATTAGGTCTTTCCTCCAAAAGAGTTGGTTGACATTTAAACTTTTGTGCCAGAGAGTTCACAGAAGAAAATGGCTGCTTGAATAAAAAAAATAAGCCGGCAGCATTTCCTAAGAATTTTTTCATTCAAAAGGCGCATCCCAAGTGTGCCTTTGATCACAAAGCGGGAAGGATATATTTGATGCAGCCGATGAGTATCGGGGCTCTGTTAACGTAACTTTTCCAAACCTCAAGGCTGTCATCTGTGAAATGGGATGACAGAAGATTTAGTGGCATCATGTGCATGGAGGGTTTAGCCCCAAGGTGGGCACACACTGAAAGGACCTTAACAACAGTAAGAACTAGCCACTGATTCCTTTCCAAACACCTGATGATTATCTAAATTAAAATACCCACTGTTTTCCGTAAAACAAGGACTTTGTTGTAGTCTAAGTGATGATCCAAAACACAAGACTAGAGTGAGGCACTCATGTGGGACACAAAAAGCTAAACATCTCAGTAAAGATAAAGGGTATTTTAATGTAACATTTTTCTTTTTAAAAGTCAAAAGAAGAAAAGACATGTTGACCAAATGAGATCTAGCAACATAGCCCTGGGCTTGAGGAGGAGGAAAACTATGTTATAAGGCAAAACTTCTTCTTGGTGAACTTGAACTTTATTTTTTTTTTTTTTCCAGGAATTGAGTGGACAGAACCCAAAAGGTGGTTTATTTGTTTTGTTTGTTTTTTTGCCTCTGCCCCTCTGCAGGATTTAGTAGAGTTCCGAATGAATGCACTTCACTTCCTAAGCTTATCTGTTAAGACTCTGAAGTGGTGCAACCATAGACAGCACTCACTGCCCTAGATACCAGACACAGGCCAGTCAACCAGGGCAGAGCAGGAGAAAGCTTCTTTCAAGGTGCTACGTCCTGCCAAGTCTGACTCTTACAATCAGGACTGATGACAAACACCCAATTAAGAGGCATTTGGAACCTGATCCGAACACTAATTTTGTCTCTTGTTCTTTGGGCTTAATGATCAGCCTTGATGAATGCTACCACTGCAATTAGTTACGTTTAATTTTTAGCCTCTTTTACACGCACATATGTGTTTGTGTGTGTGCTTCTGCTAAAGCATGTCAGCATGCATGCAAGTATCAAGTTTTATGCTGGAAAGAAAGGAGTTGAGAGTGTGCACGCCGCTGAAGGCATATGTCTCACTTGGATTCCTTCTTAAGTGCCGGCTCCCCAAAGTGAAATCTGGTTGGAAATGCCATGCACATGTTGATTCAATTTGATAAGATTTCAACTAACCACCTTCTTTAGCTCATAAAGGTCGCTTCTTTGAAATTACAGAAATGCCTAACACAAAACAACCTTGTCCTACTCAAAATTCATTATGATCAAATGTGATTGCTTATACTAAGGAATAATATAGAAAATTAATTTTATTAAACACATGAGGTTCTGTTCAAATTAAATCAGTGCTAACGGGGAAAGAAAATCAAAAGGAAGACAGGAGATAATTATCTGCCTGAGTAGTAACCAACGATGCCGCTGGTGGGAGCAACACTGGCCAGCAGTTGTTCTAAGAAGGGTTCATTCTGATCCACCCAATAGTTTTTTAATTGAGTGGAGCTTGGTGGTGGCACCTCTCACATTGTTCCTATTGGGAAAGTCACCCGAGATCAAAACCAGAAATGAAGAAAGGAAGAAAAATAAAGCAAAAGAGGATTTTTTTTCTGAATGTGCCCTGCATATAAAGCAGGCTCCATACTGAAAACTTGTGTCTATTTTGACAAAATTGTAGTATATGAAACAAAGACAAGATATTTCTTCAGCAGCCACTGGAAAAAAAATTAGCAAATGCATTGGTAGGATGCAACTTTTTGATGAGAAAGGGAGTAGCAGACATTTTTCTATCTCCACTTCAAAGACTTTCACTGTCTATATTCAAAGGACAGTGTTTACAGACTTCTAGGATTATAGTTTAGTCTGATTTTGAAACTTATGAAAATGGAATCCCACAAGTCAGGACAGCAGTTGCCCTTGAGGGTAAAGGTTAGTGACTAAAAGTGCACATCACAGGATTTCTAGGAAGCTGGAAATTTTTGCTTCTGGATTGGTTTATCATAGTGTGCACTCAGGTTGTACAGTTTTCTAAATACATATTATAATTTAATTAAAAGTAGATACTTCTGTATTTCATACAGAAAATGGAGAAGTACTTTGGCTTAAAGTACTCACTATTTTCCATAAAACAAGGGCTTTGCTTTAGTTCAAGTGATGCTCTGAAACAAGACTAGAGTGAGACACTCGCCTTGCACACAAAAAGCTAAAAATCTCAGTAAGTGAGATAAAGAGTACTTTAATGTAACATTAAAAAAAATCAAAATGAATGCAAAAAAAAAAAACTATGTTGAACAAAATAAGGAAAGAAAGAATCAAAACAGAAATCATTACTCAGGGAAACAAAAATAAATGGAACTTATATTCCAAAAATTGCCAGTGAATGACTAAGGGACCACCATATAATTAAATCTGCAGGAATAATCAGATTTGAGAAACTAAGGGCAGATTTATTTTCATTCAATGAGTTCATGTTCTATGAAAAGAAATGAGATTAGCAATGTCTCAAAGTTTGTGATAACTTAGGTGATTTTAAAAATAGTGTTAAAGAAATAATCTGTGATTTATTCCAACAAAATCCCAAAACTTGAATACTATCTCTATTTAATTATAATTTCACTGTGATTAAACTTCATATGAAGTTACAAAAGTGAAATCTTCCTTTGAATGCACTGAATTCAAAAAAACATGCCTATTGTTGGTTACACAAAGGAGAGATTACAAATCTAAATTACAGACAGAGAAGCATCTACGCTGTGTTAAGAAACAGCACTGAAAAATCCGGCATTGAAGTCAGGATCTTGTCAGTAAGAAAACCACTACTGGGCTTTCTCTCCACAACACTACCAACCTTTTTAGACTTTTTTCTGGAGGTTCACATTCATTTTCTTAATGTTTTTAACCCAATGTCTGTGAAACATTTATTGCTCCCCAGATGAAGACATCTGATCTGAATGTAACCACACACCTCTTTGCTCAGCACTATTTGTCACAAACCATTATAAATTATCATGCTGATACTTTGCATGGCTGGGAAACTGGAAAAGTTTCATAAATTCTAACTACCATATCAATGACATTCTTGTTTATTATACAGATATAAAGTTTTATGAGATTCAAGATGTCTGCCCTACCAGTGAAGAAAACTTCAGTGGACTGAGGTCCAAATAGTTCAATGTAAAGCCTGAACTCACCATTTACAATAAACAATGGACATTTCTTTTGGAGAACCCTCAGCCAGTCACTTTTTTCCTTTCTTGACTACTTGTCACTGTGTTTTGACCCTTCACAAGTATGCAGGATTTTGCTGGTGCCAAAAAGAGAAATCATCATTCCTTCCCTTCCTTCAACACCTTCTCTCAGAGCATTCTCTGGAGTCCTCTCTTACATCAACATAACAATAAAATCATGCACACATCTAGCTAGAAATCCTAGTCTGAGGTTAGCCCTACAGATGCTCTACTGTTCCATCGATTGATTGATTTACACCACACCTTGTTCAATAAAAGAATTAAGGGGTTTTAGTATTATGGTTTCAATGCTTGTTTGTAATGAAACCTGATTCAGGTGTAACATAAACACAGATTGTTGCATTTTAAAACTACAGGGCACAACTTACACATTTATTTTCCCTAAGGAAGTATCCCCAACTTGACAGGCACTGTAAAAGCTTAACATCCATTTTGCAAAGTATGGTCCAGAGTTTACTTATGAACTGGGTCAGTCTTGGTGTTCTTCACATGAAAATCTGTGATTGTATACTGTATTGTTAAGATTATGAAATGATGTTTTTTTACCTAATTATAAATAAAACAATAAAAGTCTAAGTAAACATATTTTTCCTACCAGCACTATTTGGCTGCTGTGTTGAATTACTTATCTATCCCTTCATCCTACAAAAGGAAATTACTTACTTGGGTCTCAGGGATGATTTCTCAATAAGCAAATGTGCTAAGGCATTGATTTCTTGAGCTTTCTTACGGTGAAAGTTGACTGTACAAATACTGACAATTTCAAGAGAAAATGAAGGGTGTATTATGTGCGAATCATCCCATTACTGGATCAATATATTTAGTTTGACATATGTTTAGTTTCATATTTCCAAATGTTCTAACAATCGCCATGTTGTTAAAGATAGCACCATAAGGATAATGTATGCGGAGGAACACTTTTAACTTTTCAAAGGGCTTTCATATCTACTCTTTCATTTTGTCCTACCAGCAACCCTATGACACCACTACAGCCAGTAGTTTTTACTGCCAATGGACGTATAATATAGACAGAACAGGGAAAAATAGTAAATATCTCAAATACTATGTACAGTTTGTTCTTAACAGGAGTGAAAACTAAGTGCTTCCCAGCTCTCTGACTGTGGTTTACCATGCCTAGTTTTGTGTCAACTCAAATCTGCTTTTGTAAATAGCCTAATATAAATTACCAACAACAACAAAACAAAACTATGTTTTTAGGCACCTAATATGAACTTTGAAGTCTATGAATTTGTTCTTCTAAGAGTTTCTGGTGTATTCCATTTTTTTCTAGGGAATTCTGATCACCCATCAATTTTAAAGCTGTAGATTCTTCTTAGAGCCTTTATAAAAACAGGTAATTATTGTGCTATGTTTGTAGACTCTCAACAGCAACCTTACACAATGACCAGGAGTCAGGTGAATCAGCCTGGAAAAACAGCAAAGGCAGCACCTTCAGTGGGTCTTCCATACCTTTCAGGAATTTTTCATTGATAAAAAGATCAGATAGCAACATTTCAAAACATGGCACAAAGACATTTTCCATGGGTCTAATCTCCATTGACTTCATCAGACTAAATATATCACCCTTTCAGCACTGGCCAGGAGATGGCACCTTCACAGACAGCAAAGCCTCAGTTGGGACAATTAAGAAGTCATCTTACTCGGTGGCATTTAACAAACAAACAACATACACACACACACTTCACCATCATTAAGAGTGGTAGAGAAACGATCTTCTTGGCCATGCCAATTTCTTGATTGCTTTGCTAATATCACTAAAATTGTCCCCTTCTATAATTACAATCATCCTTTACTTTACACCTTTAGAGAAGGAAGCCAACTAAAAAAGTGCTCCTCTAACCTCACCATACCCCAACCTCACACTACTATAGGACAAATAATTATTTAAAGTCTATTGTGCACCAGACAGTGTTGTAAGCACTGGCTGGACTGGCTTCCCCTTCTTAAACTTCTGCTCCAGTTGTATACGCAGCTGGCTGGCACCAGCTCCTAAGAACCAATTGTGCATGTCTCTTTGCAAGTTTGTGCACAGTGACATCACATGAGCAGTTTGAACTTGGCCAATGTGGCAGTATTTACACCATGGAAATTGGCAAATGCTAGAAATCAGGACTCAACCCATTTGCTCACAAGAGCCAGCTGTTAAACATTTACCAGCACACCACTGCTAATAACTAGTGATTATTCTGAATTCCTTAACTATTGTATTATACATATACATAGTCACAATTTCCAGATTAGGTATTGGTAAATATGAGTTTACTAAATTCTAATAGCACTTTATTTTTTGGAATAATGTTACTACTTGAGTATGTTTTACCAGAGTGTGTTAAAAATATCTCATATAGCAATTTTAGCATTATCAAAAAGCAAAAAGAATAATAATAAAATAAATTAAGTAAAATAGAGAACAAGTCTCCAGATTGTCTAGGTGACTGACACTGTAAAAGCCACCATAAAGAATATTAGCAAAAACACAAAACAAAAAAAAACCCACCATGAACTCCCTGTTGCCTAGCAGTCACTGCCACACTATTAATGGCAACCTTCATACAGGATTAAAAAGTCAATATAATGCCCTAAAGCACTTCTGAATCACAGAACAAAGATTAAATTGGAATCGGCATACTTTTATTGCATTGTAATATATGCTGATTATTTGGAAACTGATCAGTCTATGGATTTATGTTAATTCTCCAGGCACCAAAATGTTGAATTAACCAGATGACCTCATTTCCCTGACAATGAAAAGCTACTTTACTGCACCAACTCAACAGGTGGTTGAGGACTTCCTACAGGTGGGAACAGTTTTATATTATTCCATTCTTCCCTAAAAGAATATGTGTGTACAAATAGAAGATCTTTAATAATGAATATACTTGCAAAATAATGTTTAGGTCCAATGGAAGTAGTAGCCTATAGATAATTGTATACAATTATATCAAACTGACCCATTTTAAAACTTGGGAAAACATATCAGTCCACGAGAAACTCTCAAAAATAGATTTCAATAGATTATTTTCCTTTAACAAAACTATATATATATATATAAACTTAATAAAAGATCGCTATTCAGGTTCACTCTGGAGATGCCACCACTTGCAGAATGGGATGCTGTGGACAAGACAAAGAAAGGCGGGGTGTTGGGCATAAGGAGAGGAGAGAGCACATGAGGATCTGAGTACACTGCTGCCGCCAATGTGAGAACACACTTTCCACACTGTGGAAAGCAGTATCTATACACCAGCTCTTTCAAATAAAATGAGGAAATATAATTTAGCCCATCTCCGTAGTGAGAATGGCTTCGTAATAATGCAATCTGGCATGAATTGATGCTTAGTAACTTAACAATGGGAGGAGACAGCAAAACTAAAGCAGATAGATGGAACACTGATTTATATTTGAGTTCCCCATTGTTCTCATGGTGCCTTAACAATTCTATTCCATCATCTTTCATACAAGTCCTTTAATCAGTAATCCATAAAAAAACTCTCTCATATGACTTACCCTACATGCCTTATTTTTATTCAATGACAATTTGCTTTTTCCACGTCAAAGTCAATATGAAGAACACAGTTCTTAAATCATAAAATGTGCCACAGATTTGTTTCAAAATATCCAATCTCACTATCTGGGCATGCAATGTATGTTAGTGACCCACAATATTTAATAAAAATGCAAGTGGGAGTTTGGGGTTTCTGGGTTCTTCCCCTTTCCAAGAAAGACGACGACGGGGGCAAAAAAGAAGCATACATACTATATACATTTCTTAACAAAAGAAGAGTTCCAAAACCAAAAGCGTTAACACGAAACAGTATGAGAGGTTACACATTTACGTATAGTCTTCCTGGTTTGGAGGACTCAGAAATCACTTAACGTAATTTAATTTCCATACCACTGACATATGATCTGGTAGAGATTGGAACCCCTCCTGGATCCATTTATAATCTACAATGTACACACGCCTTTCCCCCCCATAGACAGACGTGACCACTAGATGGTGCTGTGGCGCCCTGTTCAGACACATTCCCACTTACTTGCAGTCTCTGTCCTCCAAATCAAAGTGGGGGTTGAAGTTGATCATAATTCTCTGGTATGGGTCTGGAGCCTCAATCAGCCATTCACATTTTTCACTTGGGTGATAAGAATGAGGATAACCAGGAGACGTAAGGTACCCGGGGCTTTCAATTTTTATAGTATCGCCACATTTATCTGCAATAAAAAAATCAAAATAAGATTTTAGTAGATCTTTCCCTGACAACCTGTTAGGTATTCTAACTCTCCATATAAATGACTGGTGATTAAACATTCTGTAACTTTTTAAGGGGAACTCCAAGAGGTCCCTACAAGTCCTTCATGTGGCACTGAGGGCAAAATTCCCCCAAGGAACTCTCTTTGATTTCAGGAAGGCTGGCTCAGGTAGAAGGCAGGCTGATATCTGAGATAAACTCTCCCTCCAGCCCCCAAAGTTCCTTCCCAAGAAAAAGGTCTTCTAGCATTAAAAACATTAAATCCCCTCAATTGATGTTAACATGGTCCCCCGGGAGCTTCTGCTAGACTTAATTATCCCCCAAGAAGTGTAATCACATTAAGTAGCAAGTTCTAAGTAGAAAGTGACGGAAAGAAGCTGTTCGACCCCTTGTGTTGCTTTTTGATGATAAGCCTGGTCTATGTCATTGATCAGTGGGGACTGCCTTTGATTGGCTTAAAGCCAAACCTTTTTTTTTCCTTTTGGTCTTTGTTTTATCTGCCCATAAATCTAAGTGATTTTGAGTTATCTCTGCTCTTGAGATCCAGATCAACAGAGAACAAAGTATATTTGGTAAAGCAGAAATAATTCTGCTTTACTTCTCCAAGTAAAGTTGTTCAGGCTTGGAGATCAGATCAAAGCAACGGTGCAGAAAGAAAAGTAAATAGCCACACCGGCATTAATTCTAATTACCTAAATGTTGGGTGAAAAATAGCCCACCACACAGATCTGGGTATCACATATGGTGAGCCACATCCTCACGTTCTGGGGAAAGTAAGCTAACTAGTTTTTGAGCTCCCATTTCAAAAAAATGCTGAAGTGATTCACTGAGAGCCAAATAAACCAGTCTCTAGGCTGCTTTATTGTTCAGTGTAGATTCTCATTGTCACTTTTTATGATGGATTTTATACTGGATAGCTTCAGTCTGAAATGCTGCCACATTTATTGATGCTTAATTTTGAGCAATAAAAATTTGGTGCATAAACTATGTAAGAGGAACAGGTATGAAAGCAATGAAATATGTAAGCCTATCAATCACAGATTTTCAGTAATGGTATATATAGATTTTAATATTGCATCTAATAGATTCCCTGTGGAAAGAGAATGGCATTCTTTGCTCTCAGCATGAATTTATAAATCTACAGAATTTTATTACAGGAAAACCAGGTCAAATGGAAATGAAAGATGAAGTGCACATCAAAAATGCATAAAGCTACATGCATTACAGAAATCATTTCCCATAAATTAAAAAGAAGACAATATAAATTATATTGTTTTTCTCAATTGCTAGATGTTTTCTGACTTTGTTTCTTAGGCTAGGGGGTAGTCTTATACTGGTTTCCATTGCATTGGCTTGTAAAAAAAAGCTTAAGGTTTGCCAAGAAGAAATGATGTTGCAACCGGAGTTCAAAATCTCAGCTAATGATCATATTGGACTCTGCTATGTGATTCTACTGAGACTCTCGCATTGTTTTAAATGTACAGAAAACTTGGAAAGTGACCTCGTCTCATTAAGTCTCTTCCAGCTCTGGACAAACATCATGGCAGTGTCTGGCATCTGTTAGAGGAGTGAAATAAAACAGCCCTGATTCTAGTCACTCGACAGAGTCACTTCAGAAGACATTTAGGTGGACTTGGTACCACACCAGAGCTCTTTAATCTGTGACTTCTGAGAAAGTGACAGTGTAATAAGATAATGTGAACTGCTAGACTCCCTGGCTCTGTTAAATCTCTCTAACAGTTGATTAGGAAAGAGCAATTTCTAATGACTCTGGACCATTAGTCCTAAATAAGGTTAATGAATTAATTTAGCAGACACTGGTACTGGAGGAGGTGGACATGACTTTAAGAGGTCTGCTGAGTTACAGAGGCATTTACCAGTTCTGGTCACGTCAAGCATAGCCACACGGCTTTAGCTAGTTAAGCTCATCAACTGAAGCTCAGATTCTCAGCATTCCCCAGATTTCTGCTAAGGAAATCAAGAAATATGTTTGTGCCTGTGTATATGCATATATATATAATATATATGTACGTATCTGTGGAGTTCACAACCTAAAGTCTGAATGTGCAAAGGTTTCAAATCCATCCTGTGAACACCCCTACTGTGGATTTAAACTCAGGGGTTGCGGAAGACAGAGGGTTACTGCAATTTCTAAAGTCCAACCATTTGAGCTCTTTCAGCTGGAGGAGAATGTTATTTCATTCCCTGCCAGAGTATAGAAAGATGCCACCAACTCAGGTTCATTAATAAATTGAACTCCACATTCACAATTTTGTGTGTGTTTGGCTTCCCTGCCAGATAATAGAAAAAAATGCCATCAACTCAAGTTCATTAATAAGTTGAACTCCATATTCACAATTATTTTTTTGCATGTGTTTTGCTTCTATCTTTTAGAACACTGCTTGGTAGCTGTTGGGGGAAATCTATTGCTTAAATCACAAAACCTCCAAGCGTATTACAGAGATTAACTTCCATCATAAAGATGTGATTTAAATTCCTCTTGGTATGAACCCCTGCACTTGTGGTTTCTTATTAAAACAATATACCACAGTAAGTAGTGGATGTTCTTTTCTTCTAATTACTTTGATTGAGATCTAAGCCAGACGAAAGTAAATATTTGATCATTAGTTAATAACAATTGATGATGACTTACTGTAAAGATAATTGCATATCCTTGCCCTCATCTACTTTACAGTGTTAAGTCAAACATGCCTACCACCAGATCACGTTTTAAAACACATTATTTAGGTTACATGGTACTGTTTATGTCCCAGTACGGTTTTTTCATTTACTTAACAGTGAGTGGTTTTAAAAGCTAAGTGGAAGCTGCAACTAGGTTAGGGATTTTCAGATATCCTGGTGCCTTGCACTGTATATATCAGTTTCCTGTATTGACACTATGCAACTTTCATTCATACTCCAGATGGATTAGGGACGATTTACGAAGGCGGGGGAGGGAGTCCCATCAGCCCACAAACCGCTCGCTCTCTTGCAGTCACCCACCAGAGGAAAAACAGTCTAGGGGAGCTGCAGGGAGAAACCAGGAAGTAAGTTCTCCCAGTAAAGTGTTCATTAACTTTCAACAGCCATCAGATTTTTTGAAAGGGAGTCTCATCTAATTGCCTTTGGGAGGAAACATTATTAAGATAATTGGTGCGCTGAGCTGGGAAGGTAGGCGGCTGCGCCTTGTGGCCGAGGTAGGAAAACCCCCGCAAGCCAACCAACTTCAGGAGGGAGCCCCGAGATCTAAAATCCTCCTGCCCTAAACCAACACGATCCTATTTCCGTATTATCCCTTCTCCCAGAGAAAAGTTTCCTCGCCCGGGAGGTGGTTCTTCCCGGCTCGCCCGGCGGCTTTGCGCGAGTCCCGTGGCCGGGGTGGGAAGCCTGGACGCCGGCAGCCGGGAGCCCCGGGCGCCGCGCTGTCACCCGCGCCGCCGCCTGTCACTTACCGTTGCGGAAGGCGCCGGCCAGGGCGAGGGCGAGCGCGGCGCAGAGCAGCGGTAGCCCGCTCTCCATTCTCCCTTCGCCGGGTCCCCAGGCGGACGCGGGAGAACGAGACCGTGCGGAGGGGAAACGCAGCGAGGCAAGAGGGCAAGCGACACGATCCCGAAGCGCTGCAACTCCGCCTGGAGCCGTGAAATCCTCAGCCCGTCTTGGAGAAAGGAAAGCAGCGAAGCAATGCCTTGATCCGCGAGAAACGCTTCTCTTTTTGTGTCTCAAGTCGCCTGCATCCTGTCATTTAGCTCCGGTTTCCTCTCCCTTTTCCCACACTTGTTCCTCTTCCAGGAGCCACTGCCCCGGCCAAGTCTCAAAAAAAAGGGGGGGAGGGAGGGGGCGGAGGGAGGTAGGGCAACGCGCACCAAAGCCAATTTCCAGGAAGAAGAAAAAAAAAAAATCCGGCTTTTTTTCTGGACGCGTTGGAGCCGAGGAGCTGGCGCCCAGGGGAGGTCCGGGTGTCTGCGGGAAGGAGTGGAGCAAGCAATGAAAAGATGAGCGGGAGACAGAGGAGTTTCACCAACTGCACCCCCGCCTCCCCACCTCCTCCGGCCTCCCCCACCCTCCGGAGCCTTCCCTCGCTTCCTCCCTCCCCTCTCAGCGCACAGGCTCGCCCGTAATTGCCTGACAGGCGACTGGGAGGAACAAGTTTCCCTCGCAGTGCTTTCCCCGTCCGTCCGTCTGTCTCTCTCGGAGGCCCTGCGGGGATCTCCGCGGGAGCAAAGGCGCTGGGGTCTGCGCCCAGGGCGCGTGGGTGTGCGTGTTGGAAGACAGGGCGTTGGGGTCGGTGCCAGCCGCGGGGTCCGGCTAGCCTAGCTCACGTGCTGGCTCTGGACCCCCGGGGGGACAGCTGGGCAGCCCCCCGAGGCGAGAATCCCACCGCTGCGGAGTGCGGAGCGCCCGGGAGGTGGCGGCTGCTTCTCGCCACTCCAAATCCCGGGGCGGGCGGACGGGCGCCCGCGGCGGCGAGGAGCACGGGGTCACCCTCTGCCACTCCCCACCGTGCCAGCCCGAGACCGGAGGCCGGGAGCAGCCGGGCGCCCCAAGACGCCCCGGGCAGGGGCTGGGGGGCCAGGAGGAGAAAGCCGGGCTGGAGTTGGGGAGACGTACGGCAGAGCCGGGCGAGGGGCGGCAGCGTGGCTGCCGCGTAAGGCAAAGTCAGACCTCCCGGGCGGGCGAGGCTGGGCTGCAGCCCCACACGGCCTCCCTGCCCCGCGCCAGGACGCGTGGCTGGGTGCCAGTCGCCCCCGGATGCCCTCCGCGCGCCGTGGGCGCCATTGTGTCCTGAGGTTCGGTGCCCTCTCCCCGGGGGCACGGGGAAACCGCAGGGTGGGCGGTGCTGCGCCTCCTGAAGTAGGGGGCAGCCGCCGCCCGACCCCGCCCAGCCCTGCCTCGGGGCCCAGGTGCTGCGGAGGGGTTGGAAATTAGGGGTCAGGTGGCCCCTGTTTCTGCGCATCCCGAGGGAGGGAGAAGAATGGTGGGGGAGGGGCTGCTCTTTGCGGAGCCCTCCCGGTACCGGCTCCCGACCGCGGGCGTCGCGCGCGCCACCCCCACCGCCCCGGGCGGCGCGTCCTCGCCCCCGGGGCCGGCCCTGAGGGCTTTTCAGAGACCTGCCGCGGGAGGCGTGTGCGGATACGAAGAGCAAGGACCTTTCAGGGAACAAAACAGGTTGCGGCCACCGATCAGGTTCCAGGTCCAAATGCCCAGGGGCCACCTCCCAAGGAGTTCGGGGGGAAGGTGAAAAGGTCACACAGCTCCTGGGAGTTGGCGTTTATACACACAGCGCTGAAGCGCAGCCTGACTCCTACCTGGCGCGCAGAGCTGGCAGAGGAGAGTTAGGAATGTTGGCAAGGAGACTCTGGTCAAAGGTTTTGGCGGAGGAACTAAGGGCGGGCGGGGAGAAAGGCAGCCCGAGACGCGCGGGCCCCAGGCGAGGCTCTGCGCGCCCGGGTCGGGCTGGGCGCGGTGACGCGCGCCCCTCGGGGGGCGGGCGGGCCCGGCCGTGCCCAGGTGCACCCGCGGCGCCTGCACTGGCCACTCTGTCGCTGCAGCCAAGCCTGCCTTCTCCTGCCGCACCCCTGGGCCCCCAGCCGGCGAGCTGGAGAGCCGGCCCCCTGGGCATCGCGAGCTGCCCTGCCCCCGAGCGCCTCCCTCTCCTCGGCTCTCGGACCCCCGGGAGGCGCGGGGTGGGAAGGGGACACTGAAAGGCCGGGAGTCCGATGCCTGGGTAGAGCGGAAGGGGCGGTGGCGCGGCCGTGGGCAGCTCCAGGCCCCGGGCCGGGGGGCAGCCGGGCGGGCGGGCGGCGAGGCGGGGGCTCCGGCCGCGCCCAGCGCAGACCCGGGGGAGCGCGCGCGGCGGAGGAGAGCCCGGGCGCCTGGCTACGACCGGCGCGTCGCCTCCCCGCCTTCGTCCCTTCCCCGGGCACAGCCCCGCCAGTCCCAGCCCCCAGCTGCGCGGGGCAAGCGGCATTGTCAGATTTAGGGTGACCCCGAGCGACCTCAGTCCAAGGCGCGGAGGGAGAGGCGCCTCTCCGGCCCTGGCAGGTTGACAGCGGAGGGGACCGAGCGAGCGCGGCGGCCGCAGTGGCACATTCCCGCCTGCCTCCTCGTGGGAAGCGGCCGCCGCGCTCGCTCCGGGGAGCCCGCTTTGACCCGGCTGAGCCTTGGCGGGGTGAGCGAGGGGGCACACGCGGGAGACTCTAGCTGTGTTGTTTTTAGAAAACTGCAGCCAATCTCTCTTCCCCTTTCCCTGCTGAGTGTGCATTTCCCAGCCTAGACCCGCCAGGCCAACAAATAAAGCCACCGGATCAGGCAGTCAGCGAGGGACCGCCCCCAGCCCGACCCCGTCCCCTCCCCTGGCTCCCTCCTGCCTCTCCTCCGGGAAGGGCTCCTCCGGCGGCTCAAGCCTCGGAAAACGCAGGGCTGCTTTCCTGCTCGTCAGCTGAGCACTTCTGCCAGCTTTCTCCGACCAACTAATAAGCCATGCGCTAGGTACTCAGAGGGAAATGTCATAGTTAAGTTCTGCCTCTGGTTTCCCGGGTCTTAGCTGATCTGAGGCTTCTCGGGGTCCTCATTTGCACGCACAGTACTGGGCGAGGGAGCCCTACCGTACTGAGGGATAATTGCCGGCTAGCGGGTTGGTGCAGAGCAAATTGTCCTTGCTAACAACCTCTTTCCTTTGCTGTTGGATTCCACTAAGTGGTGAAAAGGGCCAGTTTTAGGTTTCTGCAGTTCCCCACCAAGGCAGACAGACAGACTTTCTGTGAGAGTAAGTGATGGGCCGAGGGAGAACTCAGCAGTGTTCCTGGGTCCATTTTATTTTGGTCTCACGAACATCTCTCTTCCTGATGTCACAAATCCCCAGAATGGACAGGACCCAGTTCCCCGGAAGGGAAGATGCCTCTAGAATGCCCGGCAGGGGCCGTCCGTGGGCAATACCCTGCCTCTTGCCCTCCCACCAGGGCTCCTGCACTCAGCTTGGACTCCCGGAGCCTGGCTGAAACCATGGCCCGTTGTTAAGAATAGACTGGATGGCAAATGCTGGTTCCTTTCATCAAGCTGTCATCAATTTGTCAGAAATAAGATGAAATCGATTGCTCCCAGAAGGCCATTTGAGCCACTAACTTCCTCAAAGTACTTCAGACTGATGCAATATATGGAGATTCAGGTTGGTAGTTCAAAACTGTATCTAGTCAAGTTTTTTTAACCACATCAAACCCATATATTTCAGAAAAGCAATAAAACACCTTATTTTTAGTAGGAGCTAACCTACATTTGAAATGTAAGAATAGATGAAGTGAAACTTGGAAAAAGATTAAAAGTTGGAATTTAAATTAACTAGTATTTAAAATAATGCTATTAAAAATGGCGCTTCCATCAAAGGACTCTGTCATGCAAGAGATGTCTTTGGGACCTCATGTATGGCTATCTCCTTAATTTGTACTGTTGAAGAAGGAGGAAAATAGACAAAGGAATCTTTACTTTCTGATCCTTCATTTTCAGCCTTTTAAAAGTTACCTTGAAAATTCTTCAAGTATTGGAGAAAAGACAGTACCATCCAAAATTTTAAAACAAAGTTACAATGTAAAGTTTTTGTAAAACAGTACATTCAATAAAAAAGATGAAGAAAGTGCTAAATTTTGAATCACATTGGTGGATTCAAAGCGTTTCTTGGTGGTAGAGGAGAGGGCTAGAATTTGGAAACTATGTTATTTGTCTGAAAGAATAATCCTAAATTATTCTGCCTTCATTGGATTACTTTTAAATTAGAAAAATTAATAATCAGCATCAACCCTCACAAAACCAATAAAAACATCATTAGAGGGAACATATTCAAAGTTTTTAAAGGACTATTTTAAATAGGGCATTCTTTAAAACATAGTTTGAGGGATCAAAGTAGGGAAGTGGCTGCCTCTTAAAAGTTAATCATAGTTTTATGTAACTAGAGAACGAAAATTGTAAGGGGTTTTGAAAGAAATCAATAAGAAACGATTTTTAAAATATCAAATGAAGACCACAAAACACTTAAGAATTGTTGAATTTATCCTAAAAGAATTTAATTTTATTTCATATTTTTATTAGGTGACTCTGGCTGTTGCCTGTAGACTGGGTTCTAAGTGGAGCAAGGGAGGCAATGAAGAGAACAGTTATGATCAAAGTGGAAGGAATGGATGAAATTGCTGAGGACATTGGAAAAGGAGGCTAAGGACAGAATGTTGAGGGACCTTTAAAGCCTTGATCGTCAGGATGAGCCAACAAAAGACCTTGAGAATGAGCAACTGGAGAGGTAGGTGGAAAAACTAGGGAAGCAGATCGTCCTCAAGGCCAAGAAGAAGAGGGATTTGTAAAAGGAAGTGCTGGACAAGAGTTGAACATTGTTGAGGGTTCACGTTGGTTGAGGATTGGAATGCAGGTGGACTTAGCTGGTTGATGGTTCCTGAGAGTTGAGTTTACCAAGAGTCATTCAGTGGAGTGAGGGAGGAACAGGATTAGAGACTATATTGCAATGCACAGAGGAGTCAATGTGACAATAGAGACAGGAGTAAAGATAATTCTCTCGGAAAGTTTCTACTGAAGGGGAGGAGACAGACAGACAATAGCTCTGGGAGGAAGAGGTGTGGAGGGAGGTTGATTGTTTTTATTTTCTTTCTTGCTAGCTTTTAAGATCAAGTACTCATGAATATTCTTAAAGGCCTGATGGGTAGAATCTGGTATTGGGGGCTATGTTGAGATTAAAGCACAGAAAAGATAATCGGTGCAAATTGCCTGAGAGGCAGGAGGGGATACAGTCTAGAACCAAAGTGCAGATGGACGGATACACGCCAGGTTGGAAGAGGGGTAGCTCCTCTGTGACAGCAGTGAGGACAGAGGAGCTGATGAGTGTGACGGCAGGTAGGTTTGTCGTTCCAGTGGGGGACAGTTTATCTCTACCCTCTTCCATTTTCTCTGTGAAGTTTTACCTTTTGGTAAAAATAACGGTGCAGGAAAGGTGCCGAAAACCGCCAGAGAATAGAGAAAATCTAAGTGGATGACCAAGCTGACCAGAGAAGCTGCTGTTGTCATTGCGGTTGTTTTGATAATTTTGCAAGTTGCAAATTTGACCTAGGAGCACATTTTCTGTAGAACACATTCTCCTAGGAAAATTGGCTAGTTTTTCATGAAACTCACAAAAATCCACTTAACTCATAATGAAGTAGTAATATAATATTAATGATATTATTTCAGCTTTAGTGACTCAAAGTAGGTGTTCAATATATATTTTTTTTAATAAAGGAGTTTTTCTAACCATGGCTTACAACAAATTAATGAATGTATCTTTCCATGTGCAGGAAAAGTATTCCCCCAAATAACTCTTTGCAATAAATAATGTCTTCACTTCCCCCTACCCCATTCTCTTCTTTGTCCTTTATGCTACTAAAGATGATCAAAAAAGAATTTAAAATTTTCATTTATAGCCTATGTCAGCCATTCACAGATTGGCTTATTTGGTTAATTCATGTGGAATGCACCCAAAATGTTTCTTCAGTTTCGTAAAGACCAGGCTCAACATCAATATTGCACACATTTTTCAGATATAGATGTGATTTTTAAAGAAATTGTTATATAATTTTAATAGTTTATCCTGCCTCAATAGTTCAGTCAAATTGTGTTAGATTATCAGTGGGCATTGTTTTCAACAAAGACTTATTCCTTCAATTGATTATGTTAAACCATCAGATTGCCAAAGCAAGAGGTGATAAATTAATACTTGTTTGGTTGATTTTCAGCTACAAAATGCACTGCCTCAATGGACTTGCTCTAATGTTACCCCAAAACTTGTATGACATGAGGACGTTATGCAGAACAGAGCAGGCCTTTTTGGAACTTTTATGTTTTAAGAAGTTTTCAGTTTACTAGTACAACAGGTTACCTTTTGGCAGATGCATCTTCCTCCTGCTCAAATGCTATAAACACCCCAGCAGGGATGATATATAGCAATGTAGACAGCAAAGAAAAATATTTGCTAAGAGATACTCCTGCACTTTCTCTTCTTGATTTTTTCCACTATAAGTTTTAGTTATAGAAACTGGAAATAGTAGAAAGGTAGAGGGCGAGACAGCAAAATTGTAAAGTGATGGGTGATGAAACAAAATATATCAGTTTGCATTTTAAAATGTAAGGTGAAAAAGCAAACACACACTGGAACTCTCTGCTTAGTATAATTCACATTCACAGAGTTCAAAGAGACCTGGGCATTACTTTCCTCTCAATCATTGCTGCTTCTCCCTGCTCCACAGGTGGATGAACTGAGGTACAGGGAGAGCTCAAATTTGGCAAAGTTACACAGCAATTCTGTGATGGAATATAATATGGGGATGGATGTTTTGTGTTTGGGTGAGTATCTTAAAGAAGGTGAAAGTAGACTTTATAATAAAATAAGGCTAAATAGCACAATTGGCGTATCCTTTTGGAAATTCACAGGGATTTCCATTTGATTGTATTTTATGAGGTCAAGTGGCTTCTTTGTTGAATTCGTACTGTGGCATGTGTCTAGCCCAGTGTGCAAAGGCAGCTTTCTCCACTGTAGTTCTTTTTCTGAATTTTTAAGCACCTTTTGATTTCATAGATTTAGTAATTATGCTGGAACACAGACAGGATGGAGTCAAATGTACTCAATTTTAACTCATGCTCAGATTTACTCAAACATACTCAGATTTGATGTTGTCTGCCAAAGCAAACTCCGGTCTCACTGATTTTTAAAATTCTTTGGATCTTGGTTTGAGAATCTGTGCTTTGGGTTTCAAAACAGTTATCCATCTTAGGTAGATCCACTCTGATATCTATGTATTTGATATTAACACTGATCCTGTAAAGTGCATATCTTTTATTATGTACAAGACAGCAACTTTCTTGTCCTATGTAAGAGGAAACATCTTATACATACCAGCATACAGGAGTGAGTGGTAATCAGGGTTTTTCAGTTGCATATCAAGAAACACAACCTGGATTAGTTTAAACAAAAAAATGATTTAGTGGCCAGAACTGGGAAAGCTGAGAGCAGACCCGGCTCCGGGTATAGCTGGAGCTAAAGGTTTTGTTGATGCCAATTAACGGGATGGCTTCTGTTTTGCATCTGAGCTGGCTTCATTCTCAAGCAACCACTCTCCAGGCAGTGTCACAGGTGGTAATGACAGCTTCAGGCTTAAGTGGTCCTCCAAGGTCATGATCACAGAGGAAAGATTCGGGAGCAGGGTGCTTTCTCCCACAGAGTATGTAATTATTATTAATAAAATTCTGACTCGCTCCAGTTGGAGTATGTGCCCATTCCAGTCCGTTGTCAAGGGAGATGGGTTCCTCTTATCAGCCCACCCCGGCTCTGGGCGTGAGCACACATGGTCGACAGAATGCAGAGAGGCGATCTCCAAGAAGACAAGAGAGTCTCTGGATTCTGTGACCAGAATCAAGGGCAAGGGATGCCAGGCTGCCAGTGGGCACAGGTGTCCGCTGCTCGGCAGCCACTGTCTTTGTTATTGTCATTTGTTTTCCAGTGACAGTACAGTTGACCTTTGAACAGCACAGGGATTAGGGACACTGACTCTCACCATAATCAAAAACCCACGTATAATTTTTGACTCCCCAAAACTTAACCACGAATAGCCTACTGTTGACCAGAAGCCTTGCCAATAACATAAACAGTCTATGAACACATATTTTGTATGTTATATGTATCATATATACTGTGTCCTTGCAATAATGTAAGCCAGAGAAAACAAAATGTTATTAAGAAAATCGTAAGGAAGAAAATATATATTGATTATTCATCACATGGAAGTGGATCATCGTAAAGGTCTTCATCCTCGTCGTCTTCACGTTGAGTTGGCTGAGGAAGAGGAGAGTTGGTCTTGCCGTCTCAGGGGTGGCTGAGACAGAAAAAAATCCATGTATTGGTTCAAAACCATGTTCTTCAAGGGCCAACCGTGCATGAAACTTTTAGTTCTTAGCTTTTATCATAGTTGGTGTGAGTGTGTTGTATTTGTTTCATTTTGCTTTGGTTTTGGCCTTTTATCTGAATATCCAACTGTGGCAGGTAGCGTGAATCTGTAGTTTTCACATGAAAATTTGAGGCTGGTATTGATACTTCATTCAGGGTCAGGCGTCTGTAAAACTCTAAAGCAGGTGGAGTTCATGTTTTTAACTCCATTTCCTTTGGGTGTACGTCCCTGATTTTTATTTTCTCCTCCTTGACCCCTTACAAGAGGCTTTAAACAAATATGTCAGTGGAGGAGCACAGTACATAACTCATAGAATGGTGAGATTTCAGACACCAGTGTTAGTCAAGCGGGGAAGGTTTTCAGAGGCAAGGAACCTTCCAAAATAGCCTTCTCATAAGGATACCAAATAGGAAACCTATACATGCTGGTATCAGACTGTGCCACTGGGTTCAAACATTTTAAGCTGCCTTTGAGAAGGAAATGAGAATATATTTACTCTGGGGAGATGGCCCTGAAGACAGGGCCTAAGAATCTCTTGTAAAATAGTAACTTTTCTTCCACAAATGAAAAAAATGTTAAGGGATCTTGATTGGTGTATCCCAGGTGTGAAGTTTGCAATAGAACTACAATAGCATCATAAAAGGAAAGGCTTGGAACAGCCTTCTGCAAATCTTGTGCATTTTTTTTTTTTAAGGAAGTATGTTAAGACTCTTGGAACAAAAGAATTACTTAACTATATTGAGATATAGTTGAAACAGGCCCACACACGTCTGTGGTACCAGTTTATTCTTTTACAAAATGTTACCTTTTTAAAAAATTTTAAAATACACACTTAAATGGGGATGGAAACAATGTCAAGGAGAATCTCACCTATGAAACTATATAGCAGAAAGTACAGCTTCAATGCAGAGCACTATACTCGGAATCCAGTCTCAGCGATACCTCTGCTCTCAGAGCAATTCTGAACATGTTGCTTCAACGTATTTTCATCTAACTTAATCTTGAGGTCTCTCTCTCTGGAGAGTGGCCATAAAGTATCGCTGCCCTGATGGGGCTCCAGGGGAGGTGGTCCTGACTGTTGACAGTGGGACTTTCATGAGATACTTCTTTTTCCTGGTGGAAGGCCCGAAGCCTAAGTATCCACCTGTGGCCAGGTGTCCCTTTCACAAAAACTCATTTATACTGGCAGACATCCTTTGGCTCTTGTCTGAACTGTGTCCAGTTCATTCCTGTGTGTATTACGGACAGACCCCAGACAGAGGAGGGCAGCATGCCCCGCAGGGCCAACGGGGAGCGGCGAGCTGTCTGGGACACACACACCCAACCAGCCAGTGGGCAGCAAGAGACAGAAGAGATACCTGCAGCCAAAGCCTTCGCTGGGGTCCAGGGCGTTACCCAGGCAGGTTTCCTGTGGGGAGTTTTAGTTGGTGGCTTGGAGCCAGCAGGCACCAGCTGCGTGGAGTCCTGCTGTGACTGATAGATGGTCACTGTGGCATATCTACGAGGTCCACGTGAGGTTTGGGGGTGAGTCATGTAGGCTGTATCTACATGTCCCATAGGGAGGTGGTCACCAGCAGGCAGTGGTAGGAGGCAGATACCTGAATCAACCACCATGAGGAACTGGGAGGAGACAGAGAGCTGGAAACCGATTCCAGGTTGACTGAGCCCTGCTCCTGGAATGAGAGAGTCACACCTAGATTCAGCGTAGATGCCAAAGCAACATCAAACTGTAGGATTCACCACGTGCTTCCTGCTGTTGAACTTCCAGTGATTTCACCGGTAAAAGGTGTTGAATTAAGTGATCTTTCAGGACCTCATCAATTTCAAAACTGAATGATTCTACTGTTTTGTATGCAGCTTTTAAAAAACATTAGAGAGGGCTTGTCATTACCTGATCCGACGGGAGCCCTCGCATGGGTGGAGAGCTCTACCAGGACAGGACACCTGGCGACTAACTCTGACTTTGACTCCTTTGCTCATCTGATATTGGAAACCTTCTCAGTATATTTTCTTTCTGAATTGTGTTCCTAACACGGACTGTGGATCTCTGAAGGGGGCATGAATATCATGTCCTGTGTCTACTTGTACGTGCTGTCAGCTCCTAATAAGAAATATGATGATATTAATACAATAAAGTACTGTCAGAGGAGTGGCAGGGGATGGCCAAACCACAGAAGAAAACAAAACAAAGCAACCACAAAACACAGGCACAGATACCCCTCGCCAAAACTCTTCCTTACCTAATTTCTCTTAAATATAAGGCAAGACAGTGTTCCTATTCAGCTGAGAACGAGAGTATTTCATGAAGGGTCTTTGGGAGTTAACTAAATTAAAAATTTAAGGAGAAGATTTATTGAGAAAATATAGGTCAAAGTGTGGCTGTTCCCCTGTTTCTGTGGTCATGTGCTATTGTGCTTCTAGAAACCTTCAGCCTACTAGGTGCCCTTGCCAATGGAAACCAGTTGCCCAGACTGGGTTCTTCTTCCTTCATTCCCAGCTCTAACCAGAAAAGCAGGAGCAGGAAGACAAATGATACCACATTTGGGTCATGGATCTCTTTTTATGTTATCTCTGGCTTCTGGACCACAGGTATATTATTTTTCAGAGTATTTTTCGGATCAATTTTTGAGCTTAATTGCCAACTTGCTCATGAGATTGGAAGCTCTACCTACAGAGTACCATGCTTTTGACCGAGAATGCTTCTGGGCAATTTTCGGTTCTTCATAGAGATACTGGCTGGATTCATACTGCTTAAGCTGTGGCTACAGCAAACATTCTCAACATTATGAAGTCCAGGAGGTAGGTTTTGTTGCAAACATAAAAATATTCCGGAGCTACATGCTGGTTCAAAGCAGGAGGGAGGGAGTCGGAGAGGAACTTCTTCACCCAGCTAACAAGGTGTGTATTTGCTACAGCTTTTGACAAGCACATCTCTCAGTAAAAGATGTACTTGAAAAACAGTATAAATAAAATAAAGTTTTAGAAAGGCTTCCAAACATTCCGCCTTTCCCCCTGAGGCTATAATGACTAGCCTGGTTTTAAAATCCCTTTTCTTATTCCTTCTGCATTTTTCCATTTCATGCTCCCTGGGAGTATCTCTGTAAAATAAGCCTGTGGAAAACGGGTAATGAGGAAATCGTTGCCTTAATTGAAGGTCACGTCTACAAAGGTCCAGGTAGGTGTGCTTTGGCTGATGGAAAAATGCCCCAGAGGGATATCTTGCCACCCTAAAAGAGAGGGTCGCTTGCAATTTGTCAGGACTTGTGTTGGTCTCTGGGTGGCGGTTAGAGCATTGTTTCCCTTAATCTCAGGACCAGGTAATCTCCGTCACTGATGACTCCCCACATTTGAAGGGGACAAGGAAGAGCCCCCAAGGGTTTTGTAATTAAGCACAAACACTTTCACAGTGTTCAGTCAAAGCTGAATGGCTTCCAGATCCCCTTGGAGCTGAGTTCACCTGCTCTACACAATTGCGACCCTTACTGTGTCCCTTTCAGTTCCAGCTAGATTAGCACTGAGCCCTGGCCTTGTTCTTTTTCTTTTCTTTTCTTTTTTTTTCTCTTAGTGTTGTTCTTTTAAAAGAGGAACAAAGAGAGTGATTTTGTTGTTTGTTTTTCTTTTCTTTTTTGGTTATTGTCAACATGTAGCATTGACACACTTTTTAGCCTAAAGCAGAGGGGAAATTCTAAATACAAAAGATATTACGCTTTTAATAACTTGATGTCCTAAACCACTGGAGGATCGTGGGATCCGTTAGACTGCAATGCAAGCAGTTTATAGGGGTTCCCACGACAGCATTATTAGTTAGTAGTTTCATCTAACAGCCTTCTTAATTTGCTTTTTTTTTTTTTTTTTTTGCCAGTGGACTTTCCCTTTGTATAACTACAACTATTAAATATCCATTCCCAATATTTGAGCTTCTCTTCTTTCCCTGGTGGAATATTTTCAATTGTGTCATTTCAGCTCCTACTGCTTATTTTGGGTGGTTATCATTATGTGTGGTCCCTGGCCCAGGAATGGGTTCTGCTCTAGAGCTGTTTCAAAATTAGTTGGTTAGAATTCTGCATGGTTCCCCGCAGGAACAATGTCATAAAGGATAGGCCACAGGCCAGGCCACCAAGACATTTTAAACTCACACATAGCTGAACTTTCACTATTGGCAGCTCCAAGCTGTGAAGTGTCTTATGACACTGGCCCTGGTTATTTTTAAGAGCGACTAGGAAGGTGAGTCAACAGGGCACTGGTGGAAGTAAGCTGGAAAAAGCCAGGTTTTGGCCACCAGGTTGTCCTCATGGGACAGTAAGGGGCAGCATCCTAAATTGTAGAACTCCAAAGTGGTGGCTGGATTGGGGTCCTAACAGTACACGTAGCTCCCAGCAGGAGGTGCCCTGACAGCTGAACACATTGATTTGAACGAGAGGATCACACGGAGTAGTGTCTTCAGGGGCTGAATTGGCTTGGCAGCTAGAGGGAGGCAGCCATTGCTTCTTATTGTACATGGCTTATTTGGAAGTTAGAGTCCATTTTATTCAACGAGGGTATAATTATGACTTTAAAATCAACCATATTTTACTATTATAAGATCATTTGATGCTTTCAAAGTCTGGATGCATTCTCATCTACAAGGGTATGTATTTCTTGTTCTAGAAATCATGTTTGGGTTTTTTTTTTTTTTTTTTTTTTTTTGAGATAAGGTCTTGCCTGGGCATGAGGGCAGTGGTGTGATTATAACTCACTGCAACTTCAAGAGATCCTCGATCCTCCTGCCTCAGCCTCCTGAGTAGCTGGGACTACAGATGCATGCCACCATGCCCGAATAACTTTGCTATTTTTTGTAGAGATGAGGTCTCATTATATTGCTCAGGCTGATCTTGAATTCCTGACCTCAAGCGATCCTCCCACCTCAGCCTCCCAAAGTGCTAGGAGTACAGGCTTGATTCACTATGCCCGAGCCAGAAATCATGTTTTTATATGGTTGCTATTGGATAAAAATGGTAATGTACAATTTTTAAATTGTCAAGAGTAGATTTGTCGGGTTATTATTATCATTATCCTATATTCTTTCATTCGTGACTCACAATATTTTTTGTACTTTCATTTAGCCTTAAAAAATAGAACAAGAATGCATCCAAGTATAAAGTCTCATTGCAATGTGACCCCTGCGGTTTTCGCTTCAAAATGATTACATTGTGGGTGTTTTTAATATCAAATTGCCATCATCCGGAAGCAAAACGATTATTTCAAAATGTTTTTAACAACCTAGAGAAATATCTAAGAAATATTAGCCCGGATCCTGCTATAATTTTTTCAGATGTCTTCCTATTGCTGACAATTGTTTTGTAAAATCTTTATGATGGGACCTCTTATCTTGCCTTTGAATGTTGTAGTCCAGGAATATTTAGACGGCTTGCTGCTATGTCTGATATATCCTTGAGGCCATCAGAAAGACGAGCGAGCTCTGTTTCCCAGCACCGATTTGATATTTCTTATGTATCCAGGATAGAATTCAGGAGACCTGGGTGACATGATCAATAAGTGATTTTGAGAATTGCTCAGAACTCCATTTTATCTTTTTTTTTTTTTTTTCAAACAACCTTTAAAATCAGAAACTCTGGCATAGCACTCTCCGACTGTGCCACAGAAGGACATAAGGATGTTGGTGCTTTTTCCTGTCTATTTTTGTCTCCTACCAAATCATAGCCCTGGAAGGGAGCTTTAGAAGTCATCAATCTGTTCTGTTGCCTTAAGCTCAATATCACAGAGGAGAGATAATCAACCCGGTTCTAAAAGGCTAGCCAGCGGAAAGTATTTCAAAACCAACCAACAAGTATTTGTGCTTACTATGTAAGTGGAACAATATGGCAGAAGAACACAGAAAACTGTAAGACATTATCCATACCCCCAAGAATCTTACATTTCATTTGGGGAGAATAGATACGCATATGTCCACAAAACCACCATCAAAGCTCCTGAATTCGGAGTAGACCTTGAAGATCTAACCTCCTGACCATTGTAAACATGCACCCTTGACGTCTGTCATTTGGCGCTATCAGTTCATCACTGGGAAATTCTAATTGCTAATAAATTCCACCCACTTCTGAATTCTACTTTTTTTTTTCTTTTTTGGCAAAGCATGCTTGGAGGACTACTTCTGAATTCTAAAGCCCTTCATGCATGATCGGTAGGTCTGTAGAAGTTAAATGACTATTCTAGAAATAGCGTGGATACAAATTTTGACTTTACCATTTATTAATAATGTGGCCTCAGGCAAGTTACTTAATGTTTCCGCCTTTCAATTGCATATGTGTAAAATGGGGAAAAATAAGAGCATCTACCTCATGGGGCTGGGAGAGTTACATGTTGAATTTTCAGAGTAGTGCCTGACACAGGGCGAGTGCCCATCATGTTAAGTGGTATTTGTACAATAGTCATTCAGATATGCCTCTAATGTCCCATTTCTCTGCCTCCACCTGCCTGCTTTTCTCCGGGTAAAACCTCTCCATGTGCATGACTCACGACATAACTCTTCAACTATGATCACACAGTATGATTTCATAGCTGACTTAGTCCTTCTCCTTGTTGGTTTTTAATGCCACCCTTACTCCAAATATGGTATGAATAGAAAAAAGTAGGTCAATTATTACTTCTAATACTGCATCCCAAGTTTGCAAGGATGTTTCACCAAAAAATGTGAACGAAACACAGCCCTCTGCCTCCAAGATCTTACCACCCAGTAGGAAAGGCTGATACATAAACAGCTTCCCTGTTCCCTCATTGAGTGCGAAGGACCAACCATGGATCACCAGGCATCGGAGAAAAGCCTGGAGCATGAAAGAGAAACACCGGAAAGGAAAACTGACCCTCAAGGAAAGAGAGATAATTACGGGGGAGAAAAGAACTTACTCAAAAACTATGACCAGGCCGGGCGTGGTGGCTCACGCCTATAATCCTAGCCCTCTGGGAGGCCGAGGCGGGTGGATCGCTTGAGGTCAAGAGTTCAAGACCAGCCTGAGCAAGACCCCGTCTCTACTAAAAAAATAGAAATAAATTATCTGGACAACTAAAAAAATATATATAAAAAAAAATTAGCCAGGCATGGTGGCGCATGCCTGTAGTCCCAGCTACTTGGGAGGCTGAGGCAGTAGGATCACTTAAGCCCAGGAGTTTGAGATTGCTGTGAGCTAGGCTGATGCCACGGCACTCACTCTAGCCTGGGCAACAGAGCGAGACTCTGTCTCAAAAAAACAAAACAAAACTATGACCAGTATACTCAGAGAGACTTGAAAAGATATTGTGCCTTGTCCGGGGGCAGTGAAGTGACACAAGCCAGGACAGAAAGTGACATGAGATTAGTCTCAAGAGGTCACCCAAGTCAGAGGATGGATGCCTTAAGACCATTTTATTAATAGTGTTTTTCAAAAGCTTAAGTTTGTTCTGGACTTTAGCTTCCAATTCTGTGAAATGCTTGAATTGGCCTGTGATTGTGTTAACCATCACTCTGTCTCCTACTTATGTTCTCTCCAAATTCCATGGTCATTGGTGAAGTCCTAGCATTTCATATTTGTTTCTTTGGAAGGTATCCAGTGGAATTCATTGGTGGAATATTGTGTGTGTGCTCATTGTATATGTGTATACTCAGTATCATGGGTTTGTTCTGTTTTAGAGAGTCCTATCTCTTTAGCTGTGCACATACTGCAGCCTACAGGATCATGCAATTTTGGAATCTGAGAAGCTTAAAAGTTATCTCAGCTTACTGATGAGAAAATGGAGGCCCAGAGATGTTTCCAAAGCTTGCACAATCATGTAGGAATCTATCTCAGGTCTCCCGGACTCTGGCTTGATAAATTCTAAATAAGAACAATGGAAGGTGTAGGAAGGCAGAGTGAATTTTAGTAGAAAAGGGGTTTGAGCTGAGCCTTCAAGGGTGTGTAGAAATGACATATAAGGGTTTCTGTTTGCTTCTATTTGTAGGATAGAGAGCTCAATTATCAACAAACTATTAGAGGTACAAATGTGTAAGATTTATTTAATGATGGTGAGCAGATGAGAGAAAGAAGATTCATATAAGACAGTAACAGACTATTAGACTGTAGTTTGCATATGAAGGATCATTAATACCAAAGAAAAGGAATTTTACCCTTTAAGCGATGAGGAGTAAGCCAGGGTTCTTTGAGTAGGAAAGTAGCATGTTTGGCAGAGTTTCAGAAAAATATATCTTGTGTTATTAAATGAGATTGGTTGTGTTATAAAAGAGACTAGACACAGGAAGACTAAAATGATGCCATTGAAATCATCTATGAATGAGAAAAACTAATATTCTCTTCAGGATGTTTTTTTCTATTTGGAGCCATTATATAATAAGACATAGAGAATAAAAAAAAAAGTCAGGAAAGAATCTCACCTTGTGTTTTAAATGTCTATAAAAGGATTTTTTTTTAATTCCTAAATATGTTTTGACCTTCTTTCTGCTTAAAGCACAGCTGGTCTTTTCTGGGTTTCTCTGTTGGACTTCCCAGACACTCTTTTTCCTGTTCTTTTTCTATCTGTATTATTGGTGCCACCCCTTTCCTCTCTGTTTATACCGTGTTACACACTGTGGGTCCTCTTTCTTTCACACTCCACATTGCCCCGGTTGAACCTGGCCACATCCAGGGCTCCAGGGTTCCTTGACGCAGTCAGGGTTGCTCCACTGAGGTTCAGACCCACGTGTCTATCTGGATGGACCCCAGAGAATTCAAATCCAAGGGGTCCCAAATCATCTCATCTCACCCTTCAACCCACTTCCCCTAACTTTTCTTCTTGGGTTCCTCATCCTGGTTCCAATTTCCATCAAAATTGTACCAAAGCTGGGAACTTGGAGGTCTCTGTGGATTTCCCTGCTCTGGGGTCCTCCCCCCACCTCCCACCCACGCTGTGTACCACTGTCTAAAATATCAGATCTACTTGAGCAACCTTTTTAGTTTCTCCCTCCCTGTGAATAGGATAAAATTCACAGTCATAGTAGGATAAATAGATTCCTTAATAACCTGGCCTCATGTTTCTTCTGGAATCATATTGTGCCAGCCCACCCCAATCACCCTTTTGCTTAAGGAACTCCCACATTTATGACTCGGTGAGTTGCTCACACACCAATCTCCTTAATTGTCAGGGCCCAGCTACAATATCAGCTGTGACGTCTTCCCCAACCCACTGGCTAGGATGAGCCCCCTTCCCTCTTTCTGCTCCCTCTATCTTATTAATTTTCCTTCTTGCTTGGTATTTGTGTTTCTCATGTGGTTTCTGCTTCCTTTATAGGGCTGAAGAATTCTTGAGAAGAGGGGCCTTATCGTAGCCATCTCTGTATCTCAGGGCCTAGCAAGTTGCCATATAAAAGTCTGTTACAATGAATAAAGAAATAATGAAAAAGTTTACATGGGGAATATTTTTTCCCTGATGTTATCATCCTGATTATTAGAAGACACGGAAGGCCTGGGAGAAGAACTGATTTATAATGAGCACCTACTTTGTGCCATATCCTACTCAATGTGGTTTATATATTCTCTCATTTGATCCTTGCGGGGGCCTCGTAAGATTAGTATTATTATGCCCACTCACATGTGAGTAAAATGAAGTTCAAAGAATTTGAGCCACTGTCAGATGCTAATTTATAAATTCCAGGGCTTGGAAGTCAATGAAAACTAGGACAAAGACTCAAATTAACTTTGTGTTACCCTAAAGCCATAGACATATTTAATGACTTGGAAGAACCTGAAGTGGTTCGAATTCTCTGGAAAGAGCTATATAAATATGATAATGCCATTTGCTTATTCAAAAATCCTTCAATAGCATTGTTTTTGCAAACTAACTAAATTCTAATTCTTCAGCCTGGTGTTTACGAGCCTCAATATTCATTTCTGTTCTTAGTCCCATTATTTCTGGGACTAAGAACCTAGTCCCAGTTCTATACCTGTGTGTTCTGTCTGGCAGAACTGAACTCTCTGAACACTTGCGGTTTTCTTCTTCTGCACTTTGGTTCACTCTCTCTCACCTGGAATGCACTTTGTCAGGAATAGACTTGCAACATTAATTATCTTACTTAGCCTTATCATAATTAAGTATATGACTCTTTTAAGCTTTGAGAGAAATTAAATTCTTAACGGACCGCCACTGCAAACTCTGGGCTCTGGCGGTTCAGAAATCTTGCGCTAGAAAAAGTCTCTTAAAGGAAAACATTCACATCAGTAAATTTTTTAAAAAGTTTTTTTAAAGGCTGGTACTTTCACCAACTCCTTGGAAACCTTGCTATAAAACTTAAGGATACAGAAAATTTGTTGTTGTTGCTTTTTGAAAAAAAAAGAACAAAAACAACCTACTCTAAAAGATCATTCTGAACAAACTTGCCCAACTCATCCACCTCCCGATCTAAACTTTCACTCAACTAATTCTCTCACTTACCTCTTGCTCAGTTCCGTCATCTATAGCGTTGGCCTTGGCAAAATATCAGGATTGTCCCATTGTATCAGCCTGCTGGATTGGGCCCAAGATTAGCCACAACTTTGTTTAATGCTCCAGTTTTCAGTCAATCCCGAGTCCGGCATGTATAGTACAGTAATTACACAGTTACACAATGGAGCATAATGTATATTTTCCAGCACATTCAACTCTGTGTCTTTTGATTACAATTCACTTGCTTAGGGTAGGGGGTGGGAGAGAGCATCTCTAAAGATGATTGAAGCACAGCTGTTGGGTGGATCCTCCCTAAATGTAAACCAAAGGATTGGGGCCGACCTCAGAGCCACTCCGGGGCCGGCACTCTCCGCAATCATTTCCCACCCCAATTCCTCCCCATCCCCACAGAAGCGAGTCTACTTTTGTTCATATATTTTTATAGAAAGTTACTTTTTTTTCATGGATCATGTGTAAAACTTGGAAGCGAGCTTTCATCTCTCTGGATGAGCAATGGTAAACATGTGTGACTTTCGGCGAAGTAGCATATTAAAATCATGTGCATTGTTTGAGCAGTACAGCTCTCTTCCTTGGAGAATGTGTGAAACCTCTTAGGAGAAAAAGAGAAAAGAAGAGAAAATTTTAAAAAATCAGATGACTCAGAGAAACAGAGGATTGTTGAATGCACAATGTCTTCTCAGCAACCCCCAAATTCAAACATCTCTGACATCTTTCTTCCTTCCTTTCCTTTCTTCCCTCCCTCCCTCCCTCCCTCCCTCCTTTCCTTCCTTCCTTCTTTCCCTTCCTTTCCCACTCAATTGGAAGCCAAACCTGACCAGATCTGAACTCCCTTGGCAAGATGGCTTGACCTGACTTGTTGCAAGCCTATTATTAGTCTTTATTTATCCCACTTTGTGTGAAAATTCATGGTGTTGCAGAAATAGTCACGTGTTTGATTAGAGAGTGCCAATGTGTTATGTAATACAGGGGATGCATATCCTGTCTCTTGTGAAATTTGAAAAAATTCTGAATGCCAAATACATCTGGCCAAAGGGTCTTGGAATAACTGATTATGACCTAGAAGGCAAGAGAAATGATCTTGATTTTAAACAACCTCTCTCTGTACACCATCTCCTATCCCTCCCACACACATACTCTAGCACCGCACATCAGTGATTCTTAAGTGCTATCAAGATCTCAAATACATCTATCCGCCTTCTCCCCTCCTCATCTTCCTAACTACAATCACTTTCATTTTCTTGTCCCCTTTCATTGCACTTGCCTGGTATATCTCCATCCCTGTTACGCCCAACTATCTATCTACTCTATGCTTTTGCCAAAGCAGCTGAACACTGTTGGTGGCGGGAATCACATAATTGTGCTGACTGGTCTCACTTGAGTCCATCACCACAATGTCTACTGGACACTGCTGTGCAGCCCTGCTTACTGGCCTGGGTTTGCACGCTGATGTGCCCACACCACACATCCTTACTGCCTTGCAAAATGTCTATATTCAGTTACTCATCTTGCTTAGCTTTTCAACTCGTACTTCATTGAAAATATTGACATACAAGTAGAAAATGAATGATTCATCTTCCTTCTACCAAAGCAACTAACCTAACTGCATCTATATCCATATAGCATTCCTTCTCTCCTGTTTTAATAGATGAACTATCCGTGTTCCTAGCTAAAGCCATCCGCCCCCCCCCCCACATCTGCTGCCTCCTCCAGCCTCCTCAAAGACTTCAATCCTATAGTCCTGCCATCTTCTCGTTGTATCCTTTCCTGGCACAGGGCAGAGAGAGAGACATCAAGCTCTCTCCTGTCTCTTCCTACAAGGTCACTCACCCCATCATGAGGGCTCCACCCTCATGACCTAATTATCTCCCAAAGGCCCCACCTCCAAATGCCATCAGAATGAGGATTTGGGTCTCCACATAGGAATTTTGGAGAGGACACAAACACTTCGTCCATAGCAGCATACCACACCAGCTGCCTATGCTTTGTCTTCTACTTCTTTGGTAGACACGTAACATTGTCCATGTCTACCTTTTGTACACATGTGACATTGATCACCACACTCTTCTTATACCATGTGAAGACAGACAGCAAGATGAGACTTGAAAGACAATCTTGATAAATCTCTTCTTGGTTTATATTATATAGATGAAACTCACATTATGGTTGACAACAAATTATATTTTAAATACACCCAGCTGTTAGCCATTAAGGAATATTGAGTCTGACCATTTGTACGTGAATCCTGTTCTGTTTTCCACCTTTATTACTTTTTAGAGGATCTTTGTGAGATTGGAGGGTCAGATGGTCCACATCCCCAATGCCCACTCTGGGGAACCTTGCTCAGTGTGGGGACAGAAAGGGGGCAACAAGCTAGACTGTCAGTCTCCAGGCCTCATCTCTGTTTTGGGGACTCAGAGGTCAAATAATATAACTTTCACATTAGGCAAATGCAAATATGCTAGATTGTATTTGTTTTTCTGTATCTATTTTGATGATTGATGCACTTCTGTACCAGCCAGTGCACAGAAAGGAAAGTTTACCAAATTGTGCTCCATGGAAAGGAACAACTTTCAGGGGTTTGGATGAGTCCCAATAAGGAAGACTTCAAATACAAAATGCTACACTTAATCAGAAATTCAGATTTGTGCAAAAGTAACATAAGATATATATTCATACTATGTATTTATGCATTATATATCATATTTTAGATTATATATTAGTATTATATATAATATATGTTTAAACCCTTTCATATTCTTTTTGATATTAAATACTGGATATACTATTTTAAAATATTTTCGTTTTTCACAGAAAGTTAAATTACCCTGATGAAATTAAGATGGGACATTTGTTTTTGACTTAACATGTGTCTTTCTTGTTTGTATCGTTTTAATAATAAAAACCATGGCTTTTATAAAGAAAGACAGAGCAAGAGAAAAGCAGAGGGAGAAAAGAAAAAAGAAAGCTCACAGTGCCTGTATATCTGCATAATTCCCTATTTTGCCTTGACAACGTATGCTGATTATAGAACTTCTGAAAAGGTCATTTGGTAAAGTGAAATAAATGACTTGGAAAAAATAATCCTAAGGGAAAATTGTTTTGAACAATTAAATCATCATAATAATAATTTAAATCACTTTGCAATTAGTCTTTTTATGAACATGTACAACTCCAAAATGATTTTTACAAAAATGAATCTTGGCAACCAATTACTGATTGGTCTAGTTTAATTTATTTGATTTTCTTAAGGGCAGAGAAAGCTGAAGAAGATTCCTAGGAATGATAGCCATTTAAGATATTCACACACAATAATAATTTTTGAAAGTATGTTACATAGATTTTTTATTACAAATTAAAATATTGTACCTTTCTTTTCATCTGAATGCACTGCAATAACTTTGAAGCAGTCTGCATTTCTTTACTGAAACTAAATCTACATGAGGAAGCTTATTTTCATTTATTAAAAAAATCTAATAACCTATTTTCAGCAATTATTGCTAACTTTACTTAGAAACAAAGTAGCACCATCTGCATTCTAGTGATTATAACAAACTCATTGTTACATTAAATGCAAAAACATCCTCTTTTACTTAAATATATACTTAAATTTATTTTCACAAACTGTAGGGATGAAGTTGCAACAACACTGGTTATTAGGGATATTTGCTGAGCCAAATGTTTTTCTCTTTCTCGCTCTCTGTACATAATGATGGAAAAGCTAAAAAATCAGATTTCACGTGTAGCTTATGGAATGTTTCATTACATGGAAATAGCTTCTGTGAGCTTATACAAATGTGTGTGATGTTTTAAGTTCACTTTGAATTACCTTACGCATAAAATATCTTTTATATTCTTGAATATGAATTTATGATTCATCAAAAACAAGACAAAAAAATTTAAAACCAAACATATACCCATATTATTTGTTTCATTTAACACACTTGAGAAAGATGACTAGACTGATGAGAAAGGATAGAAAAACCTAGCATCCATATATATAATGTAAAAAAATCAACAATTGCCATTCATTTCTCAAATGGTACCCCGGATCAAGAGTTCAGTAATAAAAGTTTTGAGGTGGAGTGTGGCGGCTCACACCTGTAATCCCAGCACCTTGGGCGGCCTGAGCTGGAAGGATTGCTTGAGGCCAGGAGTTTGAAACCTGCCTGGGCAACACAGTGAGACCCCATCTCTACATAAAATTTTTAAAAATTAGCTGGGTGTGGTGGTGCACACCTATAGTTCCAGCTACTCCAGAGGCTGAGGCAGGAGGATCGCTTGAGCCCAGGAATTTGAGGTTACAGTGAGCCATGATCGTGCCACTGCACTGCACTGCAGCCTGGGCAACAGAGCAAGACTCTGTTTCAAAAAACAAAACAAAACAAATAGACTTTTGCAGGTATGACTGCTTCCCTACAGGAGGCAAAGTACCAAGTACTCCAAATTGCATTGCATTGCCTCTGTCTCTTCCGGGCTTGTGATTAGAAACTAAAATAAAAACGTATGCAAGACAAACAAACAAAAAATCCTTTGGCTACGTTTGCATAACACAGAAAACAATGGAAAGGTTTGTTGATTTTACATCTCCTCTCTTCCACATCTGTCTCCTAGTCTTAATTCTTTTGTTAGGAGGCAGAGGAAGAAAAAAAAGTGGACAATCAAAATGGAAAGGAGGAGGAAGAAAAAGGAAGGAAAATGAGAGGAATTGGAAAAAGTAAAAATAAAGGGGTTATTTTAGTTGACATTTCACATGTTCTTTGGAAAGAAGATACAGCCCACTTTCTTTTGCTCATTGCCTTTCTCTCTCTGCCCTCCCTGCCCACCCCTGTGGGCTGCTCAGCCCCCACTCACATCTGCCTGCTGGGGTCCTGTGCTGGGTAGCGGAGTGGAATCACAGCAGAGAAGGGCTTCACCATCTTTCCCGTGAAGCCTAAGCAAAGATCCTTCAGATGGTTGTCTTCTTCAGAAAACATTATCTTCTCTGACGCTCTGTTTTCTCTTGTCTAAAACAGGAAAACTGCTGAGGTTACAAAGTGCTTTGGAGGAACAACAAAAATAACAACACGTGTATCCACACATGTGCACCTACATACATGGGACTCACATCCTGCTTCTGCCTCTAAACATGCACAGCCTTATCTATTCTAAAATAATAATAATAATTTTTTTCAAACCCAAAATGATATATCTTTTTTGATTTCCCAAGGGAAAACAGACACTCTGTAAAAAGAAATTTAAATAATATATAACTCTCAAAATAGCCACTAATGGTTTTTGGTATATTCTTTTTAGAATTTTTCTTCAATGAATATACATACATATATTTTTATCCCAAAACTGTATATATCATTCTGCAGCTTGCTTCTTAAATCTGACAGTACAATTCAGACATCTTTTCATGTCAATGCATATAGATCAATCTTGCTATTTTTGTTGGTTGCACACTCATGTGGATTTATTATAATTTATCATAGCTCATCTTCTTTATGGACATTTACATAGTTTTTTGGCTAAAGCAAGTAATGCTTCAGTGGATGTCTTTGCATACATACGGTGCTAATTTTTCTGTAGGATAAGTTCCTAAATCAGAATGTTTGTGTGAAAGGTAGACTCCATTTGAAATTTTGATGGATAACACCATGTTGCCCTCCAAAAAGATTATCTCTTCTTTGCAATATTTTTCATCTCTGTTTGGCAAGCTAGAAACTTCTAGGTCATCACCAAACATCTCCCTTTCACGTCCCAGCTTCCTTCCAAATTGTCACCACATTCCGTGATCGTACCTCGGAAATGGTGTCCTAATTCCAGCCCCCTATCTTCATCTAGTAGTTTCTCATAGCTCACGTCTTATAGCAGAACTTTCCAGAAGTTCTCCAAAATCCATTCTCTTTGTCTTCCCAGGCGCTTGAGGGAGTACATGGTTTTCCCAGTTTCCGAGGTGTTAGCCTGGTCCTGCCAATGGAAAGAAAAAGGAAATGGCATGTGCTCCTTCCAAACTTGGCCCCTGAGAACCTGCTGTGCACATTCCTCCTCCCTTTTCATCCTCTGCCGGCTCAACGCTACTGCTGACAAGGCCCTGTGGGAGAGGGTCTGCAGATGGCACAGCCTGGGCCTCTGAATGCATGCGTCGGAGGACAGCTACCTCACGGTGGCTCCTGACTGACCACCCAGAGCAATCAATGCCTCTTGCATTGAGCTATGACACGTGTGGGCCAATTGGTTACAGCAATTAGCCTGCAGTAGCAGAGGCAGAGAGATCTCGTCTTTCATTCACATGATGGTGGCAGCCTTCGTCTTGGCCTCCCTGCCACCTGCTTCTTCCCCTTGCAGCAGCTCTGTTGCCAGAATGATCTTCCTCTGAACCACACAGACCAGTGAGTCTTTGGGGCTCTTTCCTTATAGACTTAGATTTAAACTCCATGGCCTGGAATGTAAGATCCTTTATATCATGACCACAGCCTTTGTCATTGGGTTGGGGTGAGGGGCAAAGTCCTCATCTGTCTTTACTTCTGTGCTGGCCCTGGAGCTTAGTAGACATCCTAACATGCTGTGGTCCTCAATACACACTTGCAGAATCAATCAATTCATGTCGTTTGCTTTAGAGACAAATACAATGCCATGTCAAGGAAGCAGTTTCCTCAAAAGCTATTTGCTTCATAGGATTATTCATTTGTGCTTAATAATTGGCAACAATATTGATTTCATAGCTCACCTCTTAAGATGGGGTAAAAGAATGTGTTTTGGGTATTGCTAGTTTAAGCCCATAACATTCTAAGCTTAAAAGGTCCTTGGAGTTCGTTTAGTATAATTTTCTCATTTTTCAGATAAAACAACTGAATGAACTTGCTCCAGGCCACATAACCAGTGAGATAAATTCAAGGGCAGCCCCTAAGGGGCCAGCACCCAGTTCATACGTCCGTCTTCCATGACTCCAGGCTGTCACCAAGGACACTGGGCCTAGAAAACATGATATCTACTGTCTGCTTAGATTCAACTCACTTCTGGGCTCCATTTAAGGCTCTGTCTGAAGCTAAGGTGCTTCATTTTTCGGTTTGGTTTTCCCAGCCTTGATCTCACTGAGAAGAGGCAGAGCCAGCCTACCCGGACGCGATGTTAGACTGGGCCTCGCCACCTGCATTTGTCTGTCATCAATAGAATTTACCGAGCTCTTCCATGTGCAGGGCCTTCTTCATTCATCAGGGCCTGAGGCTGCTGGGAAGCAGGGATGCATTTTTCTAATGCTGTGGGAGGATGGCAGGTTTATAACTATAATTATGCCCTACAGAAAATAACTGTTACTCCAAAGGTATATTGTTCTCTGTACCCGGGTCTGAGGCTCGGCCGTGGGTACCTGCAGAAGTCAATCAAGCAGTGAGTCCAGCCTTCCTCTCTCATGTCACAATCTCACAAAGATTTGAATTTACCAAAAAGACAGAATAGGCACCCTAGTGGTTTTTCGTCATGGGCACCTACTGTGTGAAGGGAAAGAAACATTGTGAGACTTTTCAAATGGCCCTGCCCTCGTTCTGGTCGGGCCCAGCTTCTCAGATACCTTTCCTGTCCTCGCTGACACTTCCCCGTCACTTATGGAACACGGTGCAGGGGTTTCTGGCAAAGCGCTTGTTGCACTTGTGTGTTAACCAGATATTTGCAACCACACACTTTGAGGTGACTCCTCCCACGGAAGGAGTTGCTGATGGACAGCAAGAGCGTAATGCAATCGTCAGGACTTGATTGGGAGGTTTAAATCTTAGCTTCCAAATGATTGCAAGAAGACTTCCATTTCCAAATAGGGTTAATTATGAGAAAAAAAAAACCCTGAAATGCCCCCTTTATTCCTCTTCTTAGAACAAGGTATTTAAAAATACAATATGCACACTGGGTGATGGACACACTTATAACTTTGACTCAAACTGTACAAAAGCAATTCATGTAATCAAAACATTTGCACCCCCATAATATTCTCAAATTAAAAAAAAATACAATATAGTCTTGAGAAAGTTTGCTTGGGCTAAGTGGCATGTTGAAAACTATAATGTTGCTCATTTGTTCATCCAATCATTCATTTGATAAATACTTATTAATAATATACTCAATGTATTGCTCCAAGTGGTGGGATTACAACAGTGACAAAAACCAAGTCCCTATCCTCACGGAGTCTACATTCCAATGGGAAGATAACAATAGGGAAAAATTATAAGCTATGGGAGAAGCATTGGTGATACTTTGGTTTATTTAAAAACCTCCCCACACTGAGTGGCTTAAAACAACAGTGGTGTATGATTTCCCCCAATTCTGTGGGTGAGCAGGGCGGGCCATTGGCTGCCCTCACCTGGGCTCACACGGGTGGCTGCTTTGCACTGGGAGGTCAGCTGACACCTGAGCTCAGCTGGGAGAACTGGAATGGTCAGGCCCCTCTGTCTTTTGTCCACATGGTGTTTTGTCCCTGGGTGGTCTTAGGGTTCCATGGGAACAAGCACCAAAGAGCAAGTGCTTCTGGAGTTTCTGTGCACGTCGTATTTGCTAATGCCCTGTGGGGCCAGAGAAAGTCACACAGCAGTGGGCGAGGATGGGGGAAGCATGCTTCACTGTGGGCCATCAGAGACTCCATCCAGCACACCGGTGATAAGAGGTATGAAGCAAAATAAAGGATGAGGGAGGAGATGGATGGAGAGTGACAAGTGATGGGGCAGTTATTTCAGATGAGGGGGTCAGGTGAGGCTCCTTGAGGAGATGACAATTGGAACAGACACTTGTGCAGGAGGACAGGAGGCCATGTGGGCACGTGGAAAGAGTGTTCCAGCCACAGGGGTGGCATGTGCAAAGGCCCTGCGTAGCTGCAGGGCATTACACAAAGGGAGAACATCACATACCTGGTGAGACAGCCATGGCTAGAGGACATAGATGTTCTTGATGGAAGGAAACCTGTGCCTGACTTTATTCCACGAAGGGGCAGGGTTTGATTTGTCTGCAAAGGATCACTGTGGCTGCTGCGTAGAGAACAAACCTTATAAGAGCAAACGTGGGAGCAGGAAAAGAAGTTAGGAGGAAAGAGAGAGTGAGGTGGCTTGGAACGCAATTATAGCAGTGCAGATGGTGAGAAGGAGTGGAACTCAGCATATGTTTTGAAATCAGGATCGAATGTGGGTTGTGAGAGAAAGGCACGAAGGATACCTTCCAGGTTGCTGGTTTGACCACCTGGGTGAGTGGCAATTTCCATTTTGGGAGAGATGGCATTGATCCGGTTGGGGTGGAAACAAGACAGAGACGATATTTAGGAAATGAAATCTAGCTACATCGTCTCACAAAATTGTTAACTTGAACTTACAGGCAACTGACATAACCCCATCATTTTATAGATGAGGAAATTGGGGCCTGCAAAAACGAAGGGATTCTCCCCCTCCTTTTTTAAAGACGATATAGGAAATTCTGGCAGATTTGATGCTAGAAAACCCTACCTTGTTTTTGTTTGATTTGTCCTCTGATGCCTCAGGGCAAAGATTTTCTCGCCACTTCATGCTGCCTTTCTGGGTTTGATGAAATCACTTTTGGAATGGTATTAAAATTGCTTTTAAAGGGTTATTTCCTTCATTACTCTCCTGGTTGAGAATCGAAAAGTATTATGTATCTATTCTCTTTTCTAGGAGAATAGTTTGAAAGAGAGATTACCAAAAACTTTATTTTTAAAAAAATCTTTGTTTCAAAGATGATGGTAGGTGCCCATAAAGCACTTTGGTTTATCCTACAGGAGAAGTTAGTTTGCTAATAAAGGCTTTAAAATGTCTAAGTTTTTTAGATACTCTGACTCTAATTTCTTTTTCTGTTTTAGCATAGGGAGGATCATATCCCATAAATACTCAAGAGAATAAGACAGGGGAATGAGGCATTGGCAGAGGGGTTTAGAGGAGTGGATTCTTTGAAGATATTAGAAGCCAGGCATGGTGGCTCATGCCTGGAATCTCAGCTATTCGGGAGGCTGATACAGGAGGATTGCCTGAGCCCAGGAGTTGGAGGCTGCAGTGAACTATGATGGCGCCACTGCACTCCAGCCTGGGTGACAGAGTGACACCTTGTCCCTTAAAAAAAATAAATAAATAAAAAAGAGAAGAAAGAAAAATACAGTTTTCGAGACCATAGCTTGTTTGAATGTATTTCACCATTCTGGAGTTCCACCCGGGCACAGAAAGATCTGTGAGCACTGCCTACTGAACCTTCCACAAAGTTAAGTTGTTCTGCATTTTTTTGGTTTTCTTTTTGAAACCACAACATTCTTGCCTTTTGCATTTGACAAAAATTAAGCTCTGCTCTATGAAGTCTGCTGGAGTAGTTGTTTGTATCCATAGCATTCGCCTCCCACTTTATTGAGTGCATGGCTGGTGTTCTTGACGTTAATGGATTCTCAACATTTAGTGTTCTACAGGGAAGTAGAGGAAGCAAAAGAAACAAGGCCAAAAATGATTGTAAGGCTAAGAGCCAGGATAAAGGAGACTATGTCAAGAGGGGAGGAGGCAGGGTTTTATGAATTTAGATGGGACTCCCCTATATGAAATGGGCAGCTCCCTATTACTCAGCACCCTCCCACCACACCACCCCATTTCCTTCACTGCACTTTATCACCCTGAGATTGTTGCAGACAGAAACTTATTATGATGATCTTTATTAGGTGTTTACTATATGCGTTGTTTGGAGCCAAGGGATTTGTAAGCATTATCTCATAATTCTGTCCCCAGAGTCAATGCCTTTCTCACTATAATCTTCCTAAAAGTCAGAGCCCTGGCTTTTTGATATATTCACTTAGGTGACCTTCAGCGAGTCCCTAAATTCCTTACACCTCAGATTTCTCATTTATAAAATGCAGGACTAGTTTTTGGATATACTACCTTTCAAATGTTGTTTCTGTTTAAAAAAATATAACTTAAAAATAATTCCATGTTTGGCTTTAAGTAAGAATAGGACATTAAGGAAAAAGGTAAAGGCTGGGAACAGAGGATGTGGGTTTTGAGAAGTGAAAAGATGAACGAGGGCATCGCAGAAGTTCAAGGATTTGAGAAAAGCGAGGCAAAGCGAAGTCTCTTTTTCCATCATTCCACTTACTGCTTTGAACGGCAAGATTCCCTCATGTGTTTCTTAGTTCAAATTCAAATTGTTTTTGTTGTTGTTGTTAAAATGACCTTGTCCCACCCATCAAAGGCAAGCACGTAAATCCCATTCGCCAATTAGTTTAAGAAATGTGGGTAGCGTAGCTTCTTACATAGGTGGAGGAATTTTGCAGGGCAGGTAACCCTGAGCCTCTGTATTAGTCTGTTTTCTATTGTTTATAACAGGATACCTGAAACTGGGTGATTTATAAGAAAAGGAAGAATTTATTTCTTACAGTTATGGAGGCTGAGAAGTCCAAGGAAGAAAGGCCACATCTGGCGAGGGGCTTCTTGCTGGTGGGGACTTTTCAGAGAGGTGGTGCAGGGCATTGTACGGTGCGGGGGCTGAGTGCCCTACCATGCTGTGCTTAGGGTATCTCTTTGTCTTCCTATATAGCCACCAGTTCCCCTCCCGTGATAACCCATTAATCCATAATGGATTAATCCATTCATGAGGGCAGAGTCCTCCTCATCCACTCACCTCTTAAAGGCGCCATCTCTCAATACGGACACATCAGGGATTAAGTTTCAACATGCATTTGGGTGGAGACAGACATTCAAACCATAGCAGCTTCCGGTACAGAATCACCAATACCCTAGGTGCTCCCGAATAGAGAATTCCCAAGGAGAATCCATTACTCAATTACAGAGATAACTTCACAAGTCCTCTCCAGCTTGAATTTCTATGCTTCTGTGAGATTCTTTTCAAGATGCATGATTCACTCAAGAGTGTTCGGGAGGGCACTTTGTCATAGATTCTATTTCAAACCTGCCAGTTCTGCTTAACGTGAAAAAGTCTTTGATTCAGAGTTTTTAAAAAGGGTTACTCGTGTCTTCGTTTTATATTACGAACAGACAGACAATCTCCAATGCTGAAGTTTAAAAATTTGCACCAAAGTACGGTCTTAAAAAATCCAAGTTTACGAGTTTGATTTCTCACTTACCTCATCTCTGAAGGGCTTGTTATTTCATCTCTATTCTGAATAGTGAAGAAGTGCAGAATGACAGTCATTAAGGGTCTAAATTGGTTGTTGCTAAGAGTCTAAATTACTGTTGATGATGATACAGTCTTTCCAGTGGCCTACTTTGCTGCTTTTGGTGCTGAGATAGGGGCCAGTGCTGCTGGGCTTGAGGTGGATGGTGGGGAGGGGGATGGGCAGGTGGGATGAGCAGGCATCCTGCAGTTCCTGCTTCTGAGATTCAAACTTCCACCTCTGAACCTCCTTTTCAGGGGTCACCACTTACTATAGGCAGATAGGGGTCCCAATTCCTTATTAATAGGAACATGCAGGTACCCAGTGTAGATAAGTATCCAGTCAGGTATAGATAGAGCATCCATTCTTATAGATTCCTTTTGGTCTGGCTCATTGGTCCAAACCACAATCAATTCTTGGCCCAGAAGTTAGAATTGGCTCTCTGAAGTCTGTTTTCCTTCCATGTTGAGCCTGTCTCTTGAAAGTCAATTGTCAATCTTTTTAACATGCCCTTTCTACAAAATCCAACCCAGATGTTGTCTGGTTCTTTTGTCTCCCCAACTCCTCTATTCAGAACTATCTATTCTTGCTGTGGGAGGACAGGAGACTACCCCCACCCCTTTTCTTGAAAACCACCTAGTTATCAAAATGATTATACGATTGTAACTCCTCGAGGGCAGGGAGTATGGGTGCTGCATCATTTTATCGTCACTAGTGCTTAAACACTGGACAAATATTTGTTTTATAAATAAGGTACATACAACCAAAACGAGGCAGCAGAATTCAACATGGAACCCATGTTCACGAAAACGGAGTTCCTGGCATTTCCAGTGTAGTGGATGTATCTCTCCACATTTTTGTTTCTTTTCTTCAAATAATTGTAACCAACTTCCTAGGCTGTGTACTTGTTAATGTCAGAGATTATGTTTATATATATCTGTGTCTTCTGTGGTGGCAGCACATCCTAGGCACCAGTATAAATTCCTTAAGTGAATGAATGTGATTCTTCAAGCTAAGTTAGTTTATCTTTCAGAAAGACTGAGTTTTAGTGAATTAAACTTTTATGATCTAGCAAATCCTTCACACAAACCAGTTGGGAAAACACCTATAATTTATGCTTCACAGACCTTCTGTCTACATTCTAAAATTTTATTTGCAATGCCTACACTCATTTGAATAAATTGAAAAACCAAGTCTTTTTTTTTTTTTTTTCAAACAAAACAACCTAGGGCTGAACATTTTTGGACATTTAGAATTGTAATAATTTTCTTTCTTTCTTCATTCTGCATTTCTCCTGCTAAATGAATATGCAGGGCTTAAAATTTAGTGAATAGTATGTATATTTTGTACCAGTTTTACACTAAATCAGAATAATTAATAGAAATTCTAAATGGAAATCATCTAATGATATTGCGTTCAAATGTTGTTGAACTAAAGTTCAGTTATTTAGTTTTTACTAATCATTTACCAAATGTAGTTAGCTTTTGTGAATTACTTTAGAAACACATCCTTCTTTGAAGTGTGGAGGCCAAGAATGAAAACTTAAATGGAAAACCTAGATTTACTGGAAGTAGAACAGAGGTTATAAGCTCAGGTTTTGGACTCTCTGTCCTGGGTTTGAATTCTAGTCTTAGCACTTTCTGGAAGTGAGGTTGGTCAATCAGTTGGCACCTATGAGAAAGCATGTATTGAAGTCCTTCCCCGAAGCCCAACCCTCTCTCTGTGTCTCTGACCTACTGTCCTCTGAATAGATGTCCTTAGAATCACAGTAATTATTTAAAAAGAACTTGCAAAAGAAAAAGAAATGGAAAAGTCAAACAGATGAATATAGGTTGAATATCCCTTATTCAAAAGGCTTAGGACCAGAAGTGCTTGGGATTTCAGATTTTTTTTTTCAAATTTTGAAATATTTGCATTATACTTTAGCATTCCAAATCCAAAACTTTGAAATCCAAAATGCTCCCATGAGCATTTCCTTTTGAGCCTCATGTCAGCACTCAAAATAATTTCAGATTTTGGAGCATTTCAGATTTCAGATTTTTGGATTTGGGATGCGTGACCTGTAAAAGCCAATACATGCTCTGTTCCACCCTCATGCAGAAGTCTCTGAAAATGAAACAAGCTACCATGCTGCATTTCCGTCACAGTACATATTAACTGTGAGGACATGAAACATAATGTTTTTAGTGTTTGATTATATGAGAATCAAATGGCTTCCCGAGGCGGAATATGCTGAATTTCACACAACCCATATGTTACTAATGGGATCAGATGGTAATATAGTAAGTAATAGGCACACCAGTTTTTAATGGTTCAACCAAAAGCTCCTCAGTAGATTTGGAGTTTGGACACTGAATTTGTCACTGTCTATACGATCTTGGGCAAATCACTTCCTCTCCGTAATGAAGGTAACATCACTGATCCATTGTCGTGACCGATGGGTCAGCCTAGTGGAAAAGCGGTAAAAAGAACCAAGAAGGTGTTTAGTTTCCTGCATTCACAGAGTCAGCGATGGATAGGTATCTGCGAGCCCTTGGGACTGTTTCATCCTGGGGTTTTCAATCTCAGCTGCAAAGAGACTGGGGAATAAAGCATGGATGAGAAGGTGGGGATCCCAGCTCCTCCCCAGTTCAATCACAGCAGCCACACCTTTTTGTGTGTGATTGAGTTTCTATGTAAGATTCCAATGGAAGAGCGTTCTAGCCAAGCACTTTCGTTTAACAAATGCAAAACGAGACCCCTTGTGGTTGCAACTTGTCCCAAAGTAGTATACCCATAAACCTCTCTGGACTAGGTAAAAGAAAGAAAGGGAAAGGAGAAATTCAAAAGAACAAATTTGAGTCTCAGATTCATTGACTCCCAAGTACAGTAGTTAATTCCTCTGCCACCCTCGCTTGACTGATTGAATAATTTTAGTCCTCAATTGACTCACCTGAACATGACATTATTTTAAACGATTGAATTGGCTTCTTCGTTAAATATTATTTTTTGAGGGTTTACTATGTACAAGTCACTGTCTAGGTACAACCAAAGATACAACATTCCACACTCACTATAGACAGAGCCCAGATTGAGTAGATAACACGAACTTACGAGAAGGCAGTATATAATGCCAAATAGGTGTGACCATCTTGAAAGGAGAAATTACCCGAAAGTTGGGGTGATTTAGGGAAGTTTTATGCAGAAGTTGAGGTTTTCTCTGGTCCCTAAAGAGTGGATGATATTGAAATAGGGGACAAGAGGACAAGACATTCTAAATGTGGAATATCTTCATTAAAGTCATAGAGCAGGGGAATCTCAAGGCTGCTGCAGAGAAAATGATAACAACATCAGTTTACTTAGAGCTAAAGTTTATGAAAGGGAGCAGATAAGGCCTTGAATCACTAAGCATTGATCCGTGGATTATTAGGTGACAGCTAAGACTACTGCTGGTATTACAGAAGTAGGAAAAAGTGTTACGGTAACCAACTGCGTGGTCTAGCCCTGTGGCATAGGAGCCACCTCCTTCCCCACTATATTAAACTTACAGTTAACAAGATTCACAACATCATTTCTAACACCCCCACCTCACCACCACCATCTCCCCAATTCCCAATAAGTTGGGAAATAGGTCATAGAGGAAGCAGGAAGCAATAGAAAGGTTTTAGACAGGGGCATGATGTTTTTGAAAGATAGATTTAGTAGTTGAGTATATTTGAACTGGAAGAAGCTATGGGGTCTCTGTAGGAATCTGTTTATATGAACTTTTCTTGAGTTCCTATGTGACGTGTAGTCTACATGTATTTTCTAATGCAATTTTAAGACAACCCTGTGCAATTGATAATAACACCCCAATATTTTAAACAGGGAAACTAAGGTACAATGAGATTTAAGTAACTTTGCCAGTATCAATTCACTAAGAAGTAGGAGCTGGGGTATGGACCTAAACCTTTGTGATGTTAAAGCTCATCCCTTTCTTTATTCTTTATTTTTAACACAAAAGCAGATGGTTGAATTAATTATTCTCCTCAGTTCAAGACACATTATCATCTTTGATGTATGCGGGTCCTCTTTTTCGTTTTATTTATCTTTGTCCTTTTTAAAAGAAATCCCTATACCCTGTTTCCATTCCCTTATTTCTGTAGTTGAAAATTTCAATGTGTTTGATGTGTATTTGTTTTCTTGTATGTGTTCTTTTTTCCTATTTTTTTTCTTTTTCCTTTTAATTATTATGGGCACATAATAGTTACATATCTTTATAGGGTACATGTGATGTTTTGATGCAGGCATACATTGTGAATTAATCAAATCAGGGTAATTGGGGTATCTTGTATGTGTTCTTGAAAAACAAGTATTATTATATTGTGTACATATAGTTTTAATTTATGCAAATAATATTAATTATGTAGATTCTTCTTTTCCTTATTTTTTTTCACTAAGAACTTATGTTTTTAAAAGACTCATCCATATTTCTATGCCTGCTTCTAATTCATTGCTTCTAACTCCAACTTCTGCCCTTTCAATTAGATACAATTAATTCCCTAAAGCAAGGGGGCAGACTTGGGAGACATCGTTCATAAATATTAATTAATTAATTAGCATATTAAAAGCAGTTCAGTCAACAAAACATTTGTTGAGCACTTACTACCAGGCATGGCGTTCCATGTTGGGAATGCTGAAATGAATCAAGTTCAAAACCTAACCTTAAGAGACTCTCAGTGCAGGAGGGTACACAAGCATGGAAATAAATCGTTACAGTTTAGTGATTTATGTGCAGAGACGGCACAGACAGGGTGTGATTGTTTCTGCTGGGGGCACTGAACAAAATGAGTGAGATGTGGAACAAAAGAGTGAAACTTTCTGGGTTTTGGAGAACTCGTAGGAGGAGCATTCTGAGTGGATGGGTGGGGAAACAGCACTTCTGACAAGGATTGTTTCATTGCTTGTCTACCCAGGGCCCCTGCTAAAGGCATCTCCACCCACAGCCTCTTAAAACAGCAGCAGTGTTTACTTTCCTGCCTCCAGAGCTGGTACCTGACACAAAGGCAGCCCCAAAGCGTGGTCCAGCACCCACGCACCCGTGTGGTCCTGATGAAACAGGTGAGTTGGTCCAGTCTGTTGTTTCCCTTGAGAATTTGAACTAAGAGACCTGGGCATGTCACCATGGCTGTGGTAACAGAATGCAGAGCTGGTGGGTCTTGGTGCCTGGTGGTCATTTGCATGCTCATGAATAAACACAGAGAGTTGGCCTTCCAGCAAAGCGAGGGAATCAAGTTCCTGACATTTTTCCCATCCTCAGCTCCAGTTTTCTGAGCTGGAGTTTGCTTCTGTGAGGTCTGTGAGATTTCACTGAATCTTGACCATAAGTATCCTTTATTGTCAACTGTTTTGAATTGCTACTGCTTATTATTTTATGATGTTTGATGAAGACATGTATTCCAAGGCACGCAGACCTGAGAGACTGTGGGCTGTTTACAGAACCATAACCCATTTGATATTGACAAGTATAAAATACGTGGACAGGGTTGAGGAACAATTGGAAGGAAGAACCAAGACTTGGTGACTCTTTAGATATGGGACATAAACATGATCAAACCTGGTGTTCCAACCAGCTTGGAAGCCCCGGAAGAGTAATGGTAACATTGACATAAAGTTAGGGGAATGAAGGAAAAGGGGAGAAGAATTCGATTTTAAATATGTGAGAAGACTTTGGGAAATGTAAACATCAAATGGTAAACTGGAAAGAGGTGAGCTCAGGTGCCTACACTAACCTTGGGGAGGAAGGGAAAGAGAACCCGGTTAACAGAAGTGGTCAAAGATGGGGGTTATGGAAAATTTTAAAAAGCAGAAATTGGCAATAGTCTAAAACACAGCCAAGACACCAAGGGAATGAGGATTATAGAAAGGCAAAATACATGTGCAATAGCCCTGTAAATCCTTCCATTTTAGGACTGTTTTCAACACCCTTAATATGCATCCACAGATCTGTGTATGATAACATGGAGGTTATCTTGGGTAGTAAAATCCTACTCCATGGGAATCTGCTCTGTTGAAATTTGCTTTATTTAGTATTCTATGCAATGCCATATGTACTCACCAAATAGATTTTGATTAATAAGATGAAGAAGGTTCCTATGCTAAAGTTATCTTAATAACTGTTAAAATTAGACGGTGCCAATCTAGGACTCTGTGGCTAGGGGGAGTGATGTCTGAAGCCACAATGTTTAGAAGTGACATGCAGTGGATCCCGTTCTCTATGTATCCTTCAAGTAGTCACGGCTAATTTGGGTGTGGGATTTTGAGGGAATTTAAATTTGGGGATTTCCCATGTGAAGCATCACTTTGCGATCATGTGCTCAGCTAAAAATGCTCCTTTTCTTGAAAGGCTCGTGCTGGTGACGTGTTGTTAGTTTGGAAGGAGAATAAAGGACAAGTGTTGCCATCCTTTTTGCACTGCAGACTTAACCAACTAATTAAATCCACTTTGCTTTCTGGGCTTATGGTGACTTTGTGTAATTCAGACTGGAATCTTGTCACATCCAGAAGATCTGTCGTTGTCCAGGTTACCATGGCAGCTAATTTTTTTTTCTTTTTGTAAAATTATCCCCAGCCCTTGGCTTCAGTTAACCACATAAGCAGGTGTATTATTAGCTTAATGAAGGGACCCTTTCTACAGGCTTCTTCCAGTGCTGTCAGGTAGCTGTCCAACTAGCATGTTGTTGCTGTGTTTAGTATCTTATTCTCAGCATCCATCTGGAGCTCTCTTACAAAGCTGGTAGGTTGCGTGCCAGAGAACATCTTGCTGCCTCCGAAGAAAATTCATCTCCTTTTTTCTTAAATGTGACCCGTGACATCACGTTGTCCTCCCCAGCCCATCCTGAGCTCCACACTGAGGGGTGGTTTTGTCGCCATCCAAACGTGCATAGCTATTGTCTGTGCAACGACTCATTTTTCACGTCTGTAGCTATAATGCAACATACTCTGGGATCAGTTTCAAACTCTAATGATTAACACATGTTTATTCATTCCAAATGGAGCCGCGGCTGCAGTCCCTGCTGCACACATGTGATTGGGGTTTTTTTTTTTTTTTGGTTGTTGTTGTTGTTATTTTTTTCCTGTCTAGGTTGATTCTTCCCATGGATCGGAAAAGGCAACCAGCAATTAACTTCTGAAACCTTTGTTTTTTGCCTTGGAGGCACCTTCTTGCACTTGCCATTCACCCATGAGGTGTGTCCCCAGATCACTTTCTGAGTGCCAGGCAATGGTCACTAGAAGTTTAGCTTTGCACTGCATTAAACATCATTCTGTATGTATGCTCCCATGACAAAATGATAGCCAGCTAATGGCACATGTACCCTTACAGACTCGAGGCAGCAATGCACACCAGAAAAACACAGATGGGGGAAAAAAAGCAAATTTTGATCAAATCTAAAATATGGCAGGTGAACATCTAATGACACAAAAGCAGACATTCACAAAGAAGTTAGGAAAATTAGGGACATATTTTTTGTTAGCTAAAAAAAAAAACAGTCCAACATAGGGTTGTCATTGTCAGCTATTGCAGCTGGTACTCACACTTCTCTGGGAGGCATCCCAGAGGGGCACGCTCAGGTTCCTGGGCAGAGATGGTTAGCCACTGACCCTTCGCCCTCAGAATGACAGCAATGTCAACTTTATTCAGTGACCCAGGGAGAGAGCTGCATTAACCAATATAAAAAAAAAAAAACCACACAAAAAACAAAAAACACACAGATAATTTGGAGCCAATTGTGATTTACTGAGGGATTACTTTTGGTTAAATGGTTTTCCCTCCTCTCTGAACCCTATTCATCCCAAGAATTCTCTGAGCTAAATTGAAGTTTCTGCAAATGCATCCTAGCAGTGGAGGTTAAAGAGCCATCGTGAAATTTATTTCATCCCTGAATTTACAGCTTTGTTAAGCAAACTTATATAAAAACCATAAAAATGAAAGAGGCTAAAAATAAAAAGGGAACAGACCAATAACAAATAAGCAATTCCAGCCAACTCCTTCCCCCTGCTCAAGATGAAATGAAGAAAGCAAGCGTGGCACATAATAACTGATGGTCATTTTTTCCAGCCTTGATAGTCTATAAATGATCACAGTGAAGGGATATGTGTATGTTCTAGTCTGTTTTTTAATTTCCCTGACTTTAACATTGCTCTCCTATCACTTGCCTCTTCTGAACCTGCAGAGCTCTCCCATGGGGCAATCAGTTTTAAGTCTTGAAAGAGAAGTGAGCAGTGGTTGTAATTTTTTGTACATGGTGCCTAATACACTAGGAATGGGGAGCCAATGCCAAGCTATAGGCTTTTCAATGTCCTCTTTCATTTATTCTGTTTCTCATGTTCTGTGTTTCATTGAAGACCCATGGCACCCTTCGTTTTCACGTTTAATCATGCGGAGCCAGGTGCTTCCAGTCCCCGGCTAAAGCACAGCCATCCCTAGCAGGTTTTCTGCTGGGGTGGATTCATCCTCTATATACTTTTCTGATTGTCTATAAATAGCATCACTTGTGAGGATTGTTGAAATAATTTGTTGCTATAATTATAGTGACATTTCTAGAATGTTATAATCATATAAAACTGCCAAAATAGAAGGTTGCTATTTTGGACTTATTATTATTTTTTTCCTCCAATTCCGTTTGTGTTTCATGCAATGGAAGAAAAGATCAGGAATGCCGCTTGTTTAGAGACGGCGCCACATTATAACAGAAGTGAACAATAACACACAAAAATCAAGAGTACTTCCTTAAGAAGGAAGGCAGCTGGATACTTTGAAATTGACTATGATTTTAGTCAAAAAGAGAAAAAGAAGAAAGAAAAAAAAAATCCCCCAGAGTACAAGTCCATACACATAAGAGAAGTGAAGACATGTGATATTATTCCAGCTGAGGGCCTCAGCCAAACCAAAGTCATTTTAATTTTTCATAGGCTTTTACATTTTTGATGACAACATCTTAGTTGAGGAGTCACAACTGTCTGAAAAAGAAATATCTAAGATGGTTGTTGTATGAGAGTCTTTGAAAAAGGCGGTATACTTGGAGTTGACACACGATCTCCACTGTTTTCAAATGTGCAGCCAATGCAAATTCAGCAAAATAAGAATGAATTGATAAAATGCTATTAGCTGGTGAACAATCACATAGTTTGAGGACGACATTACAGCTATGGATGATTTCAAACTACTTTGCAAACTCTCAAATGGCGTAGTGTATCTACATAAGCTATGTCGATTGACACAATCACAAAATGCCGAAGTTTATTTTGGATGCAACTTGTCTTCCTTCTTAGGGCTCAATGCTGGGAACTTCTCTTTTGACCTAGAGAGAGAGACTAAATAGCAAAGTGGGAATTGGCACCGTGTAACTTTCTTAGCATTTATCAGGGTTATAATTTTATATTTATTCGTGTGTTCTCTCTCCCACATCTGTATGCTCCAGGAAGGTGGGGATCATGTCTGGTTTGAACACAGTCACATATCCAAGTCCCAGCCAAGGGTCTGACATGTAGAAGCCTACAGGCTGTAGGTCAATGTGAGTTGAATGAATGAATGATGGAATAGGAAGACCTCGGGATAATTCTTGCTCTGAAATTTATGTTGTTTTTTTTTTTGTAAGCTTGGGCTGGCTGGTCCTTTTTTAGAGCCTCAGATTTTTCTTTCTTTCTTTTTTTTTTTTAATGAAATGGTTGGTTTGGCCTGGAAGCTCTCCAAGAACATCAGCCTTAAATTCCATAAATGAATATACAGTAGATGCTCCAGGGTTCTTCCACCCCCTCTTTTCTGGGAACTGTCTGTTCAGCCCCTGGCTCCATCTTGTCTTGGTCTGTGACACAACTTTCCCTGATCATAGCCAGGGGTGACTCCAGATCCTCGCTGGAATGAGCACATACATTGTGTTAGGCCTGAGGACCTGCCAGTCAGGGTCTGCCAGTTCACAGGGGCTGCTCTGTGAACTGCGGGCTTGGGAACTGTGGGGTAACCGCCTCCTGCCCAGAGTGGACGGCAAGGCAGAGGCAGCCAGAATGCAGAGAGAGAGGAACGCAGCAATCTGCAGAGCAGATCAGAACACAGGAGCTGCAGCAACTGGAGAGTTCTGGAAATTCCCAGTGCCTCACTGAAGCCTGAGGGTTTCCTGACCCTGGGTTCCATAGGATGGCTTGTAGTAATGTTCCTTTTTGCTCCATATTGTATGAAACGTAGCTCTAATTACTTTTGGTGCTTGTACCCAAAGGCCCAGCTAATATGTACATACGTTCTTCTCAATAATTACACCTAGTTTAATTGGTTATTCTGGTGATGTCTCCTAGACTTCTCAAATCCTCATTGATAGAAGCCTGTACCCAGTATTTGCTGTGAGCAGCATTTATCAGTACCTGTGAGACACTGTGTCTTTCTGGGCTAAACCCCAAATTAGGACAGTCTGTTGTGTTTCCACACAGCAGGAACCCCTTAGCACTAGGGAGACAAGAGCCTTACACCTAGGATGAGTCAGTAACCCATTTCTTAGCACCAGTTCTGAACAGGTTGGTCTCACCTGCTGGTGTTGACCTTTGGGGTTTGTCCCCTGAACACCTGCCCTTGATGCCCAGTCCTTTCTGCACACCTCCGCAGATCCCCCCAGACTCTAGAAGACAGAAACAAAAGTCGCCTCCCTAACAGATATCAGTGCAAACCTCTGTCTACCCTTGGTCTCCTCTGAACTGCCCTATCTCCTTGTCACGCACATCCTGGCTTCATATTTCCTTTCCTGATCTCATTGAGAAATGAGAAATTGGGTTATGAGTTACCTAATTCCATTAGCATCATTATTCCTTAGAAGTCAGAGTCCTGGGGAGGTAGAGCTACGTAATGGAAGGAGCCAGAAGACTCGGAGTCCGCTGGTAACTATGTGATCTTGAACAAAAATCTCCTCCCCTCTTTATTTGTAAAATTAGAGCTAAGTTGCCTGATTTCTTGGATACCCCCACCTCCACCCCAGGGGTTATTTCAAATAAAATCCCTTTCCTGTCACTCCCCTGAGTACTAATCTCAATGTCTAGGTTCACACCACTCACTGCCTTGGCATGAAAGGGGTAGGGGTCTTATTTGCAGCTAGAGCTTTTTCACTATGGATCTCTCAGTTTTATTGTATTTAACATTTCAACTGAATGACTTCTTTAAGAAAGAGGCTCCCAATGGACAGAGGGAAGACGGGAGAAGAGAGAGACGCTGCTCTTCAACCTGGAAGGGCCTAGAGTGCCCAGAACACTGGGCACAACATGCTGTTGGTATTTTCCCACATCTTGTCCCTGTTTCCTTCTTTGTTAGACAACACCGGCCTTGTCTTTTTTTTTTTTTTTTAATTTTTTGCATTAACTTTGCTAAACATTTTTTCCCTCTCTTTTTTCTTATTTTAAGATATTAAGGGAATACAAATGTTTTTGATACATGGCTTGAGTCAGGGCTATAAATGTGCGCATCACCCGAATAGTGTTCATTGTACCCATTAGGTGAGTTTTTCCCCCTCTCCTCCTCTCCCTTCCCCCTGCCTGATTTCCTATGACTTCCACTTCCCTCTGTGCAAATGTGTGCCCATAGTTTAGTTCCAATTTATTAGAGAGTATGTGTGGTGTTTGGTTTTCTACTCTTGAGATACTTTGCTTAGAATAATGATTTCTAGTTCCTCCCAAATTGCTGCAAAAGACATTAATTCATCCTTTTTATGGTTGAGTAGTACTGCATGGTATACATATACTACATTTTGTTAATCCATTCATGAATTGATGGGCACCTGGGTTGATTCCACATCTTTGCGATTATGAATTATGCTGCAATAAACATCCAAGTGCAGGTGTCTTTTTGATAAAATGGCTTCCTTTCCTTTGGGTGGATACCCAGTAGTGGAATTGCTGGATTGACTGGTGAGTCTACTTTAAGTTATTTGAGAAATCGCCATACTGTTTTCCATAGCAGTTGTAGTAATTTGCAATCTACCAACAGTGTATAAGCATTCCTTTGTCTCTGCATCCCTGCCAGCATCAATTGTTTTTGGACTTTTTAATAAAAGCCATTCTAACAGGAGTAAGGTAGTATCTCATTGTGATTTTAATTTGCATTTCCCTGATGGTTAGTGATGTTGGGCATTTTTTCATATGTTTGCTAGCCATTTTTCTATCTTCTTTTGAAAACCTTCTGTTCAGGTCTTTTGCCTGCTTTTTAATGGGGTTGTTTGTTTTTTTCTGCTGATTTGTTTGAGTTCTTTGTAAATTCTAGATATTAGCCCTTTATAAGATGTGTAGATTGTGAATATTTTCTCCCATTCTGTATGTTGTCTGTTTGCTCTGTTGATTATTTCCTTAGCTGTGCAGAAGCTTTTTGATTTAATCAAATCTGATTTATTTATTTTTGTTGCTGCTATAATTGCCACCGGGGTCTTAGTCATAAATTCTTTGCCTAGGCCAATGTCTAGAAGAGTTTTCCTATATTTTCTTCTATGATTCTTATGGTTTCATGCCTTACATTTAAATCTTTTATCCATCTTGAATTAAGTTTTCTGAGTGGTGAGAGATAGGGGTCCTGTATCATTCTTCTGCATGTGGCTATCCAATTTTCCCAGCACCATTTATTGAATAGGGCTTCTTTTCCCCAGTGTGCACTGTTGTCTGCTTTATCAAAGATCAGTTGGCTGTAGGTGGATGGTTTTATATTTGGGTTCTCTGTTGTGTTCCATTGGTCTAAGTCTCTATTTTTGTACCAGTACCATCCTGTTTTAGTTACTATAGCTCTGTGGTATAGTTTGAAGTCTGGTAGAATTTGGCTGTGAATCCATCTGGTCCACGGCTTTCTTTTGTTGGAAGATATTTTCTTACTGCTTCAATCTCACTGCTCATTATTGGTCTGTTTAGGAGTTCTACTTCTTCCTGATTGATGCTAGTATTTATTTCCTTGCTTAGCTCTAGTAGAATTTGTTTTATGTATCTGGGAGCTCCCATGTCAGGTGCATATATATTTAGGATTGTTATGTCTTCTTGTAGAATTGCTCCCTTTACCATTATAAAATGACCATCTCTGTCTTTCTTTACCAGTGTTGATTTAAAGTCAATGTTATCTGATATGAGAATGGCTACCCTGCTCTCTTTTGGTTTCCATTTGTTTGGGATATTTTTTTCCATCCTTTCACATTGAGCCTGTGTGTGTCCTGTGTGTCCTTGTAGTTTAGATATGTCTCTTGGAGACAGCAGATAGTTGGGTTGTGTTTTTTCATCCATTCATCCAGCCTATGTCTTTTGAGTGGTGCATTCAAACCATTAACGTTAAGAGACAGGACTGATATGTGGGACACTGTTCTGTTCACCATGTTGGGTAGTACCTTGTTGCTTTGTTTTTCAACTTGTGCTATTGTTTTATAAGAGTTATGAGCTTCAGCTTTTATCATTTATATTCATGGAAATCTATTGTGGTGATTCATGTATAATGCAGTTCTAAGTATTTCCTGCAGGGTAGGTCTCTGGTCATGACAAATTCCTTCAGTGTTTCCTTGTCTGGAAAAGACTTAATTTCTCCATCAATTGTGAAACTTAGTTTTGCAGGATACAGAATTCTAGGCTAGCAGTTGTTTTGTTTAAGAAGGTCAAACATAGAGCCCCACTCCCTTCTGGCTTGTAAGGTTTTTGCTGAGAAGTCTGCTGTTAGCCTGATGGGTTTTCCCTTATAGGTCAGTTGTTGCTTATGTCTGGCTGCTTGTAGAATTTTCTTTTTCATTTTGACTTTGGCCAGGTTGATGATTATGTGTCTTGGAGATGACCTATTTGCTATGAATCTTCCTGGAGTTCGATGACCATCTTGTATCTAGATGTCTGTTTCTATTCTGTCACGATGCTTTTGGCTGACGGACATGAAGCTTTCTCCTTTTGCTTGCTTTACAGCTATCATGTAATCTTGCAATTAGAATTCTTCAGATGTTTTTATTAACTTTCTCCTTTTGTTTCCATCATGAACATCACCTTGCTCTGCAAGTGATACCCATCCCCACCAAGTAGCAGGCCATGAAGCAGCACTCCAGAGTGGTTGGCCTTGCCACTCCAAGGCGAATATTAGGATGCTAGAGAGTTTGTTTTATAATCTCCATTGCGGTCTTAATGAGAGCCAATTTAGCCACTGTAGCCCAAACCCTTCTTTTCATAGACAGACTAGCCAGCACACATCAGTCTGATGTAAGAGTTTGGCATATGGTTACGTTCAGCTTCCTAGTTGTGGCTGGGCAATCATAAGAAGGGGAATGTCCACTAAACCATCCAGCCATTGGGAATTCCCTCGTTTGTTATTAGTATTTATATTGGGGCAGATGATTGAATGATAATGGTGATGAAGACATTTCAACAAATGCTTTTTACAGATTTATTACCAGGGCTTTCTCATGCCTCCCCCTGCTTACTGCGACCCCTTGCCCTTATCAATCTCTTAGTTTCTCAGTGCCTCTTCTCTCAGACCTGAGGTCGTACCAAACCAGAAACTGAAAATAAAGTAATCCACTAAGTAGAAGAGAAGAGATTTTCTTACGACTATCAGTTTGCAAAAACAAAATTAAAGATAATACAGCTTCATGTAATGTCATGGATAATGACAACAATGTAACTAACAGCCAAGAAAAGGCAACTTTAGTGCTTTCTTGCAAACAAGCCAAAAACAATAGTTCATCAAGTTTCCACTATATTCATAACGGAACATTTTATGATCTTCGAAGGAGGAGTTTGATGAAATGCAAGGCTGTGCTTTGGATCAAAATGCCAATTTTTGTTAAAATCTTTATGTTTGTTTGTCATGCTTTCTTTCTAAATTCCAAACTAATTTATTTGGGGCTAAGGTCTCTATTAATTTGCTTCTTTCTTTTGTAACATAAAAGCCATGACATTTATGCTTAAAGTGACCATTGTTTTTTCACTGGGTGTTTTTGGCCTGCTATTTCCTTCATAATTTTTACTACAGCTTTTGGGGACTGATTCACTTAGTCTTGGCAGTTACTGAATCTTCTTGTCCTTTGCAGCTATAGAGATGCCTCAAGTTGGCAGGAAGGAAGCGGAAGTCTTTGTGCTGTTGAATACCAAATCTGGCCTTTAACACAGCCTAGAAGGGATGCTTTTTGAAATGACATTGGAAACAGCCAAAGAACATCCCAGAGACCTTCCAATGTGGATAGAGAGAACTTCAAACTGAATCGTTGGCGTTCAGGCAGGCAGGGTGGCTAATTCTGAATGAGTAGAAATCTCATTTATAATGTTCGGATTAGGTATTATGTTTTAGAAGACAATCTGAGTCAAAGGAAAAGCCCGATATAGCCAAAGCCCGAATGTTTGTCTGTGAATCCAGTTGGCCTTTGATGGAAGAACTGATAATAGGAAGATTATCCTTTCTGACTTACTTTATATGTTGGGCTTGCCACAGAAGGGGACATCCCTATGGCCAGATAGCGGGGATATCACAGGTAGATAATCCCCATGGATGCCCCTTTACAAAATAGCCTTCCACTTCTGTTGTCTACAGCTGACATTTAATGGTGATACACCCGACAAGAAGATTCTTTCCAGAGTCACGGGTGTAGTTACCACCTCGCACACCAACAACTGGGAGGAGGATGCAGAATTAGGATGAATCTCCAATAGCCTAGTCTGGGCTTGCTTGTGGAAGAGAAGTTAAAGGAACTCAGAGTTTTGGCCCTGCCATGCCAGGATGTGGGAACCCTGGCTGGGAGCCAGAGAGAGAGAGAGAGAATGAGAGAGAGAGAGTGGGAAAAGCAGTGTCAGAGTGCAAAGTCCTTTTGGAATCATGACTTGAGTCCTCTACACAGGTGACTCCATCATGGTCTGAGCCAATGAGCCTGTGTTTGTGGCTTCCTTACTCTGTGTTCTGACGGCTTGTGTTGGCAATGCCCTGGGTAGGGCAGCGTAAGAGGGAGAGAGTAGTGGGGAAGATACAGAATATGGTGACAAGGCTACCATTTGCATTCTTTTGTAGCAGGAGCACAAAGCCAAATACCAAGTCCTCCCTTCTGGCCTTGCACTGTCTCAGTGAGCTGCCTTGCTGCAAAGTAAACCCAGATGTATTCTCAATTTTTCCAGCAGAAACAGCCTGGGCAATGTCACAAAGGTGTGAGACCAGGGAGCAGGAACAATGCCTCTGCCTGTGTGTGTGTGTGTGTGTGTGTGTGTGTGTGTAGAAGGCAGTGGGTAGTAGAATGCACCCTGTCACAATGTCTCTTTCCCCAAAATGATCATGATTATTATCTTGCTAATTAAACCTTCATATGTGTGTGGGCAAGACAGGGACAACATGGGAAAGATACAGAGCTCATTTTATTCTCTGTTGCTGTGTACTCTCTACCTGAGACACCATTCAAGGAGAAAGGAGACAGGGAGGTATAGACAGGGTGGGCAGCTGCCCTGTGACATCCATAGGTCAACCAAAAGAGTCTCATGTGACTTTAATCTCACCGATTTTTGAAATTTAGTGATGAAAAGAAAACCATGAATTCCTTTTCTGGCATGTTAAATAATGATAATATATGCCTTAAAAAACTCATTATAACCATTAACATGAATAACTAGTGATTTAGAATTTGAGTTAAATAGCTAGGCTGCTACATTTGTGCTCTTTGGGTGTTTGAATATAATTATTTGAGGATTAAACGGAGAGACATCGATCAGTCGCAGAAATAAATAGCAGGCTTGCTTGCAAAGCCAAAATTGGAATGGAGAAATGAGAATTCTTAGAGAAAATGTCTGTTGTATGAGTGAATGAATAAAAAGTAGATATTCCACACCTTAATTACAGGAAGATTTCAGGAGAGGAATTGATTGAAGTTTTTAAGAAAAAAATGACAGAGTAATGGATGATTTTAAGAAAGAGTTTTGCTTTTGTTTTTTGTTTTTATGGTCTCTAAGATTGGAGAAGGAATTTATTAAAAGGGCAAAAATTATGTTTTTGTTATTTAGTAACCTTCTTGATTTAGACAAAAACTGATGATAAGCTATCTTTATTGAAATAAAAGAAGTATCTAGGACCCATTTAAACATGATTTCACAAAGCAATTACTTACATATTAAATCAAGACAAACCTACTGCAGCATCCTTATTTCCTGATAGAAAAATCCTTAGCAGTTTATATTGTATCTAGAAAAATGGTATTTATCATCAAAGCTAAGCAAATCACCAGCTATTTTCTTCATTAAGATAACCTTGGATTTGGTGGTGTTGAATATATTTAAACTTCAAGATCAGTTGACTACATATATTTTCAGAAAAAAGAGAATTCTTTCAATTAAAATTTTTTACAATGTAAATGTGTTTTGAGTGATTTAAGTCAGACCTTGTAGGCTGATTTGAATGTACTTTTATTAAGAATTCCATTGATGTATGAGTTGAGGATCCTTTTGGCTTCAAGTACTGTCTGTTGAAATGTTAGTGAAATATCAAGCAAGGTGAACAAAATAGTGAATTTGCAAACAGTACTCTGAAGGGCTCAGCAAAAAAAAAAAAAATCATCAAAAAGAAACTTTGAAATGCAATGTGGAACAGAATGCAGGAGGCATTTTCAAAGGCTTTGCTACCTTTGGACTCTGGGACCACCGAAAGATTAGCAAGATTCTGATGTACTGAAATGTTAGAAAGTTTCTGAGCTCGCTCATCCCCCAGAACCTTAAAAAGACAACAAAAATTCAAACCGTCAAATCATTTTCTAATGTAAAAAAGAATCCATCCATGCATGCTTGTAATTTCCATAAATTAGCCCTGCAGGCCAGCATGGTGTTTTGTAACATTGTGGAGCAATGCATCATACAAATTAGACAGGAGCTCTCTGGCCAAGAACAGTTTTAAGGACAATTACAGATCCTCTGTTCTTTCTTGCACACTGAGCTCAGATTTTTCTGTCTGATCGGAATCGTAAAGAGGAAACTGAACATTTTACCCCAAATATCATTGTATAACAGTGGCACAAAGGCCCTTTCCAAGAGACAGACCTTGTTACAAGTGTCATGCGAGGTAGAAGGACGGAGAGTCTCTACATGGAGTCTGCCTCGGTAGCAGGCAGTGGCTTGGGCTGCGGAGTGATGGGCCGGATTTGCAAATCACATTTTCAAAGGAGCAGAGAGATACAATTAGGAAGATCAATGTATTGAAACAGCACCTGGGGCCACTGGAGTGGGAATGCAAAATTGTGCTGTGGATTCCAGAACTGTTTCACATGGTTGTTAGAAACGGTGAAATGTGACTTTTTTTTAACGTTACCATTTCTCCACCAGTACACCGAGCTCTTGTCAAGAAGTCGCTTCTTTGGGCTTCTGCATCCTTCCCTTCGCCCTCCTCTCTCTCCGTTATACTCACTCACATCTCTGCACCTTTGCATATACTGTTTGCCCCACCCATGCCTTTGTGTGAATTATAACAATCAATAGCTACTCACTAGATGCTGGCTGTGTGCAAGACACTCTGCTTGAAATTTAGAGAATTCAAAGATCTCTAAGACTCAGGCACATCCCTCAAGGAGTTTATAATCTCCTTAAAAGGATTAAAAACGAACTTCTAACAGATAACTACAAACAAATAAATAAAATCACTGAATGTGTGGGAGAGATATGGAAATTTGGAGGAGAGACGTCATCACCTAAAGTCAGGGAGACTCCTTGGAGATGGGTTTTAACCAGGACCTGAAGGAGAAGCAGGATTCAGGTAAGTAGAATCGGATGGAGGTGTGGGCTGGTATTTCCCCTAGGAGCTGGTAGGAGCAGAGGTAGGCAAACAGGATCAAGAAACGTGATGGGGACAGGTGCGGTGGCTCACGCCTATAATCCCAGTGCTTTGGGAAGCCGAGGTGAGAGGGTCGCTTTAGGGCAAGAGATGGAGACCAGTCCGGACCACATAGCAAGACCCCCATCTCTACAAAAGAAATTTTTAAAAATTAGCCAGGCATGGTGGCACTTGTAGTTTGAGCTACTTGGGAGGCTCAGGTGGGAGCCTAGGAGTTCAAACTTAGGAGTTCAAGGCTGCCGTGAGCTATTATGGTGCCACTGCACTCCAGCCTGGGTGACAGAGGGAGACCCTATCACAAAAAAAAAAAAAAAGAGAGAGAGAGAGAGAAAGATAGGGAGAGATGAGGTTCAGATATCCAAAGCACTTGCATTTTTACATTTTGCTAGGTTACCTAGTAAGTGAAAGGAAGTTACTAGAGTGAAGGGGTCTTCGGGAAATGATTTGTAGAGTCCAGTGCAAGATGAAAAGTGGGGCTCCTTGTTCAAAAAGCAGGGGAACAAGTTCCATTAAGAAAGCTGCTAGCTTTTTCTTCTGTGGTCTCTCTCCACCTATCACTTTGTTGTTGGTGGTAGTTTGATTTTCTTTTGCTGTTTAATATCATCTTCCTTGGGCACAGGCTTCTGGCAGGGAAAGCGCTGTCTCCCGTGGGTGCCTGGGGACCTCACCCACAACTGACCCCTGGACCCATCCTCCCCCTGGACGCTGGAGCACTGTGCTTTTTCCTGGCTGGCAGTGAGAAGGCTGAGTCGGGCATCTTCCCTCCCCAAGGCTGCTGCCCCGACGCCTGGCAGATGGGTGCCCTGCAGGGCATTACACCTCGATATGCTGGGTACCTGGATTGGTGGGTGAGAGGCTCATCCTGCCGAGTTGCCCTTCCAGTGCTCTGTGGTGCTACCAGCCAGGGTTGGGGACAGCAATAGGCACAGTGCACTCTGAGACTCCGCAGGGCGTGTGTGCCCAGACCTGTCCCTCCCCAACCCTGTGCCCAGCCCCTGGTTGGGGTTGGGGGGCAGCAGCAATTACTAGGCAGAAGCAGGAAGGAAGAAGCCAGTGGAACCCAGGGAGCCAGGCCACCCAGGGTCTGGAAACCCACAGGGGTGACAGGTGCAGGGAGGTAGAATCGTATGGGTGCTGAGGCTCCAAGTCTCATCACATGCTCCAGGGTCCCTTCAGACTGCAGATGCAAGGCACAAGGTAAAATTGTTAAGTGTTCCAAGCTGGTGATCACAGAGAATTAAACTCTAAATGCTGGAGTTTGAGGTCACCTGTGACAACACTAGCTGAACACCATCAGGCTGGCCTTGGGGACAGCAGAGAGGCCTGTGAGTGGTCAATACCCTGGCACAGGTGGCCGGGTCCACGGGAGTGACAATGGAGCAGGAAAAGAAGGAACCCTAAAAGAGTGGGAGAGGAATGTTAGACTGGGGAGGAAAATAATTTAGAGGCAATTATTGAGTCTAGAACTTGGGAAATAAAGAAAAAAATGACACCCTGGTATAAAAAGGAAACTGAGCAGAAGCAGCTGGCTTATTTCAGTTTTAATTTTGGTTTTGGAGGTAGGGTTGGAGGAAGGGCAAAGATAAGATGTTCCGTTCCGGACGTGACAAGTGTAGGTTGAGAGCACAGTCACTAGGAGTGTGGGGTGCTTGGGTGGGGACACACCGGAGAACTCGGGAGAAAGGAAAGGGCCGAGAGGAAGACTGCTCAGGACTCTGCCCAGGGAGGAGCATCCAAGGCAGCAGATGAGGACCACAGAATGTGCTCCCAGGGCTCCCAGGGAAAGAGTAGAAGCAGCAGAGAGCAAACCCCAGTGCAAGGCTAAGAGAGGAGTGAATTTTAAAAAGGAGGCCAGTGGAGTCGAATAACCCAGAAAATCCTGGCGAATGAGGACAAGAAAATAATTCTCATTTATAATTCCCAAGGGTATAGTTTCGGTGGCATCATTAAGTGGCTTACCCACTGAAGGGGAGGGCTGTATGCAAATCTTGTCTCTGTGGCTGAGTTCAGTCTGGGACGGACAGCGTAGAGAGAGGCTTTGGAGGCAAACTGTCTAGGTTCAAATCTCAATTTAGACCCTTGCTAGTTCTGATGGTCTCGGGCAAGTTATGTAATCTCGCTAAGGCACCAGTTTCCTGGCCTGTGAAATGAGCAGGTCAATACAGTATTCTTTACATGAGGAATGAGTGATTGCAAAGACTCTGGTGCACTGCCTGGCACACCGTTATTATTAGGATTATATGGAAGGCTTAGGAGCAGGACTGATAACTAAAATAACTTTGTGCCCTCAGGGAGTCCCGCAGCCTAGTGGTTGAGACAAACCTACACCTAAGTGGCTGGAATGCAGGGCTGTGTAAGTTGCTTCCATGGAAACGTAACCAACTTGTTAAGGGACGGAGAAGGGAAACCCTAAAGCCCAGTGGACCACGCACAGGCGTCACAGTCGGGCCAGCACTTATTAAAATCCCAATTCCATCACTCTCTAGCTCTGTGACCTGGATGTGACACAGACTGTAAGTGGTCCCCTGATACTTATTCTCTGATATTCACATCACACACACACACATTATTTAAACTAGGCATATGGCTGCAATGTCGAAGATTATAATTCCCAGCCTCCCTTGTTGGTAGATGTGGGCATGTGACAAAGTGCTGGCTTATGAGACATGAAAAAAAAAAAAAAAAAGATATGAGCAAGTTCTAATCTAGGTCATGTCCTTAAAAGGGAAGGACACACTTTGTTATTTGCCCTTTATGTTTTTCCTTCCTGATGGCTAGAACGCACACGTGATGGCTGAAACTGAAACCGTCTTGGGCTATGCAGCAGGAGTGGTGGGTTGAGGCTAATATAGCAAAAAGACAGAAATTTCCTGAATCTATTTTGCGGGGCTTCCAACCTTCCCTGGACAACTTGTACTTGGGCTGCTAAACAAGAGAGACATACATGTCCCTATTGTTTGAGGCACTGGAAATGTGGTTCTTTCTGTTACTGTAACTGTATCCTAAATAATAATATTCTTGTGCATATTTAAAATGGGGGTAAAATACGTATTTCGTAGAATCGTGAGAACTGAGCCCTCTTGAATGCTTAAGAAGCACCAAGCCCAGCACCTCTTATGTCATAGACACTTAATCAGTGTTGTTTGAAAACGTGAACACTGTGACCAGAGTACACTGCTGACAGAGAATTGCCAAGGTATGGGTGAGAGGAAGCGGTAGTAGAAGTTACATTATAGGCAACATGGTAGACAGGTGTTGCCGTATTTGAACTATATTCTTCAGGCAGTGGCTTCTTATGGTTAGTAACTGATAGACATTAAGAATATGAGCATGCATTTTGATACAAATGGAAAACAATATTTATTGAGCTCCTACTTATACCAAGCATTTGGGAAACAAAGATAAAGAAATCAAGGTCCTTGTCATCAAGTTTCTTGCTTTTAAGCAGTGTTACTACATATAAAGATTGCTTTGTGGTAACACTGCTTAAAAGCTTGGACCATAGCTCTAGATTGTTTGCTTTTGAATCCTGGTTCCATTGCTTACTGGTTGGTGACCATAGCAAATTATTTCACCTCTCTTTAACCCAGTTTCATTCTCTGTAAAACAGCCATAACAATAACACATAGTTTATGGAATTTTTTGTAAGGAATAAATGAGCTAATACCTGCAAGATGCATAAGATAATGCCTGATATTAAGGGCTCAATTTATGTTAGCTATCGTATCAGTTAACTATTGCTACATAACAAACCATAAATTGATAGTTGAAAACAACACACATTTATTTAGTTCACAATTCTTCAGGCTGGCAATTTAGACTGGGCTCAGCTGTGTGGTTCATCTGGTCTTGGGTGTGCTCCCTTATGTGTCTGCAGTCAGCTACAGGTTGGCAAAGTGGCTCTGTTTCTGGGATTTGGTTGATTTCTACAGTCATGGCTAGGGGGTGACCATGACAATTGAGCCATTTGTCTGTCATACTCCAGAAGGCTTGCTGAGTTTGTTCTTGTGGTAGAGGCAAGACTCTAAGAGAAAGTAGAAGTATGAAAGGTCTCAGCCCAGCATTACTTCCACCATATTCTATTGGTCAAAGCAAGTAGCAAGTTCAACAAACCTAAGGGGTGGGTAACCTGCCTGTAGTTCTTGATGGAAGGAGCTGGAAAGTTACATTGCAAAGGGTGTGGATACAGGGCAGCCATTCATTGGGGCTATAAGTGCAATCAATTTGCCTCAATCTGGTCCTAACTATGTATATCCCTCCTACAAAATATCACACTCTTCCAAGACCCTCGAAATCTCATCAAATCATGGCATCAAACTCCGTATCAGTTCTGCACATGGCTTTTTGGATGTGGTTCATCTTGCTCTGGAGGCCTGCGAAATATAGAGACAAGTGACTGGCCCCCAGAGACCCAAAGTATAAGGATGATGCAAAGGGAAGGACACCTGCAGTAACACTCCTATTGAAGAAGAGAAAGAATGGGAGATACCAGCAGTAACTGGTCCATAGCAATTCTGAAATCCCACTTGGCAACTGTTGCTAAGTCCCTCAACTCTGGACATGAGAAGTCAGGAGTGTTCTCTGATTAGACTTTGGTTCTGGTCCCTGTGAGTGGTTCCCTGGTCTATGTTTATTTTTATAAAAACTTCTTATTTCACTCTCTGGTCTCCTGGTTCTGCCCTCTGAGATGTTTTTCTTGGTCACATCTAGATGTGACTCCTTGGTCACATCTAAATAAACAGCCCAGGTTTATTAATGGCTTCCTTAACCTACTTCTGCCTATTGAAAGGAGGAGGCCCAAAGCCTTTGGTACGTTTGAATAATTTCAGTCCCTCTAGTCTAGGCTGGTGGCACTTTTGCCTATACAACTTCTTGAAAAATGTTGTGGGTTTCTTACTAATCTGATTACTTTATTCACTTCAATGAACAGAAGCCAACATTACAATTATTTTCTAGACGGGGCTCTCCAGACTTACTTATTGTTACTTTGGAATTAGATTTTTTTTTTTTGTGAGATCATGACATTAGTATTCCAGATGCCTTTGTTCCAGACAAGATGGCCTCTCTTAATTATCATAGAGGCATTACCAAGAGATCATACAGACATGCCCTTGATTTGATCTATTCCCTCAGTCTGTATTTTACATTGAGAATCTTTTGCTATCTGAAGAGACTAGAAATGAGTAACTGTTATATTTTCTAATGCAGCAAATTATTCTGCTTACAAATTAGCTCATTCTTTCCTTATTTCATTTCTTTCTCAATGTTCGTTGTCATATGTAGCTAGAAGCAACCAGCTAACACTTTCAACATTCTGCCTGGGGATCTCCTTAGCCAAATCCAAACATTTGTTAGGTATATTTTTATCTTCTTATCTTATATCTCTATCTATATTCCAACATATCTTTTAACTTGCTGCAGGCGACAGTTACTTTTTAAATAACAGCATTATTGAAAAATAATTCACATACTATAAAATTCACTGTTTAAATTGTACCATTCAGTGGTTATCCAACCATCACCACTATCCCATTTTAGAATGTTTTCGTCACTCCAAAAAGAGACCCTGTACCCATCAGTAGCCACTCCCCATTACTCCCTTCCTCCAGCCTCTCGTAAATATTAATCTAATTTTTATTTCATTCTAGCTATTTCATATAAATGAAGTTATACAATATGTGGCCTTTTGTGACTGGTTTCTTTCGCTAAGCATCCTGTGCAGAGGCAACCGTTTTACAAGTCCTTTTGCTATTATATAATACAGGTTTTCATTTTTCTGGCTTTGAAAACAATTTCCTCACCCTTTCTCTAGCCTTTGTGAACAGTGTGCTTCCTGTCTCTCCATCCTCCACTCTCTGACTGGTTCTAAAATCAATGGCACACATTTTAGATTTCAATTATGTGGGCATTCCATTTCTGGAGCCAATTTCCCTATCATTATCTATTGCCAAAATCATGTTGCATAAAAAACAACTAAACTTCAATGGCATGCAATAATCATCATTTAGTTTTGTTTATGAGTCTACAGGTCAGTTGGGTGGTCCTTCTGGTTGCGATGGGCTCATTTATGTTGCTTATGTCAACTTCACGTCAGATAGAGCTCTGCTGGCCTCTCTTGGGTGTTGGCTTACAATGGGCTTGTCTGGCATGGCCTCACTAGGACAACTGGGCTCTCCTTCATGTGGTCTCCTGTCCTCCAGTAAGCCAGCCTGGCTTCTTCACACAGTGCTGGGCAGGGTTCCCAGAGAGGCACAGGAACCACATGATCATGAAGGTTGAGAAGTTCCACCATCTGCCGTCTCCAAGCCCAAAGCCCAGAAGAGCTGGTGGGACGGCTCCAGTCCGAGTCTGAAGGCCTGAGTACCAGGACAGCTGATGGTGTATGTTCCATTCTGAGTGTAGGAGAAAACCAATGTCCCAGCTCAAAAACAGACTGGCAGAGAGAAAGTAAATTCACCTTTTGTTCAGTCCCATCCATCAACAATCTACAAGCATTGTTCTTACATTATTCACTTTTGTTTCTACTTTTTGTTTTGAAAAAAGTATAGATTCACAAGCAGTTGTAAAGAAATGATACAGAGAGATCCTGTGTACCTGTCATTCAGTTCGCCTTGTATTAATGTCTCACACAACTGTACTACAATAGCACTCTGCCAGCCTTACTCAGCTGTCACCAGTTTTGCGTATAGTTATTTATGTGTGTGCATTTAGTACTATGCAATCTTATCCTTTGTGCAGCCTTGTTGACCACCACAGTCAAGATATGGGACTGTTCCACCCTAAGGTCATCTCCGGCCACCTTTCGTAGCCACAGCTGCTTTCCTTTCCCACTCCCCCGCCCCTGACAACTACAAATATGTTCCTCATTTCTATAATTTGGTTATTTCAGAATGCCTTATAAATGGAGTCATGTAGCATATAACCTTTTGATATCATCTTTTTAAAAATTTTGAATGATTTCCTTGCGATCCACCCAAGTTATGTGTATCGAAAGTTTAAAGTTCCTTTTCATTGCTGAGTAGTATTCCACAGTAGAGATGCACCACGGTTTGTTTAACCATTCACCCACTGAACAGTATCTGGGCTATTTCCAGATAGCTGTTAGGAATAAAACTACAACAAGCATTTGTGTACAGGTTCTTGTGTGAACAGAAGCTTTCATTTTTCTGGAAACATCCAGGAGTACCATTGCTGGATCTTATGACAAGCAAGTGTTTAGTTTTATGAGAAACCACCATACTCTTTTCCAGGGTGGCTGCACCATTTTACATTCCCACCAGCAATGTGGAAGGAATCCAATTCCTCGGCATCCTTGTCAGCATTTGGTATTTCTTCCCCATCATTCTAATAGGTGTGTAGTGATATCTAATGTAGTTTTTTCTCCTTACCGCTAAGCATCATGTCTAATGTAGTTTTAATTTGCATTTCCCTAATGACTCCACATGTGGACTATCTTTTCATACAGTCGCGTGCCACCTGTATACCCTCTTCAGTGAAGTGTGTATTTATGGTCTTTTGCCCATTTTCTAATTTGATGATTATATTCTAGCATTTTTTTTTCACTCCTAGCCTTTTGTGCACTCACCAATAAAATAGTCTAAATCTTATCCTGTGTTTATACTAAAGAGATTATTCTGTGAAAAAAAATGAAAAGTCTTACTAAACCTCCAATGCATTTTATTTAGATAATCTATGTGTGATAAATTGTGTTATCAGAGAAGCAAATGTTACCAGTCCTACTCACTAGTTATTTTCCTCAAAGCCACTGTTGGTTTCCTAGTCCCTTGTGATATGTACAGAGGCTCAAGAGAAATTATTTGCATAAGCTGGTGCTCCAGGACTTGTGCTTGAGCAAAAAAGTTTGATTTTAGGCCCAACTGAAGTCTGTTATTTGTGTATCTCTAAAGGAAACTGTTGGCCAAGCACGTAGGTGGCAGGGCAGATAGGGACCCTAAAGGAGTAGGGTCATATCTTTGTCTGTGTTTGATTTGCAACTAGAAAAATCTTCTCACGCAGAAAAGGGCAACTTTCAGTTCCTGATACTTCTCACTTCCTGTGGTGTTTTCAGCTAAACATGTCCTGGATTTGCTATTTGTGTTTTTTTATCTAATGAGTTCAAGAGGCAGACATTAATTTTATCTCTCTTTAATAAACCATAACAGCTAAATCAGCATTTATACAAATTGCTAAACAACAATACAATCAAGCCTTAATAATTAGTTAATTTAGGGGACTAGGGAGAATTATTGTACTCCAGCTTGAAATTGTAAGATAAAATTTTCTGCACTTTCTCCATACTAACTTGCAGTGATGTTCCTTAGTACAGGTTCTTTTTTTCCTCTCCCCAGCGTAGGATAGAACCTCAAGAATTATGTAAGGCCTTGCAACTTATTATTTTGTTTGAAACAAAAATAATCAAGTCAATATGCATGGAAAGTTACTAACGATTCTTGTGGAAGAACACACACATATTTTAAAATGCTATCAGAGAAAAATGCCCCACCGAGCAATACATGAATTGGGTTGCAATAAATATCCAATTCAGAAATCAGGTTGTGTCAGGAAGAGATGATTGAAGAGACCTGACATGCACTGAAATATGGACTCATCTAGAGAATGGTGGAAGAAGGGAATCAAAGCAATAAATAAATAATCATTTATATATCTTACCTTCTTCGTAAATGATTAATTGATTAAAGGGGAGACAGGGTTAAATAATTCAAGCACCCAGCATCAATCAGCGCCTGAATTCTAGCTTGCATGGTACAAACTGGCCTACAGAGCTCAGTGGATTGTTCTGACTTGTTTCTCCCAGGTAAATCATTTCCGGTTTGGGGCACTCTAGAGTGGTTGGGTCTATCTGAGTGTGTGCTCACTGGTGAAGCTGCTCAAATGCCCCACGCTGAGTGCTGACCATCACCACGTGGGACAGACGTGTGGCAAGTCCTCTCAGTGGCATAGCAACAGATACCCCGTTCGAGAGGGGCTCGGTAAGGCACGCAAAGTGTTGGAGAACTAGGAGCATTTATGTTACATTCAGCATGTATTCATTGAGCTCCTTCCAGAGTCTAACTCTGAGCTAATTACTGCAATATAGAAATGAAAAATCACACTCTCAAAAAGCTCAAGAACTCACATGGGAGAGAGACCAATGACCATCAAATACAATAGGACATACATAAGTCTCATGGTGGCAGCAAGGACGTGCTATTACTCCAGTGCAGAGGAGATCTGGCTCATCCCTGGCGTGGTGACAGGGTGGGGTGGGCGAAGGGAGAAAGCCTGAGTGCGGTGGATCCTGAGATGATGAAGGAGGGATGCACTGGGCAGACACAGGGAGGGCCCAGATTGTTCTAGGCAGCGGGAGGTGTGTGGGAGTGCAAGTGGCCCTTTGCAAACCTCCAGTTGTTTGTTGTGGCAGGAGTACAGGGGACATGTGGAAGGGGGCAGGAGGGGAGGGCTGCAGGGATGGGCCAGAGCGTAATAAAGACACTTGTTAATGGGTCAAATTCAGAGCAATGACAAGGTGCCAAACGCAGAACTAAGGTCACAGTTTTGTCTCCTGCTCAGACCGTTTGCTTGCTCTGCTGAGAAAGTGAAACCAGGAAAGTCACTGCATTGTATTTCAGAGATTGTTAAAAAATGTGTTTTTTTAAATCATCAAATTGCTCTTCTTCAGCTCAGCCTATATTCTAGGTACAGGGCTACAGACAACCTATCCTTTAAATGCCAATGTACAGAGGTTATCACCCGGCGTGTTACCACCCATGGGGCCCTGCCCTATACCTGGAGCATAGCAGCTCGGCAGGAAGGTTATGGGGCAAACGCGTGTTGATACGTTGTCCTCCTCATCCACAGGTGCTGAGAGTCCTCCGGACAAATCCTGTCCTTGTCCATGTGTCTGATTTCTCCACTAGAGCTGGGAGAGAGTTTGAGATTGGAAAATAGTCAAAGTGCTTTAAAGCATGACATAGGAGCTGTGGCTGGAGAATCTGGAACAGATAAAGTCTCACAGGGCGACAGTGCAGTTTTTAAATATTTGAAGAGTTTCATATGTAAGAGGAGGGATTAGAGTTTTCCTGTATGGCTGTAACGTGTAGATTGTCCAGCTGAATGAAACTACAGGGAAAATGGGGTTGGCTGACGATAAAACTTCTTGTGCCTGTCATTCAAAGAGTGACTAAGACACGCCATTGTGTTGCACTGGGGTGATCGAGTCCTTTCAACAGCCCTGCAGGGTACGTGCTTTCATTCTCGCTGCGTAGATGGGGCCTTCAGCTACAGTCAGGATTCAAACCTCTGTCTCCCTCTCTGTGTTGCATCAAGGTTCTCATGGGAAGAACTGTTCTGCAGCATGCTTTTCCTCCTGATGGAGCTATCTAAGGTGAAATGGACCACGTGCTGGGTAGATAATTCTCTCTCCATCTGGTGATCGTTGCCATGGCTGTTGTAGCAGAGATTTGGGCATCACTTGGGTGGCTGGACAACATGGCCTTCAAGGCCCTGTTGAAAGGCTGGGTTCCAGGGTCTGTTCCATTTTGTAAGTGATCGGATACTTATATCTAACTTCAAACAACACAATTTATTCTCTCATAGTTCTGGAAGTCAGAAGCCCTGTTCTCCTGGGCTGAATCAAAATGTCAGTAAAGTTATTTATTTATTTTTTTTAGCGACTCTGAGGGAAGAATCTGTGTTCCTGCCTTTTTTTCCTGTCTAGAGGTCACCTCTATTCCTTGGTTTATGCCCCCCTCTTCCATTTTCAGATTGTCATCTCTGCTCCCATCTCTGTTTCCATCATTGTATCTCCTTTTCCTGCTCTGTAGTCAAATCTCCCTCCACCTGCCTCTTACAAGGACTCTTGTATTGGCTTTGAGCCACCTGAATAATCGAGAATCATCTCCTCATCTCAAGATCCTTAATGCGATCCCATCTGCAAAGTCCCTTTTACCATGTAAGGTCACATTCGCAGGTTCTGGGAATTAGGACGTGGACATCTCTGTGGGGCTTTGGAGTCATCCTCCCACAGCATGCCAAGGCTAGAGCACGGATCTATGCAGCGAGGGTGGTGAAATCTTCCCAGACTTGGGAAATTCACTTAAAGAATAAATTCCGATCTGCATATGTCCTTCAGACGCTCAAAGCAGATCCCATTAAAGTTGTTCTCGAGCACATGCATTACTGATAAAACAAAGAACAGCTCCACAGGGGGAACAACCGAAAAAAAAAAAAAAAAGCCATTCTAACTTATCTTTGCTCACAAAGGATGGTAGCATTTTAAAATTCAGATAAATAAAATATGTGCCCAGCATCAAAGTCTCAGGAGGCCGATGAAATGCTAAAGTACGAAAATAACCAAGAAAAACTAATCACAAATCAGACAAAGACCAAGTGCTGCCATTGTTTTGCGTTATCCCAAACTGTCAAGCTATTGGACTTAGGGGACCTGGGGAAGGGGTGCACACAGAGATAGAGAATTTAATATTAGCACTGGAAATGGGATTTGCCACGCGGCTAATCCAACTGGCAAAAAGTAGCACGTCTCAGCGTCCAACACCTGATAATAGAGTATCACCTTACGCAGATGCCAGCTTCCCCAATCACATTTTAGCTTGACTTCATCGAGGAGCTATTCAAGCTCTCAAACTCACCATAGAGGAGTCTCTGAAAGTGGAATTCATGCAACAAGAATTTGTGGACTATATAAATAGGTATGCATTACCATATTAGGCACCAAGCGAGACACAAAAACAAGTAGAAGACAAAACCCTGTCCCTGAAAGACTTTAAGATACGCGAAAAGCTCCCTGCAACAATCCAAATAATAGTGGCTCAAAATATCATCTTGGTCTCTGTGTTCTAAGGTCTCTGCTCCTACTTTTAATAGCTTATGGGCCCAATTGAACAAAGCCGTCCACAAAAAACATGTATTTGTCACTCAATTGTTGTACGTTATCTGCTATAGATAAGATTGAAAAAAATAAAAATGGATAGAGTGAGCATTAGAGCAAAACAAGTTAACAAACAAGGTAAACATTTATTGAGCTCCTTCTGTGTGCCTACCTAAGCCCTGGGTTTGTGCGGATGGATAGAGCAGGATCTCTGTCTTCAAGACCCTGCAGGACATTCTTTGTTACCAAGGACCAAAAAAAAAAAAAAAAAAAAAGAGTGAACCTATTAAATAAAATTAAAAGGTAAGCTATAGGTTTTGAATGGGCCATTTTATGAATAGACTCTTGACATTGATGAATGATGTTTCTAAATCTTCATAAATCCCCATTTGAAAATACTCCTTATAAAATGTATTTCCTTTCCTTTCTAAAATTCTATAAAATACAATTGAAAAGCATAATGGTCTCATTCAAAACTTAAAGCTATATAAGTGCAGAACTAAAAACTGTTTGATGTTATTCAAATTAATCCTGCAACTAAAATAAACTCTTTACTATATCACATGTATAGGTGTGTAATGGCAATACTTATCTAAATTTGAAAGAGAGGAGGTTTTTGTCACTTTCTGATAGTAACTAACTAAATGATTAATAAAGAACAACAAAATCATCATTATCAGGAGTCATCTGATTTTACTCACTGGTAAACATTATGTCTCAACCAAATCACAAGTTACTCTAAACCATGGGCCTTCTAAATAGTTCACGAAATGGCTAAACTATGAATGTCCAACTTCCATTTGTCAAGGATCTACAGTGGTTGAGAAATTCCAAGGGGAACTGAGCGAGTGTGGGCCGGAGCACTGGGAGAAACCATGACCAGAGAAAGGGGAACAGGGTTGAGCCAAAAGGAGGGTGTTCCAGTACAGGGCACAGCAGGGTAAAAGCCCCAGGTGCAGACATCGATGGCACGATTTAGCTTCCTAACTGGACCAAAGGTGGTATTTTGTTGTAGCCGGAAGGAAGGTTGGTCTGTGATCAGGAGAGTGCAGTAGGTAAGTTCCCAACATGAAGAAATGAGAGTTGAAATCTTAAAAGAAGAAATTACAATAGCCAAGATGAAATACTATCAAACATTTCTGTGGACCAAAAATGAAAACAGAAATAGAAAAGGGGTGAATGATGTGGGTGGGATGGAGTCTAGGGCAGCAGGCAATGGCAGCTGGGAGTTAAGCTCCTATGGGGTAAAGGAGACAAAATAATATTCTAGATGAGAAGGGCACCAGAGCCAGTGCCTGAGAAGAGGTCTCCACGCTCTCAAAGGATGCTGGAAAAAATTTGTCGTCAACTGCTGTCTGAGGGCTACAGATTATGGCAGCTGAAAATGCAGGGAAGTGGGAGAACAAAGGAGTAGGAGCTGAACCACCCACCTGCCAGTTTCGTCACTCCATGTGGGAGATCTCCCCTTTCCCTAAAGTACCAGGGCCTCGTATGACCAGAATAAGCTCTGGTTCTGGACTTGGAATCTAAGACGAGGCAGCTGTAAAGTTGCTGGACCAGGAAGGATAAGGATGTAGGGGAGAGCCAAGGAGAAAAAGAGGAAAAAAAAAAGTCTATCAAACAAGATGAACCAGCAAAACAAAATTCTAAATCATGTGGATTTAGAATTGCTAATGCAAAGAAACACAAGAGACAAAATAAACAATCAGGACAAGAAGTCCGCATTGATGAAGTATGGCCAGAGACCTAGGTCGAGGGTGCTGGGAGGCACACATGAAGGAATATGGCTGTAAAGAATAATTATAAAACAAAAGAAGGTAGACATCCAACTAGAATGGATAGATATGGGAAAGAACCCATTCCAAAAGTTTGGAATTGAGGAATATAGTAATTGAAATAAAAATGAAAAACTCAAAATATAGGATAAAGTCTAGATTCAATACTATGGAAGATCATATCAGAGATTGGGAAGATATTGCTGAGAAAATGTACTCAACATGCAGGGAGAGACAGAGAGATAGAGAGAGAGAGAGAAAGATGTGACAGAGACCTCCGGACGGTGACCGCTGCTTGGAGGAAAAAGGAGAACTAACCATGGTGGGAAAACATTTGATTTAAGAAGTTGAAGTATCTGGCGTGAGTGGAATTCATCAGTTAATTCCTCTAAGGCTTCAGAGGGAGAAACGGGCTGACTGAGGGCAGAGCAGCTCCGTGGTGCAGGATCAACGAGAAGGAACAAGGCAGATCACGGGACAGCTGGGGCTGAGTCATCTTCAGGATGAGGTTCAAAGAAGTCATGACTGCCCACACTGGCACATCAGCCCTGGGAACTTTCGATATTAAAACTCTGGCTGTGACTCACGAACGTTTGAGTTGTGATTCAGATTCCACAGCTGAGAGAGAGGGTAGAGGGAGCTTTGGAGAAATGGAGCAATTTCTGACCTAATCTGGAGGGCAAGATGAGGGTTGGCTTGGCAGCAAGACTGACGCGTGGGGCAAGGAGAAAGCTGTTAGTTGGCGGGTTGCTGAGTAATTGCATTGCCCAGAGGTGACGCTGTTGGTGTTGGATGGATGGGAGGAAGGCTTTGTTGTCAATGACTGAACTGATGTGGGGGTGAAATTGCAAATGTGTAGCACGAAGAGAAGCCAGGACAAATCTTTGTTCTGAAATAATTTCCAGGGAAGGAAGGGAAAATATCTACAGATAGGTGGCATAACTGCACGCCAACACCATGCGCATTTAGGGAATGTTTTGTCATTAATTTTCCCTGGACTCACACGTTTAACCAGTTACCCAGAGGGAAGTGGTGCATTGTGACCCGTGTGGCAGGGGACAGGCACGTGAGGGTGGAACTGGTGACAGGAAGAAAAACTAAAAGTGTTCCTCCTGGGGTATAATCTTGCTTCCTCCGAATTTTCAAGTTCTAAAAAGTGTACATTTGTGAATGATTAAAAAATGCATTAACATGGGCATGATTTCTAGATATCAAAGCTATGGCTGGGGAAGTTTAAATCATGTTCTGTCTATCCGATAAATAACAAAAATGCATTTTTAGTTGCTCAGAAAATGCTAGTGCACCAGTGGTTCCCAGGAGGCCATAGGGGTCTCTGACAATCCAGCCCTGCTTTCAGACGAATTGTGCAAATGCCAGGGCCACGTTCATCTCGGGGGCTAGTTCTGATCCTGAAGGCAGAGGTGACTTGAATCTCTGTGGTTCAGGAAGGATCCAGGAGGATCCAGGTTATAAATCCTGGGATATTCTTCCAACCACTCAACAGAGGAAGGTGGGAAGAGAATAGGCATTACGCTTTATAGATCTTTCCTGAAGGCTGAGAGAGACAGGAAGAGCAGTCAGTTGTGTGTTCAGAGATGTTACTAAAACAGGACTGAAAGAGGCAGGAAGGAGTTTAACCTATCAGATGGAAGCTGGGGATGGGGCTTGAGAAATATGTATGAAACACATGAGCATGGGCACAGTGGATAACAACAAAGAACTTCACTGGGAATGAAATCTGAAAGAAAAAAGAATATGTGATATTGAAGGATGAGGTGAAACATGTCGTACATACAATCGGGGACCTCATTGTTGGGCATTCCAATGCTCGAAGACCTAAAAGTCTTTGAGAACAAGAATTACACTTTTCATTTGTGGCAAACAACCCCAGATTCTACTGGAACTTCCTCTGCATTAGATAGGGATTTGAGAATAGGGAGATGCTAGAAGTATCTCTGGGTCAGGAATGACTCAAAAATCTAGCCTCAGCTTTTTCTTTCATGAATCAAAGGCTCATGAATGAACATAGGGTAGATGCAAAACCTTAATTGTCTAAAAGGAAGACATATGAGAGGGATTAAAAATATACCATGATGTCTTAGAATGAAAAGGAAGAGTTGACTTTTAGGGACAGAGGAGGTTCCACATATTGTTTGGCACCTGCTACAGGAACATGTGATGGATTTCTGCTTATAAAAAATTGATACCAGGGAGATGCTTATAAAAAGAGAGGATGAAGCAAATCTCATGGAAAAACTAGAAGAAAATACCAGTGTAAATGTCACCCAAGTAGCCAGTGTATTGAAGGCAATATTATGGGCATCAGGAATGTGCCCTTTCTGTGGACATCTGTTTATTTTGTACTTCATGGGTTGTGGAACTTATCGGGCATTTTTATTTAGAGTCACAAACCATGAAATTCTGTCCCTACCATACACACACATAAAGGTAGTGATATTACGGGATCAAATAAGTAAGTATCTTTATCAGACATTTCTGTGATAAAGGTTTCATTTGATTTTGAATAACCATAAAGTGAGACCCATACAAGTAGGGCAATTTTATTTAAGCTCAAAGGCAGTTGAAGGGTAACAATGTAAGATTCTAAAATAAGACAGAAGCAATAAAGAGCGTGATCGGTGGAGAGCAATTCAGGGAGTTGCAGCGGCAGCTTCCGGAATGACACACAGGAGGCCCCAAACTGTACAATATAGGAAAGTGGGCTAGCAGATGGCTTAGTCAGCTCCACACTAGCAGTGGGACAGAATTGAGTTCTTGAGCAAGTACTTCTGATAATTAGCACATTATCTTGTGTCCACATGGAGACTCCTAAGCTCACAATAGCACCATTTCAAAATGGACATGGTGCTGGTTAGTAAGAAGCACTTAGTCAAATGACAAGAAAGGTGATACCATAACATAAATGCCTGCAGATCTGCATCATGAGTGGAGAGCCAGAATGGCTTACTGATTGAATCGAAAGAAAGCATTTGACAGGAAAAGCCATGTCCCTCCCAACCTCCCCAGCCATATAAACAGATGGGTTGCTATGAAAGCTTGTCCATAGGAGAAAAAAATAGATAATAGATGGATGGATGGATAGATAGATAATTACATACATACAATATGTAATGAATTTTACATTTAATAAGTAGTCATTAGCATTCTAATATCAACGGGGTGATATTTGCAGAAGAATATGGATTTGAATCCCTGGCATTCGTCAGCTAAGTTAATTGGCAACAGACCCATTAGAGAAAAATCAGGAGCACACCTAAGGGGAGGACAGAGTAGAATGGTCCAAGGGGTGGGGGAGATAGAGCAACCCTGATTATGCACGTTTGGGTAACTGAATAGGAAGACTGTCAGAGAAGAAGATGGAGAGTTCTCAAAAAATAGATGACACATATGTATAGGTATTGGTGTCTAACTTCCGTTAAACAAAATCCAGGATGTACAAGGTGGAGAATGAAAAAAAAAAGAGAGAGAGAATGAAAAAAAAATATAGAAGAGAAATCCGTTGGAGTGCTGGGGATCTTAGATAAAAATTAGGAAAGTGTATTGATTACCCAAAGCATACAGATACTAGCATTTGCATAGCGTTGGGTCCAGTTAGCAGCCAAGAAAAAGAATCTTATGCTCCTGGACCTAGAAGGTAAACATCCTCCCTGGATGTGGGGTGGTCTCCAGGCTGTGTCTGTAATAATGCCACAAAGCACATCTCTGTCCATAACCGACCTCAGTATGTTCCATTTACACCACATGGAGAAATAAAATGTATTTCTAATTGGCTTTCTAATAAGTACTAATTAGTTCAGGCCTTTGTGATCCATAAAGAGAGAGAGTGAGCTCGCATCCTTCCATCAAAGCGCTGAAGCTGCAGCTGGCGAAGCCTCATGCTGGTTTTTCCTGCCTGTCTTTGGGAAGAAATTGAAATTACCTCAATGAAAAATCTCATTTAGGTTTTGCTAATATGTATTAAAATCCAAGAGGTGAAACAGCGCAAGCAACTGTGACAGAGTTCCCAGGAGTGGGCTGAGGGAGGGAGACCAGCCCGGGGCAGCATTAGAACAATCACTGACTCTTCCAGGAAGTAACATTTAAAACGAGAGGATTAAATTGTGACGGTTGTACCAGCATCAGTCGTTTGAATCCATCTTTGCACCGAATGACTCTGAATGATACCTAAGAGCTGGGGAAAAAGCCAATGTGCCATATTGATTATTATGGATTCATGAGTTTAAGTTGGACCGGAAGAAATAAGGGTTTTCATAGCGAAAAGATCTTAAAGGATCTTCCAGCTGAAGTGTGATTGCAAACACCACAGAGGAGGTATCCAGGAACAACGGCAGGAAGCCAGGCCCACTGTCCTCATGCTTATATTAGGCACCAATCCAACACCATCCAAGTTAGAGAAGTGATCCGACGATCTCACGTACCTTCTCCATTAAGTGAGCACGGAAACAGTTTTCAGTGCATGAAAACACCCTGGGAAGCAGCTGAGACAGATTTTCTCCTGCTTCTGCTTTCACCGGGGTCTTAGGAAATAGCCCATGTTTTCCCCACAGTAGTTTCCAGAACACATCATTCCCACAATGCTATTCTTAGGGCTGTCCCACTTCCCATTTCTTGTCCCAGGTCATACAGTATTCTTAAAGAAATCCTAACAGTAACGCCTCGTGGCATGGCTTGTTGTGATTCAAAACAAGTGTTTAGAAATCGTTTGCTATGTGGTAACAAAATACAATGCATTCTTGTTATTTGTAACCAAACTGTTCCGGAAGGAAATATAGTACTTAGGGTATGTAAAATGTAATGCTCAACTTTTAAGTAAAATGTGTTAAAATGACATGAATCTGGAAGTTAAAGCATTCTGGCATGGGGTGTGTGTGAGAGCAAGATGCTAATAGCATGGTAAGCACAGAGAAGCTATACGCTTCTCACATGGCAGAAGATGGAATAGAAAAAAGATGGTCACACAAGATATTGCGAGTGATGGAGTTTTATATAAAAAGGAACGTCACATAAATATTGTGAACTATAGAATTTTATAGGGAGAAATGAAAAATCAGTCTGGAAATCTAAAAGGAAAAAAAAACCCACAGGAATGGAATACTTCTGAGCCGGGTGGGGAGTACGGTAGGGGCTGAGAAAATAAAAAATATTTTGAGAGTTAAAATTTTAGATTCCTAGGAAGGAGAAGAGATAAGCAGGGGAGTTAGAGGTAGGAAGCTGAGGCTGTGTTAGAGGTTCAGCAGGAAATTATTTCAGCCTAAACTAGAGACACTGTGGAAGGGAGAAAAGAAAGGGCTCAATTTGTAAGATTTCTGTTCAGGAAGTGGAGCGAGGGTCCCGTGGGAGTGAGTGTGGCCAGAGGAGGAAATGGAAGAATAATAGCTGATTGCGAGGCCCTGAGTTGGGGACATGGGGAGGTGTTATTGACAGTCAGGAAGGGAAAGAGGTGTCTTAAAAAAGAAACAAACAGGGTTCATTTTTAGGTTGGTTGTTTGATGTATGAGGAGAAACCTTTAAAAGTCAAGACTTGAGGGGGATGTGTCTAGGAAACCGAGGGCAGAGGGGATGACTGTCCCCAGGGGATGACTTCATTTACACCACAAATAGAGAAGAGATGTCTTAAGGGCCAGATTTAGCAGGAGGTGAAAACGTGAACATGAACGGGATGGCCCGAGAGTTTATTAGATGGCTGCTTCATTTGACATCTGTGTACCTTTCCATGCAGGGGGTTGATTCATGAAGCTGATGGAATCTGGTTTTTATAAATTGAAGGAATAAATCTTGGGTGATTATGATAAGGAGAGAATGGGGAGGGTAAAGAGAGCCCGTGGATAAAGCAGAGGACAAAGTCAGAATTTTCATGTTTCGGTGTGAATGAAACTTTATAAATAACCGGAAGGCAGGCAGAACGGAAGGCAGAGGAGATTTGGAGAAGACAAACACAAGGCTGGTCTTTGAAAGTAGAGGAAGTGGCAAACACAGTGTGACAGAGGAGGTGAGGATGAGAAGAAACAGACAAGCACTCTGGAGGAAATTGGGGAATTGGGAGGCTGAGGCAGGAGGATCGCTTGAGGCCGGGAGTTCAAGTCCAGCCTGGGCCACATAGGGAAACCCTGTCTCAAAAAAAAAAAAAAAGAAAGAAAGGAAGAAAGAGAAAGAGAGGGAGGGAGGGAGGGAGGAAGGAAAGGAAAGGAAAGGAAGAAAGAAAGAAATTAGGGAAAATGTCTAGGAATTAGAGGCAAATGTTTGGAGTAAATGATACCCTTATGGCCAAACTCACCTCTTTTTTTCCTGGAGAAACAAAGGCAACCTCCACCCCACTCTTATCAGCAGCTAAAGGCTGAACCAGTGTGTGGAGATTCTACATGAAGGGACCTTTTGATGCTGATTTTGCACTCGGGTTAGACGTGAATTCGAGCAAGGAATTGATGAAAAAAGTGATCACTAATCTGGAAGTGAACATACTCTATGGCTTTAAGAGGCAGAAATGCACAAAGCTATTGCTGAAGCTACATCCAAAATTTCTGAGATTCCAGAAAAGAACCATTTGGGACTCACAGTGTGTGAGGACTTGGGGAACCTGGAATCCAAATAGGTGTCATGGACACTGATCCAGGGACAAGGAATGGAGATTTGAAGACCACCAAGACACACAAATCTGTTGACCTCCATTAACCTCCCTACCTTTTTCTCTCACCCCTTCTCCCCACATATATAAAAGGAAAAAGATTTGAGGAGGTTGCCTGCAGCGGGTGATTGCTTCAATATTGTTCATTTTCTACTTTCGTGCTTCTGCGTTATTTTAAATCTGAAATTATTATTTTTAAGTCATTAAGAAAGCTTTGAAAATTAAGCCAAGTGAAGGATTAAGCCAACCTAATGCCCACATATTTAAGCAGCTAATCCTTTAAAAATTCTTTGTCAAGGTCATTCCAAGAGAGGTGTGGCATTTTTGCTGGTAGGTAAGAATTTTCAGGCATTGTGATTTCAAAATACTAAAAACAATTGCCATTTATTTTATTTTATTTTTTTTTCCTCCACCATAGGTAGCAAAAGTCTGGGACAAAGAAAGTCCTCAGTAGATACTTGTTGGGTAGATGGAATTGTAAATTGAATTGAATTATGTAGGTACATACTCTACAGAGAAGGAATATCCGGTGTCTACCACCAGGAAATCTCCCAGGAGCTCTTCTCTTTGGGTGGGAGTTAAAGATTCTTTGAGGCCCATTTCCATAACTACCTCCTATCCAGGAAGGTCTGTGTGTGTGACCTCTTTGGGCAGACATACCTCCTGGTTTGCTAGGCCACACTCAATTTCAAATATATGATCAAGTCATCCCACAAACCATAGGAATGTACCAGCAATTTCAGCATTTCTGACTTCTGAACTACATGACTCAGACTGCTCTGGGAGGTTGGAAACGGCACCCAGGTCCTCTGTGGATCATGTGTCTGAAGTTCTGGCTGGGAGTGTGGCTGCTGGAGTTGCACGTCACATACCAACCAATTGTCCCGCCTTCGTCAGCCCCCTGTCTCACCTGCCTGCTCTGGGCTCAGAACTGGGAGAGCTGGAACCCTTGCAGTTGACACTGGGGCTTTGTTTGGAGGTTATAAAATACCCCCGTCTTTTGGCAGAGTGCAGGAAGGGTGTGACTGCTGACCGGTGTCCCTTACACTGGGCCAATGGCAGACTGCCTTCGAGTGGGGAAAGAGCTCAGAGGAGGAGATGGCTCAAAAAGACAAAAGTGGGGTGTCCTCCTCTTATGTACATGAATAAAATTCAACATGGACCGCCGTCTTCCTGTGCGTGTCTTCCATTTCTTTGACCCTGCAAGGGACGGACCAGCTTCCTTCCTGCTCCAGCTTTCTAGAGGGACTGTCGTCCCCAGGAGGATGCGTTTCCAACCCCCACGTGACACTTACGAGCCAGAGGGAGGAAGGAAAGGTAGCTCCGGTCTCACTGCCATCGTCACTTGTCCATACCTGTATGTTTTCTTTCCCTTGTGTGTGTGTGTGTTTCTTCCTGCTCATTTCCATAAATAAAATGTTCTTTCTCGGCTGTGTAGCGGTTCCCTCTGATTAATTCCTACCATGGCCTCTCTGTAATGGTGTTTCTTCTTTTGCTTAAAACAGCAGGCATCTGCTTTTGGAGTGGAGTTAACGGGGGATGCAAGGGAGTTAGCCAAGTCTCCACGGGCTCTCTGAGAACGCCCGGAACCACCTTACAAATGGCTTGCATTCTCAGCTGATTTCTTGTGATTTTGTTTATGCCTCACAAAGGTAGAATATTTGAGACGCCATTCAGAATTTCATGCAGCAGCCCACACTGGGTTGGATTTTTAAGTAATACCTTCCAGGGAATTTGGGAGCATCCAGTTATCATTCCCACCATCGGAGCTCAGTTGGTCCTTTGCCATCATCTGAAGAACAAAGTGCTACATCTGCTGTCCCTGCCTCTCAAGGCAGCTGTCCCAATCTCACTGCGAGCTCTATTATCGGCTAGTCTTCCCCTCATGCCTCGCAGACAATAGATTGCATCTGTTTAAGTATCCAGAGCGCTTTGGAAACAAGGCCTTCTCCTGACACACACAAAAAGGGTTTTGAGGCAACAGATCTGCAGGTAGTAATTTTAATAGCCACTAATGTGAATTAATAATTCTAATAACCTCATTTCAGATGTGTTATCGGGACACTGGAGAGGGTTGCCATGGCTGCTGTATTTTATTGCTCACAGCTGTGCAAACTCATTTTGGCCAGCAACACTCTCCTGTCTAAACTCGCCTTTCATTGGTTTGCACAATCCCAGGCAGTGTGGATTTCACAAAAGAGAGAAAAAAAAAAAAGAAAAGAAAAACTTAAGGAAAAGTTGTGTTCTCAAGACTCTCAGTAAATGACACTGATAAGTGACAGTAAGGGGAGCCCAGTGTTTTAGAAGAGAATTATGCAGTTATATATTTATGAAATGAAATCATTGCTTTGGCACATTTATCAATATCAGTGTCAAATTAGAATTTGTCAGCAATTCCAAAGCACCTTCTTTAAGTGTTTTGGGGCATAAACGATATTCCTTAACAAACTACCTTGGGGATTATAGCCTCCTACATGATTCCAAAAAGTACATTAATTTATAATTTCGGGCTTGTAACTGACGACAAATCGGTAAATGTTTAGCTAAGTGTGCCTCTCACGTTTCCTGGTACTACAATAGTGTTCTATATATATTTTCTCATTTAATACTCACAGCATCCCTATGAGGTTGTCATATGGGTGGTTTTAATACCTGACCACAAATTCTTTGCTTAATTCTCTTCTAAAACACTGGGCTTCCTTTGAGAGGTAGGGTCTATATCTTTTCCCCTGGAATTTGGACAGGCTTGTGACTTCTTTAGCCAGTAGAGTATAGTACACTTGGCATTATGTGACTTCTAAAAGGCCGTGTGTCTTCTACCCAGGCCACTGAACCATTTGCTGTTGGAGAGTCTTGAACCGTCATGTGAAAGGTTGAATACCCTGAGGCTGCCATGTTGTAAGGAAGCCCAGGGAGCATCTAGGTACCCTGGGTGACAGTGTGAGCTGACCCAGCCTTTGATTGGATTCATCTCAACCTGGGTGCCAGACACCCAAGAGATAAAATTTCCAAATGGTTCCAATACCTTGTAGATCTTGCCTTTTGAGGCTGAGGCTGCAGACATTGTGAAGCAGTTACAAAAAATCCTATGGCCTGACTGAATTCCTGGTCTTGAGAATCAATGAATATAATGAAATGATTGTTGTCTTATCTCTAAGTTTTGGTATGGTTCGTTACGCGGCAATAGACAACTGGAACACTAAGAAAACTTAGATGTTGAACAACTTGACCAACGTCCCACAGTAGGTGGAGGCCTGGGATTCAAAACCTGGTCCGTGTGATGCCAAATCTCAAGATCATTTTACCATAAAATTATAAGCACCATAAGAGAAGTCTATAAATAGTGTTATAAAAGCATGAGAAACAAGTATTTTTCTTTCTGCCCGTGGTCATTAGCGTGGACACATTGTGGGCTTGCCAATCCTAAACACAGAAAAGCTCTGGAAAACATGCGGTGATCTTTAATTAAGTGTGTTTTTTTAAACCCACCCCTGTTCCTACCAAATTGTCATGTATCTGATTTGAAAAGTAGCCAATTCATTGACTTTAACTTTCGTCTGAACCCATATGGCGATCTGGAACTCAGCATGAAACACCCAAGTTCTGTTCAGCTCCGGTTGCTCCATTCAAAGCCAAGCATGGGAATGGCTTAACAGCTTCGTTTCTTTGTTGCCATATAAATGCTGTCTTCTTGGTTCATTAAGAAAAAAAAAAAGTTCTTAACTTTTGTGAAGTTTCTAAACTTGTTACAAACCTTGGGCCATTTAGGTCTCAGGACGGCAAAAGAAATGCAGATTCTGAAGTTAGACCACCCTACTATCCTGTTAGGGATGAAAAGTCTCTCCCCTCAGTGAGATCCATTCAGAAGGTTGTTGTCTAATAAACCCAAACCTTGTTCCCCCATCTGTTCTTCCCCTTTTGCCTCACACATGCCTGGGGGTGGTGTGGGGTGGGAAGTAAAGCTAATGTTATATTCACTTAGAGGTCTGCAGGATTTATGCAATGAAATATGATGAAATGGGGATAATTTAATAAAAACCCTAGATCTCATTGGAGTGAAACTCCAGGCAACGTGTAGCTGCGCTTTGAAAACTCTTACAGGCAGAACTGAGATTTTTACATCAACTCCATTTTCCTGGAACAAATTGACTAACTTTGCGAAGCTTTCTTTATAATGAGAGGTCTCAATGCAAGGTCACAGGTGACAGAACTGCTTATGCAATTAGCCACTAAATGCATCTAGAAGCCTTTGGGAATAAGGGACTTTCCTGGTGAAGGAGCCTTATTTATTAATTGTTAATTATAATTTCTCTTATCAGCTTCTCTGTGGATTTGGTGTCTACAAAGAAAGGCTGAGGGGGAAAAAACTCTTAAGGGCTTCCGTAAAGCAGAAGCCCGTTAACAGTGCCCTCTTAGCAGTAGCCTTGAGAGTCTCTGAAACCTCCAGTGGAAGAACAAAGCAGGTGCGTTTTGTCCACCACATTTGCATCACAGCTCGGGGACGGGATGCCCAGGTGAATTACTCTCCCTTAAGGCTGCCACACACCTTTGGTCCTATGGAAGTGGCAAGTAAATGTTCTGTTTCACCTGATTGTTCTAGCACACCAGCGAGCATCTTGGAAGCCCCAAGTTCTGCATCTAGCTCCTCAGCCTGTGAATTTGATTTGTTCTAAAAATCCCATCTCTTGAACTGCACTGGGTAGGGCGATTGGTGACAATACATCACATTGGCTTCTCTCCTACATGGTGAGTCCTGTGACACCAGCAAGTAACACGTCATCGAAATCTAACCTACTGGGAGGGACCCCAAAACTGTGCAGTGTCAAAGGTGTGAATGTGACAAGTTGACTTCCCTTAGGTGGCAAGGAAATGTGCATAAACACTTCTTAACTGACCCTTCGTGGTGGTTGTGATGCATACTTTTCATATAGGAAGAAAAATTGTCACTGTTGTAAGAAATATTGAGCGTGACATCATGACATTAGATACCACCAGTTTAATTTTTTCTATAGGGCTGTCTTCTTCATGGAGTTTGTGGCATTATTCTTTGCAGGTTATAAAAGTACATAATCGCTTTTGATAAATATAGATACACAAATTTCCCCACTAGCAATAAGTGGATTAGATGATATTTCAGATCTAGACAACCCTAATTAAATTACTCTTAACTTTACTGGCCTCTGTGGATTGATCTCTCTTTGACCTTCACAGCCCGTCAGAATAAATGAAAAGAAAGCATTCTAATATTTTCTCATGTTAAGACTTTCATATGAGCCTTCATATCTGTATACTGTATATATATGTACATATATCTCAACTGCAACCAGCAAATGTTTGTTGTTCTTTGTGTCTTTTTTTAAAGCAGTATAAATTTAATGCAGTATTTATAGCAGTATAAATTAGTATTATGTCAAGGAAATACATTAGATTACTGCAAAGGAAGGTCATTTAAATTACATTTTTAATATTTCCACATTCATTTTATTAAAAATATTGTTTCTTAAACAAACATCCTTTCTTAAGATAAGAATGTAAATGTATTCTGATGCCTTTATTTTTTTAACAGTACAGGAGGAAAGTACTGTCCAACACGATGAACAAAAGATACTTTCTTTAAATGGGCAAAATAGTAGAAATTTTCTTTCCAACACCACACACTACAAATTATCTTTCATATGAAAGGAACCTTTTTTGCTTGTCATGAGGTGTCTTTGTGGTAAACACTATAAGGAAGCATTTTTCTTGCCATTTGTGAAAAGACAATGTTTATGTTCCACGTCTTTTATAAAAAGGTTGGGTATATTACGCTGTTTGTTTAAAAAAATGATATTTCACTACATGGTAACAGATGTGCCCTCTTTTAAATAACTGTAAAAGTCAAAAGTTACGAGTCACAGAGACTACTAGAACTAACGGAAGTTTTCCTTTTCTTTTTCTTTCTTCTCTCTGCCCTTCCTTTTCTTTGACTTCTACAAGGAGGTTTATACTTAAAGTAACAACTGTCCTGGAGCATTCAAAATACAATCCTGTTTGTGAACTCTCATATACAGACTCTTCCAAAGTACCTCTATTATGTCACGCACGGTACTCCCACCATGGCAATAATACTTTGACGTTCTCATTGGGTAGAAGTCTATACATTTTAAGCAACTAGAAGCGGAATTTAAGTCTCATATAGTTTCACATTCTCTGCAGTGGTTGGCTATTACAAATCCTCACATGTAGGATCTTGATAAATATTTGAATTAAGTTGGACTATTGCACTGACCAATGGGATAGGTGATTTGGTACGTTTTGATTATAATAATAGATACGTGCAATGTAAAAAAATTATGTGATGGCCTGGTGGTTTTGTTGTTTTGCTAAGTCAGTCTCAGTAAACGTTTTTCTACCTAGTTAATCCCAGGGAGTTTAGCCTTCTGGATGAAGATATGCAGTCATCTTGGTCATCCGCTTGATGGTATGTGCTGTCCACAGGCATTTTGAGGGGTTTGTGCAACACCATTAGGTATTATGTTTTATTTAACCCCAGTCCTCTAAAGCTCCACTTCCTAATCCCATCTTTTCCTGTCTGCTAGAAAAGTCCTTTTGGCTACACACATACACACTCGCCCACCCATCACTGAAGGTTTCCAAGACTGCCCACTTTCTGTTTTAATTCCTAACTCAAGGGATCCTACACAGGACAGAGGTGGATTAAAGAAGGAAAGACATCTTTTGCTTTCTGGTTTTGTTGATTTGGCATTCTTATATCATGCTAATTTTGAAGAAGTATCAAATTCTCCAAAATAAATTGTAGCAAAGAAACATTTTCTGCCTCTTTGGCTCTTCTCCAAGGCTCATAGACTCAAAAGTCCTTCAATTCCTTCCATTAATAGGATGTCCTCTGTGGGAAAGGACTGTATGTAGTGTCGAGTCGAAAAAACTGGCAACCAGAGAGGTTAAATAACAACTGTTATAACATGGGCAAAGTTGGAGTTACCATAACTGAAACTGTCTTTTTTCCGATAGCTTTGTAACTCATCCATGAGTGACAGTGAGTTTTACAGCAGAAGTAATTACTCTTTCTTGTTCTAATGAAAATTTTAACAAACTGGTAAATTTGTAACCCCTTCCTCTTCTCTGAATGTTTTCAGTTACTCTATCCTTGTCTCTAGAAGACTCAAAATACAACTTCAATCACTTACCTTTTATATCACACACTTTCCCCAAAACCACATCCCAAAGATCACTTACACACTTATAACATCACCTCTGAAAAAACTGAATTCCATAACTCCTTAACTTCTCCTATTTTTCTGTCTTACCAGGCCCTGTGTAATCAATTCAATTCTCTTTCTGTTTTTCCTCCTCCTAACCAGGGAACCTGGGTTGCCTCCTGCAACCTCTTCTCTTTCCCCTTCTGAAAAGCAATTGAAAACATCTTTGCAGGCTGCCCAAAGGGAATTCAACCATTTAACATAAAATTACATAGGAATTCCCCCAAATAGAGAACATAAAACATTTCCTAGGATGTCAAGAGAGTGGTTTCTAAAGAGGGGAAGGTCCAAAAAGAGCAGTGGATGCTTGCCCGGTGCCCGAACTCGGGTGGATGGTATCTGAGCGCTGTGTAAGCTCCGGTCCAGGACTTTTCTTCTTGCTGAGGTATTCCCAGTGTTCATTCTCTTGTCTTGCCTGCCTCCTTGTTCACTTGAATAATCTATAGCAGCATCAGCAGCCTGATCACCCACGCCGTCCTCGCTGTGCTGAGATCACAGCTACGAGGGGTGCAATTCCTTCCTTATGAATTCATTGGCTTCTTAACGAGAACGGATGCAAACTGTCTGACGAGTGGGATTTCTTGAGCAGAGGCCGGGAGCCGCTGAAGTTAGCCCTGGTCTCGCCTCAGTGGCAAACATCACCTGCCCTTCTCCACTTCCCTTCAAGCTGCCAACAAGACCAAGGCTGGCTTCCTTAAAGTGTACCTCTGGGATGTGCACACCATATGGCAGCTCTGAGAATGTCACCCTACGCTCTGGGGTGTTTTCCCCCATAGCTTACACAAATTGTAAATTATTATCCATAAAATAATGGTAAGGAGAGACAAGGGCAAGGGACAGATCTGCCGTAAAGCCTCCATTAGCAAATGAGATTGGCTTTCCTATTCATGTGAAAAGTTCAAGGAGGCAATCTTGTTAAACAGCCATTTTGCATAAAGAAATAATATGCCATAATGGACCTTTTCAAATAACTTTGATGTTTTCCAGAACAATTTATTAATACCGTACTTGGAGAAATAAGAGATGAAGTCTCGCTGGAGAATAAAATCGGTGGTTGTTGGGCAGTTGGTCATGGCTCAGCAGATTTCATAGCTGTCGGGAGCACTTTTCTGTCCTCTGCTAAAAGAGCTTTATAGCGCTGTTTCTCCCACCCCCCATTCCCAACACCCCCACCCATTTTATCCTGGGAGTGTTTACATCAGAGAAACACAGTCCTGATCTTCAGTTCTCTATACAACAAGCAACAATGATGTAACCTCACCTTTCTCTTTTCCAAACCCTCCCTCAATACCCACTGACCTTAAGACTAGAAACATGGCAGGGGGAGGAGGGAGAGGGGGGTCTGCTCCAGGTTTACAAGAGGTGTGTTAATAATTTACCTATCTGTAGTGAGTTATGTGAGCAAGACCCATAATCTGGCTTCTTGGCTGGATTTGTACTATAGTTATACTGTATCCATACTATATTCATACCTATACACATCTGTGCACTGAACTCATGCAAACCACTGCATATCAAAGTGCTTTACACAATTTGCACAATAGTGCCTGCTTCTAACTGTACTGTTCACCCTTCTGTCCCCTTGTGCTGGGTATCTTACGTGAAATATGACAGCACCCAAGTGGAGCTTTCAGTTTCTCTGTGTTCAGGGTACATTCTTAGAAGTGATTGCTTAACATTGTACTAAATAACAATACCAAATTTATGTAAGTGCGCTCTGCAGAACACTAGCTTTGCTTTGCAAGGTGTCCGAGAAGTTCTTTGCCGAACAAATTTGGGAAACCCTGTGAAAACAGTTAAATAGGTTCTGTGGCCATAGGAATTTGATGACACAGGTTTTAATACATTTCTTCATTTTGTGAGTCTTCTCCAGTATTATATAGTTTGTGACATTTTCCAAACTTACTTGACTTTTGTCAAATGTGCCTTGGGCACTGGAATTGCAGGATTATAGAATCATGAATTCCAGAGGGAGAAGAATTGGTTTTCCTCAGCCTCAAATACCTTATATATTCGAAGGTGGTTTGAGAACCAGTAAGTAGGATGGGAATGGGATGGCAAAACTTGTAGATTCTAGAGATTCTCTCTCAGTGGCTTTGAGGAAGCCAGTTGCCATATTAGCAAGGCCCAAATAGCAAGGCACAGGGAACAGCTTCCCACCAAGCCAGCAGCCCCCTGGAGACTGTATCCTGCTAACAACCACATCCTTCCCTAGTTGATGCTTCGGATGAAGCTGCACACCCTGATCTGACACCTTAATTGCAGCTGGGACAGGCCTGGATTCCTGTCCCACAGAAACTGTAAGAGCCTAAGAATTATAAGCCACAAAGCTCTGGGGGGTGATTTGTTATACAGCACTAGCTAACTAATACAAATCTTGGCCCAGAGTCTAGGATAAAATGTGAACTAATATCTCAGTGGGATTAGCTTAGAAAATTATAATTGATAAGTCCTATGCAGAGTTTTGAGGAAGAAAAACAAATTAGTTTTCTTAAGATGAGAGAGCATATTACAGTTATGAAGAAAAGAATATACAAGGGCTTATCATGTTAATCACTGCAGAGAATATTTCCTGAGAATTTATTATATGCATGGCACTATGAGGAATAGGAAAATGAATCATTTCTTTTGTCCTCAAGGAACTTTATCCCTAGATGAGAAGGCAGATAAATAACTGAGCATCTATTTTCAAAAGTAGACATGAAACAAAGATACAAAGTGCTATCGAAGCTATACTTCCACATGTGCGTATGGGAGAGGTTAGTTCCAACTAAGAAAATGTACTCAGGGGAAGTGCCAATTGAATTGGCCTCGAGGAAGAGGAAATAAAAAGTGTAGTATTTTAACAGGTGGAAATGGCAAACAAAGGCATCGCTGGGGGAGAGGTGAACATAAAAAAAAAGGTTCGGATAGAGATGAATTCAGAGTATATCTAGCATGTATGTGCAGGACAGTAAGTAGGCTACATCTAAGAAAAACTGAAACCAAAATCGAATCATTCATATGATTTTTGTTTGGACTGGGTGTGTTTTTATTTCAACAAATGTTATCAATTTGGCTTCCAGAATGAAAAAGTAGAATCTCAATTTCTATCCTTTTGGTTTCAGCTCTGAGTCTGACACAAGGAATGAACATCTCCTTTTAGATACGCCTGACCACCCGTTTTATAAATGGCTTCCAGAGGTCCCTGAGTTTAAGCCCATGACTTGAGATAACATGAGATTGAAACCATCCAAGCAAAAGACCATCCAATCCTTAATCATCTCTAGATAAAATTCCACATTGGCCCTTGAAAATTTCTAATGTTTGACAACTTTAGAAGAAGCCAGGCAACTCATCTTGATTTTGTTTTTCCTAATGGGTTAATTATCCACTTTTAAATTGTGAAGACACTTAAGTCTTTTCTGAAAAGTTCTGAGTTTCTTTGACTTTTCTTCATAGGTCCTTTCTCTAAGTCATTAATAATTGTCATGTTCTCCCTGGACCTAGTCCAAATTTTCCATGTCTCCTTAGTAGTAAAGACCCCATCTTGGCAGAGCACATTAATAAAGGGCCTAACATATGACAGGTGGGGTTAAAAAATGACTTGGCTTTTGCATTTTATATTCTGTGCACAAGACATCACGTGATGTTTACTTCCTAATGTCAGTACCATGTCATGGGCCCACATTTGTCCTACCTGTCATGACTTCAGAGCTACAAAGAAGTCTTGGCTCTATCAACAGCTTGCTGAACTTATCTGCAGGGTCCTAGAGTTTGGGAGTTACTCCCCTTCTCAGAGGTTGTATTGGAACAAATACTCAATGTGATTAGAATTTTAGTGTTTGAACACTGAAAAGGAACCAGCCTTAAAGCTGCTTTCTATTGGTAAAGTACTATGAACTTACCTAAGAACCTTCGTGGGCATTATTTTTGGTGGTCTCACAGACATCTGCCAGGTATATTAGGAGGTTCCTAATTTTATCATTGTTTTAGCATTGAGCACACTAAGGTTTAGACATGGTAATTTATTTGTATAAGTAAATCGTAAATGGTGAACGCCTACAAATCTGATCTAAACTAAACAAACCCCATGGGACATGCCTCTTCAAATGAATGCTTTGGCTCTAGATTCTTCCTTAAGTTCTGGAAACATATAAGCTCTAAACCACTAATAAGAAAATGCAATTTAATTGTAGAATAGTAGCTGAAATTTAAGCACAGCGGCTATATTTGAATGAGGCTATGACTGAGAGGATGGAGGAGGCCTTTTTGGGTGTGCATGTGTGTCCCTGCCAGTGAGCACCTGGACAAGAGGCTACTCTGCTTGCTCGATGGAAAAAGACGCCTGGCAGAATTTCTGTCTTTCTCTTTTCCAAACAAAGCCAACCAGTGTCTCTATTCTGTCTCCTTAATGCCTTATAATGTGCATTATTCTTGGTACTGAGTGAAGAGATCTGTAAGCCATACTCTTCCTCGAACTTGGGGACCTTCCTCTCTCCCCAGTTGGTCAAGTATTTGGCAGTAAGTTGCAATACATCTTGCAGGAAATTTGTATGTGTGTGTGTGTGTGTGTGTGTGTGTGTGTATTCCTAGGTCTGGGTTCTTGGTAGAAGGTTCTACTTTGTCAGAAGAACCTGTTTTTATCTCTACTTTTAGAAATCAAAAATTAGTTTTTAACCAAATTAAACAAAAAACCAGGCTGCACAACTGGTTAATGGTTCAGGAAGGCCAAGAGCGCACACGCCTTACCTCCGGTGCTCTTTCTATGAGGCCACACAATTGACAGTGAAAATTAACTATGAACTCTGGTGCTTGGGAATCACATCACTATATGATTACACTGTTTTGTCATTATAAAATTATGGACGTCATTGAGTGGTAGGAATTAGGAATGGCACGAAGCTAGTCAGCAAATAATATTCTAAGTATTCCCTTTGGAATCAATTAAAGAACATCTTTAACAAATTAGTCCTTTTGTTTCATCATTAGAAAGGAATATATAAACAGGATATTTAGGCAATGAAATATTTTCCATTCGAATTAATTACCGCAAATTAGCTGGAGAATCTGTAATAAATTGCAAAGTTTGACACCTTATGAACTTATTAAAATGAAAGCTTTCCTCATAGCCTTTAAATTATTCATTTTCATGGCCTAAAATTATAATTTAATAGTTTCATTGGCATGTGATAATTTTAAAATTACAACAATATAGTCATCTCACTAGGTCTTTACATACCTAACTGAAAATTACCTATAGCATTTTAGTAGCAGTATAAAAGAATGAATGAATACTCAAATCTGATTGGTTACATAGGTTTTTAGCTCTTTTCCAAAATGGAGATTAAAAACTCTTTCCCTAATAAACCACAGATTTGTACCTAAAAAATTCTAAGAAAGCCTGTTATTTTATTACTTTCATCTGATTTTGTGCAAATTTTCCCCATTCCTTCCCTTGAGCCAAATTTTTCATCTTCTCCTTGACCAAAGGATGAAAGAAGTGCATTCAGCATTTCTGACTAATTCCTCCTGTCCCCTTTCACAGCAACTCTTCTTGAAAGACTTTTTCGTAGCGGATGTCCACTTCTCACTGCATTTCGAGAGAAAAAGAGGAGAGAAAAACACATACTTAAAACACAGTGTAGAGTAATTTAAGAAAACTCAAAGAGACTATAAGCTTTCGAAATAGAAAGAGGATTACGTAGCAATGGGCAAGCATTGTGCTGACATCAAACTTTCAACAGCCACGTTGGAAGAAAGAAGAACATGGAGTAATAGTTTCACAGTGTAAAGACAAAAAATTTGAACAGAGAATTATTTTTTTTAATCTAGCCAAGCTTTTATTTAAATACAAGGGTGAAGTAAGAAAATTCTTAGATATTCTACAACTCTAAATGTTTCTCATGTGAAAATTCCTTCTGAAAGTACTATGGAGAAAATGTTTCGACTGGGACATAGAGAACCGAACTGAGGAGAAAGCAATGAGATTTTGGCAACTAAGCAACTATAACATTTTCAAGTTTATTATTGATTAAGTAAATAGTGACTATAAAGACAAATGTCATCCTGTAAATGTGAAAACAAAGTATTTCACAGGCTAAACTGGCAAGAGTGGGGTAGAGTTCTAGTCTTAATGAAAAATACAGAAGACATTTATGGAGAAAATTTTTAAACTCTATTGAAGGATATTAAATAATAGCTAAGTGAATGGAGAAGTATAACATGTTTTAAGATGGGACGACTTAACATTTTTTTTCTTTTTTTCATCATATCCCCATTTAACTCACAGAAGACAACATTTTAAAGATGCTAATTTCCCCCCAAATTAAAGCATATATTCAATATTATCCCTATCAAGTATCCCAGTAGGAGCTTTGGTAGAATTAGACCAACTATTTAGAATTTGTGTAGACAGAAAAGGCCCACAAATAGCTAAGAATATTCTTAAAAGGAAGATCTCTGTGAGGAGGTCAGTCTCCCATTTATTAAGACACATTTCCAATCTGTAATATGTAAGTAGTTTAGTACTGGGAAATGATCAGTTAGAACAATGGGTCAGAAACAGATTCATATGCAAGGTTCATAAGGGTTTCAGTATGTGACAGTAGAGAAATTTACAAATCAGTGAGAAATATCAGTTTTTAAATAAATTGTAGGGGGGAAAGTATTTCACCATATGTACAAAAATGGCTCTTGCGTGGGGAATCGAGTTTGAGAGATGGGTGAGTAGAGTTTGACAAATAGGCCACATGGACTTAGGAGGGGCCTTGAAAACCACTGGGAGGGGTTTGGAATCTGCTTTGAATAAGGTGGAAAGTCATGGGAGAGCTTTGAGCAGGGGATGACACGATTTGATTTACATCTTTCAAAGATCACGTCAGCTTTTGAGCGGAGAATGCGTTGCAGAGGCACAGATGGGACCAGAGAGAGAAACAGCTCATATGTAAGGCAGGTGACCACAGTAACACTTCACGTAAGAAGACAGTGGAGCAGTATTAAAAAAAAATCTGAAGTCACGAAAAAAATGTGATCTAAGAAAGCAAAGAATTTTACACCCGGGGAAGCTGTCCTTCAAGTATAAAGGCAGGAGAGATACATCTTCAGGAAGACAAAGATTTAGGAATACGTCTCACGTGAGCTTTTCTTCAAAAACCCGTGGAAAGAGGGAATCTGGCCAAGAGAGATGTGCCAAACGGGGAGTGAAGGAATGAAGAAACTGTAGTCAAAACACACAAACAAAACAAAAACAAAAACCAAAATAACCTGAGGCGTTAGCATTGGGTTCATTTAAATAGTGAACTACCTCTGGGCTACCGTGCGAATTATAGATCTAGACTAGAATGTGAATGTTATGATAGTATGTAATTAAGGAGGAAAAAGAGAAAGGAGGGTTTTTAGGATGCTTATTTCTGCACTTTTAAAATAAATTTATTTTAATTTCCTTAGAGACAGAGTCTCCTTGTGTTACCCAGGCTGGAGTGCTATGGCACCATTGTAGCTCACTGCAGCCTTGAACCCTTGGGCTCAAGTGATCCTCCTGCCTCACCCTCCCAAGTAGCTGGAACTACAGGTGTGCACCACCATGCCCAGCTAATATAATTTTTTTTTAGACATGGGGTCTTGCTGTGTTGCCCAGGCTGGTCTCAAACTCCTGGCCTCAAGCAATCCTTCCACCTTGGCCTCACAGGCATGAGTCACCACTCCAGGCCAATTTCCACACTTTTAATGTAGGAACTCAAATTAAAAATATGACTCCAACTTTTAAATCTTTTTTAAAAAATGTTTTTATTATAATATAACTTTATGTGGAACATTTAGGAACTAATATCTCTTTTGGAGAAAGAATATTTAAAGTTCACCAATTCTTTCAGTTTTATTTCATTTCATTTTTCTTCTATTATATTTTTTTCTTTAAAATTTTTTTAATTTTTATTTTTGTACAGATGGGGTCTTGCTGTGTTGCCCCAGGTAGGTCTCGTACTCCTGGCCTCCATCAACCTTCCTGCCTAGGCCTTCCAAAGTGCTGGGGTTACAGATGTGAGCCACCCCACCCAGCCTTCCTCTATTATTAATAAATTTTAGTCAAGTTAACTTTAATAGTTATATATATAATTACCCCCTTTTTAGTATATATGTGAATATGTGTATATGTGTGTAATATATACATATATGTGTATATGGGGGAGCGGAGGGGTGGTGAGCAAAGTATTCAGTTTGTATAATTTTCTAAGAAAAGTGAGATATGACACATCAATTTTTAGGACAGTGTCTTTCACTTGTTAGGTCCTTAAAGAAAGGTAGTGAAGAGTATCAGGATGATTATTTTCTAGTCTTCCAAACAGAGACTCTGTTGCCTCCTTCAATTTCTCTGCCATTGACTCTAAAGGATCCTGGACAAAATATTTCTGTCCACCCACTAATGGAGCTGTGTTGTTCAGGAAGGGCAAGGAAGGAACAAAAATGAGCAGATATTAGTATCTTTGTTCTCCCTTCAGTTTTTTGGAGACAAAGGAACAAAACAAAACAAAAGGCAGGCAGAAGCCAGAGAACTTCATGTCTAAGCATCACAGTGGTTGAAAATCTGCAAGGTTAATGCTGTCTTTACAGGTTCCAGAACTGATTACCCAGTTTGCTGCTGCAGCTGCTGCTGCTGTTGTTTGTTGTTACAACCTCTGTAGTAGTGTGTTCAGGCTGCCACAACAAAATACCATAGACTGGGAGGCTTAACGACAAATTCACTTTCTCCCCATTTTGGGTGCTGGCTGAGATCAGGGTGTCAGCTTGGTTGATTTCTGGCGAGGGTTCTCTTCCTGGTTTGTGTACTGCTGTTTTCTTGCCATGTCCTCTGTGGCCTTTCCTAAGTGCTCAGGATTGAGCAAGCACTCTGGTCTCTCTTCCTTTTCTTATAAGGACACTAATCCTGTTGGATCAGGGCCCCACCCTCACGACTTCATTTAACCTTAATTACTTCCTTAAGGGCACCTGACACTCACATTGGGAGTTCGGGCTTTTCAGCATTTGAATTTTAGAGGTACACAATACAGTCCATAGCAACCCTTCAACTTTTTTTTTTTTTACAGTTTGTTTTGTTTTAAACTGAAATCCACAGATATTAACATAATTTTTAAAATATTCCATTTTCTCTTGAACATAGGAGTAAGACTTGAATCTATACAATTGGTAGAGACCTTAAAATGTTTATCTCTCAATCTATACCATCCTATAGAAGTGGATCTCTATTTTAATGACATCTGGAATGGTGATTCCAACCACAAGCTTGCCCAGTGGCCAATGTTAGCATTTAATCCACTAAAATATCTTTCCAATATTCAATCAAACATCTAATTTGAATTACAGATACAAATAACAAAAGTATTAGTTCATTCTTTAGCATCTTGCCATATTCAAGGCACTTGCATATGAATTTTTCTTTGTGTTATCATTTCAAAACCTTTAGAAGTCGAGAGAGAAGATCTAGTCCTAATTTTATATAAGAGTAAGAAGTTAAATGATTTAACAGCAGCAGCAACAACAGAAACACAACAAGCAAAGGGCAGAGCTAGCAATAAACTCATTTTAGAAAAACCAAATTTGTTACTGGTGTTCCCTTTTTTTTCTGTTTTTCCTCTGCAATGTTTCCACAGTTAAATAACTGTTCAAAATTCATCAATTCTATAAGAAGTCACGAGGAGAGTACTGTAAGAGAATAAAAGGACAAATGAGACATGTTTTCTCTTCTCTAAGGAGCTTCTATTAGGATGCACAATGTTTCCTGCAATTCAAAGCATCGCTGCATGAAGCCGGCCATGTCTTTCCATTCCTCTTTAAATCAACCTTCTCCCTGAGCATCCCATAATTTTGAATTACGGTTTAGTGTTCATTTATGGTCAGGATTATGATTAAAGTGCAATTAATCTCTGATAAAGCCATGTCTACATTGATTCACTAAGTCCAAATTTTTGAGGGTACATTTTACTTTTATTATTTCTCTGGTAACTAACTTCTGGCTAATCAGACACGTACTGCCATAAATCCACCTGGGTCAATGATGATAACATTGGGTTGCCTTTTTCTTTATAATATTTTGATTCATGACATGATATTGGTATTTATATCACTTCCAATGTTTTAGTGGTTATAGTACCACTTTGATTAATAAAATATTTTGAAAAATACTTAAAATATAACTCATGACAAATCGACAAAGCTTACGCAATGCCTTATCCTTCTGATTTCCAATGATTAAGCACTTTCTTGTCTCTTATTGAAGTTATTTTCAAAATATTTATTGAAACATTCTTGAAAGAGTTTTTCTTTCAGGGAAATATGTAAAAATTCATCTATGTCCACTGATACAAGTTTAGTTTCAGTTTAAGATCTTACCTTTTCAGGGGCAAATTGTTGAATCATTGATATTTCTCTTCATAAAATCTCCTAAATTGCAGATGATTTAGCTTCAATATATCTTTAATGCCAGAAATCACATATAAATTGGGTTTAAAATTCCGGAGAATAATTTTGAGGACTGCAGTACATTTGGTCATTAGAGAGTCTGAGAATACCAAAGTGACCAGGTCAGATTTGATGGGCTTGGATTGCCACTTTTCATTAACAGCCCATATGCAGAAACTTAGCGTCTTCAAATGGCCTTGTTCCAATGCGAGGAAGTGCTTTAGGCCAATCAAAATCAACAAGATGGCCGGTTAGACTTGAATTAAGTAAAATAATCAACAAGATTTGCAAGAAGCCCTCTCCAAGTAGAGTCTGAAAACCTTCAAATAGAGTTCTTAAAGCAGACTGTAGCTTCTAATGAATTACTTGCTCCGATATTACTGTGGCTTGAATCAAGTCGGAAGCAATTTAGTCACCGCTTCCCCGACAGGTCTCTGCCACCACGTTGACACCTAGTAAGCTGTGCATGGCCTGAGATGGTTCGCACCATACCCTGCAGGTTCTGCCTATCTGCAAATGTGCAGCCTCTGCACACGGACCACACAGCACAGGTAAGGCAGTCAAAATCTGTTAGTCATGGAACGATCCGTCTGGTGTTTTCATCTATCTTAATAATTAATTGGATAACATCTGAATCAATGGTTCAGTGATCCAATTTGGTCAGTAACGTGACCAGGCCTTCCTGAGGACAGGTCTAAGTTCTTCTGCTTTCCAGGACTCCATCACAGAAATAGTGAAGTTTTCAGTAGGCTCTCAAAAATATTCACACAACACAGCTCTCTGGAAATAACTCCTACAAACATGACTGCACCAGTGATAAGAGCGAGGTGCCATTAGCTCAACGAATGAGTGACTTGTTATTTCTGTGATTACTAATGCGATAACCACGCTGTTCCCATCATAGGGTTGTTATTCTATATACATATATAGAGAGTGTTATAGAAAGATCTTCAACATGAGAATAAACATTTTGATAGAGTTTGGGAACAATTTTCTATATCCTTGTTTTAGAAATAAAAAGAATTTTCATAAGAAAGAAGCTCTATTCAGATATATATATGTTTATATGTATGAATATTAACATATAGCTCAGGCCAACTCTTTCTCTCTGCCACTATTTTGCAGCTGAAAGAACCAAGACCTAAAGGAGTTAAATATTAAAATATATATTAAATATTATATTTAATATAATTAGATGATTAGATAAAATTATCTTGAAATGCCTTAACAATAATACAGATTTTAAAAGGAAAACAGAGAGTGTAAAAGCCTCTAACATGCAAGGATCAGCAAGAAAACAAATCGTGAAACGATTACTTAATTGTAAAATACTTTTTAAATGGCTTTTTCCTTCCATGAGACTTTTTATCTGACAAAAGGCTTAGCCACCTCTTGAAGCAGAGGATCTCTTCAATACCTCAAGATAAATATCTACCAGAAGCTTTTTAAACAATGCTTGTCATGTTTGTCATTTATGAAGCGGACTCCTACATAAATTAAGTTTTGCTAAACTGTAGCTATGAATTAGAGTCCCGTGAAATGTGCTATTGCTAACACACTCCGGTGGTATGTTGCTATCACTTCAATTGTTTTAATGATAAATTTCCTTTAGAAAACGGAAGGATCTGTTGACAGACAAAAACAGGAACTAACAATGGACTATTTAGACTTGCAAATGATGGAACATTTAATTATTCCAAAATAGCATTCCCCAGTTAGGGTATGATCATTAAATCCATCATCATTCAGTTGATATGCATGAAACATTTATCATGTCTTCCTCAAACAGGAGTCAGTCATCTAAATATAGATTTTTGGACCATGCATTTCAGCGTGACATTTTGTCGAAAGCCTGGAATTTCATTTATTTTCCGTAACAGAGACAAAGTGTTTGTAAACGATGTGATAAGACCATAAAGAGAAAGTAAAGTGAAATCCGGCTTCGTACAGAGATAAATACAGACCCTACTGAAGACACCACTGCTAGAGAAAGAGAAAACTGAGAGACAGTACGTCAGCGACAACATTGCAGGTAAGAACTGATGCTCTCTCGATACAGGTTTTTTAAATGTGTGGTCAGTTTTCGTACTCTGTTTGCAAATTAATTTGCATTGAGACTCAAGACAGAGGCAGCAAGATTAAGACAAAATAAAATGAATATATGTGAACTCTTTCCGTCAATCTCCAAGTACCGAAAAAATGTTTCCCTCTCATTGGAGAGACAAATGTCTCAGAAAACAACATTTTATGAAATTCAGTAGTCCCAGCTACTTGGGAAGCTAGGGTGGAAGGATCACTTGAGCCCAGTAGTTTAAATCCAGTCTGGACAACATAGCAAGACCCCAATTCTAAAAAGAAAGAAATTCACAAGCTAATTATTTTTCTACCAGTCCTCATTTTTCAGGAAGTATATATAATAGTTAGTATTCATTATTTTAAGTCCAAATGGAGACAAGTTATGCTTGGGACCTGGACAAACGTTTTATAAGATGACAAATTCAAATAAAAACCAAATAATTCTTTTCCAGAGATGGCCTTTCTCTGATAGAATGCTTGCAGTGTGTGAGAGGTGCCTGGGAAGGATTTATAAGCAATTTTCCCATAAAGGGAAAATTATTAACATTACTAAATACCTCCCCCCGCCCACCCGCCCCCGGTCCCTGCACAGATTCTTCTCTCTACCAACATTTTTAACCCAGGAGCCCAAGGGCTGGAGAATTTATGTGACTGACCCAAGGACACAGACTGATGTCAAAGTCAGGCCTTGAGTTCTTATTTCCTGATACTCACTAAAATGTTAATATTTCATCATTCTGCCAGTGGGAAATGTGTGTGTCTGTGCACGTGTGCACACACTCCACCAAATGGTCATCTATGAAATTTTAAATCAGAATAAGAAATTGGAAACTGAGGGTCTAATTTCCTACCCTAATTAAATGGACCTAAAAAATTCTAACCAGTTTTTCTTAAATAGTTTTGGACATCCTATGAAAGGTACAGAAAGTCTTCATCTTTTCTCTGAAACACTTGTGCCTGGTATATATGTGTATGTGTATGTGTATGTGTATGTGTGTGCGCGTGTATACATAGAGAGAGGAGATGGAGAGGGAGGTAGAGGGAGAGACACAATATGATCAGGAAACCCTCATTTAAAGTTGACTAGTAGACCTAACAATTCTATCTTCAGGCCTGGCCTTTAAAACCAGAAAGACTTAGTTGTTTTCTCTGATTTTCCTTCCCATTCAGTCCTCCTGCCTCTGAGCCTTGTCCCTGATGGTGGATGACAAGAAGAGAGAAATATTTCTGATGCTAAGTAGGGAAGGTGGCATTAACTATATTTAACTTTGTTCCCATTGTATCAACAAGGTAGAAATAGGCAAATCCCAGGCTTATGGAACTTCCTTTAGGATTTAACTCATTGACATGTGACTTTCTTAATGGCCAATAAATTGTCCTCTTCCTGATTTGCTCTCTTCATTCTGACAGCAGAACCCTAGTTCATTATTTTTGAGGGAAGAAAGAAATTGCAAGTAGCTCTGTTATTGTCCTGGTGAAGAGAGAGAAATGGGAGATACATCTTTTTCCTTACCAAGGAAATTGGCATAAATACATGATATGAACTTCTAAATACCGTTGTGATACAGTTGCCTGATTCTTAAATAAAGGATAGTGATAAGTAACAAGGGGACAGTTGGTGATAGAAGCATAACCCCCCTGTTTTCTCATAATTGGGCTGACAGTGCAAGGCTGAGGGAAGACAGTCAGAGAGCATTGAAACTAGGAATTCAGAGAAATGCTACAGGAGGCCTTAACTGACTCTTTAATGCATCCTATTTATGGAGGCCAATAAATACCAGTTGTATACAATATTGCCATGTCTACAAAAGCAAAACTTCCATCATCCTGATAAGTGTTTTGCATACATATGAACTGTAAGATCAAGCTTGATACGTGTGATTTCTTACAATAATCAGTGTATGAATCTTCTTGGGTTGGCATGCGGCACTCTGTGAAAGATGTTACATTTAGACTCTGCCTGACATAAAATGTGTGTAATGTCTATGCTTAACTCCCAGCACCTGTCTCTGCTTTATTTTCTCTGCCCGGTTAAAATATCTTATAACAATGTCCCTGTGTTTATCATTTTCTTTTTTATACGCAGGGTTTTGAAATGTGGTACCTTGGAAAGTTTTGTAGGAAAAAATCCTTTGCACGGTGAAAGCAGTTTATAGCAAACCTACATATCTACAGAAACACTTGTATGGAGAAAGAAAAAAAAAGTACTGCCAGACATTTCACAGAATTCGGTGCCACCATGTACCCAACATGGACTAAATCTGGTCCCAGCAAAACATGATTTCTCTTTGTGAAAAAATCCATGGCATCTTGTTCCCTAGATTCCTTTATAGTGTATTTTCTTTTATTCCTCACCAATTTCTCAACCTCCTCCCCTTCCGTTGCCTCAATTTTCAATTTGCTACCATTTCTCTGCAAAATGTTTAGAATCTATTCTTTGATTTCTCATAATTCCTACCCTGATGCGATTTCCACACCATTTTCCCTACTGTCACATTCCTGTCTCATCCCATTTTTTCACAGAAAGTCACAGTCAAGGCAAAACAGGGCTAGCGGGAAGGCAGCGTCTATCTCGGGGTGTGCTTTGGTTTTTCTCTCTTTTTGGTTTTTCTCTGCTTATTTGGCTGTTGCCTTACACCTTTGTACTCAGCTGGACACCGCCCAGAGTGGGACGGTGATGTGTAGAAGGAAAATGGGCACAGCTCCAGGTACCAGTGCACCACGGGGGGGACAGGAAATGGGACCCTGAAAGTAAACTTGGTGAAGGAATTCGGGAAACTGAGGGACAAATTGTCACAAGGGCGATGGAGCGCTCATTGTCAACGCACACAGCAAGGTCAAAGTGAAAAACAAGGTGGTGGCGAACTAGCGTCAGCTCCTGAGGCCAAAAGTGAGCACAGAGCCAGCTGGGCCAAGCGTGGGGACAGGGATCCAGGTCTCTAGGGGAGCCAAGTGCAGAGGGACAGCCACACCTGAGGGTGTCGCAGAACCCAAGAGGCACCGTGAGGTTCCCAAGATCAGTGGGATGTTGTATATAGAAGCAGAAAGGACTCATTCAGGGAGCTGTGTTCTGGGTGGAGAGTCAGTGATTGATGGAGGTCCTCATCTTAATCATTTCTAGGGGGCCTTCTTTGGCTTCAAAGGGATGAAGAAACACAAAGAACCCAACATCTGACAAATCTGTGTTTCTCTTACTCCTAGGAAGTAAGGATGGTTCTTTGTGTCTCCAAACTTAAGGATATTATTTTTTTTTCTCTTTCTTAAAATCAAAGGAATTAATCCCAGGCCAAATATATGTTATATTTGTGACCATGTCTGTATGTGTGTGTGTGTGTGTGTGTGTGTGTGTGTGTGTGTGTGTGTGTGTATGAATTTGGGAAACAAATAAGGAAAAATAAAATAATTAAGAAGCAAGTGCTGACCATCCAGACAAAACAAGCTGGATGGTCATTAAGTAATTTGCTCCAGAGAATGTTCAGACATTGCCATTAACACAGAATATAGGGCACTGGCATTGTACATAGCAGATGCTCTTAAAAAAATGAAAGGTTTGGGAAAGGGAGTAAGGAAAAATAGCTGATATATGAGAAAGAATCAGAGAGAAAATACAAATAAGAAACAAAAACTGCCCTTTAAAAAATAACATATGGAAAATGTATAAATATTTATGTGGTTTTCCTCATGCTTTTTTTAAAAAAAATCATTAGTTTCAGAGTACTAAGGGGATATTTTTAGACCATACTGTATGCAAGACATATATTTTCAGATAATAACATGTGGAGGCAAATTAGCTTTGTGTTTGCATCTTCTAGGCATTGCAGTAAACATTTAGACACCAATATCAATAATAAGTTTGTTTTATTCAGTATGATAGCCTTCGAGACATAGACCTGTGTTTATAGATTAAGATTAAATCAAGGAGAGAATTGGGTAATCGTTAACCCATAACGACCTCTCTTTGCTGAAAACGAAATAAATCTAACAAGCATTTCTTTTAACTAAGCTCTTGAGAGAGAGAGAGGTTACATTAGTGTTTGCAGAGATTGTTAAAGTAGAGCAAGAATTAGCTATTTGTTTCTGGTTTGCTTTGCTTTAATATTTTAATGACACTATAAATTTTGGAGCTAATTAACATAAGAAAAAGTTTCCACCAGTTTTCTTAAATATTTTAGGACATTCTATAAATAGTTGGAGACAATCTTCAGACTCATGTTTTAAAACATGTCCAATTTGCATCAGAATAACTCATAACTGCCAATAACACCACTTCCCACCCAGAATCACTTCTGGCTAAGACAGAGTAAAAGTAACTGGATTTACCCTGCTGCTTGAAATAACCTGTTGTAGTCTGTTCAGGCTGCTATAACAGTATACCTTGAACTAGGTAAATCATAAACAAGAGAAACGTATAGCTCACAGTTTTGGAGGCTGGGAAGTACAAGATCAAGGTACCAGCAGATTTGGTGTCTACTGAGAGTCTATTCCTCATAGATGACAACTTCCATATATCCTCACATGGTGGAAAGTGTGAACAAGCTCCCTCAGGCCACTTTTGTAAGGGCACTAATTCCGTCCATGAAGGCTCTGCCCTCATGACCTAATCACCTCCCAAAGGCCCCACCTCTTAATGCTATCACGTTGTGGATTAGGTTTCAACATATGAATTTTGGAGGGGCACAAACATTTAGATCATAGTCCAACCAGAAACAAAAACAAATGGACAAAACATATGAAATAACAATTTTCAAGACACTGGCTACCAGACAACGGTGATTCTGGAAAGATGGTAGACAAATGAGGCAGGCTCTATGATTGCCCTGGCTACTACTCCCGCTGACTTACAAACCATTTTCAGGGAGGGGGAACATAGGCAGAGTCTAGAAGTCTTGCTGAGTTGAAGAAGTAGAGCTGAGAGTCCAGGGATACCAAGGCAGCTGGAGTCCACAGGACAACATCATGGTGGTGGTGGGGAAACATCTGGAAGGATTAGAAGATATGCGGTGGAATCATAAAAAAATCTAGTTGATCAAACATAAGGCATGAAAAGAGGGAAAAGGGAATAAAGAACATATAGGACAAATAGAAAACAAATAGCAAGATAATAGATTTACATTTGTCCATATTTATAATTATATTAAATATAAATAGTCAAAAGGCAGAAGCTATCAGATTGGACAAAAGGAAAGCAAGACCCAACTATATTGCTGCCTATAGAAAACACACTTTAAATATAAACACACTGGTAGTTTAAAAGTAAAAGAATGGCAAAAATGTACCATGCTAAAACTAATTTATTTTATTTTATTATTTATTTATTTATATTTCTTTGCTGTAGTGGGCTTTGTGATGGATAAAGCTAATTTTTAAAAAGCCGAAGTGGTTATACTAGTATTAGACAATGTAGATTTTGAGGCTGAGAATATTAATGGGGATAAAAAAGGTCATTTCATGATGATAAAAGAGTCAATTAATGAAGAGGACATAATAATCCTAAACATTTATGCATGGAATTTAATAGCTTCAAGATACACAAAGGAAAAACTAATAGAGCTATAGGAGAAATAGTTAAGTCTACAATTATAAGGTTTTGATATTACTCCCTTAATTATTAGTAGAACAAGTGGACAGGAAATCAAGATATAGAAAATTTGAACAACGCTACAACCAATTTGATACAGTCGATATCTATGGAACTCTCCAGCCAACAACATACAATAAGCATTCTTTTCAGGGGGTACATGGACCATTTACCAAGATAAACCATATTCTGTAATTCAGTAACATAAAGTATACTCTCGGACCACATTTAAATTAAGTAAAATTAGAAGCCAATAACAAAAAGATGTTTGAAAAATAGTCAGATAATTGGAAATGAAATATACCTGTATCTATTAAATAAATTATTTGTTGCTAAAAACCTTCCCACAAAGAGAGCTTCAGGCTTGGGTGGTTTTGTTTGTGAATTCTATCAAATAGTTAAGAAAGAAATAATACCAGTTCTACACAAAGTCTTTCAGAAAAGGAAAGAATACTTCCCAACTCATTTTATGAGACCAGCATTACCTTGATACCAAAAGCAACATCACCAGGAAAGAGAAGTACAGTACAATATCCCTATAGAATACACATGCAAAACAAAATTCTAAACAGAATTTTAGCAAATCAAATACAACAATATATAAAAGTGTAATTGACTATGACCAGTGGAGTTTATCCCAGAAATGCTACGTTGATTTCACATTCAAAAATCCATCAGTGATTCATCACATTAATAAACTAAAAAAGACAAAACATCATCTCAGTGGACATAGAAAAAGTACTTGACAAGAATCCAACATCCATTCCTGATTAAAAAAAAAAACTTTCAGCAAACAAGGAATCGAAGAGACTTTTCTCAACCTGATAAAGGGCATTCATGAGAAACCTATAGTTCATATCTCCCTTCGATAAATGTTTAGAAAAGTAACGAGATCAGTGTGAGGGTTGGTGCCCAGGGTCGTTGAGAAAGTAGAGCTGAGGTCAGTTGCCTGATTTGGTTTTGTCCCCACTAAATTTTTTAGTTCCTAGCCCAGGGATTTGTGAAATGCTTTGTGTGGTGTAACTGATACTTCCTGCTGGCAATCTGCATCCATTTGTCTTTGGTCTACACCACCCTTAACTAGGCTAGATGGTTGCTGTCTCTCATCAGGCTAACAGACTAGGGATTTGGCTTTAAAGGCAACACAGACTTAAAGCACCTTGGATTCCTTTTATCAATTCTTTCCTACATGATTAGTAAGAGTGCAGTCTCATTTGTATCGTCACGCATGACTTAGGAGACAGTCATGCTGAACCGTATAAATTCTCTGAATCGGAATCATTGCAAGAATTGGTTTAAATGTTTTCTTAAGTAATCTCACTAGCATTCTGAACGTGGGCTCTTGAATCGTCACTCCTGAATTTCTGAGCTCCTATGAACTCTGTGATAATAATGGTCATGATTGTGAATTTCATATAGGCACTTCCATCTTCAAAGTGCTTTGCAAACATTAGCTGATTAGACCCTGGATCCTGCTCTTGAGGTCTCCAAGCAAATATCGCTGCCCCATTTAAAAAATGAGGGGTAGAGTAGAAAACCCTGAAGCTTATAGCTCATTAGATTCGCATAAGAGATTGTGGGAATCAAACCTAGACCCTGTTCCAGTCACGTGGGCTTGGGGGACATATGTCCACCAGGACACTTCCCTGAAATCGTGAACCTAATTGTTCTTTTGGAAGGAATGTGCATTAGGTCTGTGGTTACTTTAAAGGCATAGGATTTCTTTTTATGAGTTATTGAAGCTCTGCACTGAATATTCCCTTCTATTTAAAGAAATTAAGCCCTGGATCTCGAATCACACTTAGATGATATTAACCTCGTATTTTACAAAGGCGTCTCCCAGGGAGGGCTTATGCTACAACAAGAATACATATGCACGGGCCACAGTTATCTCACTGAGAAATGGCATAAAAATAACATTCAGTTCCTGCAAGTGCCTTGCTGCAGGTTCCCCTCCAGCTTCGGACTCTGAGATCATCATCTGCACCGTGAGAAACAGAGGCTCTCTGAGTGCTTGATTAAATTCTGCCAAAAGTCCTTTTATTTGTTAAGCCTAAATCTAACATTCCCCTGCCCCCAAATGAACTCATCCTAATAATTTGGAACGTCCTTCACTTCTGCCGCCTCCTTTATAAATTAAACTGGCAATCACAAGTAGAAAGTTAATATTGCTACTGCCACCGTGTAAGAGTTCATAAATAATACTCCTTCATTATCAACAGAGAGTATTTGCTAATCAGTTCCATCATGAGCTTCTGCTACAACTGGGAAGGAAATCTGGTAATCTCTTGTATAAATTTATTTGCTTACTTTTACGAATGTGGCAACAGTTGTGCGTCAGGTTATTGAGAATAAAAGCATTTGGAACAGAGGCATCCACTGATTCATGCAAACAGCAGCAAGCGTCTGTCTGAATGTGGCCTTGAATGTACTTGTGGCTTCCTTCCCCACTAGCAGTAAATTTCAATGCTTGTAACAAATGACCTTTAATGGCATCATTGCAATAACGGCAGCCCATTTTGTTCTGGGCAGCCAGACCCAAGTCTTACTTAAAATAGGCCACCTTCCCCGGGAACATTTATTCCACTATTTCAAAGTGCTTGGTATAGAGAACTTTCCCAGTGGTTTTAGAAGGCATCAGAACAATGTTTTTTTTTTTTGTTGTTGAGACACAGTCTCACTCTGTTCCCCGGGCTTAAGCGATCCTACTGCCTCAGCCTCCCGAGTAGCTGGGACTACAGACATGTGCCACCATGCCCGGCTAATTTTTTTTTTTTTTGTATATATATTTTTAGTTGGCCAGATAATTTGTTTCTATTTTTAGTAGAGACGGGGTCTCACTCTTGCTCAGGCTGGTCTCGAACTCCTGACCTCGAGCGATCCACCCGCCTCGGCCTCCCAGAGTGCTAGGATTACAGGCGTGAGCCACCGCGCCCGGCCCCAGAACAATGTTTAAGAACAACGTTGGTCGATGGGAGAACTGACTCAGCAAATCTCCTACCAAGGTTGGACTAATTAGTAGCCAATCAGATATGTGCCTGGTGCTTGTTCATTTACCTATTGAACAAATATTTATCATGGGTTTATTATGCTGCACAGTACAGATGTAATCCCTGGCCTCCTAGAGTTTACAGCTTAGTGAGGAGAGGAGATAGCCAAGAAACCAAGTGATTATAGAGAACGTGAAAATTCCTGTTAGAATAAAGAATGCTGTGGCTACACTTAGAATAGTCACCTGATTCTGATTTGGGGCTTTCTCCTAAACAGATCCCAAAGGCAGTAGGGGTTAGCTAGCTAAATGGAGAGGCAGGGAAGAATCTTGTAGGCCAGGGACTAGCATACACAGAGGCCTGGAGGCAAGCGAGGGTGTGGAGTGATCGGGGAGGGACTTCACTCCAACAGAACCAGGGTAGGAAGACACGTGGACATACTGGAACCACGTTTGGCTGGGTCTGTAAACCATGGTAAGGACTTCGGACTTTTCCCTGAGAGGAATGGGGAAGGCATTGAAGGATTTAAGCAATGGCATGTCAGACCTGGTTTTGCATTTTGAAAACTATCACTTGGAGGGCAGAGTTGAGGAAGGATTGGCAGACAGAGGCTGTTCAGGAGATTGTTGTAGTAATGCAGACGTGTTGTGGTGGTGGCAGGAGGGCAGCACTGGAGTTGGAAAAGGGGATGGGCTGTCAGAAGATACAAGAGTCAGGACTTCCAGGTGGTTGAATACTGCAGATGGGGGAGGATGATGAGTCACAGCCAGCTCCCAGTGTCCAGCAGAGTTGATGCCGAGTTGTTGATACTAGGAATACAAGGAGGAGATGGGAGCGGGGGTGAGAGAAGACATGGAAATCCCACTTAGTAGTTTAATTCTAAACTGCTTCTTGGAGGTGGCCAGTAGACCGTTGGATCTATTGTTCTGAACTCCAGGAGAGAGAGAGAGAGAGACAGGGATTATAGATTTGAGGATCATTGTCCTATAGTTGGTAGATTATCCAGGGAAATTGCCCTAGAAGAGTCTGCAGAGAAAGAAAAGAGAGTCTTGGATAAAATCGCTGAAGAACATTGTCATATAAAGAACAAAGAGGAGTCTGCAAGGAATACAAATGAGTGGGCAGAGAGGTAAGAAGAAAACTAAGAGGGAAAAGTATCCCAGAAGCCAAGGCAGCCATGCTTGGAGAAGGGGAGGAGGAAGCGGGTAAGTAAGACACTGAAATGTACGAATCAGATTTAGGAACAAGGTTGTTGGTGTCCCTGGTGAGGCCATTCCATTTTAGTGGAATGGGTAGGAGAGAAACAATATATCTGTGAGATAAAGTGTGGGAAAATATAGACAATACATGTGGATCACTTTTGAGAAATTGGGAAGAGGAGGACAGGAATAGGGGAACAGCTGAGAGGTGAGGAAGGGTGGATAGATGGCAATGTTGTTACACAGAGGAGCTGAGCTTGTCCACCTGCTCAGAGGAGGAGAGTGAGAAAGGTCTGAGAAGGAAAGAATACAGTTCACGTAGCAAGCAGGACTTAGATCGCCAGCACTCTTCATGTCAGAGATCCTACCTGACCTCAGATCACGCACAGAAAGGCACCCCCAGCTCAGATTAACTGCATATTTTACAATGAAAAAATTAAAAGAATTTTTATAACTTTGCTTTCAAAATGTGTTGGCCGTGGATAACTGACTTGATTTATAATTCAATGTGATTTATCAGCAATCAATGTGCATACTTGGGAATTTAGGACAATTGAGAACATCCAGCTCACAAATTGTTTTCAAATGTAGTAAAGTGTTCGTGAATACTACGTTTGCAATGCTGACATAGTATTGCATTTGATATACAGTCTGTTGTTTATGACATTTGATTTTCATTATTCATATTGTGTGTGTAGTATGTATGTGTGAATGTATGTTCTATGTATAGAGTATATGTGTGTATGTGTTTATGTGCATCTGTGTGTATCTGTGTGTACATGTATAGCATATATGTGTGTATGTATGTGTGTGTAGTATGTGTATGTGTATGCGGTGTGTATAGCTTCTTGAGAAGGTAGTGCATTGATATTCCTTCTGCAAACTCTTTGAGAAGCCAACATTTTGCGACTTTGCCCTGCTGATGGTGTTTAGAACTGGCTGGTTCTTCCCCACTCCCCACCCGCCCCCGTGCAGCTGGGGTGTGAACAGGCACACGGACGTGCTGCACCTCTCTGTGCAAACTCACTCGCCTCAGTTTCCTCCTAGAAGCAGCCCTTTTCCTGTCCCTCCTGGCAGGGCACAGGGACAGATCAGGGCGTCCCTGTTCACCTTTTTAGCAGCTTCACTCCATTCCCCTTTAAAGTCGTCTTTAAAAGAAAGAAGAGACAATATTTTAATATAAATTTTAATGCCTACTTTTTCTCTTTCCCTTTTTACTGTAAAAATACAACAGATTTCCTATAGAAGTTAGAAAATGCAGATAAGAAATTTCAAAATACGACCACTGATACAGTAAACATGTTGTCGTATGTTGCGCTTTTTCTTAAAAAAAAATATGATAGAAGCAGTTTTGTAACCTGCTATCTTCTTTCACGTAAAATGTTGTGACAGTCAATAAATATGCTCTTACTACAAAATGTTTTCTAGCTACAGTATTCGACCATTTCCCTATTGCTGGATATTTGTTTCCAAATTTCAGTATTATAAAGAACACTGTGATGATTATCCTTATATTTAACTATGCGTATGTATTTTGATAATACTTACTGAGGTTAAACTTTTACTAGTTGCTGTGGTTTGAATGTGATCCCGAAGTCCGCGTGTTGGAAACTCAGTACCCAATGCTACAGTGTTAGGAGCTGGGAATTTTAAGAGGTGATTAGTCACGGGGACTCTGCCCTTGAGGATGAATTAATGTGGTTATCTTGGGAGTGGGTTCATTTTCTCCAGAGGGAATTTGTTACAAAATCGTGTTGGGCTCCCTTCTTGCCCTTCTACCTTCTGCCGTGGGATGATGCAACAACGAGGCCCTCACCACATGCCAGCCCCTTGATCTTGGACTCTTCAGTTGCCAGAACTGTAAGAAATTAGTCTCTGTCCTTTATAACTTACCAGTCCATGGTATCCCGTGACATCAGCACAAATCGGACTCAGACAGTAGCGGGGTTGCTAGTTCCAAGACTTTGTACTTTTTAAGACCTTTGATTGATATTCATTTTGAGGCCATTTGAAGATCATTCCTTGACTCCTCTGAAGGTCCTTAGGGTGTTGGCATGTATTTTCATCACCTTCTATATAGAAAAGAAGTCACAAGTGACTCATTGAGTTTGGAGCCAGCTTGGAAAAGATCAAAATGCCAAAAATCTAACTTTTTAAAAAAAAAATCTCTGCCTCTTTAAAAATTTGAATCACTTCTCTTCTTGAAGATATCTCCACGAGATGGTGTCCAGCTGTAACACAACAAGCATGGATGCTAAATAATCCATTTCAGTCATGGCATACCCAGTGATGCTGTCTGCATTTGCATGAATTGAAGGTTGTCTGCAGTGAGAACAAGGTGTTCTGTCCTAAATGAACAGGGCCATCTTGCTCACCTTGAAATTTTTGGGTTGCCTGTAGGGAACCGGAAAGCATCAGCTGGACACTATGATTAAAATCTCCTAATTATTTGAAAAGCCATTTGGGATAATAGAGTAGGTTTACTTTTCCTACATTAATGTCCCTGAGCAGGCTGTATAGGAGGTAGAAAGTCACAACTTCATCGCTTTTGGCCAAAGGCCATTGCAGTACTTGTAGATTAAAAAGAAAAAAGCAGATACAAAGTGTTCTTCAGAAAAGGTTATAAGCTTGTAAACAGAACAGAATTAAAGTACAATTCTGAGTGTACCAACACATACGACTTTGGTATTGGTTTACTGAAGAGAATGTCAGATCAATACACGCCCATGTCCAATTGACTGTGATGTCGAAAATAACTTTAGAGCTGGCTTTAGAAGGAGCTTGTGGGAAAAGAGAAAAGAAGTTACATGAAGGTCCTTGTTGGGCAATGAGTCTCTTGTCTCTTAGGGAGCATGTCTTGGTAACATACTGGATAAATGACTCTAAGAAACTTCTGGAATTATCCCAAATGGATGTGACAGAAGCTTAGAGTAATGAGAAATAAGTGCATGTCATAATTCAGCATAAGAAATAGCATCTGAAGCAAGATCTGTGCATTGCACAAATTTTTACACACCACGTGCGTGATTGCACCTTCATTTCTTATCATTTATTTGATATAGCAAAATTAGAAGGGTGTAGCATGAAGGCAAGAGTCCTCTGAAGGTCACAGCAATGCGAAGAGCCTGGCTGTGTGGAGTGTCAGCTGAGTAACCCATGGGGACTGAAGGAACAGCCCTGGATTTCTTCCACGGAGCGGATTTGGCAAATTCCCATGGAATTAGGTCACTAGGCAAACCATTCCAAGGCTGGCAGAGCATTTATGACTCTCAATCTCCCCTCTTAGTTGTTAAAAAAAAAAAAAAAAAAAAAAGACTCTTTGGTACTTAGACGTTTTGCTAAGGTAGTATCTGAAATAACAGAATGGCTTGAAGGAACATCAGATGAATGCTAAATATGAAGCATATACAGTCTAGGAAGTGCCTGGAGAATTAAGTGACAAGCTTAGCTACGGAGGCTAACTGGTGAGGTCAGAAGCGTATCCATCACCCAGTTAACTAGTGTTTATCGTGAACGTACAAGGTACTGGATGCCACAGTAACTGTATATGGTGAGAAGCGTGAGACCTAGGTTGGGTATCTGCCTTCAGTTTATTCGGAAATTTATTAACAGTCCAAACAGGACAACTACAGCAACATAAACCGCATGGCCCATCAGTTCCCACATTTGGAAGGTGACCTTAAATACAGATGAGGGAGACTGTTGAAGTCAGTGGCCGGTATATTGAATTACAAAGCTCACAACCTTCTCATGTCTCAAATCTCGTGTACTGTTTTTAGAGACACATTTTCTGGCACATTCATTTTAAACATTCTCTGAATAAATATTGATTCTAAACACTCTTGGAAACCCAACAATGTCTAAGTGCTTTTACCTAGCCAATAACACAGATATAAAAACTTCTCTCTTAGCGTCCAATGTTTGTTTTAAATCTTAAGAGATATTCATTAGCTTAGTTATCTAGTGATTCCTCCTTTAGCCAGTAATAGTACAACTTCCTAGGGGAAGGATGGCAATTTCTGGAGTAACTGAGCTTCTACAGTCCCTTAAAAGAATATGGTAGCCTCTTGGCCTTTCTTGTTGTGGTCATTGGCATCCAATTGCTTGGGAAGGTAACCCATACTCTCCTAACTATATGGATGAAGATTTCTCCTATGATAAAAATAGAAAACAGTGGTAAAACTTCACTTCTTGTTACAATAACAAATGCACAAGTAGCCCTTATCACTTGACTATTCAACTTATGGTTTCCTAATCATTAGTTGTTGTGCATGAAGAAGCCTGCATGTGTGAAAGAAATTATCATTTGCTCCAGTGGCCTGTGGTCAGTGCATTTAGAACATCAACAAGAAGGACTGGGCGTGGTGGCTCACCCCTTTAATTCCAGCCCTCTGGGAGGCCAAGGTGGGAGGATCCCTTAAGGCCAGGAGTTCTAGACCCGCCTGAGCAAGAGAGAGAGAGACCCAGTCTCAAAAAAAAAAAAAAAAAGAGCATCAACAATCATAACACACAATGATTTTTTCTGAAGTAATCTTGGACTCAAAACTTAAATTATCTTTGTATTTTTGTTTATTTTTGTTTTCTTAACAAGAAAGTAGTAGACATTAGCCACCCTTGGTTAAAAGCTTGGAAACTTTGCTGCTAGAAAAATAGCCTCCCAGAGACTAAGACACTATAATTTCACTTTCACACTCTTTTAGTTTCATTACACTGACAACAGATTCTTATATATCTTATGAATTTTTGATTATTCTTTTCTATCAGATTTTGAGAAATTCTATGTATCACGTTGCAAAACTAATTATTTTTTAAAAAGAGCTTTATGTCACATATGACTGCTTATCTATAACATGCAGAAATACCAATCTTATTTGGAAATAACCACAAGGATTTGTTAAATTATGAATCAAATATGAATCATTTTATGCCTAATTATAAAAAGAATGAGTGAAATTTCAGAAAACATTTATTTGGGGAATTCTAGTTTAAAAAAAGCACTAATAATTTTCCTAATAGAACTTTAGAAATAATTGTACTCCCCATTTTATGGGAAAGTCATTTCATTATTAATGTGTTTAATTCTCAAAAGTTAGCTGTGATATTTTTAGCGTAAGCTTGCTTGGAAAATGCAGAAAAAATGATATAATTATTATGTGAATTTTATTATCTCTCCAAGAAAGCAAAAATAAACAGAAAGACTAATTTCAGATAAGGATGAGGACATCTACGTTCTTTTTGCTCTACTACTAAGCAATCTTTGGCAAATGACTTTAATTTTCTGGGACTTGATTTCTACATCTATAAAATAAAGAGGCTAGCAGTAGATCACTCTCGACAATAATCCTGAGATAAGCTCCACAGGAAAATGTGCCTTGGTCAATGAATTTGGAAGTCATTATATGTTGTATCCTCTATGGGATAGTTAAGATGCATGTTGGTAGATTAATAAATAGTGAGGATTCTGCAGTAAGGGAACTTGCTTATCTTTGTTTATGCCAAAAGTTCCCAAACCTGTTTGGCCACAGACCTCTCCTCTGTTTTCTTTCTATAACAACAATTAACATACTTGGAACACACTTGGGGAAATGCTGGCTAGATGGCCTACAGGGTGCTCTGGATTCGACATTTTGTTGTTTTATGTAGTTCAAGGCAAGATAATGAACAGCTGAGTTTCATTGTTCTTTTAAGAGCAAAAATCAGAATCCTATGTATACATTTAACTCCAGTTATTCTTTCTAAAAACATCTTATTATTCCTACTTTTTTAGTTTCCATGGACACTAAAAGTCATAAACTTCATCTGCATACTAAGGACCACAACTCCTTAAGTCACTATGACTTCTGGTGGACTAGCAATTAGGCCGAGTCTTTCTTTAATTACTAAACAAATTTCAGAAAACACAAAATGGACAAATGGGTAAAGGCCTGGAATCTGGACCAAACTTTCATACTCCTTAAAAAACTGTAACAAATCGGTGGCCATATTTACTCAACAAACATTTAGTGAAGATATGTCATGTCACAAAAGTAGGACAGATACTCCAAGGTAAAGAGGAAGAAATGCTCCCCCCTACATTAAAAGAACTTTTTTGTCTAGCAGAAGATGAGATGTAATAATATTAGTTATAATAATATGATATATTATATAACAATCACAAAAAATAAGAGTGGCTATTGTTTAGAAAGTGTCTACTATATGGCAAGTACTATATACTCATTATCATTCATCTTTTTTTAAAAAAACCTTAAATCATAGATCCTATTATTGCTCCCATTTTGCGAGGAGGAAACTGAGGCTCAGAGAGGTTAGTGATTTGTTCAAGGACACGCAGCTTTCAAATGACAGAAAGGATTCAGACCCAGGTTTATATGACTCTAGCATTGCACTGCCTTTCAAATCAGGCTCCACCATGAATGTAGGCAGAAGAGAAGGGACTAATGAGAAGGGGAAATAGTGATGTGAGAGAGGACTAACTGGTACAACTGGAGTTCATAGGAAGATCAAATCAAGATTACCAGGGGAATGAGTTGGCGTGGGAAGAAATGAATGGGTATCTCTTTCTTTGAGACAGGAATGAAGAAGGTGTGGATGAAAGAGGAGATAGATCAGAAGTATGGGGAGCAAAAGGGCTTCCAGATTTATTCCTTTGTCACACTAAGGTCTGGGAACACTTTCTAACATCCATTCCCTCCCAGACACACACCTTTGAACTTGACCCGCCTTTCTTACTTGATGTGAGCCCCAACGCGAATGGCCTCAAGACCTCTCCACGAACTACCACATAGACCTCATGATAAAATATCAGTAACCATGATATCTTCCCAGAATATAAGGGACTCCAGCCATAGTCCTTTTTGTTACCAAAAAAAGCAAGCATAAAATATATACCAGCATCCAAATAACTACATGTATTCTCCCCAACTTCATGTTGACCTGTGGGAGTCACCACGTTTCTCCATCCTGTTGTATGGGGACATTTCAAAGGCAAAATGCCCATCTTTTCTTGGAGAATATAAATTTGTGTTGGAAGCCTAGAGAAAGAGCACCTTCCATCTCAATCTATTCCAAACGTCAAGACTTACCTCGCTTTTGAAAGGAGGTCTTCATTCTTGGTTCCAAACATTTCTTTTTGGTTTGTCCTGGGCACAAAGATTCCTAAAGTGTCAGAGCTGGGAAGTGGCCCTTGAAGACCGTGGTGTCTCTTCTCCTATGTAAACTTTACCTGCTTAAGAGGATTGAGGAAAGAGCCCTGTCTCAATCCTTCATTCCTTCTTCTACTTATAACCTTTGAACTTCTTGGGGCTTAAGTAAATTAAAGTATTAGATTCCACCATAACTCAAGGTAATGAAAACCTTTCTCCAAGGCCTCATATGAGCTACAGAAAATAAAGACCGTATGTGAATTCCTTAGGTCCATGATGTTTGGCTGTTCACGATGAGTCACCGGTGAGAGAGGCTCAGAGAGCATCTTGTCCAGGCTTCCTTCAAAGGTAAGCAATGGTTTGGAAACCAAGAGCTCTGTGTTCTAGTCTCAGCTCTGCTGCTAATTCATCGTGTGGCCTTGGACATTGAGAGGGATTGTGTTAAATAGTCACTTTTAAAGATCCTTCTAGTTCAAAAATTCCAGGTTATAAAAGTGGGCAAAATGGAATACCTCCATTAAGGAAAAACCCAAACATGGGTGTATGCATTTCAGAATGGGATGCACACATCTTTTGATGACAAAGACAGACTCACCTTGATCCTTTTCCTACTGGATAATTATAAATTCTGTAGAGAATCTAAGAATGTCTTCGACACACCCTCTCTACATATTCAGGTTGGTCCTGACAGACCTGAAATTCTGTGCCTGCTGTAGTAAATTCTCATCAAATGCCAGCAAGACAATATCTAGAGAAGAATGTTCTGTTGGGTTTACTGAAAATGAGGATAGCATTTTCCCCCATTCATTCTTCCTAGAATAATTTATTAGAGCTATAGAGAACCCCCTCCTCCCCTGGTCATTTCTAAGGAGGTTCAAGTTTAGATTTGTCTCTCTTTATCTCTCCATAAGCTCTTCTAGAATGAGAGATATTATTGTGATCAAATCCACTTTGCAAGAAATAAACATGGCATCAAAGCAAAGCTACCTCTTTTTCCCCCCTGACTATATGTTGTCATAGCTATTGCAATCCTGAGTTTAGTTATTAGTGATTCTGCCAGCACTTGATATTTCTTCTAGGGTAGGACAGAGGAGGGACAAAGGTGATGTGTTTGCATGCTGCCACTGCCTTTGTTCTTTGCCCCTCTTGCTCCTACTATCCATGACTTCAGCAGTCATTATCTGCATCTCAATTCCTCTTTGTGGTGTCAGAAGTTAGAGAAGAGTTGCCGAGTGGGTAGATGAACATCACTTTTTCGTTTTCAGGCTTTCAGATTCTCAGTCTCCTTGGGGAATCTAAGAAAATAGCACAGAAGCTCTTCCTGTAAAGTGAATTAGCAACTTTCCTATAAACAGATGCCTCAACATTATTTTATCTTCCAAAAAAAGTTCATTCATAAAAATGAGAAAGATGTTTACTCCTGAGGAATTACTGACCCCTCTGAAGAATAATTACACAGAGCTATAAGAAGCCCATATGGTGTGCATATATGAATTTGTTCCTTTATCTGACACATGTTGATTAAGCACTGATTGTGCGCCAGGCATCATTCTAGTTGCTGGAGATACAGGGGTGAATAAGCACCCCCTCAAAAAGTCCCTGTTCACAAAGGAAGATGTTTAAAAAATAAATAAGCTAATAATTTAATATAATTTTAGGTGATGCTATGAGAACAAAAAAAGCAGGGTGTAGTGGGGGTTGAGGATGTGTATTTGTCTGAGAGGACAACACTCACGGGGAGACCTGAAAGACATAAAGGGGAGCATCAGAGGTAGATACCTGGGGTAGGGTGAGATCTGAAGACACTCACCAGCCACTCAGTGGCAGGGAGCAAGGTAGCAGGTGAGCAACAGAGATGGGTGCAGAGACGGACAGGACCCCTGTTAAGTCCATCTTTCTAAGCCAAGGCGAAGTTTTAATTTTATTCTACGTGCAATGGCAAGGCAGTGGGGACTCTGACACGGGCTGATTAATCTGATTTATATTTTAAAAGATTCTTGTGGTTATTTTGTGGGGAAAGAGAGGAAGCTGGGAGCTGGTGAGAAGGCTTATTCAGCATTTCAGGCAAGCAAAAAACGATGGTGAAAGTAGCAAAATGTCAGCAAGTAATCTCACTGGAAACCTCCTCCTCTGCGTTTGACTGGGGTGCTGTTCCCCCGTGGGTTCTGTCCCAGAGTCGCAATACTTCAGTCTCAGAGGTAAAAATCCTGAACAAAAGCATTCTGCAATCACATCACAGCATAGTTAGGTGTGAAATTTACTTTTTCTATCTCTTATTAAGCCCGGTTAGACTACAAGGATTTTTATGTAAGATCCTGAAATGAAAAAAAAAAAAAAACAAAAATGAGGCAAATCGTGAGACAGACAAAGACCCTGATAAGCGGCAGGGGAGGGTCTTGTTCAGGCAAAGAAAGATAATCAGAGGCTAACAGGGAAGACAAAGGTGTGGCATTAGTTAGACACACTGAGCCGTCCTCAACATTCCTAGTAAAGACATAAATGGTTGAGCAAAGGAAATACACACACATAAATTATTCCATTGAACTGTGTGTTGATTTATCATATTTTTGACAGCAAAAATCGAGAGTCTGGCCAGAGAAAGGATCTTTGTGGCATTTTTTGTGCATGTTTGGCAGTGTAGGAAATGTCACCTGCACATCGAAATGTTGGAATTTCCAGGCAATGTCCATGCTTTTCTGTAGACAAAGGAACAATATTGTTTAATTTGGGACCATTGAAGATAATTGGGGCTATGCAACAGACATCTGAACCATTGAGTTCTCTTCCTTAAAAATAGACAAATATCTACCACTTCATCCCACCAGATAGAATCCAGATGGAATGAGAAAAGGAATTTTCATCTCAATTTAATGAATAGGAAAATGAAACACAGGGAGGTGAGAAGAATTTTCTTCTGATTCCAGAATAACCAGATCTGGCCTTGAACCCCCCTACATCCAGCTCCCCACCCACCAAATCGGCTGCTAGCGCCTGGTCAGCCCACCAGAGTCTGTAAGTCACTACTCCTTGCCTTTTGCCGTGTTGTTCCACTTAGCACAGGAATGAGTGTCCCTGGCAGAGAAAGTGGAACAAAAGGAAAAAAATGTTTATTTGCCAAAAAGAAAAAAAAGAGAAAAGTTTTAAAGCAGTATATATGTCACACACACTCTCACACACATGCACAGACACTCACCCACATGACACACACACTCACACACTCACAAATAAATCGTTCATTGCTTAGAAGCACTATATTTTTATCCTATTACTTCTGGCCATCTGAAGAAATACTCTTCATGTAGTTCAGTAAGAAGTCAAGTAAGTTAAGAAATAAAAAATGAAACCCAGGGAAATAGATTAAAAGATACTGAAATGCCGAATTCTGAAGGACAGAGGCTGAAAGATAATTCCATAACAATCTGCACACAGAACAGTTTACACAGAGGCTGGTGACCAACTGCTACCATTGTCATGTCATTAAATGTCTTTCCCGCACCTGGTGCAAGTATACTGATATAGCTCTGCTAGGAACATAAGAACACTGGATTTAAACTTTGTTATTAGGATTTCTGCTTATTGTTACAACTTCTGGGGGATAAAACAATGGTTGAAGACTAGAATGGTTCACACTGAATGAGGGCTTTGGAAAATAAACCATATTCCTGTGTGGCCAATTTTAGTGCTATCCCTTATTCCAATCATTTTCTTCTCTCTATCGTTGGATTATATTATCCCAGGTACAACTTACCTTTTTCTTCTGTTTTCAAGCTCCAGCTTATTCCAAGGCATAGTTCAAATCCTACCATATGGAAACGCAATGATTTTCACCATGTATGAGCTCCTCTAATAAAGCAGAACTGTGGAATTTATAGATATAACAGCCATACTTTCAACTGTTTACAAGGGAATCTAATTCTTTTTACTTTTTTGGGGCTTGGGTTAGAATCATGACGTGCAGGAGGAAATCACTTCCTGGTGAAGGAAAGTAATTCACTGGTGAACATCTACGGCTTAATGAGGGTTTGTTGTTTTCTACCTATCTTTGTGCGGTCAGCAACCTCTGAACATGAACTTTGGAATATTCAAGTTTCTTAGTTGTATCTCTGGCAAACCTCAAGAATGTACTGTGCCTAAAGTTTGTTATCATATAATGTAACTCAGAGTCCAGAGAGGTTCTAGTTTGCATACTCCTTTGAATTCCTAGGGGAATTCTAGAAAATCATGGCATGCCACTATTCTATTACATTCTTCTATTTACATATAGGATCATTTCAGCCAGTGAGAAATGGATTAAAACTTAATTTTGACAGTTCCTGATTAGTTAGAACAAAAACTTTTTGAGAAAAAAATTGTTCTGGGGAGTTTAGGGTTGGTACAAAATAATGGGTCCAATAACTCTACCAAAACTACAGTATGCAGAAGGTACATTGAGAGTGCCCTCATACTGCACCATGATGGAGGATTCCAGCTCAAATCCCAGAGAGAGCCCGTGGGAATCCCAGTTAAGCCATGGAGAAATGCCAGGGAAGGAGAGGTGTTAGTGCAGGAAAAGTGGGATCATCGTATAGAAATTTCCATCGTCCTACTCTGTGAAAATTTAGTCTAAGTCTTTTAAAAATAATCTCTAGCACACACACACACACACACACACAAATTAAGATTATTATTTAGAGAATTGTTGCAACTATTGGTGAAGTAGAAGTTCCCAAGAGATATGGTGAGTCAGGGAGATGGTATTCTCAGAATTGGGCTAAAACTGACTGATTCTGCAAAACACTGAAATGAGTAAAAGACAAAGTAACGATCGTAAAGGTAATAATGATACACTACTCATCGCTGATCGAGCTCTCTTGATGTATCAGCACTGCAAACATCATCTCATTTAATCCTTCTAACTACTCTTAGAGGCAGGTGTCACTAAGCCGTTTTGCAGAACAGAAAGCCCAGGTATAGAGAAGTTACGCAACTTCCTGGCAAGAAGTACACAGAGTGCAAGTGGTAGGGTCAGAATTCAAGCCGACACTTGTGCGATTTCAAAGCTTGTACTTTTAATATGAATGGCTGTGCCCTATGACTTCTAGCAATGATACAAGGCAGGGTAATGTTCTTGTGTTAAAGAATAAAACCCATGTTTTATTCTTGGCCACCTGATGGAAGGGGTGGGGTGGGAGGCTGGTGGGGTTAAGACCTAAGAATCCTAAGGGTGACGGCGTTGGATTTCCCTAGTGATAGAAATGGCCTGGAAACCAATGGTTTTTCATCTATTTTTCTTTAGTTGTTTAGTGTGTGGCACGTGGTCTAGTTATAAGTTCTCACCTTGAAGGCAAGTACTCAGCCTATAATAATAATATTTATTTTAAAATATTTAACATTTAATTGATAGATTCTCATTCCTCTAAGGCAAGACAGTATGACCTTGCAGAAACAGAACCCAGAACATTGACCACAGTTAGTGTTAAAGGGCTTTTCAGTTTCTAAAGTAATTGAGTTTTATTAATAGTTATCCCCCCATTTGTAAAAGACATATTCAGGAAGAGATTCTTTGAAAGAAATTTCTTGGACAGCAAATGCTTTCTCTTTTGGATAGCTGTAACCTTCACCTTTACTTTCAATGCTAAACTTTTAGAGCAAACAAGACATAATCAACTCATGGTCCAAACCTGCAAACTATGCATATGTAGATTTATGTAAATATCCATGCAAATCAGGTACATCCACTGGGCTTCTGAGAGGTTGCAAATGGAGTCCTTGGTACAGTAGAGGTCAAATATCTTTGGCTTTAGAGCTCAATTCTACATGCAGATTTTTATAGGACAATGACAGCCCCTAAACAACAGAAGTCTTTAAATGGTGTGATAATTCCACGCTTGAGTAGTTTTCAGTCATAATTAGGAAAGGGTGACCTGGTAGAGAGAAAAATGAAGAGCAGAATAAAACTTAGCTCTAATATTCCAGTTTATCTAAGTTGGATACTTATTATCTCTCCGCCCCTGCTTTCCTAATTTTTTTGCATGTTCCTTAAGGGACCCCGGCTGGCATGGAACATGGCTTTCAGATTTTCAGTAGCCTTTGATTGGAATACTGAATTTCCCTAACTTACCTAAAAGGCAGGACAGTCCAAGGCCACTGTCCTTAAAAATGCCTCAATAGTGAGGAGCCTCCTGCCCGGAAGTGTGTGCACCTTCCCTGAGATGCTGCACCAACAATATCAATTAAATTATCAAATGCTACAGCAACAAGAGAATCGGCAATGACTATTACAACTCCAGGGTCACCCCCAAAAAGGCCATTGGATTTTGGAATGTCCTTGTGGGAGCTTACCAGATACTCTTGGGTACAGTAGGGCAGAGGAAAGGGACCATGGAGCATGTTGGGGTGATCATGCCAAATCGGGCTTAGACTTGGAGGATTAACATGGGCCTCCAAATGTCCTCCAGCATCCATGTGTGTGCAATTGGCTACTGAGTTCACAATCGGGGTTGTGTCCTCTTCTGCAGGGTTCAATTCATGGTGTTGAGTAGTCAGATTTTGAGCTTTACCACTTCCTGTCCTCCAATAAATCTCACACGGAGGAACCTGAACAGTTCCCGACGTTGGCCGGTTCCAATCTACTGTCACACAGCACCACCTCCTTGTCTCCCCAAACACTTCGTCCTATAGCTTGACATGGGGAGAATATTCCTGTTCTCTTAACGCATTTCCAGGACTCTGGCCAATGGCAGACACCAGGTCATTAAACCCATTCACAACTGAATGACTAAAGAGAAGACATGATAGTTTTAATTAATTCTTTGCAATTGAGCCCCGTGTTGCTTGGATGAGATTATTCCTTCTGAGCTTCTCATCTGATTCCACATCTACAAAACGGAGATCAAAATGCTAATTTCCTTCAATGAAATGGTCTGGAAAATAAGTGAGATAAAAATCGTAATGTATTTACAAATACCTATTTTTAAGCTGAGAAACAGAAATGAGTGAGTTTAGAATTAGCCAAATTCCATGAGGAGTTTGTGTAAAGAATATAATCTATTGGGATCAAAGCTGTGGTTCCAGACATGACTAAACTGTGAAAATAAAATTAAAAGGGGGTGAGGTCGGGGCATCTAAAAAGGTAGGCGTAGAAATTTGCTTGGTTTAGTACAGAGGCCCAGGGCTTGGGGGATAGCAGAGTGGGGTGGGGGAGCTTTGGTTTAAGTGAGACGGGGAAAAAACAAACAAATTATGCCATGGAGAAGGGGAATGTATCAAAACCCAGCTTTCAGTTTGCCAGATAAGTACCTTCATTTAGACTGTAAATAATTCTCACCTGTGGTTAGGTCTAAACCGTATAAGCAGTACCAATATTTGAAAGAGAAAATTGTTCTTGCTTCTAATTAAAAGGTATTATATTCTCCGTCGCCTGTGTTGTCCAGGAACCCATTAATCAAAGAAGCCATTACGTCTCCACTTACATTAATTCCATTATTGTATCACGTGAGTTATGTTCAAACATTTATTGCCCAATAATTTTCAGAGAAAAATGTAATAACTTGGGTGGAGATATCATTAATGTGAAGAGATTTTTGGCACACAAGTTAATGAAGTGCATGAACTAACCCTCCAACCCCAATTATAATGAACTTTTCCAAATTCCAGTGCTAATGGGTTAGCTCCAAATGCTGTAAATGAGATTGCTAGATTCAGGCAGCACTCTGTGAATGTCAATTTAGTCCTAGACTTCTGCAAGGATAATATCAGGTAAACAAAATCAGGGCATCCTTGTTATCTTCCAGAACATTTGAGGTTATTTATTATAGGTGCATTAACTTTTTAGCAATGACTTCTGGAAATTAAATCTTCATATAAAAGGAAATCTTTATATGAAAAAATGACTTTCTAAAACAGGCAGTAGGTTGTTCCCTTTTTAAAATCTCATGTGGTAAAACAGTATCATTACAAAAATAATTCTAATAAGACTTTTATAGGTTATTGGAAGAGAATTTATCATGTGTTGCCTTTTATCACTGTACGTGTCAAACTGCAGGATTATGACATAAATGGTAATGGTAGTCATGTAATATTTGCTTTAGGGAGTCTGAGCAATTGTAAAGAGACAGCATACTTTCTGTTGAATATCTGACACTTCGTTCTAGACTCTTGAAATGCCAGAGGTTTACTGTAGGTCTGGGGCAGACAAGAGAGAAGAAAAATGATTTGGATTTGGGCACAGTGAATCATAGCATCTTATCGTTTGATGTGACCTCTGGAGTTATCGAGACCAGACAAGTTCTCCCCGTCAGAGATGAGGTGAAGCCCTCAGCAGAGGAATCCAATCCCCCCAGCAGTAGATATGGGTAGGATGAGAGCAGCCAGCCCAGCAAGGCCGTGGGGGGCGGCGGTCTTCATTTGTTAGCAACAGAAAATCAGAAGAACGTGTTTTAAGTAAAATAATTCATGAAATCCCAATAAATAAAACACATAGAATGGAGATGCTTGGGTTGAAGGCACAGGGGGTGGAGAAGGGCCCCACCACGCCTGGCCCATTTCCCCAACTCCACCGTAATTTCTCTGTGGGCCGTTATGAGACATGTAGATCTCTGGGGATCGGCATGAGTTAGGACTTTTCTGGTTGCAAATAGAGGATTCCATCTGAGTGAGAATGAGATCCAGTAAAATAAGGATGACAATGCTAATAATTGTGACATAGACCCAGAGGGACAATGCAGCTGGGTTTGAGGAAGGGGTGGTTGTCATGAGATATCTCTGTCTCTCTGTCCTCTTCCTTTAAATACACACATACACTTCTAAATTCCTTGGGGAAAGATTCTGAGTGGTCCAGTTTGTCTGGGGCCTATCAGCTAGGAGGTGGGCGTGGGGGTGGCTGGGTACAGAGGAGTAGGAGGCACAGGCTCAGGGCAGCAGACACGTGGCTGTCCACGAGTTGGGTGTCAGTTTCCAGAGAAAAAGAGCTGGCCAGGTCCCCAGCAGTTTGAGAACTACTGACATCATGTGCAGGGAGTGGCCGCTCACACATGCTGGAACGAGACAGCAGCGTGCGGGCCAGCCGAGCTGCAGGAAGTACAACTAACCAACTAACCCAGCACGGCGCTGGGAACCGCGGCGAGTGCACTGATGTTGCCATCTGGGAAGCCCACAAGGGCTGGGGTGGTGTCCAAGATTCCAGGCAAGCGCGGCCGTGGAAACCCGGGGCAGGCAGCCTAGGAAAGCAGGCTGTCGGCAACAGGGTGCCTTGGAACCCTGTTTCTGGGCCCTCACTTCCGGCTGAGGTTCAGAGTCCAAGCTCCAGGTCCTGCAAGCAGGGGCAATGCAGGACTCCATCCGGGAAGAACCAGAAACCAGGAAAGTGGCCTCGAAATAAACAGGGATTAAAGAAGTCAGAAGCCCGGTTCCTAGTTTAATTGAGCTCTAGGGTCCAGGGAAAGAAGCAGCATGACTGTTGGTACAGTGAATGCCATGAGCTACTGACCTAGGACCCTCGGGGCAGTGCAAAGTTGCCCCCTGCTTTCCGAGTGTGGGTGCTAGTGGTGCCTGCAGGAGGCAGGGAGGCTCGGAGGATGTGGCCTCCACTAGAACAGAATCGAAAGAGTCATTAGAACGTCCACTCACTTTGAATGGTCCTTGAGGGGTGGGGACACCCCCATGTCCCCTCCTGCACAGTGTTAGTATCACCTTTGACCTTTCCTAACAAGGTGAGTGGCCTATAAGACAAGCCAGCTATCACTCACACAGAATGCCTGAGCCCAAACAAAGAGTGACATGTTGAAAATGTGTGTTCTCTGTAAATGAACTAATGCAATTGGTAGATACCTTGCACATTAACGCTTTTGATATACGTAGTCTTTGGGCTTATAAAGATTTCTAAAGAAAGATCGCCGGAAACAATTTCAACTATTGCTCATATGCATCACCTTGTGATATTTTTTCATGCGTAGAAGGAAGAATACATTAAGCCTGTCTACATCTCGTTGTGGTACATGTTTTACTCATTTGCTTAATTTGCTGAAGATTTTAACATCACGTGGCTGCCAGGAGAAGGACATGGAAACATTTTAGAAGCAGGACTCGGGGCTTTAACTTCAAACGCCCACTCCCGATGCTCCTGCCAAGAAATAACAAAATATTTGTCTCTCTGATAGTTAACCTCTCGTCCATACACAATCCCCAGCACATTGCATTGGCACGCTGTAGGCAACACCCCCTGCTCCCCTACAGAAGATGGTAATCGTGTTGCTTACAAAGATGAGAAAAACCAGGAACACACACCATTCTCCAGCAAATTAGCTTGGCCTGAAACAATTTTTTTCATGTAATTTAAGGTTAAATGTCAGAAGTGTTTCACTATGTTGGAACTAAGGAGCTAAAATTCCAAGTGTTGATAAGAAATGCAGTCTGTAACTCACTGAAGGCCTGGGGCCTTTATCTGCATGGAATTTTCTTTCAGTTTCTGGGATTCGGTGCCCAGAGGAAGAATAGACACCTCTGCTTATAACCGTAGGATGGCAGGGTTTAGCATTTTCTTTTGTTTTTTTTTTTTCCCAATTCCTTTCTTCCCCCTGAGGACTCTAGATGTATTGCATATAAAACCAGCCTCTGGCTTTCCTGACATATTTTGCCCAAGTTGTAGCTATACACATGTGCCAATCACCAGTGAAAGGTGATTACTTATTCAGTAGAAAGGCGCTTTGAAGAACAGTGGGACGTGGCTCCATATAAATGACACATTTTATCTGTTTTTCAAATAATTCATGGAAAATACTGACATAAAGTGCCAATTATTTTTTCCCCATGAATAGGGCTGGCAGTCTTATTGTATACTTTAAAAGTCACTTACAATTTGCTCACATTTCTCCACTCCCCAGGGAAAAGAATGTATTTCCTTGGCTCTAAAGATTAAAGTTCAATTTGACTTCATATTTTGTGGAGGGAACTCTTAAAGACATTGCATTCTTACATCCTTCTAGATATCATTACAAGCTGCAAATTTGGTGATTGATGTCTACCAGGGTAACCTCCAGAGGCTGCGTGCTAGTTAAAATAATAAAGTGCTCCTTAGCCTCTGGATGCATTCGAGAGAATAGCAGGTGGTCATTGTTTACCAGGCTAAAGTGAGCCACTCCGTTTGAGACAGCTCATTTTGGACCCAAACTGAATGCCATGCCTGAGCGATTCCCCTTCTAACAAAGCTGCCAACAGACTCCTACTCCTTGTTTAATTTGAATGAGAATTAGCTGCTGCTGCAGGCAAGCCCAAGACCCTCTTTGAGAAAAATGGTTCTCTAGACATGTTTATAGGAGGCTGGTGGCTGCAGAATTTGGAGAGGGGCGGGAATGATCTCTCAGGGAAGCCGCACACTTTCTTTCCAACCTCACTACTCTACGTTAGACTCTAGCAGATGTGGCAGGAAGGACAGGGAGAGGCAGTCACAGCCTTTGGCTAGGTCAGGGCAACTGTGTCACTCAGACTCCCAGGAAAGGACACAGGCTCGAGGAAAACAGTGGCCTGTGTATGTTCATTAAAGAAAGAGCATGCGACCAGTTCTCAAGTTGTCAGAGTCATTGACACAGACCCCCTTCCCAAAGAACACTGTACCAGCACAGGGCCACAGCGGCTGAAGTTTCAGTCGAAAGGGTCAAGAAAACACAAAATAAAATACATAAATAAAATGGGATTTGCAAGATGCTGTTCCCAAAGGTAGTCTCCTGGGTACGTTTGCACAAAGACTCTTGGGGATGGGCAGTAACTGCACTCTGGACACTTGGCAAGTCCAAGCCACACACGCAACATAGAACATGCTAGCCTTGCACCTTAGAACATGCATTTTTATAAGGTGACCTGGAGAATCTGAGTTCAACACACACAGTGTGCCCTTTAGAAGTGATTCGTCAGGGTCCTAGTGTAAGAATTAAGGCTGAAGCAAAACCCAACTGCCTGCTTCTAAGCAACTTCTCTTTGAAGGACCAGCTTGTTTTTATATATTTATTTGTGAGGCTGCTACGGCTCTGTGTCTCTGTTCAGGAAACATCTGATATCAAAGTTTTTTTTTCTTTTTAAAGAAGGCAAACCATTTGTCTAAGACCAGATGGGCATCACAGAGGGCACAAAAATTATGATTGAAATACAATCATGATATTCATGCAATCGGCACAGTTATCAGAAGAAAAAAATTGATGCCATGACTCAGGGCAATTTTTATTCACTTAATTTATTACGACTCCAAAGTTTTTCTCTAGGCTCATTCAGTCCAGCCCAGCAAACACTTATACTTTGTTTCTCACGGTGTTTATCTGCTGATTCCATGATTTTCACCAATGATGTTGAGCATTTTCAAGGTTTGGCCTGAGGAGGAACATGGACAGGCTTAGTCTCCTCTGGGATTTTCTGCCTGCAATGATGCAATTTCTGGGAGCACATTACACCATAAGTGAGAAGCCTGCCCATTTTCTTAGGAAACAATCCTCTCTCTGTTGGAGATCTCTTGTTCTCCAGTTTAAATAGCCTTAACTACGTACGCTTTGACTTCATTATTCAATCCTTGTGTATTCTTATTAATCTCCTTGGGATTCTTACGCTAGGTATACAATAATCCCATTAAGGCTCAAGAATTCTCCCAAGTTGGTGGCAGTTCTGGGTAATGGATTGAAAGATTCCTTGTATTTTCTGGAAACACTGTATCTTGTTTTATGATCCATCCTTTTCTCAGCGTCTGGCTGACTTAGAAAGTGAGTTACAGAAAACATTTACCGAGTCTCAGCTGAGAGCAACACGAAGATGATCATCCTAGATAAAGCACGAAATATTCAAAAATCATACAAAAGGCAGTTTTCTATCCTTCAAAAAGAAAGTGCCCGTTTATTCTTTCCCAGCGAAGTCTCTGACTTTTGAACTCTCTGACTACTCCCAAGCAGCTTGATGTAGTTCTCTTTTCATTGTTATTGATACAATTGGGGAGTCTTGGATAATGGTGCGACTTGCAGACCAGGCGGGAAGTTAGGACCCGAAATCTGCAGACGTGGGGCTTTTAGGAAGCTGTGGAATATTAGCAGGTGAGAAGTCAAGAGGCAGAATGCAAGGGTATCAGGGTGACATAAGACAGAGGCTCGGCAACTGGGAAAGAACTCAGGGGTCCAACGCCACGGGTGCTGAGGTCAGAGATAAACAGGGAGCCAAGCGCTGTCGGGCTGTGTTCCCATGAACTTCACTCATAAGGCACTCGGGGCAAAGCTTGCACGTCTGCCTCTGCCAAAAAGCCCCTTACTTGATTTCTGCTGGGGAAGGCGTCCATTCTTATTGTACATCCAGCCCAGGGCCTGAAAATAAGGCCTGATGATGTTGGGGAGATAACAGAATGCCAAAATGGCTCTGTGGAATAAGCATATTTCTCCTGATCTCCATTACCTAATATAGACCTCCTTCCTGTTATTTGTTCACTTTTTTAAGTTCCCAGAATAGACTACAGCAAGGCTTCCAACTTGCAGAGATCTTTAAGGCCATCTGGAAGCTTTGGATATAAGACATATCTAATCTTAAGGCGTATCATCCGTATTAACACATTAAGTTCTGCGGCTGGATTTTCTCAGCTCCTTCTAAGCTTTGTGGAACAGGTTATTTCCAATATCTTCATCTGAAAAAATGGCTCTTCTCTCTCTAGAGATTCCCCTTGCAATGCCCTATGTCACAATAGCCCCTCCCTTCTGTCCAAAAGAAGGAGTATGAGAAGGAGGGTGACATGGAACTTGACTAGCTCCTAGTCTAAGGTTATAGGCTGGGAAGGAGAGATCTGAGATTTGAACCCAGCTCTCACTGCTAAGCCCATTCTCATTTCACTACATCGGCACCTCACACCAACCCGATGATAGCAGAATTTATTTATTTAATTAGGGCAGTTATTTGCAAACCCAGGTGCTATAACTGCCCTGTTTAAAAAACAAAACAAAACTCTGGGGATAACTACCCACTGACTTAAAATATATGTTGGCATTCATTAGCACCTTGCTTATTTTACTAACATAAAGATTTGCTTGGATGCCAAAGTTGATGGGGAAAGGGACTCCATGTAGTTTAGAAACCTAAACAGTAGTCAGTATGTAGGCAGCACACTCATTAACCCCATCACATCATTATGTTTGCTAACATTGTCTTTCGTTGTTCTTTTATTGCTATGTGAACTCCTGAGCTGTGTTCCTCTAACTCAAAAATAAAGAAAAAAAAAAGAAAGAAAAAAAGAAAGAAAAATTTCTGGGTTCTCCCCGGTAAAACATAAATCTTAGAAAATCAAATCCCAACTAGAGAAATCTGGTTTGGATCAAAGTAACTAAATCATTAATCTGGATCTTTCTCCGAAACTGGAACCGACCCAAATCCAAGCCATGATATATACGTCAGAGGCCAGATATTTAGAGGGATATTAATTCTTCCTTATTGTTGATGTGTTTGTGCTGACAGAGGAGACAGAGACCCATAGCAGAATACCAAAGGACCGTGTTTGGGTATTTTTAGCCTGATTAAAATAAGGTATGATTTAAAACTATTTCAAACAGCGCTTCCCACAGGATTCTGCAAAGCTTCCAGCCTGATTTCTGGATCAGAGACACTTGGCTAAAGGATCTATCTGGACGTTGGGGAACCCCTCCCATTTGGACCGGGCCTCCAGCATTCAGAGGTCACACCCCATCAGTCTAAACAACATTTTTTTTTGTGTGTGTGTGATAGAAACACAGACCACAGATGGAAATTATCTCTTAGTATCTTAGATGGGAGGCCCTCGCAGTTTTCAAGAACCGCATGAAGACATTAAAAATCACACTGCAGTTGGCAAAGCGACTATTTACAGCCTGAGGAACACTCTCAGGTGACAGCTATCACAGGCAGGTTCTGAATCCCAGGCTGGTGCTAACGTGCACCACGCTTGCACCCCCTAGAAAGCCCTATTTCCAAACCTCTGAGCCTGGTGTTTTACCAAAATACCCAGCTTTCCTGGCTCCCACAGCCAGGGTGGAGGGAGGAGCGAGGCTGGACTGGGAATCTTGTTTAGCCAGGAGTCCCTGCCTTGTTCCAGCCCTAATCCTGCAATTTCTCCATGGGATATGTGAGAACACCCGGACTGATGAGCAATTTTGGTGCCGATAAGGCAGAAACACAATCACTCTCCTAAGCCTTTGTATTTTGCAGGGTAACTTGGCCAACACACCCCATTTTGGCATCTCTGAGAGTCTGATTCATTTCCTCTGCCCAGAGGAGACACAAGGACTCCTTGGACAAAGCCTGTACCTTTCCTAGCCAAGGAATCAGGCACTTCTCCAGATTCTAAGAAGCTTATTTAGTGACAAACCCCCAAACCTGTTCTCAGATGAAGTCCTTTCACCCCTGACTTTAGGCACAGCCTGAGTTTCATTTCAGTGAATTGGCCAAGTCAATGCCTTACACGTAAAAGAGAATCAAAATAACTTGAGCATCAAAACGAACAAACAAAAACAATGCTCGACCAAGATCTCTCATGTCTTCTCTTGCCCTGGAGCTCTACAAGCACTGTTCACAAATGGGGCGCAGGCGGAAGTCCACGGTCTTGTGTGACCCATCAGTGATGGTGTACACTCAAACCTATTTTTATTTAATATTTACTAACAGCTTTTGCTTGCTAATATTTACACACTTGGCATAAAAAATGGGAAGACCGTGTAGAATTCTACAGAGAGAAACCAGACTCATCTAATCCTGTACCTCATTTTAGAGATACGATTTCTCTAACCAAGTTACCCCACTGCTTGGCACCCAGAGGCCTCAGCAGTTACCCCTGGTGTGCGTGGAACCCTCAACTGACAACACCTCCCTGGCCACGAAATCATATAGTATTTGGTTTAATGGTGACACAAAATGATCCCAAGTGCTACATTCAATGGATTCTTCTCATTTCTAAACAGACACTATACCCTGAAATCTTGCATGCCAGTTGCCCACACACACAGTGTTCTCTCTTTCTTTAAGAATTAAAAATAAATCATTTTCATTCAAATCAGTGTAGACCACATCCCTTGGGGACAGGAAAATCTGACCAGAGCTTGCCTCTGGGGGCATCTGAAGCTCAACTTGCTGGATACATTTGGAAAAATCAGGCACTCTATCTACTACACCAGTGGTCCCCAACCTTTTTGGCACCAGGGACCAGTTTCTTAGACGACAATTTTTCCATGGACCAGGGTGTAGGGTGTGGGGGTGGGGAGCTCAGGCGGTGATGCCAGTGACGGGAAGCGGCTGTAAATATAGACGAAGGCTTGCTCACACACCGCTCACCTCCTGCTGTGCAGCTGGCTGGATTCCTAAGTTTCATGGAAGACAATTGGGGGGTTGGGTGGGGCAGAGCTCTGGCGGTGATTGGAAGCCTGGTTCCTAACAGGCCAATGGACCGGTACCAGGCTGCAGCCCAGGGGTTGGGGACCGCAGTGCTACATTTAAGGGAGAGGCATTAAGCCTGCAGATTCAGGAATGACACTGGGATGGATGTGGGCAAATTAGTTAAGCTCTCAAAACCTGAGTTGCTTCATTTTAAAAATAATCATAAAATAATCCCTGCCGTGAGAATTAAGCAAGATCAGCTCTGTCGAGTGGCTAGCATTCTGTGCACTGCACACGTGGTAAATCCTGTTCAATAAATGTTAGCTATTACTGTCATTTTCTTATTATTCCATGTGCTTATTCTTGAGAGGATGCTGTAATACTGAGTGGCATTTCCAGGATTAAATCAGATTTTAAAAGGAAACTTCTCAATTCTCTTGATGACATTTAGAGGTTGTTCTTTTGAAACTTTGGGGAGGTCTCCTAGTTTTCCTAACACACGGGAAATTTTTTTTGAGACGGGGTCTCACTCTGTCACCTGTGCTGGAGTGTAGTAGTGTCATCATAGCTCACAGCAACCTCAAACTCGTGGGCTCAAGTGATCCTCCTGCCTCAGCCTCCAGAGTAGCTGGGACGACAGGCATGTGCCACCACGCTTTGCTAATTTTTCTATTTTTAGTAGAGACAGGGTCTCGCTCTTGCTCAGACTGGTCTCAAACTCCTACCTCAGCCTCCCAAAGTGCTAGGATTACAGGTGTGAATCACCAAGCCTGCCTAGGAGATCATTTTTATAGTCCCTCTAACACCAAGGTGATCAGAGGGTAAAAACTGGGGTTTTTATTGCACCAGAATCTGCCCAGCTGATATCGAGAGTCCTGAGTTGGGAGGAAGAAGCAATTGGAGGCTTTCCACCTCCTACTGCTACACGTTGGGTTTCAGGGCTCTTTGGACCTGCTTAGGATCCCCACAGCTGCAAAGTAGTGCTGGACGATGACCTCAGTGACTGCATTAACCACGTCCTGCTTCCGTCTCAGGGATGCCCAGTGGGAATTGTGGATCCTGGGAGTCTGTGTTAATGGATACAGCTGATATAGACAGAGTAAGTGAACTTAATTGATTTTGCCCAAGTTATGGGTGAGGTAAAGGAGCAAGAATGGGTTGGTAGAGAAGAATAAAATTAAGGCAATCAAAGTGAGATAAGAAATCATAAAGATTCTTATTGTTCGTTAAACAAGACTTCAGCTAGGACCCCTCTAAATAAACGAGAACAGCAGCAGCAACAAGACATGATTAGAGGATGGCCAAAGGATAGATCTTACCAAAGATAGATGAGCTAAGACATGTTGTATTTGAAACATTTGGGTCTTTCTTGGCAAGAGATGCACTCCCATCCTGCTAGCGTCTCCTTCCCTTTTCAGCTTTTATTTATTATAAACAAAGATAACCCTAAGACCGGAATCTGCTTTGCCAAAGACACTCCCCTAAAACATTGTGCCCCCTTCGGCTTCTTGCCTTCCCTTTAATTTTTTTAAATTGTAGGTATGTAATAGAAATTCTCTTCCTGAAAGTAATTGATTTATTTGTGCTGACATCATCACAGTGTCTCAACATGAATTTGATTTCATGTCCAAGATGATTAAAAATACATATTTCTTACCCTTAAAAACAGAAAGCCATGTTTTTCTTTTGGGAAAGGAACTCACCCATGAAGACTTGGGCTCTGTTCAAAATTCTCTGACTTTGAGGCTCGTCTAAAAAGAGTCTGTCCTTTAATATTCCCACACTAAATGCACTAAAGGCAGAAATGCCCCATATATAGGACAAAACCCCTGCAAATTCGGCTCACATTCCAAGTGTTTCAATATATCCAGAACACCTCTGGACCAAGTTGGGTTTTTTTTTTTTCCCTCCTTAAAAAAAAAAACCAAAATAACCAAAAGAAAAAACAAAACCCCCTCTACTCATTCATTTATGTCTTTACATCTTAAACAAAATGAATTAATGGCTTTTAAACCCTTTGCATTACTAAAAAAGGAAAGTGCTTTTAGTGTGACAACTTAAATGATAAGTTGCAGCCCAATGTGTTTTGAAATGGACTAAACATAAATCCGTCTTCAATAGGGAGTTTTAATTGGAAGCCACACTGACCCTTAACTCCAGCGGTGCTGCCACACAGCTTGTGATAATGAAGACTGACAAATTGTCTTAGCTGGATGTAGACTTTCAAGACCCTCCCCTCACGGCCTTAGCCACAAGGAGACACGCATTCCCCAGGTGTAGGGAGACCACAGAGGTCCACTCTAAGCTGCTGGACAGGCCCCCTGCCCCCTATAGGGGAAGTACGTTCCTCAGTGACAAAAAGGAAGGTAGGAGGGAGATGAATACATCTAATCAGTGGGAAGCCCAGGGAAACACCTTTGAAGTTAAAAAGGAGGAGGAGGGCAAAAGAAAGAAAAGAAACCGTCTTTTCTCTTTGAGAATTCTATCTGCTTGTGGCCTTGTTTGGGAATTAAGTTATAGAACCTTCTCGGGCTTCCTAAGGTCGGAGTGAGAGGGGTTGCAGATCTCATGTAGAGTGCAAGAAGAAAAGCAAACCAGAAAACAACAGGAGTTTGTAGCTTAAGACTATGCTGTTGAGCAAAGATTGCGATATTGAGACCATTCCAGGAGAGGAAGTTTTAAGGCCAAAATTAAAATAGCACATTTGTTCCTTGCAATTTGACTTCAGAATCCCCAAGGCTCCTTCCTTGAGAAGGCTTATTTTTCATCTGAGAGATGTTGTGCACCATATGGATTTTTTTTTTCTGGTTTACATACTGCATTTGCCAAGAATGTCTTAGGAGACACAGCACCTCATTTTCCATGGGTGTCCCAAGAGATGACAGGTACCATCAAAGCTCTCTGTATGTGCTCTGGTGAATGTAAACACGCAGAATAAAACAACACTATTTAGCCAATAAAATGATACTCTCATAACTTTTAAGCTGTGCAAATCATAATTACAGCAATCTCAATAATTATTACCACTTAATGTTCAAAGAGCACCAACCTTCATTTAGAAGCAAACTAAAATTGGAACCCAGCCTTGACATTAGGCTGTTAAGACTCAGAGCCTCAAAAGGAGGCATGTCCATGTTTGAACATTTTGACTTAATTTATAGGTGAATTCAATCAAGGCGTCAGTTCCCACTGAACTTCCAAGTTAATTGACTCCATTGATTGAACAAGTTGACCTGTCGTGTTGTCACCTTGTAGACTCAGCCACTGCATTCATACGGAAGTGAGGAGTTAGCTATGGGACAGACGTTGGGTGAAAAAGGAAAAATCTAGGGTAGCTGAGTGTCATGTTATTCTCTTTGCAATTCTCCACATTTGTGGCTGGCATGTTTTTGGATATTGGCAGTCCTCAAAGGAATGAGTTACACTAACGTGGACTTAAAATGGAGTTGTAGAAGTGTTGAATTTGAGGGGAGCACATTCAACCTTCCACTGACAAGCTCCTTTAGACTTCTTTGGCTCCACTTCCTTGTTGCTGGCAGTCTGGGAAGCACAGACTGTCTCATGATCTTTCAGCATCTTGTCTCTGGCTCTCAGTCTTACTGGGTACTGCGGTGGGAATCTGGAAGGCTCTTGTTTGTCTGGATCTTGGTTAACTAAGGAACTGTCTTCTCTTCGCTTCCTAAACAGACTTATGGCTGAGAACAATTACTTTCGCTGTCTGATTGTATCTGTTGAATCATGAAAATCTTCTCCAGATCTCAAACGTGCCCATAACGACCAAAGAGAGAGAAGGTACAGGGTCCTTGGCACTTTGAAGATCTTGTATTTTGTTCACATAGGGTTTTTTGTTTTTATTTCAGAATATTACAGGGGTACAAATGTTTAGGTTACATATATTGCCTTTGCCCTGCCTGAGTCAGAGCTACAAGCGTGTCCATCCCCCAGAGAGTATGCACCACACCCATTAGTTGTGAATATACCCATCCTCTCCTCTCCCTCCCACCTGCCCGACACCCGATGAATGTTACTTTCATATGTGCACATAAGTGTTGATCAGTTAACATCAATTTGATGGTGCATGCATGTGGTGCTTGTTTTTCTATTCTTGGGATACTTCACTTAGTAGAATGGGCTCCAGGTCCATCTAGGGTAATACAAGAGGTGCTAGATCACCCTTGTTTTTTGTGGCTGAGTAGTACTCTATGGTATACATATACCACATTTTATTAATCCACTCATGTATTGATGGGCACTTGGGTTGTTTCCACATCTTTGCAATTGTGAATTGTGCTGCTATAAACATTTGAGTGCAGATGTCTTTTTTATAGAATGTCTTTTGTTCCTTTGGGTAGATGCCCAGTGATGGGATTGCTGGATCAAATGGTAGTTCTACTTTTAGCTCTTTGAAGTATCTCCATATTACTTTCCACTGAGGCTGTACTAGTTTGCAGTCCCACCAGCAGTGTATGAGTGTTCCTATCTCTCTGCATCCATGCCAACATTTATTGTTTGGGGACTTTTTGATAGAGGCCATTGTCACTGGAGTTAAGTGATGTCTCATTGTGGTTTCGTTTGTTTGTTTTTATAAGTTGTAATTATAGCACTCTACATGTTTCCTGGAGAATATTACAGGAAATATAAAATATATGTGTGTGTGTGTACACACTCCCAAAAAGAACCCTTTTAAATGTCACTTATAGAAATAAAAAGTGTAAATTGTCTTATGATAATATTCACAGTTAGTTGCTAAAGTACTAAAAAAAATACCCTATTGTATTTAGCACAATAACTCAAAGAAATACAATTGAACCCATGAACAATGCCAGGTTTGGGGCATCAACTCCCTGCTCAGTGAAAATTTTGCATATAACTTTCCACTCCCCTCAAATTTAACTACTAATAGTCTACTGTTGACCGGAAGCCTTACTGATAAACAGCCAACACATACTTTGTATATGTATTATATGCTGTAGTGTTACAATAAAATAAGCTAGAGGAAAGAAAATGTTATTAGGAAAATCGTAAGGAAGAGGAAATCTATTTACTATGCATTAAGTGGAAGTGGATCATCATAAAGGTCTTCATTCTCAATGTTCACGTTGAGTAGGCTGAGGAGGAAGAGGAGGGGTTGGTTTAGCTGTCTCAGGGGCGGCAGAGGTGGAAGAAAACTCACATATAAGTGAACCTGCACGGTTCAAACACATGTCAAGGGTCAACTGTAAAAGGAACAGGGGAATATAACAGCAGCAGCAATCGCTTAGCTAAACCGAACATACTGTCTGACAAAGTCTCGAAGCAAGCTGTCTGCCCAGTGTTCTACAGCAACTAATCCTTGGCCACTCTGTTTCCATTTTTAATTTTTTGGCTTTTGTAACTACTTCATTAAGCTCAAGCAGGATGGCCAAATGGGCAGACACCTAGCAAAAATAATGTCTCAAACTAAAGGAGTTAATATGTGGTAGAGTTTCTAAAACACAATAATTGTCACTTATTATGCACTAACTATGTGCCAGATGCCATAGCAAGTGCTTTATGGATTTTATCTTGATTAATCCTCACCCCAGAGCATGGCTTTTGGGGTGAGGCAGAGCTTGCATCCATATCTTAGCTTTGCCATTTAACCAGCCGTGTGAGCATCGAAAACTTACTTAAATCTCTCAAATCTCTGTTTGTTCAACTGTTGTCAGGTAAGGGACATCACTTGATAGTTTCTGAAGGTAACTTTCCAGATGAGCAATTACACATGTTGGGTTTCTACATACGACATTATACTGTGTGCAAATGCTGCTTCCTACTAGGGCTTGCCGTAGGCTTCACCGTGATCTTTCTATCACCCAAGTATTCCCAGATCCTTTAGTCTTTTCTCACAGATCTCATTTCCAAGACATTGAATCATCTTCACTGTTCTTTCTAAATCACGCCCAAACCCTCCACAATTCATTTTAGTTAAGCTCCAAGCAAAACACAGCTTCCTACTAAGGACCTGTCTGACGTCGAGTTAAAAATAGGGATTAGCGTGTGCCTCTTGCAAGTCCTGTACCTGTGCTCTAATCCCTAGCATATCCCTATAAAATAGTTTGCCCTCAATTGCGCATGGAGAAGCTGAGGTATGGGGAAGATAAATCCCTTGCGTAGACATCACACAGACCCAGCAGTAATGTAGCCTTCCCTCCTCCAATCCAATTTTCATTAAACATCGATACTCTGTCTCTACTCGTTTTCTTGAGGAAGCAACAGCAACATGCTCCCTGGAAGATCAGAATGAATAAGATGTTGGCTTTTTATTTTACAAGTACATAAACGGGATTTGAAGTTTTTATGTAGCTAAGGCTAGATCAGCCTTGGGCAGAGTGCTGTAAGGGTAGTGATTAGAACCACATTGAAGCGAAAATAAAGGACAAATGGTATTTTGTAAATGCAGCTACTCAGTTCAAGTTTTTGGTGAAGTTTTCTGGTTCAGTTGGGACTTTTAAACCAATATTATCAAAACAACTTAAAACAGAATAAAAGGAAGCTAATGCCTGAGCCATGTTATATTGAGGAACATTTAGACTGACTAAAGGAGGACAAAATGTAAGTAGGGTAAAGGATTCTGAAAGTATCTCTCTGCACGCAATTCTTTAAGGATATACTACATCCGTCTCCTGCATTTCTGTATTGTCTATGTTGGTGCATAATGTTCACTTACGTGGTAATTAACCTAGTAAAATGCTATGTCCCTATTAGAGTTTGTTTTTTGAATGAGGAAAATGAAAATGAAAGGTGTTCATTTTATGTACATCTAAGGTATCAGCAGATGCCTTGGTTTTTTTTTTCTGGTCTTATAAACGTTCCAGGTATGAAGATGACACTCCAAAATGTGGTGGTTTTACAGAGACATCAAGGAAAAGCTGTACATTCTGATGAACTTTCCTCTGCGTTCCTGGCAGTGAGTCTTTGTTAAATTGTTTACCATCACCCAGGTTGTTGTCTCCGTTTGTAATTTGGCTTTTGCCTTTGGAAATCTGGCTTCTTTTTTGGTGGCATGACTCCCTGGAAGGCTGAGTTCTGATGATGTTTTCTCTATGTGAGTGAAAGCAGCAGTTTCTTATCTTAGAAGACGCATTTTTAGGGTTTCATCAAATCTGTCAAAGACAAAACCCTAGAGGTGAAGCCCTCCCTCCACAATCAAGCGAATATGTCCCCTCTCTCGGGTATCTCGAACTTCCCTTGGAAGATAATATAAGGCAGTTCCTTGAGAAACAGCTTGTCCTCAGAGAAGCCCAGGGTGGGTTAGGGGTCAGTCGAAAGGCTGAAAGTTCAGCCCCCAACTCCTCTGAACACTCTGCCCTCGTGTCGAGCCGCTCAGCTATGGTGACAATTAACAGCCACATTCTTGGTGACATGGAAACTTGATCACCACGTCGGTCCACGGGCCATCAGTGGTGTGACCCTGGGGTGAGAGTCTCCATGTTGTGTTCCCTCTTCCCTCCGCCAGGCCATCCCCCCAAAGCAGTGCTTTTCAATTTATATTTATATTCTGCTCCCCTCCTTCCTGTTCTTTCACACGAGGTAGCTGACAATGGTAATAAATGTGGCCATACTCAAGGATGGTGCTGTGACAGGCTCAATAAGGAGTGGACTGATTTGTTGCTTTGGGGTTGAAAGCTCAGACTTTCATGAAACAAAAATATTATATTCAGGATAATGATTTATGGCCTTGACTCCTGTTTGATTGTAGACCATAAATACTAGCAAACGGTACTCACAGCGTCTCCCGAGGACATTAGGAACATACTCAAGTTTATTTTATACGGCCATTACTGATTGGCCATAAGCATGGACATAATTTAAAAGACATTATTTCCCCCCAAATAAGTCTTTGTCAATGGTAATGTTCAATGATGATTTCTGTACACTCCAAATTTATCCATGTGATTCCAAAGTGCTCAAAGAAATCCAATAACAGATCAACCAGACGGGCAAAAGCTGATCCAATCGATGCTCTGACAAAGATGTCATCTTTTTTTTTTGTTTTCTTAAATCCTGTAATAAGCTTCTCAGCCCCAAATGCCTGGCCTATGACAAACACTATCCCTTCAGAATTTAGAAACCACTAAATCATCTCGGCGTAAACTTGCTGACCAGGGTGATGATGTAAAACTTGCTCAAATCTCTTTAATTTCCTTGTGCCTAATTTCTTTAGCTGCAAAGCAGGAATACCTTCTCCAACAGGTAGTGGGGCTTTATTCATGTCATTTCTACTTGCCTTCCTCTTCTTCTCACCCTAGAGTAGATCCCGATTTCTCTTGCTCATCGGAACACCCCAAAGTCTTGGAGCTGTGTGAATGAGATACCGTTATCCCTTTATTACATCATAACTGAAGCCTGTTCTGGCCAGAATGGAGAGGAATGCCTTGGGGATAGAATGCTCTATTTATATCATAAAAACATTTCAATCCCAGGAGGAATTTATTTATAGTCTCTATACTTAGTGCTCAGTTAATTGATCTATTTAAAGCAATGAATTATGTTTTTCTATGATACAAATTTGATCCCTACATGGAAAAGCAAAGGACCTCTCTAAAAGCTTCTACTGAGTTGTAGGAGTTGGATCCAAAAGATGCTATTTGAAATGCCGTCGAAGGACAGTCCCGCTGCAAACAGAGGTCCGGCGTAGGAGCGACTTTCCATTCATCAGTACAGTCGGTAGCCACTTTTCCCTCCCTATCTTATTTGAGAGACTTCCCAGAAGAGACAAACCAATTAGCTGTCAATTTTGGCAGTGCTCATCCTAGGTGTTCTTTTAATGGGTATTATTCTTGCTGAATTATAGATGAGCTTGATAATAAGACAAATGCCATTATCGGAGTTATTTATTCATGGGATGTTGTCTGTAACATACCCACACTAGTTCTTCTCAAAGTTTGGTATTGATCAATTGCTTTAATCAGTTGTACCAGGGGACAGTGAAAGACTCAGCAATCACAGCTTTGAGCATCAGCATCTCTTTCTGGGCTTCTGCCAAGCTGGGAGTGAAAACTGTGGCTATTTTCAAACTCTCAGCAGCAGGAACACCAAGCAGAAGTAGATGGATGGTGCCTTGCATTTAGATGGGTGAATGTGCATCATCCTTCGACTTCACACCCATGAATGTGTCACTTTGACAATACCGTCATATTTTTGTTCACGCATTTTGTTCCATAGCAATATTAGCTGGAAGATCTGCAGACGTCCAGCTTCTAGCCCTCTGTTAATGACACCCACAGATCTTTTCAGACTCAGCTTTTGAGGCAGGGAACAAACTCTGCTGGCTCCCCAGAAACACATGGCCGAGACCTCGGCAGATAATCAGCATTCTGTCTAGAGGCAATTAAAGATGATATAGTCGGGGCCCTATTTTTATTTATACTGTGTAATGAGGCTCCAAATTAAAAAAGTTATATCCTAATCTCCATTAATGTAGGGAGTTGCAGTCTTGTGAGTGCAGTGGTCCATATTAGGTGTCAAATTTATCATTTTTACACTTTCTTTCCATGCCAAGATTCAGCATGTCCTGAGGACAAGTGCTGATGCAAGTAGCAGGGGACCTACCCCCCTCTCTCCTCGTCCTACTGTGGAAGTGGGTTTCATGTGAACAATAAGACATGACAGACCGTGCATTTGTGGGCAATTATGGCGCTCCTTAGGTGGTATTAGAAAGCATGAGGTCAAAAGATGGGGGCTTTAACTTCCTAAGAAATGCAATAATGACCCTGAAATGCGCAGCTTGGGCACCTTATTCCAATAGTAAGGTGGAATACATTAAAATAAAGAAAACAAAAGACAAAGACCTAAGTGGGAATTGGTAGATAGAGGTGGGAAATCAATGTCAGACAATCATTAAGTCATGTTGAGATTTCTGGAGGCATTTCCAATTGGTTATCTCCTCACAAAGCCTTACTGCTTTCTCATGCACAGAGACTGTCTACGTAGAGCTTCTGACCAGTTTCTCCACACTTCCTAATGAAGTTGTTAAGAACTGGAAGGAGAACCATTTTTTCTTTTTTTTTTTAATTGAGAACTTCGCCAAGGCTGGTGGCCATCACGGGTCTGCACTGGTTTTAGACTTTACCCAGACATCTGAACCCCATTGAGTAAGTCAAGCACTATAGAGTAACTTCTGAGAAATTCAAAGCAGTCTGCAGGAAGACAAGCCCTGTGGTAGGCTGAAAAATGCCCCCCAAAAAGGATCCACATCCTAATCCCAGGAATCTATGAGTGTTACCTTATTACAGCAAAAAAAAAAAAAAAATTTTTTTTGAAGCGTCTTTGCAGATGTGATTAAGTTAAAGATGTTGAAAAGGCAAGATGATGCTGGATTTTCCATGTGGGCCTTCGATGCAATTGCACGTTTCCTTAAAAGAGGGAGCCCAACACACAGAGAAGGACGCAGAGATGACAGTGATGCACCCACAAGCATGCTGCACTCCCCGAGCCAAGGAGTGCTGGCAGCCTCTGGAAGCTGGAACAGCAAGGACCAGAGTCTCCCCTAGAGCCTCAGGGGGTGCATGGCCTGCTGACGCCTTGACTTCCACCCAGTGATACTGAATTTGGACTTCTGGCCTCCAGAACTGCGAGAGAATAAATTTCTGTCGTTTGAAGCCTCCTCGTTTGTGATAAATTGTTGCAGCAGCCACAGGAAACCAGTCTAAGGCCCAACAGGTTTGGGGCTTCCAGTGTTTCAAGCTCCACCCCTTTCAGGACTCTTCTTCAAGGCTACATCGTGCATTTATTTCTACATAGTACACTGTTTTCAAAGAATCCAGAAGTATGAAATGTCTTGACCTCCATTCGGCAGCTCTCTCCTCTGATATTTTTCCCAAGGGAATCTGAGACAAGCATTCAGAGCCTCACAAATGCTCCTTTTTATAAGCTCACACCTCTGTCTTCCCCTCACCGCAAAGAACCAAAATTCTCCTCCTCTTTCCAGGTGTCCTTGAATCTCCTACTTGGGAGTAACCCCCCCCCTCTCAGACAGCCCATAACTGTCAGTTCCCACCTTCTGTTCCACCTGCCACAGAGACACCTTAGATCACAGCCGTCTCCCTGGTGAGGACAGAATCTCAGAGGACGGAACTCTGCCACCTTTGTATCCTCCAAGGTGCGTGGACCATGCTTCATACCTTGAGCTGTAATATTTCCATGAATGGGTTTTTCTTGACGGAAAAATACCAGAGCTGTCCAAGGCAGGTGGCTGGTCTTGTGTTCCTGCCTAGACCTAGAGTGTCCTGTATGACAGAAAACGAAAAGCTTAAACAGCTCTACGGGCCCAAACTACAAGACATGAAGCCCTTATACTTCTCACAGATGCCAGGTAGGAGAAGGTGAGGGTTGAGAGGCAGGCACAAGCTGGAGGGATGGAAGAAGGTGGGGGATGCCACAGAGAGTCCCGACTGTTGCAAGCAGTGCTGAGGAACCCACAGTCTGTGTGACCAGAACAGGCCACTTCAAGAAATAGAGTCAAAAAGGCCATGAATGAATCTACAGACATCCCTTGGAGATATTGCAAGTTCTAGTTCCACCCATTGCAATAAAGCAAATATCACAATGAAACAAGTCCCATAAATGGTTTGGTTTCCCAGTGCCTATAAAAGTGATGTTTACACTATGTTGTGGTCTATTGAGTGTGCAATAGTGTAATGTTTAAAAAAACAATGTGCATGCCCTAAAAATACTTCATTGCTAAAAGATGCTAACAATCACCTGAGCCTTCAAGAGTTGGTTTAGTCTTTTTGCTGGTCTTGCCTCGATGTTGGTGGCTGCTGGCTGATCAGGGTGGTGGTTGTTGGAGGGCAGGCTGGCTGTGGCAATTTCTTTAAATAAGACGACAATGAGGTTTGCAGCATCGATTGACTCTTCGTTTCATGAAAGATTTCTCTGTAGCAGGAGATGCTGTTTGATAGCATTTTACCCACAGTAGAACTTCTTTCAAAATTGGAGTCAATCCTCTCGAGCCCTGACTCTGCTTTCTCCACTGTGTGTGTAAAATTCTAAGCCTTTGTTGGCATTTCCACAATGTTCGCTTGGCCTCCACCAGAGACACCTTATATTGCAGCCATCTCCCTGGCTACAGAGTCCATCCACCAGGAGCAGATTCCATCTCAAGAAACCATTTTCTTTGCTCATTTATGAGAAAGAACTCCTCATCTGTTAAAAGTTATGTCATGAGATTGCAACAATTCAATGGCATCTTCAGGCTCCACTTCCAATGCTAATTCTCTTGCTGTTTCCACCACATCTGCAGTGTCTTCCTCCACTGAAGTTTTGACCCTGCAAAATCATCCATAAGGTTTGGAATTAATTTCTTCCAAACTCCTGCTCATGTTGCTATTTTGATCCCCTCGCATGAATCACAAATGTTCTTAATGGCATCTAGAATGGTGAATTCTTTCCAGAAGATTTTCAATTTGTTTTGCCTGGATTCATCAGAGGAATCACTATCTATAGCAGCTACATGTATTTCTTAAATAATAACACTGGAAAGTCAAAATTACTTCTTGATCCGTGGGCTACAAAATAAATGTTATGTTAGCAGGCATGAAAACCACATTCATCTTCTTGTGCCTCTCCATCAGAGCTCTTGGGTGACCGGGTGCATTGTCAATGATATTTTGCAAAGAATCTTTCTTTAAGATGTAGGGTCTCAACAGTGGGCTTAAAATATCTGGTAAACCGTGCGCTAAACAGATGTGCTGTTATCTAGGCTTTGTTGTTTCACTTCCGGAGCATAGGGAGAGTAGATTTAGCATCATTCGTAAGGGCACTAGGATTTCCAGCATGGTAAATGAGCACTGACTGCAGCTTCAAGTCGCCAGCTGCATAAGCCCCTAACAAAAGAATCAGCCTGTCCTTTGAAGCTTTGAAGCCAGGCATTGACTTCTCCTCTCTAGCTATCAAAGTCCTAGATGGCTTCTTTTTCCAACAGAAGGCTGTTTCATCTACATTGAAAATCTGTTATGTAGTGTAGCCACCTTCATCAATGATCTTAGCTAGATTTTCTGGATAATTTGCTGCAGCTTCTACATAAGCACTTGCTGCTTCAGCTTGTACATTTGTGTTATAAAGATGGCTTTTGACCATCTCTGTAACATACTTCTGCTGGCTTCCAACTCTTCCTCTGCAGCTTTCTCACCTCTCTCGGCATTCCTAGAATTGTAGAGAATTAGGGCCTTGGTCTGGATTAGGCTTTGGCTTAAGAGAATGTTGTGGCTGGTTTGATCTTCTATCCAGATCACAAAAACTTTCTCCATGTTAGCAATAGGCTGTTTCACTTTGTTTTCATATGTGTGTTTATTGGAGTAGCACTCTGAATTGGATCGTTTGGCACCAGAAATCTAGCTGATTCCCATTTGATGGGAGAATATAGTGTTGGCTGGACTTCCTACCCGAATCATCGACATTCCTACTTGGCAGATGGGATGGCACTGCTCCTATTTAGGATTCTAGAAATTATCTATTTGACATCTAGGAAAAATCCCTTTCTCCCATGAACACTTCCCTGAAGGTGTTTTGTTTCACATGTAACTTAGTGGTTACCTAGGGACCAAAGGAAAAGAGAGATTTTTGTTTATTTGTGTATGTCTTAAGGCTATGATGAAAGAGAATCCATGAATAACTGGCGCTATCAATGGAAACAATTTTTTTTTTTTTAGAATATATTTCTCACATTTAGGTGATGACTGAGACATTGAAAGAAGAAAAATAAATAATAATGATTATAATAGCTTACAATTATTGCGCCTTTGCCCTGTGCCAACCATACAGACGATCTCATTTCATCCTTGCAACAACCATGCGAAATTGGTACTATTATTAATCTTGGTTTTACAGAAACTGAGGGCGGTGAGGTTAAGAAACTTGCTAAGGTTCCACCCAGCTAGTTGGTGATGCGAAGTGTGCACCCAGGCAATCTATCTTAGGAGCATGTGCTCTACAGTATATATCTCGGATAAGAAGATTTATACTTTTGTAGCAGGTATAAATCTTAGTCTATAAACTCAGATGGTTTATTTTCTATAAATCACCTTAATGTCATGTCTGAGCCCTTTCCCCACTGGGCTGGAGGAAATAAAAGCGTGACCATTCTTGGAACTTCTTCATCATCACCTTCGGCAGATTTGAGCAGAGCTTGGGGATCTGAGTGACATATCAAGATATTGGGTGGGCTGGGTCCCTCTGTCTCTGTCTGTGTGGTGGCTGCTGAGAGGCACGTTGTCCCTGCACATATGATAATCTCTGCTCTGTGGCTTCTGTATCAAGCTTGGGGCCAAGAGTTTTGGGTCACCTCCCCAGGTGTACCCCACACCTGCCTCCCCTGCGGTCCTGCCAAAGCCTGAGGACGTTACCAGGGAGCAGAGAGCAGATCCTCACCCTCCTGGACTAGGGAAATCTTAGTTGCTCTAAAAGGAAGAGCAATCTCCCGCTTTTTGCCCTCCCTCCCTCCTGTTTTTCTCTCTCTCCTCCCAAGAGGTATATGCACTTTGCACTCTTCTTTCTTGAGCCACCAGTTTTTTCAATGGACTTAGAATTCTGATGGCTTTTACAGGAGAGAACCTACCACCAATCTTCAGCAGCATGGACCTTGATATCTTATTGAATAGGCGAAGGTCAAGGTAGAATACAAAGTAAAAATTTTTGAAAATATTGCGACATATGCTGTTGCCATGTCACCCTTCACCTACGTCCCATCAGTGGTGTGTGTTCCACACTGAGTCTCACACTCACATGTAAACGTGATCGTACAAACATGATTTCCCATTTCTTTTGATATTTGATCTTTCTAAAGATCAAATAATTAACATGTTTTGTAATTAACAAAACATGGCATACATGTAGACATCCTTCACTAACAGGAAATTAACTCCTTCTAGGACTTGCTTGGTCTTGCTTATGTTAAACCTATGGTCCTGTGGCCACGGCAAAGTGAGATCTGCCCTCAAACTTTTGATGGTGAAAACAATGACCACTGCAATTGTTGAACATATCAGGACAAGCTGTTGACTAACCAGGCTTCTAAGGAACACTTTTGAGGAGAGTTAACGTATAACTCTCTTTGTAATTACAAAACATTTGGTAATATTTCTCTTCTCCTGTCAGGTAAAGCTAATCTTGTCTAGGCTTTGCTCTGACAACACTGATGTTGTAATGGAAATACATTCATCTATTCCTCTATTAAAATTCCCAATAAATTGCACATTACAGCTGATTCCCATATGGTTGTAGACAATGTATAGATGAGCTGACTGATTTTTTCTATATGTCAATTCAACCCTCAGTACTTTTTAAATATATCTGATAATTTATATTTTAATTTATGAATTATCTCAGAAGATCTGATTGTTTGGAATCCACCCCAATCTAGTTCAGTTATTTAGATCTTTAGAAAGATTATTAAAGGAATATTTAAGTGTCTCATTTCATGGAAATTAGGAACAGTGGGTAATAATGTAAATATATTCATTCAGAAACTGGGAGGGGGGGAGCCCTCCAGGGAAGCTGTAATATTCACTGTGCACATATGTTTCAATATTGTCTTGTATTTTTTTAATATATATACAATATATTGTTTATGTTTCTTGTGTGTATCTTTCCACCACTGGTAAATCCCTGGACTGTTAGTACATACAGGACACGTGTAAGGATGCTTTCTCAGTAGACCCCATCTTCAGGGATCATTTTAATTCCATGGTTTAGTGTCTCCTTACTAGAATAGAGCACTCCATATTTTTTTCTAAAGATTCTATCAGTCTTGATCCAATGTGCGAGGTGATAAATGACTGAGAGTCGGCCCCAGAGGGGAAGTCGGCAATGAGTCATGCTGTCTCCTAGTAACCAGTCAGTAAATAGCTTCCAGCAAGTATTTTAAACCTCAAAGCACACTTACCTTTGGTATTATCCGTCGACAGACTATCCTAATCTATATCTGTGCTCTCATCCTTCTTTCAGAACTTCTAACAAGAGAGGGAAAAAAATGGGATCAAGTTTGCATACATCTGTTAACCTCCTTCAAAACCTGAATAAAACCATTCCTACAGGAGGAAGTCTTTCCCAACAAATCCTTGTCCTCGATTTGTTTTTCTGTATTTTGTTTGCCCTGAAGTGTTTACGAAGCACTTTGTACTCTATATAATTTTTTTGTTTACAGATGGACTCCACTATGTAACTATTAAACCAGTTCACATTGATGTGTGGTTCCCCAATTTAGAATGAAGTCGAGTGAACTTTCAGAACAGAATGCTATCCATGAGTATCTTTCTCACACATCCCACCCACTAAGATGGTTTCAGACTAATTAATTTAAATGTATAGGGATTATTGAAAGCATAAATCCTCCCTAAATGAGAGGTGGGGAGGGGAGAACCAAGCCTATTAATTGTATTCACCTTGTTCACCTGTTGGACCGTTTCCCCCAAACATTGAGGATCAGATTTTGTAGAATAGGAGTCCTTATTTGGGATGTGGGAAAAACAGGAGAGTTAGTTTGGGAGCATGAAACATGAGATGTGCGCATGTAAACTAGTGGGAATGGCTACCTTAGATGGACAGAGAGCAGCAAGAGAGTTCCAGAAACTGGCCAAGAAAAGAAACAGAAATAAACAGGCAGGAAAAGAGAGCAAGTACAACCAGCTCTTAGGAGAACTCTAATGTGCGGTTGCAAGTCTCTGAATTAAACTGTGAGCTCTATAAAGGTCTGGTCTATTCTGTTCTCTTGTTTTCCTCTAGAATGCTATGTAGAGTAAGTATGCAGGAAGTGTTTGCAGAACAAATATACTTCCACCTTAGGTAAAAAAAAAAAGAATAGCTGTTCCCTAGACAGAAAAAAAAGACTAACCTGATCATTTGGCAGGGTTATGAGAGGTAGCTCTGAGATTTTGCCAAGAAGGCGTTTGGCTTTTGGAAAATTGTCCTCAAAGTTAGTGCTCTCTTGGATAAACTGAACCGCAGTCCTGTTTAAGGTACATTTTTACACTGCAGTTTCATCTTATTCATGGGAAAGGGGCCGAAAGTGGCCAAGGACTTTGTTTAAGGCCACACAGATGGGTCCATTGGGGGCTGAGATCACCGTCATCGGATTTCCTCCCCTAGATGGACTTATTCCAAGTTTTGGATGGGAATTATAAGATTGGTGACTTGTCGTTTTTTTACTACCAGTGATAAGAAATTGTCACTATATGTGAGAAACTGTCTTGTTCCATTTAATTTGGTCTTTTTATTCACAAAATAGCCACCTTGTTGAGTGCTTATTTCACATTTCAAACAAAATGGCAAGTTTAACCCCCCTTCAAATTCCATAATATCTACAGCCTGAGGCTTAGGAAGCCTGAGCAAATTACCCTGGGTCACAAAACTGATAAGATACAGAGCTGAGACCTGAACCCAAACTCGTCTGGTTGTGAAGGTCATCATCTCAGCCAGCATGCCATTAAGACATAATTTCTCTCCTGTGAGCCTCAAGCCTGAGAAAGGTTGAAAAAAGAAATTTTTAGTGTTTATTAAGCTGGCTAAAGGGTAGTTGTAGAATTATATGGCAACCATAAAAGCATAGATCTGGTAGGAATATGACCAGATCGCCTTGTGGTTTTCGGACTGTAATTCTCAGATTCCGCAGAGATATTCAGAGGCTGCCCAAAGGGAAGAAGAGGTCAAGTGGAAGTTAGGAGGCCAATGGGGGAAGAGCTTGGGACTTTCAATTCCCTTTTCCGGAGATGGAAGCTTCCCTTTACTCTTTTTTTTGTTGGAGTTCTACATGAGATTTCCTTTAGGAGCGGATGAGGCTGAGGTTGGGAGGAGAGGAAAGGAAGTGGTTTAGTTAACCATTGTGGAAAAAATGGTTGACAATCACTGAGTTAGTCTAGATCTCTCATTTTATAGATGAGAAAATGGAGACCCAGACAGTTAATTTCGCCAAAGTCACCCTGTTAAAATCATAGCCTTTCTGAGCTGGGCACATGCTTGGGGAATCACCTAGTCCAACCATCAGCCAATGCTGGCCTCTCTAACTTGTGCTCACCCACATGGGGCCCAAATTCCTCCACAGCTGGGGGCTCACGGTCTACCAAATCTTCCCATCTTTCTGGTCCTTAGAAAGTATCTCCTTATAATAAGCTAAAATCTGCTCTTCCATATCCCCGGGAGCCAAAGAGAATAATTAAAGTCATTCTTCCACATTACAATGCTTCAAACATTTGAAGGCATCTAGCATGTCCCTACTGAGCCTCTCATCTGCAGGCAAAACGTCTCCTATTTCCTTAAATATTCCTCAGACAACATGGTTTCTTCGGGTCTCGTTGTCCTACTCCGAAAAAGCTTCAGTTTGCTTTTATCCCATTTAGAGATTCAAGTACAGAATTAAACATCCCACTTCAATAATGTTTTAACTTTTTTATTAAGCCATTTAAACTTCCATTCCTTATACAATATCGCATTAACTCCCTTGTAATGGGTCAGGGGATGATAGGCAAGAGAAATAATGTGGAGATACAGGCTGGGTTCTCCCACATGGACATAAATCCGTATACACACATTCCCCTCTGTTTCTCAAAAGGAGTTCCCCTCACTGTCAAGATCACCCCAGTGTGCTGTCAGTGAGAGTTTCTCCCCAAAGCAAGCCTTTGCTTATTGCCATTAGCTGTATAGGCAGAAGGATTTATAAATTTGAAACAAATAATCAGCTGACTGTGGATCTATGTTGAGTCACAGTTAGATTGGGCTACTCAAACCCTATCCACCATGGCAACTAATGTGTCTATTTAACAGACACCAAGATCAAGCCACGGCAAGTTCATTTAAGAGCATGAACCAATTTTAAGAATCTTTGCAGATATATTTGCAAGTGAGATGATAAAGAGGAAAGTGGTTATAATACATAAAAGGCATTTTCTAAATATTGTAAAATGTAAAATATATTATGATTTAACCACCGCTGCCAATGAAGGAAACTGTTATGTAAATAATCCAAAACAGCAAGCAAAATGCCATTAAGCCACAGTTCTGCAGTACATTGGAATTTACATTTCCAAAGCAATAGCAGATTACCTTTCTAATAATATATGGTTTTGTGAAATATTAAAAGTGGCTGGTGTTTCCCTGAGTTCATCCTGACTGATCCTGATGCATTTTGAGAGGCAGGGGAGTCAATCTGAAATTGAACATTTGCTAGCAGTAATCCACCAAACAAATAATAACCCACAGGCACTCAATCTAGAGACAACTGTATTCTACCATCGCTTGCTATTTTTGAACTGCTGTAAGTAGTTCACTGTGGATTTTCACATTGCTTTTTATTCAAGGCATTAAATGTGCCTTATGTATGTCATTTTATTTGCTGTCACCACCCCCTGGTAATTATTATCAGCTCTATTTTATATTTAGGAAAATAAAAAATTTTAGATTGTTAAAGAGCAATATTTCAGGAGAGGAAAAGAGTAAACCTCACAGAGAATATTCCACAAGATTTTGAATTCTTGAGTATTTCAGCTGGGCAAGACCCAAGGCTCACCTAGTTAACACTCTCATTTTAAAGATGAAGATGGTGACCTTAGAACCATTTCCATGTTCTACTTAGTGAACTTAAAGACTTTTCAATTTCATTTCTATTTCCTGAGTTTGAAATGAGAATACTTACACTAGCTGTTTTCTAATAATAGAATTCTCATAACCACTAATGGGAATGTGCCAAGATGAATGGAACTGTCTCTCTGTCTGACGTCTAGCTAATGTATATGCCAGTCAGGATGGCACAAGGAGCGTTGGCCAGGGCTAGGTGCTTGGGTCCAGCCCCTTCTGGGATACTAACTCTGCTTTCGGTAAACAGACTTCAGACGTGTTTTTTGGACCTCTGTGCTTTCATCTCTAAAATTAGGGGTTCTACTAAATCTTTTAAGTGTTCTTAAAGTTCTAATGTGCCACGATTCTCACTTTCTTTATATAAATTTTTCAAATGCATAATACATAAATATATATATGTCATAGATATGCAAATTCACAGGCACTATACAGAGAGGAAGGAAGCAGAAATTAGACATGGAAGATTACATTATAACTGATTATATTTCAAAGGTAAGTGATCTCTAAGGAGAAAGATGTTGATTCAAAACTTCTTAATGTTGCACCTTCTGATAGACAAAAAATTCCAAAGCACCGGGTTCCTCTTAAGGTATGTTCATTTTCTATTTCCTTCATGAAGTGTTGAGAGTTTGTGCTTTCAAGTAAGCATCAAGTTTTCTTAATTTGCTATGTTGTGGCTGCCCTTGCTCGTGACATGGTCTAGACCTACCAACCCTCGCAGTAAAGGAAAAATAGGGCCTGGTGTATCTCTCTGAAGGAGTTTCTGGATTTCCCTGGAGTCCAGAGCTGTAACTCCCAGCTGGCGGTTCCATTGCATTCCTCTGATAACCGATTATGTCATTGCAAACAGAGATTTATGAGCCCTGACTCTAAAGACACAGAAGGCAGGATGAATTATGAGAAGTTCCAGGTCTGCAAACACTTTCTCCAATAATTAGCCTAAGGTGGGGAGGAGGGAGAAATTAACCTCTCTAAACTCCCATTTTACACAACCCAAACAATGCATCGCTAACATCTGACTGAGCACAGAAATTCATCTTGAGGTGATCTAGCTTAAAACCCCATTTGTAAATTCGGTCTGAAGGGCTTCAAGCGCAAAGGCTGGAAAATGCACAGAGGGGAGCGGCCGACCCCTCCACGGAACAGCAGGGAAGACTTCATTGGGCCTCCCAGCCCTGACGGATGTAACTCTGAGATAGCCCACAGGTAAATACGAAATGGCTTTGCGTTCCAACATAGAACAGGAGAGTTCGTCATCGCAGATAGAGGTGTCTGTGCTTCCCTGACGCAGACACAGAAGAGCCAACCTGCAGAGGCAACGGTGTTCCTGTAGCCCCTCACTGTGGTGCTGTGAGTTTGCAGGTCACCGAAGGCAAGGACTGTACCTTTAGCATGCCACGACTCAGACACACTCCACTAACTGTAACGTGCAACCAAATATCCAACCCATGCAAATTTGTGCTTTCACAAAGAAGCTATAGGAGAGAAAGTGTCTTGGGGGAAAAGTAAGAGGAGTCCATTAATCTACCAATCAATATTTATTGTGTACCTACCACGTTGAGAGAGGTTATTAGGAGACGTGGTGAGGAATGAGTAAATAATATATAGGGTGGTCCCAGCTCTCAAGAATCTTCCGGTCTAGCTCAGGAGGTGTGACGCAGGCAGACGTGCGGGACTAATGATACCAGGCGGAGTAGGGCAAGTCAGTGTGTGTGCTGGAGACAGGAAGTAGGACAGGGGCTCAAAGGGGGAACGAGCCTGAGCGTTCAGTTTGTCTGTGTGGATGTCCCCTGGTCCCCCCATCACAGTGTCAGGGATGAGTACTGCTATGGAGTTGAGCCGATGACGGAGGGATCACAAACACAGAGCAATTTTATATAGTTTATCACATAAAAGAAAGAATGAACGTAAAGGAAGCTACACAAAGTGAAAATACCTTCCAGAGAGAGTGGAACAGGCCAGTTTCCACGAGTGGAGAAAGACCCGGAAGGCTCAACACACACACTGTCGTTTATATGCTCACTAGTTTGTCCCGCCTTTCTCCTGCCAGGACTGGTTGTCATTTCCTGCCTCTTGGGGTGATTGACAGGTTGGGGGTTACAGTACAGATCACATGACAGGTTACAGAACTGGTTGGTTATGTAGCAGTTTCCGTCCCACGCATGCGTCTTCCCCAGAATCGTTCATGAGGCTCCACCCATGTTATGCTAATTAGATGTTAATGAGCTCTAGGTCAGTTAAAGGTTACTGGGAACTTTTTACCATGTATGTTCCCACCAGGGAACAGTGTCCAGCTGCAATTTGGTTCCTGCTCTCCACCCTTAGTCTCTCCCTTGTTACCTGTTTACGCTCCGTCAGATCTAACAGGTCGGTAGGAATCAAGAAATGCTTCCAGAAGTTGCCTTTGGTAGACAGGATTCTGGTAGATGGACAGATGTGAGAGCCGGCAGGGAGCTATCAGTGGGATTGTGGAGTCACCGGAAGGGAAACCGGGAGGGAGTCAGAACCAGGGAGGACAGCAAGACAACGAGCATGGTGGCTTCTTGGGAGGGTCACTCGAGAGAAAGGTGTCGGCAGAAACAAGGAGGGATTCAACGGGGAGGCTGGAGGAGGCGCTCAGCTCACAGAAAGGAAATAAGTGGATATTAGGCACCTGCCCGTACCGCTCACAGTGCCAGGCACTTACATATGTCATCTCATTTACTCCTCAAAAAGTTCACATGACCAGTGTCACTGCTCCCGTTTCAGAGACGAGAAACTACGGCTCAGAGGCCCCGTGTGTGTGGAGCCAAAGGCGAACCCAGCCCTTCTGACTTCAGACCTCGTGCCTTCTCTCTCCCTCTGTTCCATGTTTCTGTAGCCCCTTCAGGGGTTACTTTCCTCATCTCTTAAAATAGAAGATTGGACTAGATGTGCGCTAAGGTCCACTGGTAAATGAGTCCATCATTCTAAATATACAGAGAAGAAAAGAGAAACAAACAAAAAAAAAAGTGGAATCAGGAAAGCTGCCTAGAGATCTGGAAGGCTATGAGAAATTCTGATCCATAATCAGACCAACTCGGACCCTCTCCTGGCTACCTTCCTCGTCCTGATTAGGGCCTGCGGAGTCCAGGCCAGTCAGACGTATGTCAGCGAGAGACACCCTGGGGGTGACTGTCCCCATCACCCGTAGTGCTGAATCCAGGAACAGGCGAGGCCAGCGTCTCAGGATGGCCTCAGGATACAGGCCTTTTCCTGCCCAGGTGTGCAGCCGCCCCTCACTCACAGCCTCCCGGAACTGGCCGGAACCGAAGGGCTTTTCCAGAGAAGAGATGGCCGGAAGTCACCGGGGCCTTGTTTAGCTCGTGTTTCATCTCCCCAGCAGATGACCGGAAAGAGTAAGAAATTCTCAGGAGAGACGTAGTGAGGGAAGAAAGGCGTGCGCTGGAGGGTGCCGAGTGAACCTGGAACATAGGAGCAAAAGGGGGCGTGGAAAGGAAAGCATCTTAGGAAAACCAGACAAAGCACACAGCAAACAAGAAAAAGTCCATTTCTAGAAACTTCTATAAACATGTCCAAAATTAAACACTCGTTCCTGCTGAGAGTGGGATGTCAAGGGAAGTAATGCTGGAGAAGACGGACAAAATGCCCCACTTTGAGCAGGGAAATTCTCAACACGGGCTCACCTAGGACATATCACCTGTCTCAGGTAGAGCTGAACACGAGGTTGTGTTTGCACAGACTTTGTGGATGCGTCCTGGGGACCTTCCGATCACTCTTGAGCATTAGCAACCAGAGAAATTGCTACCTGACCCAGGGTCATTTTCCACTCCACTTGCTACATGGCGACTTTTTTTTTCTTTCTGAAATGTCTGGATTCTATAGAAAAGAAAACCTAGAAACATCCAGGACTGCAAGCTACTGGGGGCTCTTGGCATCACAGTGCTGAGATGGGGCCCTCAAGCCTCTGAAAAGGGTCTATTGAAATATTGAGAATGATAAATCACAATGAAGGATTAATCCATAATGTATCTTCTAAATGTTTTAAGCTGCTGGGGGAAGTGAAGTTCCAGACACCAGTTCTTCACTGCACAGGCTCAGGACTGCCTTTGTTTCTGCATTTCCCGTCGGTGACTCTGGGAGTTGGGTACTGAGGGCTGAGGTGTGCAGTGAAATGGAACTACATTCAGCCAGGGCCCACCGGATGCTAATGAACTCTTCTGAGGATGTGGCTTTAGTTCATTAGGGTGAACACACGCAGGAAACCATGTGAAACACCCTGCTGTGAATTTCTTTCTCTTTTTTGTTCTTTTTCTTTAATGGACATTCGCTTTGTCAGACTTGCATTATGGTGGAGTTATAAATACAGAAATGAAATATTGATTACTTGTCTCAACTCATCCACGACGTGTAGCGAGATCACACTGGCTCCCTCTCTCCCTGCCCAGCCACAGAGACCCCAGAGCGCGGGGGATGTGAGTGCTTTCAGGAACCGGACTCCCTTGAATGCTGGCTCTTCAGCTGAACTTCATCTTCAGATTTCTCACTTGACTATTTCAAGAACCAGAAGTAAGGTCTGGGATGGACTTTTTCCCATGAAAATTAGTGCCCTGTCAAACTGCAAATCTTTTCCTTCCCACCCACAGAGCTGGTCAGTATCCATTCATTTGGGGCACCACAGGCATGCAGGGTGACTGGTGGTGGCCCAGGCGGTGGCTGGGAGAGGCTCCCTGCCACCCAGGCTTCGACGCGGCTCTCAGCTGGGAATAGCAGGCAAGAAACAGAGAAAAACCAAGGCTTGTTTTGATTCCAGGCAGAATGCGAATAATGCATTCCCTAGATGTGAGGTCAAAGCAACCACCAACCTAAACAAAGCAAGAGAAAGAAGTTTCACAAGAGCAAGCATCCCTGATCCCTCTGAACTCGTTCTTGGACAGAAACTCTATTGTGTTTGATGGGTTAGCCCGGGGGATGGCACCTTCACCAAGTTATAAAGTTAACGTCACCAGTATTTGGACAAACTGTCAGCAAGGTACTCATGATACAATTCATTGAGAAGGACACAACATCACTTCTGTGGTATTTCTGCCCAAAATTCATAACCGAAATTAAAGCATGAGGGAACATCAGCAAACCCACATTGAAGGACATTCAACAAAGCAATAGACTTGTATTCCTCAAAAGATCAAGGTCGGGAAAGACAAAGAAAGTGCTAAGAAACTGTTCCTGATTAAGGACACTATTAATAAAAAGACATAACGACAAAATGAAATGCATGATCTTGAATTGGATCCTATGGCTATAGAAGATAGTATGCAATTGATGAAATTTGAATACAGACTGTGGATTGGATAATGGTATTATATAAATACTAAGTTACTTGTCTTTGATAATTAGACTGTTATTACGTAGGAAAATGTTTCTGTTCTTAAGAAACATACAATGAAGCGGTCGCTGGTAAATGGACATAGTATCTCCACCTTAGTCATCAATGATTCAGGAAAGAAGTCATCTATATCTGTCTATCTAGAGAGAGAGAGAAAGAGAGCAAATGACATAGCAAGTGGGACAAAATGTAAAAGACCTTGTAGGTCTGGGTAAATGGTATATGGAAGTTTCTTGTACTATTCTTGCAACTTTGCTGGAAGTTTAAAAATATATCAAACTAAAAGTCACCCCAGAAATGTCCCCTATATTAAATCTAATAGGACCATGGCTATGGTTATCAGCTTCTCCTTCAAAAGCAAAACTTCAAAAGCTGCCAGCAAGGTTCCAGCAGCTCTGAGATAGAGGGAACACTCTTCACCCTGTCTTGTCACTGGGCAGAACACATGGAGCAGCTGTTGGAGGACTCTGAAATGTATTAGTAGCAGACAGATTGGGGGATACGTCTGAAGTCCATGTCTCCACCAGCAAATGACCAGAGAGTTCTCCATTCTGTTTCTCCTTTGGAACATCCCCTGGCCTGAACTCAGTGCAGCCTGAAATCTAGAAGTGGGTCTCAGCACACAGACACAGAGACAACCTCCAATTTGGGCTTTAGGAGAAGTGAGAAGAAACTCTTAACTTTAGAGAGGGGGGGAGAAATCCTGTTATTCTTTTATCTTTGCTTTTATTTTTTTTCTCTGTTCCCTCCCACCCTTGCTCCAAAGCTGCAGTGGTCGTGGCAACAACTGCCAGAAGCTACAACTCTCTGGGAGGGGACTGTCATCCTAAGAGTGTGGGGTCACCCTCTTAGGTCCTGATTGCATTTTCTTCTCTCTGTCCTGCCACCACTTGGCCTGACATCCAGGCACATTTACAGGAAGTGCATGGCACAGTGGGGTCCCGAAAGCCCCTACTTTCTGGATCGAGGACTAAAAATAGGGAGCCCAGGGGAATTGGAAAGTGCTGGACTGTTCATGGAGAGGAAGACACTTAACTTAGGAAGGCAACTCTTTTATGTTGTTTGTCATTCCTGGGCTTACCCTAAATTGCACATGTCTGGATCTATACCTAAACAGCATGAACAGGTAGATGCTAGGACCTAAACTAAGGAATAGACCATCACCCATGTCCCAGACTGGGCTCTCGGGGGTACACACATGGGACAGGTCTGAGTGGCACTGCAGAAATTTTGGAAACCAAACTGACATTGGAAGGACAACTCCATTACAGATAGTCAGGACTGAACCCAATCAGATTGTTTGTCTGCTGAAACAGAAATATCAACATTCTCCATAGAATTTAATCAAGATCCCGAGTCTCATAGTATTCATAATGCCCATGATAAAATTAAAAATTACATGACATACAAAGAACCAGGAAAACATCTATTCATGTGGGAAAAGACAACCAATAGAGATGACACAGATGGTGGATTCTCCGACAAAGACTTTACAGCAGCTGCTATAGAAGTTCTTGAACAAGTAATTATAAACATCCTTGAAACAAAGATAAAATAAAAAGCATCATCAGAGAAAGAGAAAGAGCACATGGAATTTTAGAACGATCAAATACAAAAACCAAAATGCAAAAATTCACCAGGTGGGTTCAGTAGCAGAATGGATATGATATTCTGTGAACTTGATGCAGTGAACTTGACGATAGATATTATACAATCTGAACAACAGAAAGAAAAAGGTAGAAAATATGAAAAATTCTCAGGGGCCATGAGATAATACCAAAAGGTCTAATATCCATGTTATCAGAATCACAGGAGAAGAACAAAGTGTAGAAAAAATGTGTAAAGAAATAATGGCTAAAAACTTCCAAAATTTGTTGAAAGACATAAACATATAGATTCAAGAAGCTCAGTTATCCCCAAAAAGGATATAGCAAAAGAATTCCATACTAAGATGTGTCATAGTCAAACTGCTAAAAAGTAAAGACAAAGAAAATAACATGACAGCAACCAGAGAAAAAACAATGAATTACTTGTAAAGGACCAACAATGTAATTGACTATAGATTTCTCATCAGGATGCATGGAGGCCAGATTAGAAAGGAAGAAATAGAAACTTTCCCTGTTCACAGACTATATGGTTTTCTTTGCAGAAAATCCCAAAGAATTCACAAAAAACATGAAAATTGCAGGATATAAGATCAGCACAAAAATTAATCATATTTCTATATAAAAGCAATAATCCATTGGAAACTGAAATAAGTAAAATATTTCACAAATGATAGTGCTGAAAAAGAGAAATATTTAGGTATCAATCTAATAAAACATGCACAAGATCTGTATGAAGAAATCACAAAATGCCAAGGAAAGAAATCAAAGACCCAAATAAATGGAAAGACATTCGTGCTCATGGATTGGAAGGCTGAATGTAGTAAAGATAAATTTATGTACAGATTTAATGCAATTTCTATCAAAACCCCAGCAGGGTATTTTGTAGACATGGAGAAGCTGATTGTAACATTTATATACAAATGAAAAGAAACTACAATAACCAAAATGCTATTTAAAAAGAAAAACAAAGTTGGAGGAATCACACGATCTGACTTTAAGACTAATTTTATAAAGCTATAATAATCAAGACAGTGTGGTATTGACAAAGGCATAGACATATTAATTAATGGAACAGAATAGAAGGTCCAGAAACAGACCTACACAAATAGGGCTTATTGACTTTTGACAAAGGTGCAAAGGCAATTCAATGGGAGAAGGATGGTCAACTACCTTCTGATACTTCATTCATTTGTTCATTCATTCATTCTCTGTACATTCCTCCAGCGCCTTCAACATGACAGCTGTTACACTGGGTGCTGGACACGCGAATCTAAATAATGCACGTGCCTGCCTAGAGTGGCTTATTGCCTCCTCAGAGGCTTTGCTGCCGGGAGGAGAATGTGGTGGCTGCCTGACAGGTATTCCAGGCCCCGTGGCACTGATTCTCCGCATCGGGATTTAACAGAATAGGGCCAGGTGCAATCAGCCACTCTCTTGTGAGTTGTTTAGCAAAAAAAATCATTATCCCCGACTTTGAGAAAAAAATTATAAAACCCTAAGATTGAACCCCAGACTGATGACTCCAATGAGGATCTGCCCCGTTGTGAGATTTCAGTCTATGTCACATCCTAATGAGCTACTTTAGAACCTAAAGGGCAGTTATTTTCATACTCCATTCACGCTCAACAATTTCACTTCAACTCATCTCTCTCCGAGTTTACTCCCTTGTATTAGCTGCAATACGACATACTATGCTCATCAGCCTGCTGTTTGGGCCAGCAACTGAGTCTTGGTTATACTTTTATTCTATCACCCCTCCTTTCCTCCAGCAAGTAGCTCAGTGCTTTGTAAATGACATTGCAAGCGATTGTAGTTTATGTTTATGAGAAGGGGGGAGGTGGGTGAGGGAAAGAGAGAAAGAAAAGAAAGGAGGGGAACAGAGAGAAAGACAGACAGAGAGGGAGAGGTTTAAGCTACGTGGCATTTGGAATATCTTTAAGTCCCCGTTAAGTAAAGTATATTTTTAATAGACTAGTGTGCAAGGAACGCACTTTTCAATGGAAAAAAAATAGGTTCTAATTTTGGCTGCCACTCATTAGCTATTTTATCTTTATAGGCTAATTATCATCTCTAGGCCTTGGTTTTCTCAACCATAAAATGAAATGTTTGGGCTAATTTCTAAATCTTCCAGTATTCATTGATTCCGGTATTTCTCGAGACAAGACCCCCTCCTCCACACCGTCCACTGTTTAGTTTGTAATTTTGTTTCACCGTTCTCTCTCGACACTTAAAAGGACTTTTTGAAAACTATTAGCATGAGAGAAGACTTCCCATAACCATCATATCATATATGTTTCCTATTAGGGTTTCTGACATTCCACATGTTTTCAAAGGTAATTGGAAATACTGGAGACAATTTAAGGGTCATTATTGTGTTAGCCAGGAAAATAGCTAATGATGACTTTAGCTACTGGGCTATTCAGCTGGTTATAGAGCCCATTAGCTCAATTAAGTAAATCAAATAGGAAAAAAACATTTAGACTTAAAAAGCCATCCACCACTACCTACGACTTGCCTGTGAGGCTTCTATTTCATGGTGAATTCAAACCGTTTGTTCATTCTGTGTACAAGAAAATGACCAGACCATCTGATTGAGCAGATGCAGTGATTCAAGACCACTTAGCATTTGTATAACCATAAACCAAAAATTGTGTTAAATAGCAATTTTAAGAAAGCAGAAGACTGGAAACCTTCTGTGTAAATCCAGGCTTGAGCTTTTCCGGGGTGGTTCATTTCACTGTACTGAGGCAGGTGTGGGAAGTAGCACACGGACTTTTCTTCCCTTAGAGGATTCTCTTCAATCCTGCAATGGTCTGTAGGTTCAGGTTTGCGGGAAGGCAAGGGACTAGTGTCAAGATGAATGTTTATGATTCCAAGCATTCTAACTCTAGGTGTTTACGGCACTCAGATATCAAGTAGGCACTTAAGCTTCCAAAGACCGGGCCTCAAGATATTATAATTCTGAGGTTAACTTGTAGTTTTACACACTTCAAGTGGGACGTTCATGGAATGTTTGAGGTGACTTGTGAAGAGAAAAGAATACCACTGCTCATACTATTAATATTATTGTATTGTTATGATATTCAGGCCTTGTTATTGCTGGAGAGAGTTGGTCCATTGAATGAATATTCAATTTTGATGGAGCTGTGAATTAAAAATTTAGCAACCGCTGTAATCAGTGGTGTGCTGGTAAATGTTTACCAACTGGCTTTCCGGCACTGGTTTGCAGCCTTTGCTGACATTCATGGTGTAGACCCTTCTTTCCTCAAGGCTGATATCAATCTACCAACAGGATGGCATTTGGCTTGCACAACTGCTGAGAATTTAGCTGGAGCGAGCTGGCACAAGCTGCTCCAACTCAGTACTGGACGTGACTTAAGCTAAAGAATGAGGAGCAAAGGCCGGGTGCGGTGGCTCACGCCTGTAATCCTAGCACTCTGGGAGGCCGAGGTGGGCGGATCATTTGAGCTCAGGAGTTCGAGACCAGCCTGAGCAAGAGCGAGACCCCGTCTCTACTAAACATAGAAAGAAATTATACGGACAGCTAAAAATATATATAGAAAAATTAGCCAGGCATGGTGGCGCATGCCTGTAGTCCCAGCTACTTGGGAGGCTGAGGCAGGAGGATTGCCTGAGCCCAGGAGTCTGAGGTTGCTGTGAGCAAGGCTAACGCCACGGCACTCTAGCCTGGGCAACAGAGTAAGACTCTGTCTCAAAAAAAAAAAAAAAAAAAAAGAATGAGGGGGAAGAAATGGCTTTGCCTGTAACAGGATTCCAAGAAAATTATTCTTTGACCACACACCTCAATGCTTACTTTGTTGACAACTTTCATCCCAAATTGCTAGAGGGTGTGGGGTCCCCTTTTCAGAACACCCGTGTGAAGGAGCCCTTTGCAAAAAGGCTGGGGCTTCAGGAAGTCCTCATTCTAAATACCAGCTGATCAAGTGGGCCATTCCATTTCCCTGGGACTCATCTGTGAAATAATCAGGTTGCAAATCTGAGAGGTGTAAGTTCTCTGCTATGTCTGCTGCTCGTTGTGCACGTTAATCCAAAAATTGATGCCAGTGCAGATCATTAAATTGTCAACAGCCAGAGGGTCCTGAAACATAAGCAATCACTGCCCAGACAGGAGGTAGGGAGCTTCTAAAGTTTTCCCAGAGACTTAACCAAGATCTCGACCTCTCCCTAAGAGATGCTTTTTGACTGATTCTGCATGAGGTAAGGGCAGATCTGCCTTCTCCAATGCTGTCTCTTCCCTTCTGCCAGTGATCTCCCCCTTGGCTCAGCCCACCCAATGCTGTGCTTTTGGTTTTGAGACAGGGTCTCACTTTGTCACCCCAGCTAGAGTATGGTGGAGTGATCATAGCTCACAGCAACCTCAAACTCCTGGGCTCAAGCGGTCCCCCTGCCTCAGCCTCCCAAGTAGCTGGGACTACAGGTGTGCGCCACCACGCCTGGCTAATTTTTCTATTTTCTGTAGAAACAGGGTCTCACTGTTGCTCAAGCTGGTCTCAAACTCTTGACCTCAAGTGACCCTCCCGCTTCGGCCTCCCAAAGTGCTAGGATTACAGGTGTGAGCCACGTCGGCCAGCCCAGTGCTGTGTTTAATCCTGCCTTTGCTGTTTTGGTCCAAGAAACGTGGTGCCATTCCCCTATGCCCACTTCTTTCACCTGCATGTCATGAAGTGGTCACGTATTCATGCTGAAATACACATTGCTGGAAGCAACACAAGAATATCAAATTTATATAAACAACACATCTGAGTTAGTCCTCTAATACAATAATGCAACATAATGAAACTCATCACTTATTGTTGCCTATTCAACTGTACTTTAATATTCATTATTTTTATGGATACTTATCTATTTATACACAAGTGCACGGTCTAGTCAATAGATATCTGTTGAATGGATAAACGAATGAACGGCTGAAGTTATATCGGTCTGAATGGATGAGATGGTCTCTCTAGTTCATTTTCCAGCCTCTAGGGCTATGATCCATTTTTCCTGTGTTCAGATTTTGCTTTATGTTCTCTGTTTATTTCTAGAGAATGGCAAATAGCTTCTTGCACTGTGGGGGGGATTTTGGCAGGAAAAAAATCATACTCTTTACCTGTCAGCTACCTTCCAGAAACACATGAACTGAGAGACAGAGAAAGTGGATAACATGCCATGCAATTGCTAACAGTTGGCAGAGCAGCAAGTGCACTCGAGTGGGTGGCATTTGTCCCTATTTCTATGCTCTGATCTGAAGCTTGTACGACAGATGTACCGGAGGCTAGAGGATGGCGGTGCTCATTTGTGGAGGTGATAATGCTAGGAAAATGCACAGGCCACAGCTCGCGTTGGTAGCATAGCCCCGCGGGCTGATGAACCTGTTGTTCCTGCTGGGTGGTTTTTCTTCAGCGACAATTTTAACCATTTGCAATGCTAGAAGCAATGGCAAACGTTGCTAATTTAACGTTCTTTATGAGGCTAAAGTGCCAGAACTAGATGGTATGGAACGTTTCAAAAATACTGTGGCTTTACGTTCCTTTCTGAATAAAATGTAACCTCTAACTTCAAAACATTCACATCCCAGAAACCTTTTGTGTTGTTGGTGTTAATTATAAAATAGCTTGAGAATGTTATAATTCAAGTGTTGATTATCATTTTTTTCTACAGTCAACCTGATTTTTTTTTTTGTGTGTGTGTATAGTATTTAATACTTTTTCTTTTCCCTGTTTTTATTTCTCCTTTGGTTCTCCTTTCACAAAGCCCATACCTTATATTCTAGCTTTCATATTTCTCTGAGTAAAAAAAAAAAGAAAAAAAGAATCTCAGGAAGCTATAGAAATAATCATCTATTCAACATACTAAATACATTCTTCCCAGGATTTTAGGGTATATTTCCACAATAAAAATGGTAAAATATAAATATGTATATATTTATATGTATATATCCCTGGCAAAGGGACAATTTATTTGCAGTTATCAAATCAGAGTTGGACTTTAACCTTATATTTTAAACAGCATGTGTATCTAGTTTAAATGGGGTATTAGCCCCAGGACAAATATGTGCTTTCTGATCTTTATTTAACCAATAACAAGTTGAAATTGCATAGATTTTTAACTCCTCCAAATTATAAAAAAAAACAAAAAATGTGAGAATCTATAGAAGATGTAACATTCTGATTTTTTAAGAAGTTGGTGGAAAGACAATGTCTGTTTCTAATTACACAGACTAGTTAAGGAAAAGAATTTAAGTCAGCTGATATTTTTCCTTTCATTATTTATGATTTAAACCAGCTCATCTTTTCCCTTTCATTATTTACATGACATCTAATAACTGGTATGATTGAATTTAAACATTTGCGGTGGGTTGCTTCTGGCTTTGTGTATGTAGAACCAATGTCTAAAAGAGTCACATGCTTCACAAACAGGAATTTTATACTTTTCACAAAACACAGTACTTTAAAAGGCAATTTCTCTATTTCCTCCATTTTGATTCTCTGCTTAGGCCCATAAAATAATGCTAATTAGGTCATTAGTCGTCGACAACATTGTCAAGAGAATAAAATCAGCAATAAACTCTACATGCCTAACCTCACATTATATATTGTATTTTAGGAGGAATGTTTTGTCAGTGACAAATCCATTATTTCTACTCATAACCTGGACTGTCAATCCAGGATTTTGGTATAGAATCTTTATTTGAAGAGAACTAGAAAAAAATGATCATAATCATAATCGTATCTAATGTCTGCTATTGTTTAAATGGTCTCAAAGGTCTTAGCACTACAGCTAGTGGAAACCAGATCACCAAAAACATTGCCCTTGTGCCTGGAAGGCAAGTTCTTGAGCCAATCATACAGCGAGTTCACTTAGAAGGGAAAAATTCTATAGACAGAATAAGTGGAAAACCCTTCATGAGTGTGAAAATGAAAAGAGCTCGCAGCAATCAGAAACAGCTTTCCTGGGTTTGGTCTGTATAGCATGGACTCCTTCACCCTCATCTGCACACAAAGTTTATTGGCTTCAAGGATAGGGAAGCAGGGTTGCTTCTAACCATGCATTCCTTTGTAGCCATGAATTAATTCCCAAATGCCAATGTGAGTCTGTTTTCCTTTTCACACATCATATTTGGAGAAACAGTTGGAACTATCACTCTGGGTGCCACACACACGCACTTAGTGCAATCTCTTGTTCCCAGGGTGGAGTAAATAGGTAAAGAAATCATTCACCTGCCCTTTACCTAACCTGGTATGAGAACAAATAAATTGCCTAGAGATCAGTTCATATTACTACATTCATGGAAACAACAACAAACAAATTGGGCAGAAAATAATAAAGTCTGTGTCTTTTAAAAAACTACATTTTGTATTTCATCAATCAGTAATCATAGAATTCCAAAGTTGAAAAGAATGTTAGAGATCTTGAAATAAGGGCAGGAGTGAAGATGAGTCATCCTGGTATAAAACACAAACACTGAACTTGACATCAGGAGATCTGGGGAGGTCAAATGTTTCATGAACAAGGAAAGTTCTATGGTAGCTTGAATGACATCTATAGATCATTTTCCTGGATGTCAAGGTGATACTTCATCATGAGTATCCAACAGGGATCCAATGTTGAGAGTACAGGGCAGGGATCTCCAAGTTCTTTGGTTATAAACTCCATTTAAAAAAATGTTTAGGTGTCTCTCACATACCTAGAGGTGCTTTTCAACACATTTAAAAAAATTAGACTGTAATCAAATGAAATGTGTATGTGTGTATAAAATAAAAGGAATCTATTGGGATTGGGAGAGGATGTTAAAAGAAATTTTTATTTTTTGCTCTGATTATAGAATGCATGTTTTTTTTTACAATAAGCTTATATTCAAATTTAATTAGTGTAATAAAAATGCTATTTAAAACAAGTAATCCCTCATTTAAGAAAATACTATGATATTTATAGACCTTTACATCTATCACCATAAATTACTTTGGTTTAATATTCAGTAGGAAGAAACACAGAAACAACATAGAGAAAAAGAGCACAATTATACTCTAAAACTTTAACTCTAAAAATTAATATTGTCTTAAGAATGTTATGTCATTGCTAACCAATTAGACCCATCCTGAAATATTTTCAAATACACCAAATCTGGAACTCTCTGCCATAGAAAAAAATTAAAAATTAAAAAATTAAAATACAGAGCATGTCTAAACAAAGGAGATGTCCCTGATTGAACAGAGAAGTTCTGAATTTGTCATTGCTCTTGGATAGACCTCTCAAGACTATTCTTTACTTTTATGAACTATTTATCTGATTGTTTACTGAGAACCCTCAGTAAGAGCTGAAATACTTGCTTTCAAACAGTGAGACCAGAGACCAGTCTGTTATCAGCTTTTGACAGTGGTGCACTGTGCTTCTGTTTGAAGTGGAATTTGTGAATAGTTGCACAACTCAACAGTATTTTTTAATTCTGTCTATTTAACAGTCCATAATGTTAAAGAAGACCAAGAGAACACTGAAGGAAGAAAACAGATTTTTTTAATGAGGATTGGGAATTGCAATATTATCTTGTTTCTGCTGAAGATAATTTGCTTGCTTCCTGATACTGCAATCTTAACATTAAAGAAATTCAATGCTCATCAGCATTGTAACACCAATATAGGACAACAAATATTTTAAATTAGAGAGAGAGACAAAAGAGGTTGTATTGCAGAAATTAAAAGATGAAAAGCAAAAGCAAAGACAATTCTTTCAAGCAGCAATAAGATTTGGAAATAATGCCACTGAAGCAACTTACAAAGTAGCTTATATACTTGGGGAAAAGGGGGAGCCATTCAGTGATGTAGAAATTGTGAAAGAATGAATGCATTGTTGAAATTGTAGGATGCTTCAACCCTGATAACTTTTCAAAGTACAAACAACAGCTTCTTTGAAGGAGAACCATAACTGATCAGCAGCATGAATTAGCCTTCAATTTAACAGAATGACTTCATGCAATACTTCAAAAGGAAAATATATTTTATTCAATCACTTTGGATGAATCAACGTATACTACTGACTCAGTGCAGGTTTCATACTTCATTCAGGTCATAACAGAAGATTCTCTTTGCTGAGAAGTGTTACTTGCTTTGGGTACTCTTGGAAACAGAACACGGGGAAGAGATATCTTCAATAACTTTTCAAAATAAATGTTGTGAAGTTGGATCAAATTTGGTAATTTCAGTGAGTGTATGTATAGACGGTGCACCTTCCCTGACGGGAAAACATGAAGGGTTTATTACACAGGTAAAAAAATGTATTAACAGATCCAGATGCTCTCATTTCTTTTCATTGTATCTTGCATCAGCAAAATCTCTGTGCTAAATCTACCATTTTAAGTAACACTTTGCAACAAGTTATAAGCATTGTTAACTAAATTTATGCAAATGCAACATGGCATTATCAGTTTCATAACATGCTAATGTTGAACGATGAGGTATTTAGTGTGGATTTGCCATATCATTCTAAAGTGTGTTGGTTATCACAGGGACAGGTGTTAGCCAAAATTTTATCTCTGTGAGAACAAATAGTTAAATTTTATGAAGAATAGAATCAGCAATGTAAATTATTGAAATAATATTTCTACAGGAATGCAGCATTTCTGTGTGATATCATGTCTAATCAAAAGGACTTGAGTATTTCTTTGCAAGGTAAAAAAAAAAAGAAAACTAAGTCTATATATGATATGGGGCAAAAAAACTAAGCATTTTGAGAAAAGGTATCTTTGATTCAGCTAAATTTCCTGAAGAATAATTTTGATTCTACTAAATATATAGGCTGCTGACCCTACATCACCCAGTGGGAATGTATTTGTCAGCATTGCAGAGTTTTCTCTATTTGCTACTGTGGCTAGAGAAGTAGAGTCTGAACATAGTTATTAAAAAGTCTTTCTTGGCTGTTTGAGTTCTTGTCTAAAGCTTTTGAATTTATTTTAAATCAGTTTCATTCATGGTGATTTTGAAGGGAGGGAGGGCCTTTGAGTTACTCTAATTCCTACCTGCAAGTGCAGTCTGTCCCTTTGTAAAATGTATTTTACTGATATTTATGGAACAATTTACACTGTCTAATCAAACAAATTAAAACACTTATTTTTGCTTTCCTCAATTCAGTCAATCATTAATAATCATGTTGTCATTTTTTCTCAGACTTGGCACCAAAACTTTATTCATTTCCCCTTAGAAATTCTGCCACCAACCTACTATAAAAACTGTCATTATCTCTCAGTCACAGTCCTGACATCTGTTAAGCAAAGGTTTATTTTACACTTCAAAAGTCAATGTGCACAGCTGACTAAACTCTTCAGAATTTTACAGCTTGCTCTCATCAAATATTTGGGAAAATAAAATTTGCTTTTAGAAAAATATTTGGTTTTTATAGAAAAGAAAATAGTCTTTATCAAAAAATTATTTTGTTTCTTTCCCTGAAAAAAAGAAAAAAGAACACCGACTTATCAATTGGTTTTTAGAAAAGAAATATAAAAATGAAAGTGAAATATGTTCTGTGTGTTTCATTTCAAATGACAATTTCTTTCTTCTAACAACCCTGAAGGTTGAATAAGTCATTGAAGTTCCAGATACATCATTAGAAAGACAATCACAGCAACATGATTGACTTTGAAAGTAAGAGGATGATGCTACCTTCTCCCTGTTCCACTGGATGCTTATCTTGTCTCTTTCCATAGCCTCTCACTGACTGATTTGGATTTGAACCATAGCCCTCTGTGCTAACGATCCTCTTTGACCCATATCATTAATCTAGGGGACAAATCCCCACTTGCCCTCTGGAAGTCACTGCCCAGTGGAAGTAACATCACTGGAAACAAAGTAAAGAAATGAACACCTTACAGAGCAACTGCTCTATTGGGTTCTGTGATAAAAACCTTCCATAGGTTTCCTTGTTTAATTCTTACAATAGTCCTCCAAGGTAACTATTGTCTTACCCAGGGTCTAAAAATCAAAGCTTATGATGTGACTCGAAATCTTTGCCACTTCCCAGCAAGCTACAAAATGCCATGCTTGATCCTTTCACTAACATACCTTTTTTCTTGTTGTTTGGCATCTGAGGATTCCAAGCTTCAAATTTTCTTCAGGGAGCACATGTCTCTACAGCTACACACATTTGTGAATCCATAAATTCTTAACCGTAGGTGAGAAGTGTTTCCAGACATACTGTGTTCCTGGTACGCTACCTTTTTTCTCCATGTGGATCAACTATCTCATATAAATAGTGGTGGATCAGAGAACAGCGTTTACAGGAATTTCTGTAGGTGTTTTCATGTATAAATCTTAAACAATTTGCTACTGCTTCTGACATAGAAGTCATGAAATTTTCTCTCTAGCTTTCCCCATACCAGGTTTTCCACTTAGCGCATAGGATAATAAAAGAGCAATGTGCAAGAACTCAGAAGACCTGGTCTCTGATATTCCTTCTGCCATTAATTAGCGATTTCACATTGGAAAAATCGCTTGGCTTTCTTCCAATTCCGTTCTCTTTTTGGTGCAAAGAAGAGAGATAATAGTACCTACTTCTCTGGTTGCTATAAAAACCAAATCAGTCACGTGGAAGTAATTCAAAAACGATAAAGGACTTTTAATGATGTTAAAATTCAAATTCATTCTTCCCTGGGAAGAAGCCTTCACAGCTTCCGACATTCTTAAGTTAAAAGCCAACCTCCTTATTACTGTTCAGTAGTCCAGGTTCTTTAGGGTTACAAGCAACTGGAATTAATTCTTATGATCTGAAACAGAAAGAGGGAGCTCTTTGGAAGACCATAGTGGGCTGCTCACAGAATCCCTGGGTGACCTGGCAAATGAAAGGAACAGAGGGAACGTGGAGGACAGACGGAAGGATGAGTCTGGATGGACAGAGGGTCATGTAGTGTGGCTGCCACTGCTTGACCCAACTGGGACACCACTGCCACGAAGGAATTCTAAATTCTTCCTTTGACTTGGCATCTCTAGGTCCAGAATTGGAGACTCAGGGAGGTGAGTGATGGGCCAAACATGGGTCCCATGACTACACCTTGGATGCCAGAGGGTGGGGGGAGGATCTCTCTTCTTTAGCCTCTGTCACAGGAGACTGTGGTCGTGGGTGCTACAGATGCCGTGCATAGTCAGAGATGCCTCCAAGTAGAAAAAGGGGTTGGATGCTAGACAGTGACATCCAAACCAAAACTACTCAAACCTATACCCACACCTTCCTGCACACTCTGGCCCTGTTCACTCATCATCCTCATCTGACACCACCAACGACCCCCCCCCACCCGCCCCCAGCCATGCTGGAGACTTGCTAGTTCTTCTTTCTTCTTCTTCTCTTTTTTTGTGCCAAGCTCTTTTCCATCTCTGTGCAACCCAGCTGGGACACCTGGAATTCTCTGTTCTCTACCGTCTCCTTTGGCTAACCCCTCTTTCACCTCAAAGTCTCAGCTTCAAGGAAACTTCTATGGAAAATACTTGTCTGAGCACCACCACTCTCGGCCAAATCTAGGTTAACTCCATCCCCACCCTGTTGTAAAGTCCCACATAAACTTGTTCTTCTCCTTTGTGGCATTTATATTACCTAATCATTGGCATGATTTTGTAAATGTCTGTCTCACCGTGAGAATGCAAGCTTCGTGAGAATACGGTCTTATCTTATTCGTGGATATACCCCAGTTTTCAGTAAACACTCAATAAATATTTATTGGATGGATGAATGGGTTAACAGACAAGAGTATGGGAATGTAGGTACCAGCTCCCAGAGACCCGCAGGCATTTCCATTTTCCTGTGACTATTAGCAGGCGTGACCTCTCCTTCCTCCTTTAAGCTGTGATTTCCTAAAGGACATGGCCAGGTACTTATTCTGTGTCCCCTCCTTGCTGGCATAACTCCAGGGACATTGAATGATGGACCAGCAGATGGGTGGGCGCATGAATAAAGTAGCTGAAGTTGCAGTGAACAAAGCCCTTTCTACTACTCTCCTTTGAGCCCTTCGGGTATGTCTTAGATCACATTTCTTTTGCTACTTTAAGCTAGGAGAAAAAAATAAGCACAAGCATCTTATCAACTGATAAATACAGAACAGGTTTTCCGTTAGGTACTACAGGAGTTAAAAGGTAATTTTAAAACTTCATTTTGCCCCCTCTCAAAGAGCTTACTGTATAGTTAGGAAAACAGGTCGATAACACACAAGGCATTAAACAACAAAGGCTGAAGGTGATAATACTAGACAATAATAAGAGATGTTCTGTGATGGTGTATCATTAATTGCCAATAGAGCAGAGATGAGAAAAGCTATTCATTCCGAAGAGAGGGAGGTTTTAGCTTTTAGAGTGGTCCTTCTTTCTCCACTGACTACCATTCAGAGATATGCACGCTATTCCCAAAGGAACTGCACCTTTTAAGAAACGCTTCTCCCCACCTTCCTTCCTCCAGCCCTTCCCTGCCCTCTCCACCTTCCCAAATGTGTTTGGAGCTGTGATACGATCACCTTCCCACATGCCAGGCTTCAGGCTGTAACTCTGTGTCTTAATCCCAGCATTCTGGGATGTTGAGGCGGGAGGATCGCCTGAGCTCAGGAGTTCAAGACCAGCCTGAGCAATAGCGAGACCCTGTCTCTACTAAAAATAGAAAGAAATTATATGGGCAACTAAAAATATATATAGAAAAATTAGCCAGGCATGGTGGCGCATGCCTGTAGTCCCAGCTACTTGGGAGGCTGAGGCAGGAGGATCACTTGAGCCCAGGAGTTTGAGGGTGCTGTGAGCTAGGCTGACGCCACGGCACTCTGCCTGAGGCAACAGAGTGAGACTCTGTCTCAAATAAATAAATAAATAAATAAATAGAAAAGAATCTCTGTCAAACCAGAGGCCCCATAACTGCTGCTCTGTGTAAGATAAGCACAAAAGTAAGTGTAGACATAAATGGTGACAGGTTAGGAGCGTTCATTATTTGCTTTGGCTAGACAACTCATTTACAACAAATTGCAGAAGTTGCCACTGTCATCTAGTTTTGTTAACCGACATGGGCCTATCATCAAGAATCTTTGATGCTCTCGATTCCCACTGGACACTCCACTTGATCGGCGAGAGCTTGGGTAGGAGCTCTGGTCAAGTTGTAAGACAGACTGAGCAGTACGGATTCTGGCTCTGCCGGTGTCTGACTATATTTCTTTAACCCCTTTAAGCCTCAGTTTTCTCATCTGTAAAATGGAAGCCTACCTCCTAGGCTTATGGGGGACATTAAAAAAGCTCATGCGTGTGAAGGCTTAGCACAGTGTCTGGCACCGAGGAAGCAGTCAGTGAATTTTAGCTGCTAGTATTACTATAGCCAAAACTCTTTTGGCTGTCTTTGCTGTTGCATGTATGTGCATTTTCCCCAGCTTCTTTATGTCCCTTCAGTCTTTCCCACCACTTACACCACAGAAAAAAATTTGTGATTGCACAGAAGAGTGCTGTGAAAATTGTCCCTTTGCATTGAAGCCGTCATGGGCACAAACCCATGTGAATCCTTCAGTCAGCTGGGCTGAGCTCAGCCAGGTTAGCCGGACTTGCTATGTGCTGGAACCAGGAACTTCAGGGACAGGAAGCACTTCAGGAGTCAGAGCGAGAAGTATAAAGCTTGTAGGATGCTCATCCTGCGGCATCAACACTGTAGCTTCAAGACAGCGGCTGGAGGAGAGATGAGAAGAGGGCCAGGCTCACCTCTTTGCTGTTTATCTCCTGTGGCCCTGGCTAGCGACGGGGGGCTCTTTCTCTCTCCCTGGTTCTCTTGCCAATCCAGGGTCATGGCCATTGTCTAGAACGGTTACTCCTGTTGTTTCAGCAATCAACAACCTGAATTGTGCTTATCTCACCAAGATCAGGAAAAAACCAAAATCCCAACTGCACAGTGGACCTCAGCAGAGACCGTGTAAGCAGGCTAATCAGGAAAACAATTTCCACCTGGGCAAAGCAGCATTCGGGACAACAAACACTGTGTCATTTTCACGCAATTAGAGATGGTTGGTCTCATTTCTCCATGCATGTTAAATTGCATGTGTACAGCACAGGGCCGGAGCAGAGTGGAGAGGAGAAAAAGAGACCCGAGATCCTGCTTTTAATTAGCTTCTCCTCTGACATGAGTCATGTCCCCCTCGGTCCACCCTTCCTGGGTCCTCTAATCATCTCTCACCACGGGCAATGAACATATGTCCCTCTGTTCCCCTAACAGGCACCTGTCTGCACGAGGAGGCAGGCTCACCTCCCCTTCTCCTCCCTCCCTGCCCGTGGAGATGTCTAAGCTTCAAATTTCAATTCGGCCCCTGGGTCTGAGGCCCAATTTTGAACAAGTTGTCATGGGGTGGGTTCTGGTGGTGTACTTTTTAATTGCATTATCCCGAGTGATGAAAATCTTTTCATTCTTCATGCATAAAGCGCGTGCTGCACGGGGCACACACTTCCCACTGTGACTTTGAGCCAGGGCCCATTTCTCCCCCCAGGGCCACTTTGTCAGCTGTTCTAAGATCTTTTGTCATCTCCGTGATATTAATTGCCCTTGAGCAGAACCGGGTTTTTTAATTCAGATTTCCCTAGAACAGCAGGAGGGAAAATGGAATGGTTATAAAAGGGGGGGGTTCATGTTAATTGCTAACGTAGGTAGAGGTTTTTGTTGTTGTTTAAGATAGCCCTTTACGTTTTATGATCTGGAGATAAAGAAGTAGAGATTGGGTAAAGAATCACTGCAATCCAAGCACCTTCTCGATAACCCACTGGAGAGGGAATGAATGTGCTTTCCTTTCTTTTCTTGTTTTATTTAATCTAATTTTCCTGCAATCAAAGTATCTAAAAGATCTTGCTTGAGTCAGAGATACAGAAGATGTCTGTTACGGCCACCACGCGGTACAAGTCCTGATTTCAGAGACTTGGGGGCATCGCGGTACAAGTCCTGATTTCAGAGACTTGGGGGCATGAAAGTAACAAAAATTCAACCTTAGAAATATAAAGGAAATTTGCATGTGGATGCCTTAGGAGATTTTTAAATACCATCTATATTTGTGAATGGCAGGCGAAACAATGAAGTATCAAAGAAAGGCACCTGCCCGGGGGGATTTGAAATAAAGAGTTGAAGAATCAAGCCCTTGATGTAGACTTATAAGAGTCAGAACAGATTTTTAGCATCAACAGGGAAGGTAACTGTGATATCAATCTCTTGACACCAGCAGAATGAAGTTGTGTTTTCTTTTCTTTTCTAACAGAATTATCATTTTATCCATTTCTTCTATGGAGTCTACAGATAACTATGGTGTCGTAATTATGCACGTAATTGTATTCTTACACAAATTTCTGTATAAAAAATTTCATATAGGTCATGTGGGAAAAAAAACAGCTTTGTATTGTGGTAGATGCATGTTGGTTTCTCCTTCAATAGTAGCAATGAGAGGCTGGGGCAGTGGCTCACGCCTGTAATCCTAGCACTTTGGGAGGGCAAGGCGGGAGGATGACTTGAGCCCAGGAGTTTGAAACTAGCCTGAGAAATATAGTGAGACCCCATCTCTACAAAAATTAGAAAAATTAGCCAGGCATTGTAGTGCACACCTGTAGTCCCAGCTACTCGGGAGGCTGAGGCAGGGGGATCGCTTGAGGCCAGGAGCTGGAGGGTGCAGTGAGTATTATGATCGCTACATTCCAGCCTGGGCCACAGAGGTAGACCCTGTCTCAAAAACAAACAAAAAATTAGCAGCAATCAGAAATCCAAAGAAGTATAGCTTTTTATACTCACTGAACTCCCTGTTTTGGATCTCAAGACCCTCCAGGACCCCGTGGCTTCTCACCACCACCTGGGAGGCTGTAGTGATTTATCTGAGAAACCATTAACCATCTCAGCTCTGGAGCTGCTGTGGGGATGGGGCGTGGGGCCCACCAGGATGGTGAGCTCTCTCATGGCCCCTAAATTGTGACGCCTTTCAGAATGGTTTCACCTGACAAAAGAGGTGTGTCCGAAATCTCCGGGCTTAGCATCGCAGTCGCCTACCGAGCAGCCGGGATTGTCAGAGCAGGCAACCTGTGTCAGGACGCTGGAGCATCCCGGGCACAGTGTCATACCTGAAAGTCAAGTGGCTTTTTGAGAGCGAGAGGGAGCACGATTAATAATGACATGAGGACAAAGGCATAGAAAGTGGGACAGTCCCAGAGTCAGGGGCATCCTCACTCAAACCATGTCCTACTTGCCCGAAGCCGTTGGAAGTGTCTCCCTTTTCCAATGGGGGCTGCTTGCAGCGTGACCTCCCCTCCCCTGGCTTGGATGGGGCTGATTGAACTCTGTCTACTCTCCAGATATTTCCACTGGAGCCCACCTAGGAGAGCCCGGAGAGTCTGGCTAGCTGACAGGCTGGCAGGCTGCAACGGCTGCGGTGTCCTAGGGCTGACGCAAAGGGCAAAACCATTCGCGGTGTCTGGCCACTGGCTCCTTTAATCAAGATAAGGCCCTCCTCGCTGGGGAGCTCCAGCCACGGGAGCGCTCCTGGGTGCCCAGACATGCCAGCCACTCTCATCAGCCTGCAGCCGCTGCAGCACTTAGCGCCACAAATGACAAAGGCACTTCACAGAGGGGATCGATGGCAGGGTGAGCACAGCCACTTGAGAGCTGGCAGGAACAAAGACACTCTGGTGTTCAGAAACTGCTCTGTCCTCCAGGGAAAGGTGAGCGAACGCTGGCAATGGTGTCTGCACCTGCCCAGCCGCCTCCCAAACGCACACTCTCATTTTTTTCAGGTTGATCTGCACTGAAGGAAAAAAACCCAAAACCAAAATACTGCAGTTTGATTTAGCTCTTTTTTGTTCTCCATAATCTCTATACCAAATGGAATGTTTATAAGGCGATGAAGGGAAAAAACACCTCTTTCTGACTGTGCTGTCTTAGAGATATCCGGAGAAAGAGCAAAATTGAATCAAACTATATTTTTTAAACTTGAAGTTGTTGGATTAGAAGAGAGTTTGTAAAAATCTAAGTGCTTTCCTTCCTCTTTTCTGGGAAGATAACCACGGACAGCTTTTCTTGGTGTGCACATTTCATTTCCTTCCCTGTCCTCTCTGTCCCTGCAACTTGCAAATGAGAGTTAATAATGTCCACCCCCCTCTGGCTCCCAGGATTTTCTGTGAGGATTGATGATAATAAAATAACACAAATAATCTGTATTTCTGTGGTACTGTACGGTGTATGGAGCACTTTCACTTAACCTGCACGATGACCTGGTGAGGTGAGGGAGAGGAACCCTGCGCACAGATACAAAACACCAGGCCTTGTGTTTGTTGATGGGGTAGCTGTGAGGAGTGATGACAGCGAGTGTCCAATCTTTCAGAAGGATGGAGTGGCTTTGATCTCCAGTCAGCGGCTTGAGCACTTTGTGGGTTCCACCAGGGCATCCCCCACGGAGTATTTTAGCTTCCCGAAGCAGGTGGTGAGCTGCAGAGATGTGCTAGGGCAGCAGTGCCCAACCTTTTTGGCACCAGAGACCAGTTTCAAAGAAGGCAATTTTTGCATGGAGTTGTGGGGGTGGGGGGATGGCAGAGCTCAGGTGGTGATGAGCATGATGGGGAGCAGCTGTAAATACAGATGTGCACCCCCCTGCCCTGCGCCATTCCTGACTTCCGTGGAAGACAATTTTTCCACCAGTGGGAGGGACAGCAGAGCTCTGTGGCCCAGTCCCTAAAAGGCTGCGGACTGGTCCCGCTCCATGGCTCGTGGGTTGGGGACTGCAGTGCTAGGGTTAGTCGTGGCGAAGTTGGACAATGGCTCCATTTGCTTACACCACAACTCCCAGCATGAGCTCTTTCCGAATCCTAACTCTCTGCTAGAGAGACTGTGCCCTTCCCCAGCTGAAGTCTCCCCACCTCCCCTTCGCCCCCGATGCTTCCCACCTGTCCTGATCACAACCTTCCACGGAGAGCATGTCCCCGCCGGGCGTGTCTGGGGGCCATGAGACAGGGGAGAAGCCCACCTCCAGCATCCGTCTAGAAAACCAACATGACACAATCTCTTTTTCTTGTGTGGCTCTGACTTTGACTCAGACGCAGGAGTTACACAGCAGGAACAACACCCCTTCCGTCTCTAACCAAACTTCAGGGATTAAACTTCCAAAAGGAAATGGATTTTTCAAATCATCGCTTGAATTTTAGATTAAATTTCCCGTCTAGAATTCTGCTCCTTCAGGGATGCCAGCTCCCTCTTCCCTGTGCCCTTCTCTCTTTGCTTTCAGATGGCATTTCTTCCACGAGCCTTCGAGGTATTCTCCAACTGGGTGTGTTCTTCCTGGGGTTCCCACAGCAACTTGGGGTAACACAAATGCAGGGGCGTCATCGCTGTTTTCTCTTTTATGGATCCCAGTCTTCAAGACAATGAGTTTCTTGAAGGCAAGGATGGTGGTCTCTTCACCTTTCTATTTCTGGTACTTCGTACAGGGTTAATAAATATGGTTAGAATGAATTGATATCTTTAGTGAACTAATCAAAGCAGCCTAGAGAGGAGAGAAAGTTGAACAGAACATTCCTGATTTGCATGTAACACCTTGACCCACCAGTGCTGTGTCCGGTTACTGAATTTGCTGGGATCACAGTGGTTCCAGTTAATCCCTCACCCCCAAACCCATCCCTCCCTCACCCCATCTTTACACTGTGAATGCATCCTCCATCAACCCACGAGTTTTAAAGACTCCTTATTTTAAAAGGGGGTGGGTATGGGTGATTTGTAAAATAAACTTCTTGTTTAAGGAAAAGATCTGAAGAAAACGGGCTAAGTTTTTCTAGCGGTCACTGCAGTGATTTCTTTGGGTCCAAGAGCGCAGAGCTGGGTGCACCGGCTGGAGCTTCTGGCTCCCGATGGCACCTGGGCCACCTGAATCGATGTGGCTGATGGAGGACATAAGTGGACAGCAGGCTGTGAGGACACAGCACAGAGGCTCTGCCTGTGGGATTTGTCTCTGACCCTCTGTCAGCCAGTGTGAAATGTTAATGAATCATCCCAGGCTTGATAACCCGTGTCCGCTGCTATGTGTTGCAAACACTCATCTTTTATTGCAATTCAGTTATTTTAGACAAATCATTTTGCATGATTGATCGTTATTTTTACTTTCATGAGGTCTAGGTGGGTGGGGAGAAAACCACAGCAAAAGAGCATGGCAGGAAGTTTCCTCGCAAAAGATTCATGTATTACCTTTGGGTTATGGCTTCTTAAAACCCAAATTCTTAAAGTGTTCTGAGGTTAAAAGCTTCCTATCCACCACAGAGTTGAAGGATGATGATTTAGCCGTTGTTATTTTACAAGTGCAGTTTTACATTCGGCCGTCACTAGATGAATGCGTCTTTAATTTTCACCAGGGAAGGTCGTCATTAGAGAGGTGGATTGTGGATCCCAGCGGAGCTCACGTGGGAAATGAAACTGAGGAATTATGCTTAAAATGTACAAGCTACCTCTTCCCCAGAACTGTTCTTGGTTGAGGGTAGGGTGAGAAGGGATGAGAGGCTGAAGCATCCGGGTCTGGAAATTGTGTTAGGTTCCCTGAATCATTAGAGGAAATGGAGAAAAAAGTAAGGGTGTGGTCATAACATGTGGGCCTCAACCCCCCAGGCCACGGGCTGGTACTGGTCTGTGGCCTGTTAGGAACAGGGCTGCACAGCAGGAGGTGAGCGGTAGGTGAGCCAGCGAAGCTTCATCTGTATTTACAGCTGCTCCCCATGGCTGGCATCACGGCATAAGCTCCACCTCCTGTCAGATCAACAGCATCAGATACTCATAGGAGCACGAACCCTGCTGTAAACTGCGCATGCGAGGGATCTAGGTTGTGCTCCTTATTAGAATCTAAAGCCTGATGGTCTGAGGTGGAGCTGAGGTGGTGATGCTAGCACTGGGGAGCAGCTGCAAATACAGATTATCATTAGCAGAGAGGTTTGACTGCACAATAAATGTAATGTGCTTGAATCATCCCAAAACCATCCCCACTACACCTTGGTCCACGGAAAAATTGTCTTCCATGAAACCAGTCCCTGGTGCCAAAAAAGTTGGGGACCACTGGTAGTAACCTATAACATCTTCCTTCTATTTCTTTTTCCCTTCTCTCTTAATGAGTGGATGGAGATAGACAGGAATTATGAATTCTACTAATCTAATCACAGTATTTTATTAATAATTCTAATGTTTCACTCATTCTAATTTCTATAATTATAGCTACCATTTATTATTCAATATAATAACTTATTACACGTTAGTCTTACTACGTGTAGCTTAATGAACTGGCTACTGTTTTTCTCTCTTCTTTAGAGGCTAAAAGGAAGGACATCCACAGGTGTTAAAGGACTTGTTCTAAGTCACACATGTAGTTAGTGGCACCGCTGTGATAAAAACTGCAGTCTCCTGACCCAAAGCTCTCGTCCTACTATACATAGCACCGCAACATCAGAACCTGACATGGCCATCATACAACCACCTAGTAATCGCTTCAAGATTCTGAGCAACTTCCAATGTCTTATAATTTTTTACTTTTTAATAGAAATTATTTTTAGTGTATACCTAAATAATGTGTTCTTATAGATTTCTCTTTGTACTGTCAATAAATTCACAATCTAGAAGAAGTCCTATTGTTTTTAGATCATGTTTCTTAATTTCTGGTTGGAAAAAATGGCCAATCTAAAGAGAGACCCTACAGACAGGTTTGGGACAAGGGTATGTGTGATAACCCCAAGTGTAATCGGAGCGGGCGGTCCCAAGGTAAGCAAATGGGAATTGGAGGGTTCGGAAAAGCTGGTGGATTCTACCCACTGCCCTTCCTGAGTGTCTGAGATTCTCGGCACCGAAGTCACTTCTTTAGGTTAAGGTATCATATCACCAGTGAAAATAGACATATGATATTATTTATTGTCTATGAATCTCTTGTTTCAATGCATTGAACTAGGGAGCCAGTTGTCTGGGAAGAGATTGAAGAGCTGGGACCCAGGGAAGGCACGTTCTGGCAGGTGAAGCAGAATTCAGGAAAGATCCAAGGCAGGGGAACTCAAGGCCTGGCACATGTTAGTCCAGAGAGAATAAAGCCCAAAGAGACACTTCTATTTGTGGGGAGTAAATGCAGGCAGAAGAGATTTTTTTCCAAGTGAAAAAACAAAAATAATGACTCTCTTGCTAGCTAAGATGGTTTTAGGAAACATTCAGGAATAGTTTGGGTGGTTGGTGGATGCCGCCATGTCAGATATTCATGGTAGAGAATGTATGAAAGGAGAGAGGGTCTAAAAGGGGGTGTATATAAGAGGCCTGAAGACAAAGCCACCCTGCTCATAAGCTCATGAAATCCTGACACTACTGACCCCCTTGAAAGGGTGGCCTTGCCTTGGTTCCTGTCACAGAGGTGCCCAGTAGAGTTCCGACCAAATCGCTTCCTGTGTGAGGATGACAGGGAGCCTTGAGCCACTGACCCTCTGAGTCTGTACAGGACAATCAGCTCCCTGGGTCCCAGCTTTCTTCCTCGTGTGCAAAGCGGGAGTGCCCACCGTGCCGTTCTGCTGCTCTCTCTGCGTGGCTTGCCCTGCCAGCACCCAGCATTTACCTAGAAGGTCTGGTGGCCACTCAGGCGCAGGTTAAGAAAGGTCATGGGTGTCACCCTATTCCAATGTCCTCATCTGCCACCACCGCCTGCATCCTTCAACTGAGATTGAGCCAGCCACGCAACATATCGCCCCGCATTGCCCGCAGATCAGACAGTTCCTCACTCACTGTGAGGTGTGGATGAACAGAGCTCCAACCAGAAATTAGGTCCCAGGAGGGCCTTGCTGCTAAATTGGTTGGATAAGAGGCAAATGCGGCAAATCAGCCCACAGCGAATGCGGCATTGGAGAGTCACGATGATTGTCACTTGATGGGAGAAGAGGGAGACAATGAGGTAGGAAGCCAGGCACCCTGCCTCCGACTTCCTATTGTGGAATAATCAGGGCCAATCACAGACTCTTGGAGCGAAGAAGAAGGCTTTGTTAATCATGGTGTGCGGAAAATTATATTTGGCTAAGGAGAGCCTCTTTAGGATGCATTTCGCCTGTTGCATGGGCTCAGGGGGAAATTATGTAATAAGGAGAGGAGTCGCTTGCAGGAAGCAAAGTGGCAGCCTCTGGGCTTCCCACGACTCCCCTCTCATACTCCAGGCGACTGCTTCATTCCCTGGGTCTGCTGGGAAAGGCGGGGGCCATCTTGCCTCTTTGGGTGGGAGGTTGCCGTGAAGGAAGGAGAGAAAATCAGTCAGAAGATGGAGAAGAAGCAATGGCTTGGGACCACTCCTAGCAAGAGCACCAGCACCGCCAGCTCCTCTCTGTTTCTTTGTCCTCTCTGGTGTGGGACAGCAATGTCTAGGGATGACGTGTGAGAGGGCAGCTCCTGTGCCACACCCCGGATCGCTCTTTCCCTAGGGAACGGCTTCCATGGGCACAGACACTTGGCCTCTCCCTTTCCAGCCCTCCACTCATTCCTCCATGGTGACAAGGACACAGAGGGAATGACCAGGAACAGGGCAAGGACGTTTGCTTCCCAGTTTTATCCATGAGATGAGGCCCTGGGTTAAGACCTCAAGACATCCCTCCAAGCCACCTCCCAAATGAATTTGTAAGTTTCTTCATGTCAAGAATCATGGGATACACATCTTTGTGAATATCTCTCAACATTCATTCTCTCCTGGAACAGAGGTAATATTGGGGAAAATGCTGGATTATTTTTCTCTTTTGCTTTTTTTGTGTGTATGTGTGTTTCTCCAACATATGACAGCCTGGGCCCAGTTAAGAAGAGGACGTCATCGCTCGCTCTCTCTCTGTCTCTCCCTTTCTCTCTGAAAAATAAAAAGAAGAGGGCGGATCATGATTAAGGCAGAGGTGGTCCGTTCAGTGCTCCAAGTCTCCCTGGTTCACACTGAGCTGAGAGCTGGCAGCCGTTGAGGGCCTGGGAGACACACAGGCTGGGCCAGGGGACAGATGGGAGATGTGTCATACACTCTGCAGTGTCTGCAGCACCGTCAACGCCAGAGAAAAGGCCAAATCTTCAGGGCTCTGATCAAGTTGAACAGGAATAGGGCACAGGTTTCTCTGCTGGCCAGAGCAGAGTTCGCTCCAGGTTGGGAGCCCTGTTCCCCAGCGATATGAGTCAGCTCAGCCTCTCTCCTGTGCCCCGAATAGCATGTCAGAGACAAGCCAGGAGACAGAGGGGAACAATCTGAATGACTGAGCAATTCTACCAAAAAGACTGAGTTAAATCTCAAAAGACAGTGTCAATTATTGTTTCCAACAGAGATTTAAACTGAACTAAAATTTTTCTCTCCACTTCCTAGCAGGTGGGCTCCCAGCTCATAAGAAAGAGCGGGTCAGTTATAGATAATAAGTCTTACTAAAAATGGAATTTGTAAAGAGGATGTAGATTCTCTGGACATAGATTCCTCTTTATACATCCCATTTATAGTAAGAAAAATTTTGTGATCACGCTATGTGCATTCCTCCATTCATGTATTCAACAAACAGTGATTAAATACCTACCACACTTGGAGGATTATGCCAGGCACTCAAGGATGCTGATGGAACTTGGGGGAAATGACAGATTTTTTGGTCCAGGAGGAGAGCTATCTGCCTGGACCATAACAGAAGGGTCTTTAAATAAGATTATGTCATGTGCAGGGGGAAAGATGGACTGCAATGTACCTTAAATAGCTTAATGCTTCTAAAGTTCTACCTCTCTGGTAAAATAGTTATCATTCCACTTAGAATAACTGGCTCAAGGCTATTGCTACTGACAACTTTCTCTGCAATAGGCTGGAATATGGACTATCTAGAGACAGTAAAAATAGAACATGAAGCCCAACCAACAATTGGTCTGAATATTTGTTTAGAAATATTTATGAGACAAGAATATCTTTGTGAAGCCATTCCTCAGGGTAATGAAAGAATTAGGTAGATTATGGAGACCTAATCGGCTGTGCAGGTTTTTTAAACCCTACTATAAAATTGATGGATTCAATGCATAGGAGAAATTACAAAATATATCACACTGATAATTGGTACAAGGGGAAATACAAATATCAGGCAGGGAGAAATAATTTATATCTTTGCAAGTATAACCTACGAAGTGCATACCGAAGCAAGCTTGAGGAACTATTTTCACCTGAATTAGAAAAAAAAAATTGTATCATAAATACTGCAACATTACTGTTGGCATTAGTATAAACATTTTTTTGGGAAAAGCAATATGATAACAAACATAGAGCAACAAAGATTGTCATGAAATTTAACCTAGTAATTTTATTCCTAAGACTTTATCCTAAGAAAATAATTTAGTAGAAGGAAAGGCAAAAAGAAAAAAAGGCAGTCTCAATTGCTAACAATAGAACAATGTAGTTACATTACACAATAAATTAACATGCAGTCATTGATAAAAATAACTAAGAAAAATATATGGCAATGTGAAAAATGTGATGAAGTGTTACTAAAATAAAAAGCAGAGTTAAAAACGATACTACAATTACCACTCTGTAAAACATGAACATGTATCATAAGCCAACATGGTAGCAGTTGTGTTGGGATGACATCATGATTTTTCCCCCCACTATTTTTAACACTGTTACATCTCATTTTTTAATGCCAAAATATTCACAAATAAAATCTAAGCTCTCCATCCACTATAATATGGGGGGGTGCCTCCTCTCTTAAATCTCAAATATAAACCATCACATGAATGATAGCTGCACTTCAGGGGCTGGGAAATGGCTTTTAACCAAGATCTATAAGGAGTCTGCTGAGTGGTTTGAGGTGTGTCAGAATAGAAGCATCACGAGAGAGAAGTCATTGCTTTTTCCAGGAACCACATTAGCCAGCTCTGTATCACTCAGCACATCTCACACGGCTGGAGGATTCCCAGAACCCCAGCTTTCTGGTGACAATACTCTGCAGAAAGCATGGAAAAGCCAACCCAACACGGCCAGGCTGAAAGGTTTTTAATTAGATCAGAAGGGTCTACTGTGATCTTGCTTGCACATGAAACGTATTTTTTTCATCTATTTTCTCACTCAAATACTATTGTTGTTTAGTATCTCTAGGATACATTCGGTCTGGTTTCATTTAACTTAATATTATTTTATGACTTTATCTTATTTTTTAGGATACAAACATAACTCTTTATAAGACTTCGAGATTATTTCCTGGGTGCTTGAAAAGGAATCTGCCAGGGCCGTTCACCTAAGCTCACTCATACACACAAAAAAGTTCCAATCTCTTTGTTCCAGGAGAGGAAGACAAAGAACTGAAAGGGACAAGGGAGCTGGGCCACCCCTTTTGTTTGCGCTCAGCACTTTTGATCCCAAGACTTCCTGAGAAGAATGACAGCACAAAGCACCCGGGCAGCAAAGCCAAGGGCAGCCGGTTTTTATATTGCTCCAATTTCCTCAGGAGAACCACCTTGGAGTGACCTGTCTGGTTTCTGCAAGAGACAGGGAGACCCTGACACTGCTATTTCAATAAATAGATGCTACCAGAAGCCCTCTGAGAGAGGAGGGTTTTCCTGGCATCTTCCTGCTCCGCCAGGAACCTCAGGTGACTTCTGTCCCTGGGTTCATGTTTCACAGCTTCACGTCCTGCTGGTGTCCCCGTGCTCTCAGGAGCAGGTGTGAGCAGATAGGAACGAAAGTTACTTTCTCTGAGCTCCTGCTCATTAGTCAAAATGAACAAGAGCTTTTCCTTCCAAGAGCTTCTCTTTGTTTCTTTGTTACTACATAATGACCGCAAGCCACAATGAAGTTATCTCTTTTGATATATTAGAAAGCGCATGGAAATTGCACTCTAAAAATTCATAACTTACATCAACTTCTATATTTTGCCTTCTGACAATCATGTGAAAGTCCCAAGGATGTTAGAATTTTATGCATCTGTTATTAGGCCTGGGCATGATTCTTCCCTTGGAATTAAACCCTACTTGGAGGAAGGACACAGTAATGTAGTTTTAAAATTGCATAGCAAAGATGCTAAGGGAAAAGCTGTATCAAACCTGATATTTCCTGCAAAACAAGCATCACATGGAGCATTTCTTGAGCTTCTTAAATCTGCCCAGACAATATGCTCTCATGCTGAAAAGTGCAAAGCTTGGAAAATCATTTTCCACTATCACCTTTTTAGGATAATATCTATTTCTTTAGCTCTAGAGTGGAGAAAATTCCATCAGTACCTAGTCCCACTCTGTTCTTTATAAATGACCCACGTATGTTTCTTTAAGGTCCAAGGAGCTTATTTTCTGAAATGTAAATTACTCTATAAACTACCATAAAATTCCAATTTAATTCATATGCAGCAGAATAAAAGGGCTGAAAATTTTCAGGGGGCACTTTATATAGGCAGGGAGAGGGCAGATATGATGAGGAAGGAAAACCTGACATTTTTTAGCCCTTTCGCTTACAAGGCTTAAATATTCATGGAAGTAGCTGTCAGGGAACCCGGGTTACTAAGCCAGCCTTAATATAGCTGTAACCCAGAGCAGCCTGTGAAACTTTGGTCTTTATAAAATATTTCCTTCTCAGATTCACAGCTACTTATCCATAGCTACGATTCCTTGTTGACTGAAGACAGGTCTTACTGCTTGAGCTGCTTTAGATCAAGACCAAATAAACTGAACAAATACAGCATTTGCAGTCAATTTCCTTGCAATTCTTTCATTCTGTGACCCCCCCCCCCATCAATCAGTATCAGCTCTGTTCACAAAGAAGTTCCTATACAGTTCTATGGAGGAGTCTTAATCTATGGGAGGAATAATAACATTAGTGATTTTTTTTTTTAAAGGCTGTCATTATATCAGTGTACTGGAATATTAAAATAACAACTGGAATATTTCTCCTCTGTCCCATCTTGTAGTGCCAGAAGCTCAAAATGACAGTGGTTGGTGGCAAGGGAGTTTATTAGGTGTGATTTCACCATCAAAGTTCAAATAGGACTTTTCCTGGGTTCCTATGCATTTACCTCTAATAACTCTGCAAGTTTTTCTCTGCATCTTTTCTTGTCTTCTAAGAAGTTGATAAGCCTCTCACTTCCCATTTCATCTCTAAGGCCTTTTTGTTAGTTTCTATACCTCTTTAGATGTTCAACAAAACAAAATCAACCAAATTCTCCAAGGAATCTTGTCAGTTATTTGTGAGAGAACCTTCTCATAGGATTGTCTCTTATGATTACTGCATGCATAAAATCCTTTGTATTGTAACCCTGAGTAAAATAAGATTTTCTCTGGAGATGCAGGAGTGGAGAGGGAAAGATCTCATGAGGACTTGTAGAAAACACTGCCCCTGAATATTCAGGCTAGAAATGGGGAACAGGGAGTAGTCCAATAAGATTATCAAATTTTCATCTAAAAGAGAAGTCTTCTGCTGGTTATGACAAGAAAATTGCATGTGCTCTCCCTCCCTCGGGAAACACACAGCCACTATCAAAGCCACGTTATGATTAATAGAATCAGCCCAGATGTTAACTTTCAGAACCAGGTTAAGGAAACCCCACTTCTCAAACCTTCCAACATAATTACTCATAAGGGAGGGTGGTAATGATTGCACATGCCCAAGATCCTTGCGGGTATACTTAGAAATGATCTACTATAAACCAGAAATTATTTCACAGTTTCTTGTTTTACTTTAGAAGTTTTGTGAATTGTGCATTCTACCCCATTAGACACCCACATTCATTTTGATATAAACATATTATTTTAAATTGCCATTTGTGCATCCCTGGGACACTACTGGCACGTTAAGTGACCCAATTTAGTAAGTACCAAGTGTAGGGCGTGGTTTAGACCTGTGCAAAGCACGTGGGAACCCTGTTAAAATGCAGATTCTGATTGGAGGCATGAGGACCTGGATCCTGTGATGTACAAGCCTTCCAGGGGACTCTGATTTAGACTAAGTAACCAAGTCAGTAAGAATCAGATCAGTCAAGAGTAGGGATTACAGGTCTTTGTGTCCTTAGAAACCTGTATTGTATAGATGGCTTTAATATCCATGCAGATGGCTTAAAATCAAGAAAAGGAACTTCTCAGACCTGATTCAGGGAGCCAAGAAACAGAGCTGAACTCATTTTGGCCAAGGCAGTTGCAACATAAATATATTGCACAGTAAAGAACCAGAGGGGATAACCAGGAGTTGTGTCTGGAGAAGAGATTAGCAAGGACACAGTTTCTAAGAGGAAATGTAAGTCCACCAGAAAACTTCCACCCACATGAGGCTTGGACTTTGGATATTTGAGTTCAGCATTCAAGCCAGAGAAGGGTATATGTGTGTGTGGGGGGAGATATTCCTGCTGAACCAATGTGTGATCAAATTGTGGTTAACCTGAGATACAGAACATTGATTTCTATGCGTTAGCCATTGCTCTTTGGGAAAGTGTCACTTTGTGTACATTAGGGTCTTAATCAGTTTCCTTAGGAAAATTCCCAACTTTGTCCTCTATTGTGTTCTAAGGAATTTGTATGAACTCTTGTTTCTAAAGGGGAAAGGGATATGTCCAAATCTAGATGGAACTAATGACAGAGAAGAGTACTAGAGGTCAGGTGAGGTGGGGCTACAGCCCCAGAGGAGTGAGCAGGGACGTGTGTGGGTGGGGAGGCAATAAGGAAAGGAACAGCTGCAGGGGACAGCTGGGACCACCTCTCCCCTCCTGCCCGAGAGGCCCTCACACCTGCTTTTTGCTTCTAAAGCCAAGATGCCTCATTGCAAGAAAAATCTGGCATTTCCTTTGGCTTGAGCCAAAGCCCAAGACGGGGAGTTCCCAAATGGACTTCAGATTGGTGCTCACTCATGAGGCATTTTCTGCAGAGATACGAGGCATGGCTTGTAATTTTATTGTCATGCTTCATCCCAAAGAGTAGGTGAGAGGTGGAGCCACGGCGGTGTCATTGCTCCAGTGAAGGGTGGACAGTTGCTTTTCGCTCTGTTTTATTTCCTAAATTTTTAGGGACAGACTTTAATTCATAAGCAGCCACTAAGTAGAGCATGAGGGTTGAGGAGTATCCGGACTGTCCACCTTCCCCCCAAGTCCCTCCCTGATGTTGTGCTGTGGTTCCAGCTCTCTCTCTGCCCTTTCTGCAGGTTGTCCCTACCTCTCCTCAGGAAGGTGTCAGCCAACCAGTGGCCCAGATACTCTTCTGCTCTATAAGCAGCTGCGGTTTTAGGAGAGGGCCACTCGAGGCAGACGAGCCATAGAAAGTTGCCCATGTCACCAATCATGCCTGGCCCCAGGAGCTACTGGGATCCAGGGCTTTCTTCTTGTTCAGCCTTCATCTCCTCTCTTCACCCTCTCTCTCGGGCCCTTTATCTTCCTCACTCCCTGCTCACATAAATATTTTAGCAAAGAAAGAAGAGGGTAAAGACAATTGCTATGAGAGAATTTGTACCAACAAAATTTTATAGAGAGACATACGTACAAACAGGTTGTGTAGTCATCCTGACCCTGAAAGGTTCCATTCAAAGAATTTATAAAGATTTAAGTGAAAAAGTCAACCTAAGACCCAACAGGATATTCAGAACAGGAACATTCAATCGTTAGACATATATTTATCAAACTGTTAACAGGCACTAAATACCGTAGTTTGTAAGAAGACAAAACAGCACTTGTACGTACGTGTCCGCAAAGTCAGTTTCTTAACAGCTGTTTCCAGTTACGCTAAGTTTTTCTACATTCTGTGCACTTGGTTACTCGGGGAGACAAGGTCTTTAGTTATAATGAAGAACTCGAAGCATGAATCAGACACGCCAAGGAGCTGGCCTGGTTTGCTAAATACAAATATTATGGACATAAAAATTGAACTACAGAATGTGTTTTATTGTATTGTCAAAAGAAAAAGTCATGAACTGGAATAGAATATATGTTTCCTAATAATCACGTGATGCATGGCATTTATTGAACAATTACTAAGGGAAAGGCATGGTGCTAGCTGCTTTAGCTGCGTGATATAATTCAGTCCTTGCAAGGTACTGGGCTGCAGAGATAGAAAAAGGGCAGAGAGACTTCAATGTCCGTCAATTCCACTGGCAGGAATGAACTGAAAACAATTAATTTCCAATTTTGCATCCCCCCATTGCACCACCAGAATGAGTTTCTGGTGAGCCAACCCCAGGGCATGTGCCTGATCCTTGGCTATGCTGTGATGGGGGGAAGAAGGATCTGGAGCCCCTAGGGACACAAGTTGTCTTCCTCGCAGGAGGGCAACACTCCTGATCTGTTCCACCAAGACTGCACACAGAAATACAGAGGTAACTCCCCAGGGAAAATCAGAGCACCATTAAAAAGACAAAATGTTGGGTGCTTAGGAAAGGAAAAATGCCAAACACACCCCAAGAGGTTAAATGAGTTGTCCAAGTTCACATAACTGCAAAATGTTCACCCCTGGACGAGAAGACAGGACACCTCAAGCCCCGTGTACATTCTATTACTTCTAACCTAAACTAAGAACCAAACTGATCAATTTTATCTCTCCTCTTCCCTAGTGAGAAAATACAAGCCAGGAACCCCAAATGGCAAGCCTATGTCAAGAAAGTAACAAGTAAATAAATAATAAAGACTTTAAAAGACTAATACAGGTCTGGTTTTAAATCCTGTCTCTGCTATATAATACCTGTGATGATTGAATTATATTATGTAGCTAAAACAACTAGCACAGTGCTCTTTTTCTCTCAGTATTTGCTCAATAAATGCTACACATTATAATGTGATTGTTAGGAAACATATAGTTTATTTTGATGAGTGAGTTTTTCTTTTGAAAAGATAGCAATCGAAAATACCATTCATGACTTTTGGATAAGCAAAGATTCCTTAAAAATTTCTTAAACAAACACTTCAGCATTTACCATAAAAGAAAGGTCTAATAAATTGAAATACATGAAAAATTAAGAACTTTTATTTATCAAAAGAATCAAGAATGGGAAGGGAAACCAAGAGTGGGAGAAGATATTTGCAATACATGTAAATGACAAAGGGCTCCTATTCAGAAAATACAAAGGATGCCTTATGTTATTAATAGGTATCTATTGCTGTAGGACAAGTTACCGCAAAATTTAGGTGCTTAAAACAGCAAATGCTTATCATCTCACAGTTTCGGTGGGTCAGGAATCTGAAAATGGCTTAGTGGGCGCCACTGGCTCATGAGATTGTAGTGGAGCATCAGCTGGGCCGTTGTCATCTCAAGGCCTCACTAAGGGAGAAGCTGCCTCCAAGCTCACTTACATGGCTGTGGGCAGGGATCAGGTGCTCACTGGCTGTTGGCTGGAGACATCGGTTTCTTGCTATGTGGCCTCTCCACTGGGCAGCTCACAGCAGAGCAGCTGGCTTCTCCCAAGGCAAAGGCTGAGAGAGAGGGAAGGTCAGCAAGACAGAAGTCACCATCTTCTTGTAACGCAACAGGAGAAATTACATCTCATCACCTCTGCCCTATTCTACTCATTAGAAGTGAGTCGGCTGGGCATGGTAGCTCACACCTGTAATCCCAGCACTTTGGGAGGCCCAGGAGGGAGGATATTTTGAGCCCAGGAGTTGGAGGCTGCAGTGAGCTATGATCGTGCCACGGCACTCCAGCCTGGGTGACAGAGCGACACCTTGTCTCTAAAAAAAAGTGAAAATGAGTCCTTAGATTCCGTCCACACTCAAGGGAGAGGTACACGAGGGTGTGAACACAGCAGGTGAGATTCACAGGAGGTCGTTTTAGAGGCTGCCCACCACAAGTGCACAAATCCTTGAGAAAAGACAGAAAGCACAATAGAAAAAATCGACAAAGCATTGAACGAGCTCTTTAGGAAAGAAAATGTATCAGTTGTCAATAAACATAGGAAACAGTACTCATTGGTCATGAGGGAAATAAAAATTAAAAATGAAATACTTCTGTACAACCAACAGAATAGCTAACAATAAAAAGAATATACACCGAGTATTGGCAAGGATGTGGAACACCTGAAATTCTTATATACAGCTGGTGGGATTGAACATTTGTACAACCACCTTAAAAGACAATTTGGCAGTATTAGTTATTAAAGCTAAACTATATATTTTATGTCCCGGCACCACCATGCCTAGATAAATACCTAACAAAATTGCATATATCTGTACACTCAAAAGGCATGTGTAAGACTATTTATAGAAGCTTTATTTATAATATAATGACCAAAAAACTGGAATGACCCAAATGTTCATCAACATTAGAACAGACAAATTATGATATACTCATATAATTCATTACAATAAAGCAGCAAAAAGGGATAAACTACTGTTCTATTTTAACAACATGAATGAATCTTGGGATATTATGTTAAGTAAAAGAAACAAGTTAGAAAAAAACCTGTACTGTGCAATCCTATTTATATAAAACTCAGAAACTGGCCAAACTAAGTCCTGCTGAGGGAACTAGGAGAGTAGTCTCTCTTGTTGGGACTGAATCACTGGGATGGGGCAAGATGGGAGAGTCTGGGGGCCTGGTAATGTTCTATTTTCTTGATACAGTGATACGGATCATTACCCATGTGAAAATTCAATGTGCTACATACATTTGTGATTCATGCATTCTCCTGTAGGCATATATTTCAATAACAATTTTGCTTAAAAATTTCATAACAAACTTTCTTCCTGCTATGCTATTCAGAATGGCACCTGTGAATAAACTCACTAATAAATAAACCTATTGAAAATTGAAAATCTGTGTCCATTGGTGCTATGTCCTAGGTTCTAGTCCCTAAAACGCTAAATATCAAGAATTAGCTTTCTGGCCGGCACGGTGGCTCACACCTGTAATCCTAGCACTCTGGGAGGCTGAGGCGGGAGGATTGCTTGAGCTCAGGAGTTCGAGACCAGCCTGAGCAAGAGTATGACCCCGTCTCTACTAAAAATAGAAAAACTTAGCCAGGCAACTAAAAATAGAAACAAAAAATTAGCTGGCCATGATGGTGCATGTCTGTAGCCCTAGCTACTCGGGAGGCTGAGGCAGGAGGATCACTTGAGCCCAGGAGTTTGAGGTTGCTGTGAGCTAGGCTGATGCCACAGCACTCTAGCCCGGGCAACAGAGCAAGAATCTGTCTCAAAAAACAAACAAACAAACAAAAAAAAGAATTAGCTTTCCATTTAATTCCTGGAAAGTAAAAATTTACCCACATTTTTTATTTTTTTGTTTTTTTTCTTCCCCAAAGAAGCATTAGAAATGTTCTCCAATGTGGAAGACACTGAAAGTCAATCTGTCCTTCCAATCTTTAATGAGTCTACAAATTCTAGCCTCAGTCTTAAAATGAGAAACAAAAGAGGGAGAAGTAAACAGAGGAAGAGAAATAAGCAAAATGCCAAAGGAAAGAAAATAGATAAAATTTTCTTTTATTGTGGTGTGGGATGTGTGTGTGTGTGTGTGTGTGTGTTTATGTGTGTGTATATGTGTGTGTATGTGTATGTGTGTATGTGCATGTGTGGATATGTGCGTATCTGTGTATATATGTGCATATATGTATGAGTGTATGTGTTTGTATGTGTATGTGTGTATGTGTGTGTGCCTATGTGTGTTTGTGTATGTGTGTATTTGTGTGTTTGTGTATGTGTGTGTTTGTGTGTATGTGTATATGTATATATGTGTTTGTGTGTGTGTATGTGTGTATATATGTGTATATGTGTATGCATGTGTGTATCTGTATGTGTGTTTGGCCCAGGGATCAGAAGAAACCGGAGCTGGGAGGGTTCTATGACAACAGGCATACATGAGGGAGAAGACAAGGAAAGCCAGAAAAGGAGAGATTTAGGAGAGAGGAGAGAGACTTATTAGCCATATGCTTGGATTTCAAATATAGCATCCTGTTCATATCACCACGCAAAACACATGTCCTGATTCTATGGGTTTGGAGATTATGGGTCCTGGCTGAGGTGCTTCCAAACTATCCAATGCCAAATAATTTGCGTGTAATAACTGCTAATGGGCAAGATAAAACATCTAACTCTGACAAACCTTTTTGTTTTCCCTTGGAAAAGTAAGAGGGCATGAAAGAGTTACGGCGGCAAAAAATATAACGAAAATGTGGCCACATGCTTTATTTTTATGGCTTCCTAGAGCCCAGGGTTTGTTAACTTTCATGTAGTCTTACCCCAGAGCAGAACTTTCATTCCTCTTTCCTCAACTTTTTAAAGGGAAATTCTAGTGGAGAAACAATGCAAGTAGCAGACAGGATAAATTCATACACGGGTGATAGGATACTTGGGCCCTCGAGACTCCTTAGTTTATCCATTTCCATCCACTCCCTCCTTTCCCTAACACGTTAGACTGGTTTTTTGGTGAGATTTGAGGGCCCATGTTCTCTTATAGCTGTAAACAAATGTGCATGCTGAACAGCTGTATTCAGCACATTTAGGGCTATAATATTTTGGTTCTAAGCACCCTGTTGGGCAAGCCAGGGAGGCCTGTGCTCTTGTAGAAAGCAAACTTTGAAGAGACCTTCCTCAGTCACCACCACCAACCCTTCCCTAATGTCTTACCCTACTTTTCATGCTAAATGTTTACCCCTATCTTCCAAGCCATGGTGACACACAAATGATGCGGACAGATGCTAAATTGGTATCTTTACCTTTGTTCTCCCTTTCCCAAATTAGCTGAAAACTCTGCTTTGGAATGGATGCTTTCTGCATGCATTCAACATAGAAATCTGAAGACAAAAAGAAAAAATTAGTCTTTGTGTATGCATGTCACTTAAAGATCTATGTCAATAGCTCTTAGTGAGGAGTATCTACTTTTGTTTAAGATTTGAAATCATTCGTTTTAAATTATAATTAATGTTTGCCATTCAGCAGTAGGCATTTATGGCAGAAAATTACTCTGTCTCAGGAAACTACTAAATGGTGAAATAAACACATTTATGTTGTACTGTATAGAACACCATATGCATATTTCCTGGGGATTGTGCATAGTTAAAAGCGATGACTTTTTTCTTAAACTATCCTATGCCAAGCACTTTCTTTCCATAAATGTGAAAAATACACACATGAACACCGTATTTGAATGTAAACCTCATAGACCAGTAGACCAGGCTGAGATCACAGTGGCATATCCAGTTGGATGGACCTTTCTAATAGTTTCCATTTTTATCAAAAGTGAAATCAAAGCTATTTTCAATGCAAAAGCAAACTCTAAACAACACCCACTAGAATTAGCGAAGCAACATTTCATCAGAAAATCACCTGCAGAATTTAGAATGCAATTTAAAATTACTAATTGGCGTGTTAAATGGATATATTCAGAAAGTGCCGAGGGGATGAGTCAACACTTCTGAAAGAACTTTAATTTCAGAATTTCCTGAGTGAGTGCTCCAAATTATAAGCCTATCGACACAAGAGTACATGGGTTAGAGGAGTCGGCTCACCCAGACATTTGTTGTGTGCATAATTTGAAAAAGAATAAATACTACTTTGGAAATTGCTCTGGTTCGTTCTGCCAAAAGGAACACCCTTTCTGGGCACATAGCCACTAGAGATTTGCCCGGCTTTCTTTGTGTCTATGGAACCCTGAAACATTGTTTGCAATTTTATCAAAGGATTCATTGAGTCAGAGGATAATCAGGGAGAACATATTGTCCATTAAAATGTAGAAAGGTGGGCCTGGGAGTCCTTAGAAGAACGTTAGCTTTCATCTTAGTACACTGTTTACCTTTTAGCTATTTATTTAAACCAGAATCCTATCATTTCACCATCTCTACTGCCACCCAACCATCATTTCTTATCAACTCTTATCAACTGGGCTATTGCAAGAGTCCCATAAGTGATCTACTGGTCAGGAGTTCTGAATTTAGTACAAGGAGGAGGTATGAAAATGAATACTTTATAATATAACTTGGGCTATAATAGAAATCTGAGCAAATTTTTGTGGGATTCCAGAAGGTTGGAGGTTTGGGAAGATGGGATGTGGGAAGGCTCCTCAGAGGAGGTGACATCTGAGTCAAGTTCTTAAAGAACAAATAGAAGTTCCTAGGCAGAGAAGTAGCATGGGGAAAAGGTGTCCCAGGGGTGAGGTATTCCAGGTGGAGAGAACAAGACCAATTATTAATAATTATAAAATTAATCATAATATCACCATCTCTTGTTCTTCCTGTGGCCTCTTCGCAAGCTCCTTCCTCTTTTTCTTCCTCTGTCTCATCTATCAATGGGACCATCATAGTGCCTTGGAGGCTGAGGCAGGAGAATTGCTCAAGCCCAGGAGTTGGAGGATGCAATGAGCTGTGATGACGCCACTGCATTCCAGCCTGGGCAGCAGAGCGAGATTTTGTCTCAAACAAACAAACAGAAAGATTTGTTTCTGCCACTTACTACACAGATGATCTTGAGCAAAATCACTTACATTTACAAATAAGGACAATAGTGTATTTTCCTTATTAGATTGTCAAGAACATTAAACAAAATTACAAATATAAAGAATGTGCCTGGCACAAGGTAATTCTCAAAAAAAAAATCATGAAGGAAAAGCTTGGTCAATTAGACTATCAAAATGTAAAACTTTTGCTTTTGAAAATACATTGTTAAGACAATGAAAAGAAAAGACACAAACTGGGAGAAAGTATTTGCAAAATATATATCCAGGACATATGCAGAATATGTAAAGAGCTCTTACAAATAATAGGAAGAAAACAGCCCAATTTTTTTTAAAACTGGGCAAAAGTTTTGACCAGACATTTCACTAAAACAGATGTATGAATGACAAATGACATGAAAATATGCTTAACATCAATAGCCATTGGGAAATACAAATTAAAACCCCATTATGTACTACTACGTATGCCCTAGCATATCTAAAATTAAAAAGATTGACAATATTAAGTATTGCCAAAGATGTGGAACCAGTAGAATACTGATATATTGCTGGTGAATGCAAAATGGCACAACCACTTTGGAAAACAATTTTGCAGTTTCTCATAAAGTTAAACATATGGGTACTATTCAATCCAGCACTAGGAAATTTGGGGGGGCTGATAGAAATGTTCTATGTATCAAGAGGGTGGTGGTAGCTATGCAACCTAACTCATTTGTCAAAACTCATTGAACTTTACACTTCAAATTGGTGAATTTTGTCATATGTAAATCAGACCTCAATAGGCTGATTTCAAAAAGTAAGAGAAAATAAAATAATGGTGAAGACATAAAATGGAAACTGTAATAAGATTCATAAAAATGAGCTCTTATTTATGGCATCGTGCATTTGTCTCTAAGGTTTCTGAGGGCCACCTTGAAAAGGGGAATTTAATCATTTGCAAAATGGACCATTCTTGATTCCAAGACCAAGTAGGAATTTCCCTCTGTGCCTAAAGTGGACACCATTTGAAACAACAACAATATCATTATGGAAGACTCAGCAAGACTTTCACTGGATAGTCTCTCATATTGACCCATTACACAGATAGGTAATTCAGTGAAGCAATTTCGGCAGACAGTCATTAAAATATAATGTAAATGAGCAGTTGTTTACCAGGCTGGCTTAATCCATGATTAGATTTCAGAATATCTGAGGACATGGGATACTGTATGACATCCCATTATTTTTTTTCCTAAATACTGTTTCTCTCAAAAGGGTTTTTGACAAACATTGGCAATGAGCTCAAGGTTGTATTTCTTGGCATGGGCCATGATACAAGCTATTCAATGGGGCAAATGACCACAAAAACTTGACTGTGTCATTTAGCTGGTGGTAGAAATAACCTTTTTTGTGAACATCAGGGGCTCTAACAAGGGAGGACTCCCCTAGCTTTGTCCTTTAAGCAATATTTTCTTTCTGTTTTTTCCATAGGCTAGGTATACAGGAGTTAATGTTTTTAGTGGTTACATTCTCTGCTGCCACTTATAGTATGTTTTGTTCTGAGGTTCAAGTATATTCAACAAAGAAAATACACCAAAACAACCTCTAAACATTGTCATAAATTTAAATGTTAATAATTAATAACTATTATGAATTAATAATTCATAAATCTTGTCAGTATCTCTGTTTACCTTCATTTGGAGATAACATCAAAAGTCCACATTTGAGGCCCTTTTTGAACATGAATTCCCCAGACAAATGTCCCTCTTGTGGCCACCTGCCCCCACCCACATAGGCTCTATTCTTCTAGGGAAACTTATTCAGTTAGGGCCAGAAAAGTCCTATGAATAATGATTTTTATCTACCAAGAATTCTTCTAAATGCTTTCCATGCCTTAACTCATTCATTTTTTACAAATGCTGTGAGAATGAGATTAATACTGCAAGGCGAGTACAATTTGGATGAGGAAATTAGGACAGAGTAGCTTGCAACTTGCCCAAGACCACAGCTGGTTAAGGGCCAAAGCTGGCTCCAAAGTCTTATGTTCTTAACCATCATGTCAGAGGTTGAATCACATAAAGTAGCCAATTGTCAATCACGTGTGACCTACGGAACTGGCAATTTCATATGGTTCCATTTGAGATGATGCTCAGATTGGCTTGAGCTATGTTTATACGAAGGCACATTTGTTCCTGTTGCCAGTTAAGAATACACATTGACCTTTTATCTAAATTTGACAAATACAGTATTTATATCTGAGTTCTTTTTGCTCTAGGGCAAAGACATTTTAAAATTCATGTCTCCTTTGAGAAGAGGTGGGAGACACAGATCAGAGCTTAACAAAAGGAAAGACTTTCTAATGACCACAGCTGTCAGAGTTAGGCTGATGACCACTCGGATGGTGGTGGTGGGGGGAGATTTTCCCTGAGAGGCACCCTCAGGATGAGACATACTATTTTCCAGAATCGTCCGTTGAGGGTTTGCTTCCTCGTTATAACTCAGCCAGTGCAGGAGCTGGGCATCCATCAAACTCCTGCGTGCCCAGAATTCGGTCAGTACACACTGCTGGACATTTTACTGCAGATGCTCTTTTTCTTCCCAGATGCCAACATTTAGAAATCAAAGGCAACAGATTCTATTGGAAAAAATGAGGTGGTTCTTTTGGCTCCCAGTTGAAAATTTTTATAATTTTGTGAATGACTTAAAAAGAAATAATGCTATATCTTTAAGAAGCCCATATTGAGAGCCCTTAAATTGTGTTGCCTATTCGTATAAAGAAAGATGCCTTCTTGTCTACACAGGTTACTAGACAACCCTGATTTTTTTTTTCCCCTCTCTGACAAAGCCCACAGAATTCTTAAGATATCCAGCACTGAGGAGGATGGGCGCGGTGGCTCATGCCTATAATCCTAGCACTCTGGGAGGCTGAGACAGGAGGATCACTTGAGGTCAGCAGTTCGAGAACAGCTCAAGCAAGAGTGAGACCCCAGTCTCTATGAAAAATGGAAAAATTAACCAGGCATGGTGGTGCATGCCTGTAGTCCCAGCTACTCGGGAGGCCAAGGCAGGAGGATCTCTTGAGGCTAGGAGTGTGAGGTTGCTGTGAGCTATCATGACACCACTGCACTCTATTCTAGTCAACAGAGACCCTGTCTTAAAAACAAAACAAAACAAAACAAAACAAAACAAAACAAAACCCACTGGGGTTTAGTAGCATTGAATTTGCCCTAAATTGACTCTGGGAGGGTAGCCTGGCCATGGCCATTCTCTTGATTTGCATTTTATTGATTCACATTGCTTACCTGTGCTCACCGTGATAACAGGGCTGCAACCCGGCTGGCTCTCAGCACCCAGCCAAATCTGCATGTCTCTGACTTTAGCTGGAGGCCAGAGCTGCTGCCGAGATTCCATAAATCAGCTCAGTTGGCTCACCCCAACTAGCAGGACCACTCGTATGAAAAATGCCTTGGAAAACAAAATCAAGCCATCCTGGAGTCTGCACAGAAAAAGATGGAGAATGGTCTCCGTCTGTTCTGGGGCAGCATTTTTGCAGGGTAAAATTTCTTTCTTTCTTCCAGGATAGTGAATGTCCCATTTACTGTGAAATTTGGTTTTACTGATTACAGCTTATAATGATCATTCGGCTCAGTGGATCCGATCTTCCTTTTCCAAAAGCCATTTTATGTGGGCACTAATGTGGTTGTCCCTCACTTATTCTGATCAGTGGGGCATTCAGTTATAAGCACTAGATTGAAAGTAATTTCTTGGCTTTCCCTTTGATGTTTCCTGCATTCCTCTGCATTCCTTTGATGTTTTCTGACAGTGTGGAGAGCTCTGGGACAGCTTGGGTGGGTGCGTGGCAGGGGGGTGGAGTGGGGAGAGAAGGTTCCTATTTCCAACTACGTATCACTGTCTGATCAGCCAGGAGCCTTGGCATGCCCAGGCCTTTGAGACGTGCCCCAGCCACATGGCTGAGCCCTCGAGAAAGACATCCTGTTTCCGGTTGCTCTTGGCTCGCTTGGGGCCCGAGATCAAGATGAGATGCCCATTATTGTCTCCTTAGTCCACTCCTATCGGGGACTGATATGTCTTTCACTTTTTGCTCATCACCTTTTCTCACTGTGATTATTGATCCTGAACAAAAGCAACAGCCCGGAGGCTCCCACTCACTAGAAGTGACCAAGACTAGAACAGCGGGGCCTGTCCACCCATCCACCCTTGGCCTCCTCCCACCCGGCGATCTGCATGGCTCCCTGCTGGCCAGACTCTTTCTCTAGTGGCCGGGGAAATACTCTTCTCTTTGTCTGCCCACTGCAGCCCCAAGGCAGGTGCACGTGTCTCCATTTCTTTTGGGTCACTTTACTCCTCCACCTCCAGGGGTTGGAATAATAATTTCTTGTTCCCTGGATTGACTCCCTTTTTATTCACTCTCTTATTTTTCAAGCTTTCCCTTAATAAGGTCCGTACTCAAGGCTGCTTCCTGGGTCTGCAGCACAGGAGAGTTTTCAGGTGCTCAACAATTAAGAAAAAGACCTATCGAAAACTCCCTGTTCCCAGGCAGGTCAAACACAGTTCTTGAGAGGAGAAACACAGCAAATATGAAACTGACACCAGCCATCATCTTAGCATAAAGCCCAAGAAGCAGAGGCGATTCATTTGTGTTGCTGTATTATGTATTTCACTTGAATTCAAGAAACTGCCACACTCCCAAACACCCCACATGTTTTGTGTCCACGTGGCTGGCCCCAACTGGATGTGTCTGAGATGACATTCCATGACATTGCACCAATACCTTCAATCACCACATCATCTTTTCACATCCAGATCACTTTAGAAACCTATTTACTTTATTCAAAAAAGTGTAAGATAGGCATCCCTGAGTCTTTGGTTATTACTGGCATTCGTACATGACTGAGCCTAGTCACTTAAGCCTCTCTGCTCTTGTCATCGCACATTTATGAACATTTTGAACTGCGAGTTTTACTTTTTAACCTGGGGGCTCTTCAACTTTTCTAAAGGGGCATATCCAGATGATAACACCGATCACATGCCATCGTATTAGCTAGACAAAAGGAACCGTAGGGAGTAGGAATAAATGAAATAACAAAAGCCAGGTGAGATAATTAAAACCATCTTAATCCCTTCACACTGAGAGAGGGATGTCAGCCCATTTCTTTTTCTTTTTCTTTTTTTTGTTAACTGTGTAAGCTTCAGTTCTGATTTCATTTCCAACAGCCTTCCCATCAGTGCTTGTTCTACAGATAGGAATCAGCAGAATGAATTAAGTTTTGCTCAAGGCATTTAGTATAGTAATAATCTGCTTCTCAGAGGAAGGGAAATAAAGGAGAAAAAAATTGAGCAAAGAGCACACACCCTCCAATGCCGGGTCTGTAATGAAATATAAAGGTGCTGAGCGAACAGCACTCCCTAACCAAAGCAGATCTATTGTAACCAAGTTTTGACATGATCGCTGAACCCTACAGGAACGGGTTTGGGGGGAAAAATCACTGTCAAAAATCATTTGAGTATAAAATGAAATGAAAGGAGTCTTTTTAAAATTTGTATTTGATGTGGCTGTAAAGCAGAGGGTACAGTTCAGTATTGAGGGACACAGATAGAGGACATGTCCAAAGGGAAGTGAGATCCCAGTCAGGTGATGGTATGGGCGACCTATGTGAAGAAAGAAGCCACAAAGCCCGGAATACCGGGTGGGAGATAGTTGGGTTATCTTTACTGGCTGTGGGTGTAGACCACCCACTGTGAGGGTCTATCAGGATAGGGTAGTCTGTTTCCTCATTTAGAGAATGACAATAATGATACCTGCCCCAGCTTTCTCAAAAGATTACCCAGCATCCCAATGAGACCAAGAATGTGAGTTGGCTTTGCCAAGGCGAAGATGGCAGGACTCTGGGTGTCACTGAGGCAGGAGGATCGCTTGAGCCCAGGAGTTGGAGGCTGCAGCGAACAATGATGACTCCACTGCACTCCAGCCTGGGTGACAGAGCTAGACCCTGTCTCTAAAAATGTTTTAAAAAAATTTTAAAAATTTGAAAAAGGGTGAAGATAGCTCTAAGGTAACCTGAAGTTGCCCTCAAGCAACTATAACTTTTCAGCACCCTTGTTAAGTTTGGAAAATCCTTCAGGGCACACCCTTTAAGAGCAGAAAATAGAGGAAGACAAAAAACTGTACTTTATCAGAAAGTAGCAGGAGGGTGGAGAAAAGAGATTTTATTGTTTTCATTTTTGTTCCCACTAATTTCAGAAAACTTTGATAGAATTTTTTTTTCTTAATGAAAATTTCAAAGAGAAGCAGCCAGTGTCATTTTTCTAGGAGCACATCTGGTCACGCCATTCCTCTTTGTAAAGTCCCATAGCAGTGTCTGACAGCTTCAGGAACAAATTCAAATTCATTAGCATGGTGGGCGTGTCTCCCCACGCGTGCCTCCGTCTGACTGCCCTGTGCCGCCTCCTCTGCCTAGAGCATCCTGCCCGGCTCCCCTGTCCCCCAGCCCTGTCTCCAGCACACACTGGCAGGGATCAAGCGCCCTCCAGGCCTCTCACGCTGTTTGGTAAATGTTGATTTCTTTTTCTTCCCTATTTGTGAGCACTTTTAGCATAGCAGCTGTATCTTTCTTCCGGCTGTCTTTGGTATCAGGAGCAGTGCCTGGAAAATCAGAAGTCACAGAACAAATGTTCCCCTATTTAAAGAGGAAAGGAAAGAAATTAATATTGATTATCTAACTGACCTCCGGCTTTTCCAATTTGATCATACTGATGCCACCTTTATTGTTTCTTATCATAGTTGTGAGCCACATTTAATAGTATTTAAGTAATTATTTTGCTTTAATTCACGACTCACTTTTTAAAACTGAGATGTAATTTAAGAGAAAATATTTTATCACTTTATTGTAAATTCCACAAGAATAGGGACTATATTTTGTTAACTACTGAATTCCTGGTGCCCTGACTTGAGCCTAGCACAAAGGGGGTGTCCTACTCTGGTTAAATGAATAAATGGAAGACTGGTACCACTGGCCTCTAAGGCATGGTACCACCAATAATAGATACGAAAAATGAAACAATGCTAATAATATGGTGTTTGGTCCTGAGCCTAAGACTCAACCCTCTTTGTTTAAATGGGAGATACCAGGGTTACAGAGGTGTTAGGACTTTCCAGAATTAAAATGAGAATTTCTCTTTGATTAATTAAAAGGATTGAAAGAGAATTGAAAGGACTCCCTAGGTGGCTTAGTGTTATGTCACACACAGTCACTCAACAATCACTGGGCAATTATGTTATAGGTCTTTCCCTCAGTTTGGGAAACATCACCTTATGTGATTCCTTCAAGTTCCTTCTCTTCTACAAAAGCTGACCAATACTGAGTTCTGGTCCACTGGGAGACTAAAACAATTTTAGAAACTCATTTAAATGGAGGTATTCATGGATGATCATGGCTAATTTCGTGTGGGGAAACTCCAAAGAGGATCATTCCTGTGTGTATCGATCAAGTCCCACTGCACTAAAAGGAAAATTGCCCAAAGCTGCCTTGAAGGTCGCAGAGGAGGAAGGAATCTGTGTGGTTTTCTCCTTTAAGTTGGAAAGAGGGAAAGATTCAGGATGGTCCACCCTCAGAAATAAAACAAAAGGGAGGCAGGAACTATACAGACTGAGAAAATTCCAACTAGAAAACCCAGTTCTCCTCCTTATTTCTTAGTTTTGTATCGTTTCCACCCCAATCTGTCTCTCCTGGTGGTTAACAACAAAAATACTTACAGCTTAGAAAGTCCATGCTTCTATTCATAATGCCTGTGACCATTTTGCATATTAAAACATAAACACCTGGAGGAAGGCTCACTAGATAGGGCTGGGTAGGAAGTGGCTTGTCAAGGAACCCTGACTGTCACCTGGAATTTCAACTTCCTTCGGGGTTGTATCTTCCTTCTGTTGTTGCTTACTCTTTCACATGGTGTCTCAAGCACAGGTACAAAATCTTCCTTTTGTTTTTCCTTTATGTTGCTGAGAAAGGCAGGACTATACTAAGGGAGAAAGAAAAAATATATATGTAATATATATATATATAAGATATATAAGAAAAATATATATAAGAAAAGATATATAAGAAAATATATATATATAATATATAAGAAAAAATATATATGTAATATAAGAATACTATGTAAGTAGTCTAAAGACATTTCAATACATAGAATGTGGAAAATAGCTACTCAGGGAGATACGACCTTCTAGAAGAACCTACCAGAATTGGGCAAGGAATGGGGGATGTTGTAATTAGCCAAAATGGGTATGTGTGTTTACAATACCACAGCCACAAAAACTTTGAGAAACATTGCTCTATTCCCAAAGGACTACCTTCACTTCCTTACATCAGGACGAGGAAATGGCTCTTCTGCTCAAAATAAAAGCAAAACAATAACAACAAAAGCAATTTAAAAAAAAAAAAAGGTCCATTTGCAATTAGATCTTAAAGCTTATATTCTCCGGCAATAACCAGACATGGTAGATGGGGTTGCCTTTCTCTCATGTTCCCAGAACTCCCTCTCTGATCGATGTTTGCTTTACTATTTCTCGACTCTTACTTTTCCCTTCCAGATCAGCTTCCATGTTCAGTGGAACTTGTTATAAATGTGGTGTAGAGAGACAGGGTCGCCTGGAAGTCATGCTATTTGAAGGCAGAATGAAAAGACTTCCATCATTCTCAGCTGTGTCTTCTCAGACTGCGTGCATAGTGGACTGAGTTACAGCTTTGGATGGAAGTTCTAGATGCCCTATTAAAGTGCAGGCGGAACCCGAGAGACTGGGTCACTGCCAGGGGAACACTCTGGTCTTTGGTTGTTAAATGCCAAAGCTACATCTTGACTTATGCCAACTGCTGGAACTCTCTTTTTATCTTTCCCATGGTTCCCAGCCACTCATCATTCACTTTTATTCATTCATTCATTCACTCATTCAGCACATTTGTATTGAGGGCCATTTACTTAGTGCTACGCCCAGAGGATGCGCTGGTGAAAAAGACAGGTGTTATGGAGAGAAGGCAGACATTAAACAGCCAATTGCACAGAAATGCAATTACTGTTGATTTACTGATTCAATAATTATGTATTAAGCAACTACTCTATAGTAAGTACTATGCTCAGTGCTGAAAGTGAAATAGTGGATGAAAACATCACATTCTGTGCTTTCATGAAAGTTACAGTTTAATCAAGTATAACATAAGGGAATGTAAAATTGCATATGAGGTAAGGGAACACAGCTGTATGAGAGTATATTAAAAATAAATATAGCTACAATGGCTTCTAATGGATAGCCAATATGAAAAGATGTAAATTATGACATCAATAAATAAAATGTAAAAAGGGAGCCAATGTGGAGAGTTTTTATATGTGATCCAAGTTAAATGGTTATCAGCTTAAAATAAGCTGTTATAAGATTGTTATTTAAGACTCACAGTAATCACAAAGAAAAAACCTCTAGTAGAAACAAAAGATAAAGATAAAGGAATCAAAGCATACCACTGTAAAAAAAAATCATCAAATCACAAAGGAAGAAAACAAGAGAGGAAGAAAGGAACAAAGAAACTATAAAACAAGGCAGAAAACAATTAACAAAATGGCAATAGTAAGTTCTTACCTATCAATAATTACTTTAAATGTAAATAGATTAAACTATCCAATCAAAGCACAGAGTGGCTGAACATATTTAAAAAACAAAATCCAACCTTATACTACAAAAGACTCACTTTAGCTTTAAGTATACACATAGGCTGAAAGCGAAGAGAGAGAAAAAGATATTCCATGTAAGTTGTAACTAAAAGAGAGCAGAGGTGGCTATACTTACATCAGGCAAAATAGACTTTAAGTTCAAAACTGTAAAAAGAGAGAAAGAAGGTCATTATATAATGATGAAGGGGTCGGTTCATCAAGAGGATACAGTGATTGTAAACACATGCACACCCAACTTCAGAGCACCTGTGGGTATAAAGCCAATACTAACAGAACTAAAGGGAGAAAGAGACAGTAATAGTAGGGGACCTTAATACCACACTTTCAACAATGGATAGATCACCCAGAAAGAAAATCAATAAAGAAACAGTGAACTTGAGCAACACATTAAACCAAATGGATCTAAAAGACATATATAGAACATTCCACCCAACAGCAGCAGATTACTCATTCTTCTCGAGAGCCCGCAGAACATGCTCTGAAATAGATCAGATGTTAGCCCACAACGCAAGTCTTAACAAATTTAAGATGATTGAAATCATACCAAGTATCCTTTCCAACCACCATGGTATGAAACCAGAAATCAATAACAGGAGGAAAATTGGAAAATTCACAAATATGTGAAAATTAAACAGCAAAATTGAATAACCAACCGGCCAAAGTAAAACCACAAGGGAGATAAAAAAATATCGAGACAAATGAAAATGGAAATACAACATACCAAAACTGATGGGATACAGTAAAAGCAGTTCTAGGAAGGGAATGTTATAGCAATAAATGCCTACGTTAAGAGAAAAGAAATATCTCAAATAAACAACCTCACTTTACAAGGAAGTAGAAAAAGAACAACTAAGCCCAAACTTAGCAGAAAGAATAAAATAATAATGATCAGAGCATAAACAAATGAAATAGAGACTAAAAAAACAATAGACAAGATCAAAAAATTGAGTTGGTTTTTTGAAAAGACGCACAATTTAGATCAAATTGGGCAGAAATGATATCTTAAAAATATTGTCTTCCAATTTAATTCATAAAGATGGTAAACTTCTCCATTTATTTAGGTCTTCTTTAGCTTTTGTCAGCAGTGTTTTGTAGTAAAAACTGAAAAGTATAGAAGTCTTGTACTTTTTTTGTTAAGATTTCTTCGTAGTTATCTGATGGGGTTTGTAAGTACTATTTGTAATACTATTGTTCAATTTCAATTTCAAATTGTTCATTACTAGCATATAAAAATAAAATTGAGTTTTATCTATTGACATTATATCCAAGGACATGTTAAATTCGGTTTTCAAGTGGAATAAAGATTCTTTGGGATTTTTTACCAACACAAAATATGTCATTTTTATAGATGATAATTTTACTTCTTTCTTCATAATCTTTAAATTTTTATTTATTTTTCTGCCCTACTGCACTCACCAGGACATCTACTACAATGTTAAATTGATGTGCTAATAGTAGACATCCTTATCTGATTCCCAAAGTCAGGGGTAAAGCATTCATTAGTTCACCATTAAATATGATGTTAGCTGCAGGGTTTGTTTTACTTATTTTTTTCTGTGTGGAAAATCTTTATCAGATTAGAAAATGTCCTTCTATCCTTAATGGTCTGAGTGTTTTGTTTGTTTGGGTCTTGGATTAATTTTTTTTGCATTTTATTAAAATAACCATATGATTTTTTATGCTGTTAGTAAAGGATTTTGTTTGATTTTCTAATAGTAAATCAACTTTGCATTCTTAAAATAAACCCTATAACATATATCATATATTGATTCATTCTATTTACTAGTATTTAGGATTTTTGCATCTATGTTCATGAGGGATATTGGTCTATAATTTTTTATTTTCTCCCTCCCTCCCTCCCTCCCTTCCTTCTTTCCTCCCTCCCTCCCTCCCTTCTTTCCTTCCTCCCTCCTTCCTTCTCTCTCTCTTTTCTACAATTGTCTTGTTAGGTTTTAATATCAAGCTGATCCTGGCCTAATGAAAATGCTGGGAGAAATATTTTTTCTATTCTCTGGACGTGTTTGTTTAAATTTGACTTTTTTTAATATTCAGAAACATTTATCAATAAAACAACCTGGGCCTGGAGTTTTCTTTATGTGAAGATTTTTAATTACAGACTCAATTGATATAGGACTATTCAATTTTAAAAATTTCTTCTTGTGTTACTTTTGATGTGTTTCCATAGGAATTGTGTGTTTTAGCTAATTTTTAAAGCTTTGGCATGAAATTGTTCATAATATCCCCATATTATTTTTTAATGTCTGTAGAAGATGTATTTTTTTTCCTCTTTGATGTCCTAATATTATTAATTTGTGATTTTTTTCCAGCTATTTTCTAAATAGGCCTTGCTAACAGTTTGTTAATTTTATTAATCATTTTAGAGAACCATTTTTAAAAAAAATTTCTGCTCTTACCTGTGTTATCATCTTTCATTTTCTTTGGATATAATATATGTCTCTTAACTAGTTTGTTGGTATAGAAACTTAGGTTTTCAAACTTTATTTATAATAAGTGAATTTAAAACTAAAAAGTCTTACACTGTTGGTGGAAATGTAAATTAGTACAACCTCTATGGAAAATAATATGCATATTTCTCAAAGAACTAAAAATAGAACTATTATTTGATCCAGCAGTCCCACTAGTGGGTATATTCTACTGCCTCATATTTTCTCCTGAGTATAGATTATATATTCTTGTATCTCCAATAGCTTAGTAAGTTTTGATAGTATGCTGGATATTGTCCAAAATAAGTCATAAAAGTTCCAGATAATATTTTTCACTAGTAACTATTTCCTCTTGCTTTCCTATTAGGTAGATAAAGCAATTCTGTAATCACCTCAATCCAGTCATAGATGATCTGACACAAGACTGGTTAGTAGTCTTTGTATGACAAACTTCATCTTTTACCCAACCCTTATTTGGGGGGTGGGGGTGGAGTGGGTTTTTATTTTTTTTTTTTATTAAGAGTGTGACAGAATTGCTAGTTTTATTTTCCTGAAAAACAAAAAAAAAAAAGTATGACAGATTTCTGTCACCTCGGCCCTGGAAAACTGTAGGGAATTCAACTCTGCACTTCAGAAGTTTTGGACTTAGCTCTTTCATCTCTTGCTTTCCTGTCCAATAACCCACTTCTCCTCCAACTCTCCCCAACAGCTCTGAAATATAGTAAAGTAGTAAATTTCTTGAAGAGAAGACAGGTTGAAGCAGGCTACCTCCTTCTGGTGGAACTTTTCCCCCTAAGTATTCTAAGATGATAGAAGATTTTAGTGAGCCTTTGATAAGCATTTGACATTGTTTTAAGCCTTCCACGCTATTCCAGTTATCTATTGCTGCCTAACAAACCACTCCAAAACTTAGCTGCTTAAAACAATAAGAGTTATTTATTTTGACCATGAACCTGAGAATTGAGAAGGGCTTGATGGGGATGGCTCATGTCTTTTTTATGGTACATCAGCTAGAGGGGCTCAACTGGGTTTGGAAGGATCCGGTTCTGTGATGCCTTTCTCACATGTCTGGCAAGATGGTGCTGGCTTTTGGCTGAGAGCTTAGCTGGGACTATTGGCGAGACTCCCCTCCACATGGGCTCCTCCATGTAGTCATTTGGATACTCTCACAGCATGGAGTTTGGGTTCTGAGAGGCAGGAAGTGGAAGCTGCCAATCTCGGAAAGCCTGGGCTTAGAATTTGTTTCAGTGTCACTTCTGTAGTATTTTATTTGTCAAAGCAGTCATGGAGCCTGCCCAGATTCAAGAGCAAGGGACATAAATCCCAACTCTCAATAGAAGAAATGTCCAAGAATTTATGACCATCTTTAATTTACTTCCCCACACACACCACACACCATCCCAAAGCTATAAATGTGCTATGAGGAAAACAGTCCACACGTTTAGGTCTTCTTAAGTTTTGAACATGTTATTTGAGCCTTTCACAATCATCAAAAGTCTCACTAGTTTCACTTGCCTTCAGTACAGTGTCTCTGAGTGGGTCCCTCAGTACAACCCTCAGTCTGGACCCAGAGTCTGAATATGTTTCCTGTGATGAAATCACTGGGGATTATCATTCAGCTCTGAATGCATCCCTGGTCTGGAATTCAAATTCAACCATGTTGCTTCCATAGCCCTCCGACAACTGGAAACTTTGGTAATTATTGAGACTTCCCAGTAAGGATATATAAAGTAAGAAGAGAAGTCCCAAAAGAGAATCCCAAGAAGCTCTAAAGTTAAAGACACAGGTATGAAGTTCAGACCAAGAAACAACAGTCAGAGAGGTAGGAAAAAACCAAGAGAGAAGCTAAGGTTGAGTGTTGAATAGGTAGGAGTGGTCTACAGTGTCCAGTGTCACAGAGAAGACATAAGATAAGAAATAAAAGTTTGCATTGGATTTAATGACAGGTAGACAAAGTGCAAGAGGTGGTTTAGTGCAAGGATGGGTACGGCAGCCAGGAGGCCATGGATTAAGGAGTGAATGGGAGGATTAATTGATTAAGTGAAGATTATGTGAGGGGACAACTCTTTCAATAAATCAAGTTGGGAAGGGAAGGAGAAAGATAGAGTGATTGGTAAAAAGGGACATGAAATTAAGTGAGAGTTTAACTTTTATCTAAATATAGGATAAACTTGAGTATGTTTAAATGCTGATGGAAAATTGGCAATAGACACAAAGTGGCTGAAGCTATAGAAGACACCCCAGCATTAATGGCCTTTGATAACTGATAAATAACAAAGTCTCTTGAGAGGCAGTGAGAGATTTGATCCACAACAGGGGTGGAGAAATTAGCCTGAGACTAGGATTGGCATGGTGGGGGTCATGAGGAAGTGAGTAAATTCTTCTCTTCTATTGAATCATGGAGCAAGAAAAGATGGCTCTGTAGCTACGTTTTGAGTAAAGTAACAGAAAATGGAGGTGGTTTCCACAGAATGGATTCTATTTTATTAATGAAGTAGGAACTTAATTTCCTGCTAAAAACATGAGAAGGCATGCAGGGGTAGATTTGAGCAGACAAGAAGTTTATGATAACCACTGTGGGGACTAGGAGAGAAAGATATGTGAGGATTACTGAGCAGCTTTGAGTCCAATGGAGGTTATAAGTCAGCATCACCAGTCTGAGATGTTCGTGATACAAGGAAACACAGAATTTGAACAGTTAAGTTGATTTGGAGTCAGAGATTTTATGGGGCACCTGTAACAGAAGGACAACAGATCAAAGAAATTCAGGATTTCGGCAAATGAGCGGTTGAAGCAGTGGACCATGACGTCTAGGCTGCAAGGATGTAGAATTAAGATAAAGTGGCAGAATGGAATAAATTAGAGCAGAGGGGTTTGGGTGAGGTCAAAGAACAGAGGTAATGAGAGTACAGGGAGGAGTTTATGGCCAGAGAGTAAGATGCAGAAAAGGCTAAGCTTTCAGAGGTGGAAGAGTTCTAAGTGATGGCAAGGTGCAAGTAGCAGCCACCTGAGCAGACAGCTGATGTGAAGGGGCGGTGAAAGGTCACCGAGGCTGGGGAAGTCGAAGAGCTGTGTACTGGCAGCCCACATGAAATCATGAAAAATGCTGGCAGGGTTAGAGGTGTCCGTAAAGACTATGAAACAGTCCCCGACCAGGGTGTGGTAAGTGTCAGCAACAGAAAGTACAAGTGTATGTTGGCAAAGATGGGGCATGAACTTCCAAGGAGCAGGAGAGAGGACCAGCATAGATTCAGAAGTGGCATGGGCCCTCCGGAAGGATGACCTCCCATCTGCCAAGGCTTAGGTCTGTGGAGTGTGGGGCGCTGAGTACCCTCTTTTTAAGAGGGCCACAGACAATAGGAATTCTCAGGGGAGAAGCCAGGTGTCATCCGCTGGGAAGAGGCGCTGTTTCTGATACTGTTGTCTGCCCTCGGCTGTCGTGGGGCTTGGTCCCCTGGCCTGGGAACCAACAGCTTCTCCCTTGACTTTTCTCTCTTGCTCCTGGCTCGCTCTCTCCTAAAGCATCATCGCATTAATCGCCACAGGTTAGCGCAGGAAAAACAAAGGCAGACATCACACCCAAATGGACATTCATGCTATGCATGACCAATGACTCAGAGCGCTATAGAGTCAAAAATTTACCTTGACACAGAAAAGTGAGGCAAGGACTGGGACACCACATGCTCCCCGAGTAACTGAGACAGGGCAGACTGCCTGGCTGCAGCTCCTACCAATTTGCATGTGGGTTTCTGCAAAACAAGATCGGGCATCTCTTGAATTCGAACGTCACTGTTTATTTTGTTTTTTTGTTTTTTGTAGGTTTGTTTCTGTTTTATTTGTGAATTTATTTAGGTTTTTTTTTTAAGCTATAAGTGTTTTTATACTTGTACAAATTTAAGTAACATTGTAATTTAACACTGTAATCTGTGGATTGTTTTCCTGGGAAGTAATGATATCTATACTTTACTCTATTTTGAGAAACACTGATAGAGCCAAACAACAGAGAAGTCTCAACTGAAGGCAGATGACAGCAATTGCACCGGCCAAGCCTTGCAGTTCCTCTAGGATGCCTGTGAGGTTTGAGGATGAGATCATAGGTCTTTAGAGTCTTTGCTGCAAATGCCTGGGAAGGAAGAGCTCAGCTTTGCAAACATTGTCGTGCTCACTCTCTGCTTTACCTTACTAAAGAAGGGGGTGGGGGAGGGAGGGAAGAGATACTTTCATCTGTGTCTGTGGGTACCCTAGGGAACATGTGTATAGAATTACACTGTCTCTTACGAGCACTTTTAGTTTGCTATGCCTGCAATTCAAGGATGGCAGAATGCAAGATAGCCTGCTATCAAGATGGCCCTGACTCAGAGCTGCTTAGCAATGCCACTTGTAATCTTAAAACAAAACCCACCTTCCCTCTTCAAGAACAGTCAGTTGCTTAATTGTGCTAAGCACTTTTCACCCTAGGAGGCTTCAGGTTGCTGGATTCGGCAGGGGAGCAGCCCTGGTTTGAGGTTTAGGACTACACATTTAGAAAGCTGATAACACGTCTCAGGTCGGAAAACCTGAACGTCTTTTAAGTAATTTCCAAGGATTGCATTTCACAAACTCACTTTCCCATCCAAGTAAAGAGATTCTCAAACACCCTAGCTCTTTGCAAGTGACCCTTGGCGGTGGTCAGGCTTCCTGGATAAACATGGACAGAGACTTTTAGGACCAACAAAGGCAATCATTTGATTGAACATGTCAATGCGATTGTTCAAGCTGTAAATTCAATTCTGTTACATACAGAGAGTAGTAGCATCTTAGGGCTCATGCTAATTATACTTGTGGGTTTCAACTCATTAAACTCAGAGAATGCTCAAAAAAGAAGGAAACTGGCAGCAGCAAGCCAGGCATCCCGCCGGCCTGCCCCCTCTGTGACTTTTGTCACTGTGGCTGTGCATGTTGGTATAACCAATTCACATCCAAAGAGGCTTGAAGAGGAAAGTAGAAAGAGACATGCAGGGTGTAGCAATGGAAAATGTAGCCTGATGCACATCCTATGGGGGTATCCAGAAAAAAAAAGCTGCTTTGGGGGTACAAAGGAGAAGATGAGGCCTTCCAAGGGAAATGCTAATTCTTGGAGGCGATGAATCTTTCCCCAAACCACCCACATCCGCCCCCAGGGCAAGTATCCAAAGCCAGGCAGATTCCGTTTCTCCTCTCCTTGGAGCGGGGGATCCCAGCCTCAGCCAGGCCCTTGGGAGCGGAGCCAACTCGGCGACACGGGGCAGCGAGCTGGCATCCTGTGTGGTCACGGGCGCCCTTTGCACCCCTTTCAGCATTTCTCCTCCTTTTTTTGCTGTTTCTCTTACCTCAACTCTGACCCCTCGGTGACCGAGACATCTGATAAGTCCATTCTCGGGGAAGGGGATGACAGGATGCTAAGCAAGCCAGGAATGTGTGCATTTTTTAAAAGGCCCCGTGGGGACCACGACTTCAGCAGAGAGGACAAATTGCTGATGTGGAAATTTCACATTTTAATCAACGAGGTGCAGGGAGAGAGGAAGCCTTTCTGACGACCTTCGAATCACCGTGGGTGGGCCGCTCCGGCCTCGAGGCCAGCCCTGATCGTGGGCGTTGGATTTGTTCAAAAGATAGTGATTTGAGAGGCCCCTCAAAACCAGGAGTGGTACTAGGTTCCTGCTCTGGAGAAGTTTTTATGAGAAAGAGAGGATGAGGCAGAGAGAGAGAGAGTGTCTTAAATAGCGTGAGAGTCCAAATGCACTGTTAGCTAATGGTCTTGTCGTTCCATGGGTCTCAAATGACCTCAGACATTCTCCACAATGTTTTGAAGACAGTTATCTATGGCTGCCTAACAAACCACCCCAAAACATGGTGGCTTAAACGACAACCACTGCTGCAGCTCACTGTTCTGCTGGGCAGTTCTAGCACGTTCTCTCCTGGCTTGCTCATGTGTCTGCCCTCACTGGCCAAGCCGGCAGGATACTGGCCAGTCCCAATGGCCTCACTGTCACAGCGAGCGGTTGGCTGGTTGTTGGCTGGGGCAAAGGGGAGATGGGGCCACCCTCCTGTCCTTGTCCATCAGACTGCCCTGGCAGGGACAGGGTTCCAGAGGGAGCTAGAGAGCAAGCCCATGTGCCAGCACTTTTCAAATGGCTGCTTGGGTCCCATGTGCTGCTGTCTCATTGGTTCAAAGAAATCACATGGCCCAGCACCACCCCATTGCCAGGTGGGTGCACTCAAAGATGTGGGCACTTGTGAAATTCTGCTCATAAAACTCAGGGAATACTCAGAAGGAAGAAATCTGGCAGCAGCAATGGGGACTGTTGCTGGAAAAACCAGACCAAGCTATGTATTATATATACATGGCTTCTGACAAACAAAAAACCAACACCCCTGCCCTCTGAAGTGGGGTTTCCCAGACTTTTGAGTTCTGGGGACTAGAAAGACACAAGGGAGATGCCAGTAAAACATGGGATTGCTGAGATTTTTATTTTGTTAACTAAGAATATTAAATAACAAACAGATAATTACCATCTATTGTCATCATTATTTTAATTTTAAAAAGGATATTTCAGTACAAGTAGAAGCAAGACAAAGTTTAGAATAAGCACTAGTCTTTTCAATCGAATAAATTAGGTGGTATGAAAAGCTATTTATATTGCCCTTGCTTTTCTCATTTCACTGAAGATCACTGGAAACTTCCATTTGAATGGCTCTGGTCTGGTGACCAACAACTCAGAACCACTGGTGTAGGGAAAGGTACTAGGATAAGGCAGGCTTTGCTGATTAGTGGTCATTAAGCCTGTGTTGCGAGTGCTCCCTGGCACTGCCCTAATTTCCTTAAAGAGGGAGAGAAGGCAAGATGGCAATCTTCCTCAAGACTTGTGTAGTCCAGCCTGGAAGGAAAGACTGTGCTTTGACATAGATGGTCAACAATTTGGAAAACAGAAGTTCTGACTCAGAGCTCAGAAAGGAATTGCAGAAAAATGGAAGTGAGGCTGGAATACAACTGTGATGCCAGCTCCCCAGCAAGAAGGAACAAGACCACTTTTCAGATTATTCATTTTACATGTAATTCATCAATCCTGGCTTGAAGAGAAGCTTCCTGGAATCACAAGGAAGGCTATTTTCCTACATGTCTGCCTTGTGAGTTTAGATCATCACTCGACTGGGCGAGCACGGCGTGTGCTTGTGAACAGCATTAGCCTAGACGGCACCAGTGGGTGCAGCAGTCCTCCAAACCTGGGTCGCTTTTATGTATTTGAATTCACTGATCACACTGAAAAGAGAAGTGAGAAAAGAGAGTTTCCAAGTCCATTGCTTTCTAAGATTCTTGGATCTTTTTGCAGAAATGATGCCAGTTGAAGTGGCGTATATGTGCCAAGGACTTGTTATTTTTCTTCTTTTTGAGACTCTGTAGCTACATTATGCACTGATGCAGAGAGGAGGTAAGCCCAGAGTGATTTTTCTATGTTGGGGAGGTTTTTCCTAGCTTCTCTCCTGTGTTCCTGTTACTCAGCACGGCAGATGGAGGGTGGCTCTCACTTGAACATCAGCCCACCAGAAGCTGAAGAGGAACCACTGCCAAATTTTGATCACTAAATTGTTATCCGATGTCATCCCACATTAAAATAAGATGCCTTCTTTAAGAAACCACCTTTTGAGAGAAATCTAATTTTAGAATGGCTAGAATACAAAAACATTCAGTGCAGAAATAAAACCCCAGATCCCATTATCTTGTTCCTTTTCGTAAGTATCCTTCTCTTTCAAGCCTTATCTCTTAGCCAGAAACGGGGCTCCGAAGCTTATCACCCCCACCATTATTACTTTTTTTGAGACAGAGTCTCTCTCTGTTGCCCATGCTAGAGTTTCGTGGCATCATCATAGCTCACAGCAACCTCAGACTCCTGGGCTCAAGCAATCCTCCTGCCTCAGCCTCCTGAGTAGGTGGGACTACAGGCACACACCACCCCACATGGCTAATTTTTCCATTTTTAGTAGAGACAGGGTCTCGCTCTTGCTCAGGCTGATCTCTAACTCCTGACCTCAAGAGATCCTCCCGCCTTGGCCTCCCAGAGTGCTAGGATTACAGGCGCGAGCCATTGCCCCCCCTCACTATCTTTAAGCAAATGGTTCTTTGTGGATTTGTGAGTCTAGAAAGATCTAGCAAGTTCCAAAGCATTCCACCTTCATTCTTGTCACTGATAGAAAAATCTACCATTGGAACTATAACAACCTAGTCCAAATTCGTCACTTTTCTATCTAACATGTTTGTCCCTTTTCAGATTAGGAAAGTGAGTGCCTCCTAGCTAACACAAGGATTAGAATCCGCGGCTTCCTAATGTCAGTGCATTATTCACTGAAATCTTCCCAAACCCGGTTCTGCCTGAGGGAAAAACCCCAGCAGGAATTACATGGTATGTTTCAGCGTGTTCTGAAAGCCTCAGAAAACACTCCCCCAAAACAGAGCCGTCTTCCTCCTTCTACTGCTGCTTTTTGTTCAACTCTTTCAGTCCATTCACACTGAAACAAGTTTTTCCTACCATCAGAGGTTATCAGAATCTGAATCAGAGTAACACTGTTTCCAATTCATAAACTCAGGGTTCTGTTAGAAAGAGAGTCATGAATTTAATCAGGACATTCACCAGTAATTTGAAAACCTAATCAAAAGGACTTCCCTTTCAAAACACCCTACTCCAAGTTGCTTCCTTTAGCCTGGTACATGCATCACCCCCTGTGGGTGGAGTCACCCACCCGATTGACCCTCTTAGACCACTACCACTTTCAGACAAGCAGAGAATACTCTCTGCTAGAGACTTGAATTAAATATCAAAAGGTCACTTAGCCCTGTCTGCCTTTGGCAGGAATAGAGTAGACAGGAAAAGTTGGCCTCAGAAGTGTGTAACTTTCTGTAGAACTTGCCATAATCAGAAGGTACAGACCTTCCCCCCTTTGTTGGACTCCTATGGTCCTCAAGTCACATTTCCGTTGTAACACTTTGCAAACTATACATAATTCCCTGTTTGCATGAGCACATGTTTTTTTTATCAAGCTAGATCAGAATCCAAATTTCTCGTTATATACAATTTTCATAATGGTAACCAAGTAAAAAAAAATGACTCTTCATTCTGAAACCATTGTCTGGTTTTCCCACATTTGCTTATAATTATTACAGTGAAACTTAGGTACGGGGAAAGCTGTGGATCAGTGGGACCCAAAGGCTCTACAAGGCATCGTGGTGCATTGAAAGAGAGTGATAATGTGACTTGTCTTTTTAACACTTGTAGGAAACATAAGCCACTGCTTCCTGCGAGTCTGTTACCACCCTCTATCTTGTGTGAGATCTGGCAGCGGTTCAAGGCAGCTTCAAACTCTCATGGGGGATTTGCCTATCAGTTTAAAACCCGGGACAATCCAAAGACTCTCCTTTGAAAGTGAATCCAAATTCACTACATTTGGAGGGAGGACAACTTGTACTATAAAATGGCATTTAAACAAAACAAAGTTGCTGAGAGTTTGGTCACGTGGCTTCCTCTACAGTGGGTTTAGTGGGTCTTCCGTGTGATGGAGAAGATGGAGGGAAGAGAACAATTTCTCCCCATTATTAGGTCCCTGCTGGGTTGGCAGCTGTTTCCCTTTTCCCCAACACGTCTGCACCTAAGATGACCTGCATTATTAGGTAGGTAATGTAGGGGACACACACATTTCACCTCTTAGTAAAATGTCCCATTGGCCATTGTGAACAGAAATATTAAATTGTACTGTGGGGGTGAGGGGGAACTTTCCCTTTCCTCCAAAAGTCAGCTGAAAGATCAACTCACAATTAAGGCAGATTAATAAGAGGTAGAGGTTTATTTACCATGCACATGGGCAGAAACAAAGAGTGATTACCCAGTATCCCAGTGGGATCCCGTTATCTTCATACACTCCTTTCAGAGAGGAGAAGGAGGTGAGCAATATAGGTGATTCTGTTTCGGGGCAATAAATGCTTGCTAGGGAGGCTGAATGGATGGGGGAAACAGATTGACTTATAATTAACCTGAGAGACAGGTATTATGTTTAAAAAGATTTGGGCCAGGTCTGGTTGCATTCTTAATCTCTTCTTTCTTGCAATATATTAAGATAACAGGGAGGGGTAGGGAAGTCGATTGCTCTTTTGATGGGTCCGTCTGGTTTTGTGCAGATAGAGGGAAAGCCCCTCCCACGGGCCTGTTGATCTCTAAGGGCCTTTAATTCAAAGTTCTCTTTATATCAAGGAGTCATATTCTGAGATGAAATTTCCTGAGCCCCTTTAGTGCTATGTCTAGAAGTCCAGAGATGGCATTTTAAGAGATCCGCTAGATAACGCCATGTGAGACATTGTAGCTCAGGGTCAGAGTTCGAATCAGACATGCGTGACAGGGACAAATGTCCAGGAGGGGGAAGAGTGTACTGAAAACACAGCAGTGAGCTTTTTCATGAGCACAGAAGAGACGCACAGAGGCGCAGGTGGTGAGGTAGCGGCCATGACATTGTTGGTCTGAAGACATGAAGAACAATGTTCCCAAGGAGGGACATATGACTGAGGAATGGACAGTGGGCCTTGGAAGAGATTCTGTATGTGGTTCTCGTGCTTTGTGAATAGAAATAGAATTTATTGAATAAGTAAAATTAGGCAAACGTGTTTTTGTCAGCAAAAAATACATGTCTCGGTCAGCAAGACGCTTGGAGACACAGGAATAGCAAAGGGGAAGAGACCACAGGGTTTTGACACTTTTGTGGCCACAAGAGTTAGAGGAACTAGGGTGGGGTTTGGTAGGGAATTTGCACACTGGACATAAAATGAAGTTATGGGAAGAGAAAATGAACAGCAGACAACAGAGACAGACCAAGCCAGCCTCCTAGAAAGCGTCTCAGGCTACTGCCTGCCCAGTGGTCCCCGAGGGTGTGTTTGCCACCACCATAGAGTAACCCAATCTCTGAAGAGCCTCACTGGCTCAGCTGTCCACCCGACGGGTCCCCTGAGTGAGGGATGGGAGCGCTCATTTCCAGGAAGCTTCCAGAGTGGGCCTGAGTAGCTGAAGAGCCAGTGCAGGCAGCTTGCTGTCTCCGTCAGGTTTTAGTGTGAAACGCGGGCTCCTGGCAGAATGAACAGAGGCACCAAAGTAAGGCAAGCAGGAAAATGGGGTTTATTTAGGAGAGAAAGAATTATAGGGCAAGAGCAAGATACAGGTTTACAGAGCATGATACATATGCCACAGGTGATGACCAGACTCACTGTCGCAGAAGAAAGGGCAGAGCAAAAGAAAGGGGCCTGGTTATGGTCTGCCTGTTGTTTTAGAGTGCCCAGATTGGGGCCTCCTTTGTAGCTCTGATGTCACCATGGACCCACTTTGATTGGACAGTTGGGAGTCACATGACATGAGTCCCACTGCACATGCGGATCTCCCATGAGCCTCTCTGAAAGCCCGTGGCAGGGGCAGTGAATTGCAGCAGCACCGACGTTGGTCCCTGGGAGACCCGGAATGCCTTGCTATCTACCTAACGTTGGAGTCCTGCTTTTGCTGCTTCTCTCATTGTACAGAGTTTTGCAGCCTGCCTCGTCCAAGATGGCACCAGTAACATGGTCGGTTCCTTGGCTTTTGCTTAAGACCCAGTGCTCTCCCAACCCCTATCTCATAGCAAACCAAGTGCAGACGTGGGCGGGAGAAAAAAACTCCCCAGCCATGCCAAGGGATAGAATGCCAGACTAGTGATTAATTCTCAGGTGTATTTCTAATATTATGAGGGCCGGTTAGTGCCCCAGTCATGCTCTTGGCTAGCTCAGGGTCCGTAAGGCAACAGAGCAGTTTGAGCAACTGTGTTTTCAGTGTCCGGCCATCGCTAAGCCTGGAGATGAAGAAGACACCCGGTCCCAGACCCGAGGGCCATGTGACTGACCCTCCGCCTTTGCTCTTGGCAGGGGCTGCACTTTAACTTTAAGAAAGTCCTCCTCGCTTCTGGAATATGAATCTTAAGGTCAGTACCTTTTCGCCTTTTTGTTTTCTTTAAGTCAAAGTTCTGCCTTAAGCATAGCAGAGAGTGCTCAAAGGTGGGTCTTTCTAGAAGACTTGGAAAGGTGGCATGTGAAACAATCTCCTCCCCACGTCCTGTGTTACCCACTGTACCTCCACTAGAGTCATCCACTCAGCAAGTATTTTGCCTTCAGAAGACACTGTGGGGGGCAAATGCCACTTAGGGATAAATACTGACCCACTCACAGCTATTACCTATTTGTGCTCCCCTTAAGCTCTCAAATTAGTTGGCAAGGCTGAGGAGGAATATTCATAGCAATTCATAATGTTTGGGGTATTTCTTAGTTTGTTTATTTATTTGTTTAGAGATGGGGTCTTGCTCTGTCACCTTGGGTAGAATGCAGTGGCCTCATCATAGCTCACTGCAACCTCAAACTCGCGAGCTCAAGTGATCCTCTTGCCTCAGCCTCCGAGTAGCTGGGACTACAGGTGTGTGCCGCCACACCCCACCAGTTTTTCTATTTTTTGTAGAGATGAGGTCTTTCTTTTTGTTCAGGTTGGTCTCGAGCTCCTGGCCTCAAGCCGTCCTCCTGCATCGGCCTCCCAGAGTGCCAGGATTATAGGTGTGAGCCACGGTGCCTGGCCTAGTTAGTGCCTATTTCATGGTTTTAATCCAGCCTTCGTCTCTACTCTGCAGCACCTGGGGATGAGACCCCAGTGATAGCACTTGAATGACGTCAATGATGGGAAGAGACATTTTGACCAAAAGAGATTCAATTTAAACCATTTTCTCAAAGTGTAGTGTCTTTATTGGCCTCTTCCACATGCTCTAAGGAGCAGAACAAAGATAAAGGGAATTCTGAGAACATGAATTAGGAGTCGCTTGAAGCCCTGGGGAATTTGTCCTCCTTGGGCTGTGCTGTGGGGCGCACATCAACATTCATCCAACCTGCCATCAGCCACCTTTGACCAACGCTAAAAGCCCGTTACCAAGAAGAGAGAGAGAATAATTTCTCTCCTATTAGTCCTTCCTCCTTCCCAAATGTGGCGTTAGCTGTTGGGAGCTGTAATTGCAGACATCACCCGAGGACTATGGATATAAATTTCACAAAGGGCAAGACCTTCCATTATGAGTGGGAAGATGGCTTTAATTAAAAAAAAAATCAATATATTGTTTCTAATCATTAGAATCCCATGTCAGTGGCAAAAATCAATCCTTTTCATATTAAAATGCTTACATTCACACTAAGATGTTATATTACACATAAGTCATTGAGGGAGGTGGGGAAGTGGGGCTGCCATAGGGCCCCAGCCCCGGCTGTGTCATGCTCGGTGTCGTGGGATTTTTTTAAGGACCAGTCTCCTGAAAAGCTGTGAACTCGGAAATTCTACCCACACCAGAGAGATCTGAAATTCTGTGCACTAGAAAAACTGTTTCCTCTTGACAGATTCTCTCTTCATTCTTCCCAACCCTTGAACAAAAGCAAAAAGCAAAAAAAAAAAAAGCTGAAATCACATTTTAAAGGATGGGAGTGGTTTTCATTTTGCAATGGTCTCTCTGGCTCTGCCATGGTGGCAATATTTTTCTCCCTCCCCCAACCAACAAGCACCAAGGGGATTCCAATGGGAAAAAAAGGGGCGCCATTTTTAAGAGATGATTTATTTATTCATGTAAGAAGATGCCTTTGATTTTAATCAGTGGCAAGGGTTTGATTCCCCCTTCTTGTTTCCTGGGAAGTAGCAGAGGATGGAGACAGCGTGCATCTCGCTGGAGAGCGTCACATATTACTGAAATAGACTCTCAACAGCATTAAATTCCCGGAGGTGCTATTCCATTCCCCACACAACATAATGGTAATGATCTTATGAAGAAATTTTGCTTTTATGGAAACTGTTTATTTCGAAGAACATTCTAATGTCAGGCTAAGTGTGAAGCTTCCCTAATAAAGAAATAAAAGAAAACAAGGGTCCTAATTAAAAACATTGTTTAAGGAGACACTTCCGAGATAAAAGAAAATCACACTCTACATGGAAAACTTAATCATGTGTATTGCTAAAAAGCACAGCAGATTATTCAAGCCAATTTCCCAGACTCTTTTTCTTGTCATTATTTATGCTCCTCAAGCCCAATTCTTCTGGGTACATTTCCTTTAACTCCAGTTCAGCAGATACTCCCTTTGAAGTCAGTGTGAACCCAGTGCCCACAGGGGCCAGAGATGCTCCAGGAATTTGGTTCTTTGGCTCATTTCACTGGGTTTGGAAAAGGATGGAACAGTCTTGCTGTCTGTCAAGTGCTGCCCAGTTTGATTTCCTGCCTCTGTGTGAACAGAGCAGATAGATCTGGTTGCTGCCAAGGTACCCAACAATGAAAATGTTTTTATGAGCACGTTTAGGAAATTGTGGGGCTGGTTTCACAGTTACCACTTCTTGATGTTTTTTCTGCCTACGAGAACCAGACTCCACTGGTCATTCCTTTCTGACCATGTGCATCTGCAGCCAGCTTGGAAGGATTCTGTGACCTTGGGAAGCGACGTTATCTCCCTGTGCATCATTGCTCCTTCTATAACTCAGGGAAAATAGTAATGCCTACAGGACAAGGGCTTTTTTGTACTGAGTCATCAAATTCATACAAAAAGACCTTTATCAAATAGGTGACAGTAGCATCCCATGTTATAGAGGAGGAAACTGGGGGTCAGGGAGGTAAGGACCCCACACAGAGCCCACATGAGGGTTATGCATGAACTTGGCACATGGTGTAGTTAGTGCCTGTTACATGGGAAGGGTGCAATGGCTGTTAACTATGAACATAATCATTTCACGTCATCCAAGTCCAGTGACACTTTAAAATAGTAAATAGAAAAGCCTAGAAGAATTCATGATCAGAAAGGGGGATGTGAGAACCCGAGATCTGAACGAATGATAACTCCTTGGTCATGAGTTAATGAAGAGCAAGGTGAGGAGGAGGAGGGCACAATGTGATCCTATCAGGACGCTGTGGTCTGGAGAAGGCGCTGGGCCCACCATGCTTACCAACCCTCCACTGAGTGCACAGAGGATTTCGCAGTGGCTGGGAGTGGTGGTCCCAGCTGGGAATGAGGGAGCTGCTGCCCAGGTGGGGAGTCAGGTGGGCAAGGGAGAGGCAGTGCGGCGTGGGGCGTGGATGCACTATGATGTGTTGGGGAGACACTAATTCTGCTGCAACACCTTCAAGATGGTGGAATTTCAGCCAGAGGCTGTATGCTGGTGGCAGCCCCCAGCTAACATGCAGCACTGTTAGAGAAGGCAGTGCTGTGCCACGGGCTCCCAAGAGTGGATGCTGCGGACATCCAGGCAAGGCAAGAACTTCTCCTGGCCCCCTGCCTGGGCTTGCATGTGTGGTGTGCTGACTCTGGGCAGTGGAACCATCCTTGGAAGCAGGGCCTGAACATTCTTGGAAGCTGCTTAATGACTTCAATCTGGAATTTTTATCATCAAAAAAAAAAAAAAGACTTTGCATGACATCAAAGACAAGGTTTGACTATCTCTCAATTCTGAACTTGCAAAGAAGAATTTATTCTAGAGTATTTGGGATGTCACTACTTATTTTAAAGTTTCTTTTTTTTTTTTTAGGGGTTAGTAGGGGAAGTAATCAAAACATATCTTTAATTAGAAGAAACCTAAAATAAAGGAGAGGGTGGATCAAGATTTAATTGCTATATTTTTTTGTTTTGCAAAATGTGTACCCAATTAAATGCAGTCGGGCAGTTCTGGGAAGAAATTAATAAACAGAGGGTGGGAGAGATAGGGAGGCAGAGAGAAGAGATTGTTCCCAAGCTGAGATTCTGTTTGCCAAGTTTCAGCAAAGAGCAAAGCTTAACTCCGAAAGAGAAGCCCTGGAGAGACAAGGTTTAGAATAGTAATGCAAAGAGAAACCCCACATGGAGTGGGCTGAGGAGACATTTTCCTAATGCAGTTCATTCTCAACAGGTGCTGGCAACATCTGTAATGAGATGATCCATGATAAAAAGCTTCTCATACCTTAATCCGCACTATATTACATTCATAAACACATCCTCTCCTCTGCTCCTCCCCCTGAGATGCGAGAATAAATAACGTGCTATTAAACTCACATCTCTGCTTTCTGCCTGAGAACATTAAAAAGAAGAAGAAGAAAAAAATAGCGTTCACCATGACATTATTCCCAGGGGAATGCAAATGAGAAATATATAGACATAGTTGGGGAGATCCAATAGAGAAAGCCCTCCTGTAACCATCCCCGCCAGTCTGTTAAGAAACCCAAAGATTATACATTGAGTGGATCCCTTGAAAGATACACATAAATAAAGAATCTTAATTTAATTCAAATGTTATCAATATAAGTGCCCAAGTTTGGAAAATGGAATTGATTTCTTCTTATTCATTCATTCATTTATCCTACAATAAATAGGTACTAACCATTTACTATGTGCAAAGCACGACATGGCAGAAATTGGAAATCCAGAAAAACTCCAGGAAGTACTGCATGTCACTTATGGTTTATGGTCTGTGACAAAGGTGGCTGGTAGCTGGATATTCTCCTGTCTTTCCACCTTGATTTGCCTACCTTTAATATGGGCCTACTGCAAAATCCAATTAACCCAGTTTGCAATGTGCCTGAAGGTAGAGTGGCATACACTGGCACCCAGCTGATCTTCATAAAAATAACATGAGTGGATTGAATTTCATGGCATTGTTCTTTCTGGCCTATAGAAGATACAGGTGGCCTTGCCATCCTTACTTATACCTCACCTTCTATTTTTTCATTCATGAATTCATCAAACATATATCCCTCATCTACCAAGCACCGGAAAATGCTTGGTGCTCGTGATACAAAGATAAATAAGACCGAGTCTTTTCTTCAAAGGGGGGTGGCAAGAAAATAAACGCATCCCTGCACAAACTGTTGAAGGTGCTGGGACAGAAGAAAAGGAAGAAAAGACCCTGGGAAGGCCAGGACAGTTTCAGGAAATGCTTCAGCAAGTTCATGACTCTTGCTCTGCATTTGAATGACAAGCAGGCACATGGAGGCAGGAAGAAGGAAGGTATTTTAGGTGAAGGAGTCATAGGACCTATGGCATAGAAGCGTGAAGAAACAGCCTGGCATGTTCGGGCACTGATAAGTGTTCAGCCAAGTAGAAGGGCCCAGAGTTGGCAGAGGCCTGGAGAAGTGTGACAGAGAAAGAGTGAGTGTAAGATTTCTTTCCCCACAGTGGCAATGTCTTGTGCACCACGGGGGACGGTGCTGGGAGGTGGTGTGGTGGAAGGAGCCCCTCCTTGTCCACAGAAAGCCCCTCCCTGCTGCAATTCCTCGAGTTTCCTTTACTTATGACATAATCAAACTTATCTTTCTTGTTTTTTTAAAAATAATATAGATTTGTAAAAATAAGGAGGACTTGAGAGATAATTCTAAGATTATTAATTTTAAATGATTCTACAGTTTATTGATTGAATGCATTGGGACATTCCAAGAAATTGCTAAAATAACAAACCCTACAGTTTCAAACTAATTGACCTAACAGTTGTATTCTGCAAAATAGAATTTATTGAAATTTACTATATCAACATGGATTTTTTTTTAAATTAAGGGCTAATTGCTGTGTAAGAAGTCATATAGAAAATACTTTTTGAATGCTTAAATAAAAGATTCCAAGAAATGTATACAGAAGAATAAACAAAATAATATAAATCTCATGTATCTTTGTGAGAGAGACTTATAATACTATGTGTGTGTGTGTGTGTGTATATTCACTGGTCTTTTTTTAATACTTATTGGTTGCCTTTTAAAACCAATAATGCCACTCAAATCAACAAAACAAGCAAGCTTTATAATCTAATCTCTGTTTACAGGAAAATATTCATATCCAACGTGAAATAAGCAAGTCTTATTTATAACACACAGAAAGAACAGTTGAAGCTCCTGTCCCCAATCCCCCCACACACATTCAATGATACCACTACATATTAGCATCACTTTGAATATTTTCATATTCAAATTTATTAGAAACTTCCAATCTGGGTCTATACCATAAGTACAGCAGCACCCTTTACCCAAGGTTTTGCTTTCCTTGGGTTCAGTTGCCTGAGGTCATCCATGGTTCAAAAATAAGTGAGTGCAGTACATTAAGACAGTTTGAGGGACAGAGACCACATTCATTAACTTTTATTACAGTATATTGTTATAATTGTTCTATTTTATTGTTAGTTATTGTTAATCTTACTTTGCTTAATTTGTAATATAAATTAAACTGTATTGTAAGTATGCATGTATAGGAAAAAAACATAGTATATATAGGGTTTGGTCCTACCCAAAGTTTCATGCATCCACTGGGGATCTTGGAACATACCCCTGTAGGTAAGGAGGGACAATTGTATACATTTCACAGTCGTGCCAAACACAGCAACTCAGATTTGACCTGCCATTTTGCTTCATTACAGCTTTCTACATGAGTCTCTGCTAAGGGAAAGTCAGAAAGAGTGTTTCAGATAAAAATCTGTTTTGTCAGATCCAAAGCCTCAAACTTTATGCTTGGCGAATTGAGAACAAAGGATATAACCCAATACCATTTCTGCTAAACTGAAATTGCTGTGTATGGCAGACTTTTCCCAAAGTACTAAACAACTCCATCTAGCAGATCAATTTGCTTAGGTGACCTAAGGGAACATTTTGTAGTTAATTCATTTAAACAGAACTGCTGGTAGGCAGTGCCGTTCAAAATCAGGTGTACCACAGCATAAATGTTCTAGTTCTTTATCAGAAAGATAGAAGATCCAACTTTCCGAGTTAAAATCACATTTGCTTAGTTTCAGCAACATCTCTGGGATCATTTGTATTAGATTTACCTGGATATTGGCTAAAAAAAAAAATACACAAATTCCTAAGCTCAAACCTAGACTGCCTCAAATAGAATCTCCGTAGGTGAGGCCCTAGAATCTAGATTTATAGAAAGTTTTCCAGGAGGTTTATTTGTACAGTAAAGTTTGTTGTTCTAGATGTTGTTCCAGACATAAGGGCGGATCGATTTTCTGGGGGAAAAGTAGTGTCTCTCCCTGTAAAAGAACACTGCAGTTCACTTCACCCGCCACACGCACAGATCTGCCAGTCACACTGCCTGATTAGGTGTCTTAGGCCCCATCAGCAGTGGTCATCAGAGAAGAATTCAGTTCTCCTGGGTATTTCACCATCTGGCCTCCTCTGTCAAAAAGTTGAACATTTCACTCCTCTGACCGTTTTGAAAATAGGCTGCATTAATAACCTCCTTGTACCCAAATGATCCATTGTCAACTTTTCAATAATTAGTAGTTACTGGGACTGACACACTAAAATGGGGGTGATGCGTTTAACAAGGTGCTGGGGTCTGAATGTTTGTGCCTCCCCTCTGCCCCATTCCTGTGTTGAAACCTCCTCCCCCATGTGATGGTATTAAAAGGTGAGGCCTTCGGAGAAGTGATTGAGTCCTGAGAGTGGAGCCCTCATGCATAGCATTACTGTCCTTATGAACGAGGCCCAGGGAGGCTTGTTTGTCCCTTCCACCATGTGAAGACAGATCTGGAAGACATTATCCACGAGAAATAGGTCCTCACCAGACACTGCATTTGCTTGTGCCTTGATCCTGTGCTGCTCAGCCTCCAGAACGGTAAGAAATAATTTTGTGTTGTTTATAGCCACCCAGTTGCTGGTGTTTAGTTAGAGCAGCCCAAATGGACTAAGACCCAAAGTGACATGGTGGTTGCGAGATCTAATGAATTAAGGCTTGAAGAGTGGCCGAAGAAGGGTTTTTTTTTTTTTGTATCAGCATTCAATATGGTTATTTATTTGTAATGCAAATGGAGAACTTTCTCCGTTATTGGGAAAAATTACAAACAGCCATTTAATTCCTCAGGGTACTTGAGAGTAAAAAGCTGGCTAGGGGAGAACGGGGAATTACTGCAGCCTTTATTGTAATAACCACCAACGTGGAGATGAAATAAGGATCTATTAGCTCCAGGTGGAAGGTTATCTGAGGAACCTGAATGGGCCTGTTGCTGATCCAGTCATGACTGGCACAGGCAGAAAAGCAGACACTCGAACCCCTCCCCTGTCCCTCTCACCCCGTCAGCACTAAAAATTAGAGCCACCAAATGCATGAAGACATCAGTGACAATAAATATTTTTTTCAGTTAAAAGGCTTCATGCATGCATAGATTTTTTAAATTAAGGCTATTATCTAATTTCAGATCACCACTTGCTAATTTACTAATTTATTAACTCCAGGCAACAGCCATCCTGTGTGATGCCGGCCTCTTGACAGGAGAGCTGAGTTTTGGCAAGGATTTATTTTGAACCACACCAGGGACAAAAAGCATGAGATATTTTTTTGAAGAATAATAAAAAATGGATTAAAGGGACTAGAAATAATTTATCATGTGCAGATGTGTGGAAAGAAAAGATGGTGGCTTTACAGGCTGGTTTTATAAAAACAAAATTACAGCGAAGGCATCTTGTCCCATCACCAATTTGTGGAAACAGGGACCTAGATGTCTGATGAGCTATCAGGTGTACTAGCTTTCATAAAAATCACACGATCAAAGGAATAGTCAGGAAATCCCCTCTCTTCTGACTAACAGAACTCAGACCTTGCAACCTTGATGAGAAGAGAAGGCCAAGAAAATCTGGCAGATTCTTTGTTGAAATGCAAAGGCTATATTCATGTCAGCGGCTCTCTAAGGAGGTTCAAGGCTGCTGAATGACTTGAAAGTCTTCTGCAAGTTCCACTCTGTAGGAAAGGATGAAAAAGATAAACCTAAGAAAGGAAGGAAATATAAATTAAAGTACGACTTGCAGCTTCTAGAATCTTCCAAGAAGGAAAGTGCTTCCAAAAAACATTTCGAGGTGCTTTTCTGTGTCCAAACAGTGAGTGAATTACCCAGTGAGCTCCACTTTCATTGAGGGCTACAAAATTTTATTCAGGGCATTTACTTTAAAAAGAGAGGAAAATGTGTCTTGGGTTTTAGAAAGATTTACAATTAAAATAGTTATAATTTTTTCCCCATTTTATGACTTCCTTTTCACACTCTTAAAGGTGTCCTTTGATGAACAGAAGTTATTAATTTTAATGTAGTCCAATTTGTTCATCTTTTTCTTTATGGTTAGTTTTTTTTCCCTGTCCTGTTTAAAAATATTTCCGTACCTTAAGATCATGAAAATATCCTCCTATATTATCTTCTAAAAGCTCTATGATTTGGCTTTTACACTTAGGTCAAGAATCTGTTTGGAACTGATTTTTACCAATATGAATACCCACTTGTCCCAATATTGTTTACTAAGAAGACACTCTTTTCTGTGAAGCTTTGCAGGGTCATGTTTGCTAGATAGCAAGTGTCTACGTGGATTTGTTTCTGGATTTTCTGTTGTGTTCCACGGATCTGTTTATCTTTGCACAGATATCGCACTGCCTTATTGCTATGGTTTCCAATGGGCCTTGGTATCTCTACAGCAAATTCTCGGTTCCCCTCGTCCACTTCCTCCCCTTCCTCATCCTATTCTTCCTCCTTCTCCTCCTTCCTCTTCAAGATTATCTTAGCTATTGTTTGTCTTTTGTTTTTTCATATACTTTTTATAATCAGTTTACCAAATTCCACACACACACACAAAAAGCTATCAGTATTTTAACTGGGATTGTATTGAGTCTATAAAACAGTTTGGGAAAGAATTTACATCTCTGAGACATTACTCTTCCAATGTGTGAATACTGTGTATCTATTTAGGCCTTATTTAATTCTTCTCAATTATGTGTTACAGTTTTCTCCTGCACATGTTTTGTTAGACATATTCCTGTGTTTTGGATAATTTTTGATACTACTGTGAAAGAAACATATATATGCAACAAAATATGTTATATGTTGAGAATATATTTTTAAAAAAACCAGCTCAAATCAAAATCAAAGAGACAAAAATCCAGTAGAAAATCAGCCAAAGCTACTTGAAGAATACTTTATTAGAGAGGAAACCCAAATAATGAATAAAAGCATAGAAGGCACTCTAATCTCATTAGTCACCAGAGAAATGCAAATTACAGCTATAATCGTCCCTTGGTATCCACAGGGACTGGTTCCAGGACCTTCTGCAGATACCAAAGTTCACAGATGCTCAAGTCCCTGCTATAAAATAGCATAGTATTTGCATATAACCTGCACACAACTTCCCGTATACTTTAAATCATTTCTAGATTATTTATAATACCTAATACAATGTAAATGTTATGTAAATAGTTGTTATACTGTATTGCGTAGGGAATAATGACAAGAAAAAAAAGTCTGTACATGTTTAGCGCAGAGTTTTTTTTCCGTATATATTCATTCCCTGGTTGGCTGAATCCAGGGATACAAAGTCTACAGATCTGGAGGGCTGGCTGTAGGTTGAAATACCACCCCAACCCCCAAATTGCTAGAATTAAAGAGACTGACAATAGCAAATATTGACAAGGATATGAAGCAATGGATAACTCTTATACACTACTGATGGACGTGTAAAACTACTTTGGAAAAAAGTTTGATATTGTTCATTAAAGTTGACGATATTTACATCCTGTGATCAAACAGTTCTACCCAAGAGACTATCCTAGAGAAATGTGTATATTTGTCCTCCAGACTACATCTGCAGGAATGTTCACAGGAATATTCTTTATAATAACCAAATACTGGGAAAAAAAAATCAGAAGTCTATGGACAGGAGAATGGATAAATAAATGGTGATAAATTCTTACAACAGAAGAGTGTACAAGAACTAAAATTAACAACGTACAAGCATACAAAAAAGACAGAAAAATCTCACAAGCATAATACTGAGTTTAAGAGCCAGACAGAAAGGAATAAATATTGTATGATTCCATTTATATCAAATTTTATAACAGGGAGAACTAAACTAGGATGTTTAGTGACACATACTCTGTTGCTAAAGGCAGGGAGGTAATTACCATGAAATACGTGACTTGATAGAAGAAATAAGAACCAGTGTTAGGTAGATCAGTAGGGTGACTATAGTTTACAATAATCTGTGGTATATTTCAAAATAGCTAGAAGAGAAGAATGCAAATGGTTCTAGCATAAAGAAAGGACAAATATTTAAGGCGATGGATATGCCCAATACACTGATTTGATCTTTATAAATTATATGAGTGTATTAAATTATCACGTGTACCTCGAAACTATGCACATGTATTATGCATCGATATAAATAAATAAATCCTTGTTATAAAAAAAGAATTAGTCTAGAAGCAAGAGAGACCATGACTAAGGAGCACCTGGAGCACCCAGGGGTTCTGGCAATGTTTTCTTTTCGAATTGGGTGATGATTATGAGAATATTTACTCTATAATAATTTATTAAGTTGTACATTTATGTTTTATGTAATTTTCTGTATGTATATTATAAAATATTGACAATAGATCCTATTTTTACAATTTCAATTTTGAAAATTTAGAAAATCATGCACACACATTGTACCTCATCCGTAAAGTTTGTGGGCTGTGTCTGTGAGTGTAAATACAACACAGAGATCATGTGATTTCAAACCTTCAATTGCTAATTCACTAATTCACTAGCTTGAATAAAGAACAACCTTGACGATGTGAACCTCTTGATTTGAATGCTCAACTTTGAAAAAATTTATTTTTATCACCATAATATGCATATATATCTATCAACATATATTTAATTATAAATATATGCCCATAAAAATATTTAAGGAGTCACACTTTTTGCAGGAAGGTTATTTAATAGACACTTTTGATAATGAGATTTTCTCCTGGGAGATAGCATGTTTCAATTACGTTCTGTTTTGCATTTTCAGTTGGGTACTTATCTGGTTTTTTAGATATATAATCATTTAAATGATATGAGTATCCTCTCCCATAAAGCTGTTAAATAACTTTTATCTGACTAGGACTCACCAGAAATTATTTTATTTCTTCAGTGGCTAAAATAAGACTTTTTAATGGTCTTCATAAATAATAAAAAATGATTAAACAGAGTGAGTCTCTATTAGAAATACATGGTGCTGCCTGAATTTGGAATGTATATTTTCCCCTTTGATAATGTGTAGGACCCACACTGTTTTTCACCCTCCTAGATCTCTTGTAATGTGTCTCTGATCCACAAAAGGGATGACTCCCCAAGCGATGATTTCAAATAATGATATCTCACTGGCTGGTACTTTAGTAGAGTCTCAGTCTGTTGAAGAAAGAAAGGAGAGATGTGGAGAAAAAAACGAGTAAAGAAAGGAAGAAAGAAAAAAAGGTAAGAAGAGCAAAAAAAAATGACTATAAGACAAAATTAAAGCATAAAGAATAAATGAGTGAAATGCCAAGAGAATGAAAGAAAATGAATGAATTGATAAAAAAGTAATGGATGGATGAAAAATGAACAGATGAATAAAAGAATGGGTGACTGCTTTAAAATCAATGGAAAAATAAATCAATGAGTGAAGAAGATATATTCGATGTGTAGCCTTCCCTGACCCTCGCCGGCTCAGACTTGGGCAGGTGCCACGGCCGCAGGTTCCCAGGGCTCTGCTGTGTGAGTCTCCCGTGGCTGCTGAAATCAATTACCACAACTGGGGCAGCTTAAAACAAGAGAAGGTTTGGAAATCAAGGTGTTGGCAGGGTGGCACTTGCTCCCGAGACTCCAGGGAAGAATCCGTTCCTTGCCTCTCCCAGCTTGCAGTGTCTGTTGGCATTCCTTGGCTTGTGGCTGCATCTCTCCGCTCTGTCTTCTTGCTTATAAGCACAGTATAAAGACTCTTGTGAAGGCATTTAGGGCCCACCAGATAACCCAGGACCCTTAACTTAATCACATCTGCAAAGACACTCTTTCCAAATAGGGTAGCATTCGCGAGGATTTGATGGGGATATATTTGGGGTGGGGGCACCTACAGTGCAGCCCTATGTGTCAGCAGGGGGCCTTTGGTCCCAAAGGAAGCCAATGAACCAGAGAGAATCCAGAGATTTTCCCCAGCGCCACCACCACTGTGCCAGTGGCCATAAAAGATGGCGCCCTGTCCCTCCACCACCCCTTCCCCCACCTGAACCTCCCACCCTTCAAGAGGGAAGGGAGGAGATGTGGGCACATATTTTATGATGGTCTTATTGCTGGAGTGGGAGAAGGGGAGAAAAGTGCAGACCTAGCCCCTTCTCTCCCAAAAGCCCACCTCCAAGCCTGCACTGGAAGGAGGGCAGGTGCTGAGATCTACACTGGGTTTGAGGTTGGCATATTAGACCAAATGGGATTTTTTAAAACTTTTTTTTAATTGTGGTAAACTATATATAACACAAAATTGACCATTTTAGCCATTTTTAAGTATACCGTTCAGTGTCATTAAGAACATTGACGTTGTGGTTCAGCCATCACCAGAACTTTTTCTTCGTCCCAAACTGAAACTCTGTCTCCATTAAACACTAACTCCCCATTCCCTCCTCCCCCAGGCCCTGGTAACTTCTGTTCTGCTTTCTGTCTCTGTGAACATGCCTGTAACAGGTCCTCATATACAGTACTTGGAATCATACAGTGTTTTTCCCCTTGGGGTCTGGTTTATTTCAGTTAGCATGTTTTTTCAGTGTTCCTCCATGTTGGAGCATCCATCAGAGTTTCATTCTTTCTAAGGCTGAATAATATTCCATTGTACGTACAGACCACATTTTCTTTATCCATTCAACTGCTGATGGACGTGTGGGCTATTTCTACCTTTTGGTGAATAACGTTGCTGTGGACATTGGTGCATCAGCATCTCTTTGAGTCTCTGCTTTCAATTATTTAGGGTATTTAGCAGCAGAATGGCTAAATTCTATGGTAATTCTATGTTTAATTTTTTTAAGAACTGCCAAATTGTTTCCCACGCATCTGCACCATTTTACATTCCTACCTGCAATGGACAAGTGTTCTGATTTTTCTACATCTTCCCCAACACTTGTTGCTTTCCATTTTGTTGGTAAGAGTCATCCTCATGGTGACAAATACTCTCTTTTGGACTAGGTCTCGTTCTTAGCCCTGCCTTCGGCCTGCCTCGTCCAATGGTAGCAAGAATACTGCTAAGTCAGTTTAGCAAGAGCATCCCCCGACCCGTGATAGCTGATCAAGTTCCCCATCCCCCACCCTCAATGTCTCCTCCAAGTAATTTTCCATCCACTGACCCCTCCCTCTGTCACTGGCTGTGAGTCCCCAGCCATCTTTGCTGTATTGAAGCCCAACTTTCCCCACTATTTCAACAGTCTCGACACCTGTTACAATAGTCCTGAACAAAATCTCCTTACCATCCTAATAAGCATCAGAATAATTTCCTCTTTGACGATGGGTGTGAAGTGCTGTGTGGTTGTGATTTTAATTGCATGACCTTAATGGCCAGGGATGGGTGGGTGACTGGGTGGGCTTTGACTATCTGAAAGCATACGGAAAACATGGTATCTGCCTCAAATTTAATGGATAGGAAAGGGATTTTTGACAAAAGTCAATGTATTAGACTTTTAAGAAGACATTTATATTTGCCTCTCACAAGGATGAGATTTCTGGACAAACAGGTTCTACCTACACAAACCTCTGCTCTCCTCACCTACAGGTACCCACTGTGGGGCCGCATCTCTCTGCTTTCATTCTCAAAGCCCAAAGTCTCTCTCTAACCACCCTTTCCTCCTCCCCAAATTACAGGTAGTCCTCTCTTGGACCTAGGTTTTTAAAAGGCCAGACCTGTTAGCTATGCTCTGGGACTAAAGGAAACCTAGGTTTTCAAGCAATCAATCAACCTCTTAAGACACCGCCATACACAGCGAGGACACTGGATACAAAGTGAGGTGCACAGGGACATGACTTTATCCTTGAGAGCCCTAATCTTAAAGCTTTCTTTGGTTCTCATCCAAATGAGATCAACTGCCCTTGAAAGGCAGAATGGCTGGGGAAGAGGGCACTGCTTAGGAATCCCTGAAGAGAAAGACAATGTGAGTCTAGTTTTATTGATGAGAAAGATGGGAATGGCCTGCCAAGAAGGCAGGGCGATGTTGGCCATCGGAACTGTAGACATAAGAACTCTCTCCAAAGCACACTACTCCACAGTCCCCCATGGGGCTAATGTCTGCAAAGTGGCACTGGCCTTTTATGAATTGTATTAATTACACTCTTAAGCCCCATGCAAATTGCAAAATCATTTTTTCCAATTGAGTTAATGAAGCCAGTTTAGTACAGGCACATTGTCTTTCAGCAGAAAATGAGCCCAGCGCATTGTGTACAGATAGCAGAGACTGGGTGGACCATTTTCCTGGGTTATGACTACAATACATTCTGGGATGTCTGCCTTGCAATTTTTCTTCTCTGTGAGTGTGATCCATTTTCCTTTGACTGAGCCGGGGTTGCAGGGGACTGTCACACTTTCTGATGGTGTTTTATCCATCACTGGGGAGCTGCAAATTCATTCTTCCAAGTTGCAGTACTGAGAGATATTATTATCACTTGGAAACTTTCACGGAAAATAAGAGGCTTTGAAAAGTGGTTGGTCACTTCCTGACTGGTCTGACCTGCCAGTCTTGGCCTCTGTTCTGCCTGAACTCCAGGCAGCAGGGGAGAAAGTGTCTCCCTCTCACCTCTGCTCCCTGCCTTGCACGGGGATCCCAGCTGTGCATTCTTGAGACCTTGCAGTCTGGAAAGCCGACTATTCAATGCAGCCTGTGGCAGTTTTGCTTCTCTGGTATGTTCGAGCACTTAGGATGCCTTTGTGTGGCTTAGAAAATGGAAGCCCGTCTTCCCCTGCACCATGACTGCCCCAGTTCCTACCTGTCCACACAACCCTTGAACAGCGGAATGACTGGGGAATAGGGCACTGGCTAGGAATCCCATTTCTGCAAGGACAAGTCACAAAACGAGAGTAGGCGGAGTTTGCTGTTAGTGTTTTACAAGCTGCCTGTTCTCGATTGCATTTCCTCAGGGCTCTCGTGGTGGAGGAGATAACCCAATGACATAAATTCATATTAAAGTAAGAATGGCACTTTATAGTTTCATGTGCTATCTCCCCGGCCATTTACCTTTTACTGGGACACTCTCAGAATCATTCAAATGTCTCCGACCAAAGAAAAGATTCAAAATGTTAGAATATTCCCATGCAAGGGTCAGCTGATGAAGGAATTGTATCTGGCGAGGGGGTTTCTGGAAGGACCTCGCAGGCTAGACAGCCCCAGCCAGTCCTGACCAAAGCAAGAACCAGTCCGAACTTGCCGGGAGATGGGCTGTGGGATTGGCTGGCGATCCCTCAAACTGCAGCGTCTTCCTCTGTCCCCTGCCTTCCACCGTGTTGACACGTCCTTGGTTCCATTGTCCTGGTGCTTTGGTCTCCGTGAGCATCTTCCACTTCCCTTCGGCCACATCCTCTCTCAGAAGGCAGAGTTCTCTGCTCTGTGACCTCTGATGCTGCCTGGAGTCCTCTTGTGAGGGGACCAACTCTCTCCCTTCCAGACCCTAAGCACTGACCCACTGCAACAGACCTGCTCACCTGTACTTACCTGCACCTGTGCTCACTCAGGTGCGATTGTCTGGCTTTTCCAGAGGGCCCAACCTGCATCTTGGCTAGCTTCCCAGCGCGTTATACTGTGATCCCAATTTATTCCTCTTCTGCATAGGTTTCTGGTTGTGCCAACATGTTCAGTCCCTAGAACCTTTCTTGACTCACATCAAAAGAAGTTTCTCAATAAGGATCCTCAAATCACATTCGGCTGGTCTCTGTTCTAAATTCTAGAGGAAGTTTCAGTCATTACACAAAAAAATGATGATTCTTATCCCATGATATCCTCTCAACAATTTGTGTGAGATGCATAGGCTAGGCGTCGCTATTCCAGATGAGAGACAGTTACAGACAGGCAAATGGGTTCAAAGTGACCTGCCCAGAATCACACAGCTAACCACGGTGGAGCTGAGATGAGAACTTAGGTCTCCTGGCTTTCTTCCCAATGCTCTTAACTCCCGTATTTGTCTCAATGCCAGGCTTTCTTCATCCTCCATCACTGTCCATTTTAATCTAGAGAGATGGTCTCCATGGGAGAACAGAGCACGACACATTGAACTCCTGGCTCCATTGGCCAAGATTTCTTCCAGCTTTTCAAAACAGAACAAGTTTGTTGGGCTGAAGATGGAAGGTAGCACTTTCCAGAAAACAAAGGAGGTGCCATGTTGCAAGATAATTTAGACTTCGGACTTGGAAATAAGAAGGACCTTACAGTTTCACCTCCAGCAGAGAATCCACAGTGACCCATGTTCTTGGTTCCTGCTGAAATGTCCCACCCACCCTGGGGCCGAGTGAGTAGCACGCACTCACCTTGCTGCATGGGTCCCTGCAAAGCATACTACAACAAATGGGGCAGAGCTACCAGGGCTGACCTAGGGAAGCACAATTTTTAAATCCACAAAGTATGTGATCTTGAGATCTTGAGCAGCTGCACAACAATTGATGGGTAAATGTCTGAATGTTATGAAGCCAAAAAAAAATTCTTTTTAACTCTACTTCCATTCCAAGTCCCCACATGAATGTGACTGGTTGATTGATTGATTGATTTTGGTTAATGTTTATCTTATTTTACCCATGCAGTTTAGCTCAGGTATCAGCAAATGTTTTTCCTGAAGGAGCAGTGATAAATATCCTAGCCTTTGAGGGCCATATAGGTATATTACTGAAAGGGTGTGGCTGTGTTCTAATAAAACTTTATTTACAAAAGCTGGTGATGGGTCAGGTTTGGCCTGAGGTCATAGTTTGCAAAACTCGGTTTAGGTTATTGATATTATTTACGTATTTTTCGAATTTAAAAATGTTACATCACTGACCACCAGGAAGCCTTCCTATAAACTTCAACTGTGCTCACTGGAAACTTTTATTCCAACTATAAAAGTCTCATTAGAACTGAAAGTCTACCAACATCCGGCAAGAAAACACTCTTATAGAATTCAGAAATGAAATCTATGTTTACTATTCCATTTCCAAAATCAACTGATTGCTTGAGTAAAAGACTATATAACCATTAAAGATGTAGTTAATGGGAACAGTTTGCATTATACAAGAATATTAGAATCTCAGCAGCCTCATCTTCTGTAAGAAAAGTTAAGATGCTTTTCATTCTCTGACAAAGGTAGGTGCTTTATCTAAACAAGTCAATAAAGGCAGCCATGACAAAGAAACATATGCAATTAATACATTTCATTTAATTTTTCATAATGTAAATATTAGCCACAATTCCATCTATATTATAAATATGTTCAATCATAAAATATGAATAAATCCGAATGTTATGGGAATACGTACACACACACACACACACATATATATCCTTAGCTATTTATGAAAAGGCTGCTCACAGGACAATACACACTAGAGCAGGTTTTGAAGGGTAGGAATGATTCTCAGCACTTTTATCTTCCTGCCTCCTAACCTCTGTGTCATACCGCCTTCTAGAAGTGAGAGATGTTATTAATGGGGATATGTTGCTCAGGTAAATGATGTCAGGAATGAAAAAAAATGTTAGAACCTCTGCTTAAAGCAATTACCTCTTGCAAGTTAGCGATAATGGGACAACTTTCCGTGTGATTGGGTTCCTTGCAGGGGCCGGGATGCACAGAGCACATTCAGAGATGGGTGGTCTCTCTTTTCAGACCCCACGTACTCCACACCTTGGTTGTGGACAAAGGACACATTATAACTGCAAAAACACCATGTCCGACTTCTCAAAGGCTGTCATCCCTGCTTGTGCACGACATTAGTGAAAACAGTTAAATGAGCGAATGAAGACAAAAGCTCTGGGATGTGCAATGTTTTATTAGGCAGCACTGAATGAACCACAAACAAAATGAAACAGCAAAACGATGAAGCATCTTGGAAGGACACCTTTAATCAAGTCGCTGTGCCTTCCTTCAGCTCTTCATCACAAAGAAAACAAAAAACAAAGTCCAGATTGGAGAAAAAAAAAAAAAAAAACATTCATCCCCTACTATGGGATTAGCCAGTAGAACATTCTTACCCCCTACAAATTTACTAAATCTATAAACGGGGCCTGAAGTTAAGCTCTTCCCGAGACAGATTCAATTTAAACCCTGGTTCTGTGCATTTAATTAACTATCTCTGTAAGAATTTAAAATACCAAAATGGATTGCATATGCTTGGCATTTTTGCAGGCGTATAAATCGCATACTTTAAGCAGGGAGGGGGCCTCTTTCTGACTTCACCAGTGGTAGCTTAGGCAAGTGCTTCATGTAAATGCACATCCTGATGCAGGAGGAAAAGGACCCGTCTCCCCAATTTCTTCAAAGGTTTTTAGCAGCCTTCACTGAAATAAATGTACTGGAAAACAGCAGAAGCAGGGGGAAAAAAAACAAGAACTGGCACAAAGGCGGTAACGTTTGCATAAAGAAGCCATTAGGAAGGTGTACGAATGAAACAATTGTGTGATGTTGCATAACAAATGCAGTTTCCTTTAGTTATTTCAAAGATTTGGTTTATCGAGTCGTTTTTTGCATTTAAAGAGCAGGGTGCTGAATGACTCTCCATGCCTAAGATGCCAGCAGTTCTCGAAAAAGCATTCCCAGAATGATTAAGAGCAAAATAAAAGAGTAAAATCCCCAATGTCATATTCATCCAGCCGGAATTTTCAGAGTAAAAAAGGAAAACCAAACCCATCCTATCCCCCAGTTTGTGCAATCACAGCTTAATAAAGGACATATTTTAAACGTGGGCTGTTAACAAACAATGAGAGAAACCAGAAAGAGAACCACAAAACTCCCCAGGGCCTCCAAAATGCAGACTCCTTAGACTGGACGCTCGATGGAACTTAGGGCAGGAGCTCAAAGGTCTCTGTCCCACTGATGGCAGAGTAGGGGTGGTCCTCTGGGCGGGCTGTGCTCGGTCCACTGTGCATAGAAGACCAAATGCAAACACCCAATCAGCATGTGAAAAATGCAGCCTCACAAGTAATCAAAAATATAGATTAAAAGGAGAGTTATTCTTCTTGTCTATCAAATTAGCAACAAGTAGGCGGCTCCTTAACTGCTCATGCTGCTGCTCACACTAACCCCCGTGCCAGGTCTTGACAACCTCGGGGTGCTGTGGTTTTTCTTCCAGCCACCTGGAATGCTGTTTCCTTGGGTCTTCACAAAGCTTCGTTCATTCTATTCCAGCTCAGGTATCATTTCCCATCTGCACTAGATAGCGAGCACCCCGTCCAAGATAGCATCCTCCCTGGCAAGCCCTTTACTCTCTTCTGTTCTCTGCGTAGGACTCACCACAGCACAAGGAGATACCGTGCATGCATTTATTTATTTTTGTCTATCTTGCCCCAGGATCTAAATGCTTTGAGAACAGGACATCCTTTTTTGTTGTGATTTGTGGCTGTTATCTCTAGTGCCCAGAGCCACACCCAGAACACGGTAAATACATACTGATGGCAGGATTTTAAACCGCATGACCTAGTGTCACCAAGGCCGATCTCCGTGTGTTCCCATTTCGGGACAGTGGGGAGCGACACTGGTACAAACACAATGGGAAATAATCTGGCATATGTTGTCAGACACTTCTATAAAGTTTGTATCCTTTGACGCAGTTTACCACTTTTGGAAATTTACACCAGAGACGTAATCAGAGATCTGGGCAAAGATTTACATATGGTGATATTTATTAGAGCATTATCTTTAACAACAACAAAAAGGAAGTGATGGGAATAAATAGTAATACTAATAATGATATAGAATAGCTACCATTTATTGAGCAGTTATTACGTGTCGGATGCCAAGTGCTTTAAATATTCTACATACTAGTTATTTCCAATTTAAAATGAAGACACGGAGGTAACTTGCCCAGGGCATCATCTGATAACCTTTGTAAAAAATGGCGCATCAAGCTCTTGCTGCCCAACCTGAGCTAAGAAGTAAAGGAATGACAAGGTCCGCATCATTTGTTGCAAACTCTGCCTGAATCCTAAAACCATGCAAGCATTTTGTCTTTGAGGGAGGATAGGGTCAAGGCAGGGATCACTCACAGTCGTTCTTTCAGATCTAAACAATCCCAGATCCCCCTGGCGGTGCACGGGGAACTTCGTCTGCCCTCCGAAGCTCTAAGCGTGTAGCCTGAGGACTTTTGCAAACATTTATCACTGACCTTTAATAGATCAGCATTAAGCAAACAAGCTCTTTCCTCTACCCCGCCCTCCCTTTTCCCCACTGTTGCCAGAGTCTATGGTTTCCTCTTGGATCCCTGGGCTATCCTCCGTGGAGTCTCATTCATTTCCTGTCCGGGAGCCTTGGCATCCGATCTGCAGGCCAGAGGCAGGCAGGAGCCAGCAGCCCGGGGGTCTGTTTCTCCTCATTGTCTTCGGGAGACCCCGGGGCTGTTCTGCGCCCCTCCTGCCCAAAGGCCGCTGTCACAAGAAGCAAGCCCTCTGGTAGGAGGCCATCTGGCCCTGCCACCAGACCTGTTGATGGGTTGGCTTCCCTCCCGTGCTCCTGTCCCCGCTGCACCCCTCTGTGCCTCCGCTCCACAAGAGGAAACTCTCAGCATCCCAGATGCTTGCAGCGCCGGCTGACTCCTCCAGTCCTCGGCTCCATATAGTCTGGATTCACTTTTCACAGCGGCTCTGCCTCTAATTCCCCATGTACTGTTCCCTGTGCTCATTTTAAGATGGTGCCCCATTGCCGTGTTTTCTCCTGCCACGTTTTAAATTGTTTGAACTTAAAGCTGATATTGCTTGCCTGATTAATCAAACTTCTGCCAGCCACATACACATCTACATACTCTGAGGAATGTGTGTGTGTGTGAGAGAGAGAGAGACACAGAGAGAGAGAGAGAGAGAGTGTGTGTGTGTGTGTGTGTGTGTGTTTTGAAGGGAAAATTCCTTTCACTTGGCTTCTTGTCCCCAGAAATCTGAAAGTCTCTTTGTCTTGGGAGTTGTCCCAGCAACACTCTCTGCCCTTTTCTCTGGCCTATTCTTAGGGTATTTTGCAAATATAGTGCTGAATTTCACAACAGCTACAAGAAACAGGACCACCCAGCTTCATCCAGCTAGGAGAATCCAGATAGACCCAACTGAGGACTCACCTGAAGCTACCTGTGTTTCCCTTGCCCTCCTTCTCTTGGCACCTTTAATTCAACAAGCCTTCGTGGTTGGTGGGCAATGGTAACCTCAGGTAATAACTACCATCTAATATTTTATTGTAACAGCACCAATATCTTAACCCAAAGGAGTTATTAATACGGGAACTTCAGACAACACTAGATAATAGGGCGATATTTTTGGTAACCTCACATCTCAGTTTGGTTTGTCTTCTGGCCTCTCTTCTATGACACCATCCGCCTGGGCAGTCCCTTCCCAGGAGGGAGGTTGGCTCTGACCTTGCCATCTGGGCCATGCAAGGTCTCCAAGTTGGCGTCACAAGGCTTCTCAGGACTGCTCTGCTCACCGCAGACATTTCTCTGGTCACACGAATGTTTAAGTGAACAGTCTGGAAGATCAGATGAGAACCTAAATATGGATTTAATTTCTAGTAGTGAGAATCAAACATGAATTTCCTCCTTATTCATTGATTTAAATTGGGGTTTTCCGTTTCTCTTTGTTTTTCTCAAAGCAGGATGAATAAGCAAAGGCGGGAGAACTGTCACAAGGCCAGAGTACGGGGCTTCCTTTTTAATATTGTTTTCACTGATGAACAGCCATCTTGCCTCATTGCCTGGTGCTGTCCCGGCTACAGTGCACTCGGTTATATTTTCAGAATTGTGTTCTACAGAGATCATTGTGCCTTATTCTTTTAGAAATTGGTTGGAATTTCAGACAAAGGGGAATGTGTTTTTGAGGAGGAAGAAAGAACAGGGAAGTCAAAACTGCTTGTGTCTTTCTGATTGGAGACCAGTGACTGTTTGGTGAGCTTGCACAACCTGCCCGGCTGGGGTTTTTGTCCTCGGATTTATTCCTCTGCCTCTCTGCTACAGCCTTGCTCTAAGGAATGGCACTCCCCATTGTTAGAAACACAGAAGGCTGCATGTGAACCAGTGTGCAAAGGACAGACCGGTGGGTGCCCAGGCCCGGATATTCTACCACATTAGAACAAACCACCAGTTGGCTCAGACAGAAAAACCAGTTATACTAATCTGCCAGTGCCACTAAGAGAGCTAGTTGGTTCCCCCAATCCTAGTGTGGTAGAGTGGATGGAATGACTGGTAGCCAAAAAGGCTAGGTTCAATTTTTAGCTCTGCCATTGGCTGCCCACAGGTCACTAAGCACATCTTTAGCATCTCTCTAAGTTTCCTGGTCAATGGAAAAAGGCCAGGAACATCTTCCCCCATGGTACTGCAGACAGGAGGATCGGGTAAAAGCTCACCTGTGAATCACTGATCTTAACTGTACATGTGAGGATACATAACCTGTTGATCTGGGCAGTAGGAAGTGGTTCGGTCTTAAGGGAATGTCCCTCATGCTCAGCCTCCAAAAATGAAGCCATCTTATTGGACTCTTAAGCCTAATAGCAAGGAAAAGAATATCACACACAAAATCGGGTGACTTTGAGAGTTGTGTGGCCCTTTCTAACTTTCAAGGAAATGGCATATTTCCTGTACAGTTTTGAAAACACTCCAGAATCATTGAGGGGCCCATTCTGAATCGGAGATTCAGTCCCAGCTTGGACTGTGTTTCCCAATGATGCAATACCTTTGAGAAGAACCATCTCTCCTACACACACGAAGCCACCCCCATAGATTAGGCATCATAGCCCTTTTCTGGTAGGGAGAAAGAAACACACATGATGTACGGTAATGTGGAGTGAGAATCGCTTGGTGTACTAGCTCCTGGTGAAATAGTATTAGTCCTCATAACTGCTGGCTAAGCATTTTGCAACTAAACTTCATAGGCCCATGAAACCAGCTGCTACTGTGAGGGATTAGCCTACCACACAAGGCAGAGTGGTCCCATCCAAAACTAGTTCCAAAGCTATACCTTAGGGACTCATGGTAGCAGTTTCATAAATTTTAAAATAAAGCCCCAGTTCTCTGTAGTTGAGTCCTTTTATGTTTTCCTGTTACTGAAATGCTCCTTTGAAACCAAAGGGTATTGATATATTCTACCCTGCAGGGAAATCAATAAAAACCTTAATCACAAAATTAAATAAAAACCAAAGCTACTGACATTACACGGTAACACTCACTGAAGCAACAACTTGGAGTTTTATGGTCCTCCTGCGGCCGGCCTTATCATTTGTAGGAAAATCAATATCATCTTTAGAGTAATTTGGGATGCATCTTGTCATCAGAGAAAACAAGTTCCTGGTGGACTTTACTAAAAACATAAGAATGAGGCATCAAAATGTGCTTGCCCACCCAGAAAGCGATTATTCCTTGGCAGCAGGAAAAAACACAAGTAGGGTGGTCCCAAGTGACATCTCCAACTGAGTCTCAGAGCACGCCATCGTCCAAGGCCCATGGCCACCTTCTACAAACACGCTCTGCTGCTCTTGTCAGTGGGTCACAGGCCTTTCCTGGAATGATTAAAAGCTTGGGGTAGTTCATGAGTTAAAATGTCCCCAGAAATGCAGCACACGCTTCATAGAACATATAGTAATGGCACCCATTTATCTTATGACCTTAGTGATGTCTGGTAACAAAAGGTCCTATTTCACATTGGGGGGTTGGGTGGGAAATAAGCTTTTTCAAGTCATTTTCCAGTCCCAGGATTATAGAAGTGGATGTAACCTTAAGAGGCATGAAGTCCAATCTCTCTGTAATGCAGAGAACTTTCTATAGGATCCCTGAAGGATGCAATTCCCCTTAACTGTCTTATTTCCTTTCTCATTTATTTGGTGGCAATGCATTTCCAGAAACATGTCGGTATACTAACTTTTATCTTCATGAGCCACACGTTTTCCAGTTCTAATGAATTATTAGGCTGAAAGCTTGTTCTTCTCTCCTGTAATAGCGTCTGTGTGGTAGGCCACAGGGTGTAAAGTGAAACCACTGGCAGCCTAAACCATCCAGGGCTTCCCAGACAGGGCTGTGGTAACACACTCTCAATGAACTTTAAGAGGACCTTGAGTTCCTGCAAGGGTTTATTGGCATCTAACTCATTATTGTTTGGTGCCTTGTGCTCTTGTGTTAGATCTTAAAAAATGGCTTTTTTTTCAGTACTTGAGAGTGTTCACTCGGAATGCAAAACAGAACCAGAGAACGGGGCCCAATGAGTGGGTGGCAGGAGACAGGTGGATTAGGAGGGGAGGTTTGGAAAGTCAGGAAATGAAACCAAAAGATTTTGCAAGGTTGAGGCCCATGATAAACCCAGTCAAGGTCAGGGCTCGCAGGCCTGGAGTTACCAACCTTGAATCCACAGAGCAGGGCTTAGAACGCAGCTACTAGCATGAGAACTATTTCCCAAAGCAAGAGCTGAATGCATTAGAGGACACCATTCTCAGGAAGCAAAAAGGTCTTCACATAGGTGACAGTCGGTGAGGGTTCAAGGTCTTTACCTTCTGTTATAGGGATTGCTGCTCAGGGAGCCAGCTCTAGGGATTAAGGTAGGAGGTGAGCAGAAGACAGAGGGCATGAAACACTTCTTTCTTTGCCAGTGAGAACAAAGGAAACAAGGAGTCATCTGTAACAGCCCTTTAGGTCATTGGCAGTTTTGTTCTTATGCTCTTCTATTTTTGACCAAGTTCCATGATTAAACAACTAAGGCCTCTTCAGAATAATTTCTAAAGGCAGTCTGTTCCAGAAGGTTCTTCATGCTTCATCAAGTTCCTTAACATCCCCACATACATAGTCCACATCTTCTTCATTTTTTATTTTTACAGACAGGATCTCACTATGTTGCCTCGGTCGGTCTCAAACTCCTGGGCTCGAGTGATCCTCCCACCTTGGCCTCCCAAGTAGCTGGGACTACAGGCGCCACTACCACACCCGACTTCACATCTTCATCTTTTGTGATCAGTTATCACCCAGCAAGCCTTCCCAGTCACCTTCCTCCCCACTTCCCAATCCATACTCCCTAGCTTAAGTGTCCCTTTTATAAGCTAAACAGAAACAAACAACAATAAAAATTTCTGTATATATCTCCCGGGGCTTAACAAATCATATTATAAAGTTTACACCATATGAAACTGCCAACGTTGACCATTTCTGGCAGTAAAAAAAAAAAAGGCAATTTCACATAATTCAACTAATAATTATCTATTTCTATGTCTCAGCTGCATGATGAGTAAGAACTATGTTTTATTTTCTATTCATAGCACCATATTTTAATAAATGTCTTGGTACATCACTGGTTCTCAGTCACTTACTGATGAATGAATGAATGAATGAGTTGAGAGCCTGGGCTTCAGGGCTGGACCATTTTCCTGGGGAGGCCTAGTGAGGCTGAGTGTTTGACAGTAAAGAAGAAACGTGACCTGGAAACAACCCCTCCATTGGACAGAACTATAAACAGGACACATTCCTCTGGATAATCTATTTCTTCAATAAAAACATGACCACAATGACAGATGAACCCACTCTTTTATGCCCCAGTTGAATGGTTTTTCTCTCAGGTTAGAATATCCTCTAACATCTCACAGGATGGGAGCCAGGCCTTGCGTCTTGCTGCTAGTTCATCTGGTGTATTTACACCTGGTTCATTGACAACAAAGGCTGAGGAATGTTGGCTGAAGACACTGGAGTTAAACATTTCTGCACAGCATCACACCAGGCAGATCTGGGTCCTGGTTCAATGCTGACACCCGTGCAATGCTTATTCCTCCCCTAGGTACTCACCATATTGAACCCACAGCCATGGTGTGTCTCTCGCCACACCTGATCTAGAGAGCCACGTCTAATTTGCTATTTGTGATGACGCTGCCTTAATCACTAGCTTGCAGAATTTCTGAGGAATCTTGCAGAAACGTCTTTGAGCCAAGAGATTTTCTTCGTGATTACGTTCAGACTTTTCCAGAATCAGATGAAGAGACTCTCAACTAAATGTATGATAATTTCTAGTGCAAATTTTCCACCTTAGGATGAATGAAGTGACAGAACCTAAAAATTAAGGCCAGCAATCGTTAGTAAAAAGATGGAGAAGGATGAGAAAGAGAAGTCTACCAAAAAAAAAATTCAAATATTATTTTGACTAAAGATGATGTTCAATGAAAATATATATTGACTTTAACAACTCTTCAATGAGTCCAAAAAGTAAAATTATTACATTCGTTTTTCCTTCTGCTGTCACCATTTTAAAATTTCTTTCTTTTTGTTGAGGATGGTGTTGGGGGGGTTAAAATTCCAGCAACTTTGGAAGCATAAACAAGGTTATTGACATTAATGTTGAATTTCATTCCTAAAGTTTACAGAACAATGTTCTCGTGACTGAGCATCTTGACATCACCAGCAGTAAGATCCATTCCAAGTTCGAGAGTTAGACACTGCCCACAGGGCGGGCCAGAGAGCACGGGTAGTATGTGGGAAGGTTGTGCTTGATTTTTGTTCCTGGGGCTCAGAGGTATAACTGTCTCCGACTGAGCTTCAGAATTCCTGGCACTTTGGCTCACAATGCCAAAGAGAAAATAATCTGCCAGATAAACCTCCACATGTTATTAGTATGATTGTATTTTATAATATACCCAACCAGGCAATTTGACTTGGCATTGTTGTCTTCAGCACCTTCACATTGGGAATCAAGTATCAGCTCGGCTGATCGTTAGTACCGAGAGCTGCAGGTGTGTTAAGTAATAAACTATGAAGCCCACTTTAAAGCTTCAAGTGGACAGTGCCTGGCAGAGTTCTGCTTAGGGATGATGGAGTTTTATTTCTCCCTGCTCCTCTGGCTGTGCCTGATTCAGGGGGATCAAGAATGACAGGTGCTGAGGTCTGCCATAATGTGTCATTGAAGTCTAATCATGTTATATTAATATTGATGTTTGGATTTAGACAACGTTGTACAACAATTTACTCCTGGTTTCTCAGGCTTTCTCAGCCTGGGGATGTCCCCAGCTTCGGGTACAATCTAAGTGGTATTTGGTGCTGAGGCCCCACCCTTCCTTGTTACTGAATTGCAAGTCTCTCTAATGAAAGGACCCGGTGGTGGCCTGGCTGCTTTTGTTTTCCCAGGTTGTTGCTTTCACTTCATTGGTGCATTTGCTGACCTGACACTCAGCACTGGTGTGGCATCACTCTGAATCACACCCCAGAGTGTGTCCTCTAGACATAGACTGAGATCCTGAAAAAGGATGTACAGTCATCCCTCGGTATTCACGAGGGATTAGTTCTAGGACCCCCGTGGATACCAAAATCCACAGATGCTCAAGTCCCTGATAGAAAATGACCTAGTATTTGCATATATCCTATGCACATCCTCTAATATACTTTAAATCATCTCTAGATTACCTGTAAGACCTAATGCAATGTGAATACTATGTAAATAGTTGTTATACTGTATTGTTTCATATTTGTATTATTTTTATCATTGAATTGTTATTTTGTTGTTGTTGTTGTTTTCCCCTGAATTAATCTCAATCCACAATTGGTTGAATCCACGGATGTAGAACCTGTGGATACAGAGGGCCAATGGTACGTACTGCATGAAAAGTTCCTGGCTTTGTAGGGACAATATAATTCACACCTCTCATGTCCATCTGGTTGTAACATCTTGTGCTTCTCCTCTTTATTCAAGCGTCTTATGAGTCTTAACGGAGGGTCCCCAGGGCCCCATCAGCAAGTTCAAGATTCCTTTCACCATTTGTCTCCCGAATGGGTGGGAACATAGGGTATTTATGCACAGAAAATCTTCCAAGTTGTCTAATAAAGGTTATCTTGTCCTATACACATATCTAACAATCGCAGATCTCAAAGCATCTAATAGAAATCTCCCAGAAATAAAAATCAATAGCTCCATTTTATGGGAAAGGAGACAGAAAATAAAAGCTGTAGCTACACAAATAGTGAGCAATTTGTAAGGATTGGTCAGTCATAGAAATGGTCCAGCAAAAAAAATGAAGTCAAAGTGAGTCATCTGGCATGTGCCTGACACACAACAGCCTGGGAGGATGAAGGGCTTTTCCGAGATTGGCCGTAACACCTGCAATGGAAATAAAACAGGATTCTCACTTCCCTTCTCTAAGGAACACTGGGATTATCTTAAAAGATGTTCTGTTCTTTAAAAAAGAAAAAATGGAAAAATGGTGAATACGCAGTTGTGTTTTAAAACATCTACTTGGGTATATTTTCATACGGCTTTTAGTAGATGTATCACCGCAGGCTAAAATAATATTTAAAAGTAAGGCTTTGAAGAACGTATAAATGTTCAGTAGATCATATAAATGCATGGATCTTTTATGCATTTGACTTCTCAGCATGCGGAATGCTAGAGTTGCAGGACTATATTTCACGGTATCCCAGAAATGCCTTGCTGGGCTTGAATTTTAATTCTGGAAACCTTCCTTTCAGAAGTCGAGAGATTCATGCAGAGGTGAGGGCCATGCTTGATCATGGGTGACAAAGTGTCCCCCATGAGAGGACACTGATGTTTAAAGGCAAGCTCTCAGGACTCTAAAGGGTTTATCATGAACTGGAAGAAGCCATGCTGAGGGAGATTGGCGTGGGGTAGAATAAGAGGCTTCAGCCTTGAAAGGCCCAAGGCTAAGAGGTGAGATATTATTGGAGCCAGTCCCCATGGGAACCATAAAGCCAACCTTGGGTGTTGGAAACAAGGCTGGCCTTCCACATGATTAGGAAGTAGTTAGAAGTTGTTTCATGTACTTCCCATCTTCATCTTCCCTGCCTCACTGTAAACGTCTCTCCTTTCCCCAGCCTGTCACCTGAGATCATCACACCATCTACAGTAACATCTGTTTTCTCTTTAGTGCTGGGAATGAGGGCGCCAAGTTGCAGGCCTGGCATCCCCGACTGGGTTTTGCTCCTGTGCACCTGCACTCAGAGCAGCTGCCCTGGGGTCAGCAAACCCACCTATGCTCATGGATTGCCCTTCCCTGAGAAGGTATTTTCATTTAAACAGGGGCTCCCAAAAAAGCTATTTGCCTTTCTCCAAACGAGTCCAATCATTAGAAATATTAAATGCCGGAGACACCAGTGGAGAGATGTTTGGGTCGAGGTGCATCCCTTAAATTACATCATGTAAATGGCTTTCTCTTCTGTGAACACGCAAATGTGACCTGCTCTTACACTCGGAGGAGGTCTCCCCAAAACGTCAGAGGTCAATGTTGGTGTTATCACGAAGAGCCAAGCAAAAGCCTTTCTCGCTCAGAATAACTCAAAAAGGCCCATCTGAATTAGTGAAGGGTGAACAGGGGAACACGTTCCTGTTTTCAAATGTATACAATTTATAGTTCTAGATTTTTTAAAAAGTCTAATAGAGGTCCTCAGGGAGCCTGTTTTAATGAACAGATAAGAATGATTTGTAATTCAGGCATTAATTGCTTATATGTAAATAGCTGCTTCTGAAATGCTTAAGGGTCTGTTTGAAACCAGTTTGTTCTCTTTAAACCTTGGCCTGCAATTTAATTTGCATTCACGATTTACTCCCAAACCCCTTATTTGGTAGATAATGCAAAGGTAAATTTCTGCTAAACAATCTATATATGAGGTCCAAATTTCTGTGGTTTTTACCAGAATTGCTGGTTTTGAATGCTGGGGTATCTGGAGTTTTATTATGACTAATGCTCAGTTTTAAGGCACATTTAAAATATGCAATTTTGCTGTCCTGGTTTCATGATGCTAATTTTAGTCAAGGCTGCAGTGATAAAAATCTACATAAATAAATACATAAATAAATAAAATCTACAAGGCTTCCTGGAATTACCACTTTCCTGAAACAATAGTTTCCAGAAATGATTCTAATTAGTGAGCGTTCCATTGGCTCCAGTGGACAGTTTTATAGATGGTTTCCATTTGCATTAACTTGTTCACAACACGCATCTTCTTTTATAAACACACACATACACACATGTATGTGCTTTTTGTTAGCTTGTTGGCTTTTGTATTTGCCATCCACATTTCAAATTATCCAAAAAACTAAATATTCAATATGGATCCAGTAGGGTCCTGCTGACACTCTAAACATATCTCACAGTGGAAATAATACAGCGTTTTCTTTAAGAGATCTGATTGCTGATAAATCTGTAATCCTTTTTATAACATTTCTGTACATTGAAAAATAGGGATCCAAGATCCCAGAAATGCACATAATGGAAATCCCAGTGGCAATGAAGAGGGATATTTTGCAGGTGGCCTCCTGAGTCTTGGGAAAGAGTTGACTTTCCATGTAGCTCTTCCAAACAGCTGGGGAAATCCAACCCCAACGTCGATCAGATTCGAGTGAGTGGAGGTCAACAGTAACATCTGGCTAGCCCGTGTTACTGCAGCATACCCTCACACCCTGCTCTTTCCAGCACGTGTTTGCTCTTCAGGAAATATTTTATTTATTCCAACGTCTGCAAAACAAGATGGCCTCTGGAGGATAAATGAGAGTTGGACCTCTTCTTCAAATTTGTCTTAGGTCAGTGAACAACAGTGCAGCAGAAAGCATTCTTTTCCCACTGACAGAGTGATTAACAACACTCACCTCTCTCTCTCTCTATTTTTTTGGGGAAAGGGAAGTTATAGCTTTTATTAAGTCTCCTATGAGCAAAGATTAAGCCATGAACTTATAGTGATTTTCTTTTACAGGGTGAGAGAATGACAGCTTCATATCAATTAAGGCTGGCGTATTATCCAGCAAAAGAAAAATGAAAATCGTTTTCTACGTTACAGCCTTAGGAAAGTGCTCCCTGCCACAGTCATCCGAGGGGCTCGTGACAAGCAGCAGAGTCTCACTAAAGGGCCACACAAGGGTGACTTCCCTCTCCTGATGCAAAATGAGGGGTTGTCCCGGGGAACTTGGGCATTGGCTGGGCTCCAGACGTGGAAGCTCTCTAAAGATGTAAATTTCTGTTTGTTTTGGAGGAATCCCCTAAAAATGTTGGAGGACCATGTAAGGATTTTTTGTTTTGTTTTGTTTTGCTTTGTTTTGGAACTTGCTTGAATCCAGCCAAACTCTGCTGGAGTTCACCTAGGAATAGGCTCTCTCTCATGGTTTCTAGCATTTCCTGTCTCTGGGCAGGCCGCAGCCATCCGCACAAAGCTTCTCAGGGTATTTTATCCTGCTTGGACTCAGTTCCAGTGCAAAGCTGGGATCGACCCAGGGAAATGGAAAACAAAAAAGAAAAATCGTTGAGGAAAACATTGATCCAGCCATCTTCATCTTTGTTAAAAGAGTGTGGAAGTTTATCATTGTTGTTTATTTTAGTGGCAGTTCAAGGGAAAGGCAAGAATACCATATTAATACCAAGTTCCAGCCCTTATTCTATTGCAACCTAAGGTTAAATTTGCAAACGTATTTTTGCCTCACCTGTGAAGGAGACTGGAACACAATATTTCTAAAATTCCTTTCAGCTTGCATGGAGTGTGTTCTGAGGGTCTATGTATTTCCTTCTGAACTGCTTAAAGACATGGAAAGATTATTTTTCTGACCTGCTTCTTGACCTTAAGTCAAAGCACTTATCACACACAAGACTCTATGATTAGTCATTTTAGCAGGTATACCATGAGAATTAGTTAAAAATACATTATCGCTAATTTTGCCGATTCAGGAAAATATAGAGCTTTTGTCCTTTTAATAATGGGCAAATATGATTTCATTTCCTCCTTCAAATATTCTCCTTCATTATATAAAAAAAGAAAAATAATTTGGGTTCCCCTTCTCAACCAGACCCAGGGCATCCCTGTTCAGGCTCTCAGGTTGTGCACTAGACAACTCGAGAGGGCTCCATTCACTGAGAAGACAATGGGATGATGTGTTTTGGAATTGTGCAGAGCGATGACCTTGACTCTCACACCTTCCTGTCCCAATTACCATGCTCTAATCCCCTGTCTTTCCTGAAACAAGTCATATGCTTTCCCGCCTTGATATCTCTGTCCCCAAGGTTCCCACTGCCTGAAATATCTCCGCTATGTCATTAAAATGATTGGTTTCATCTATTTCCTCCAACACAATAAAATCCTCAAGGGCAGGGACTCTGCATCGTGCCTCATCTCATAGGTAAATAAAAGTTTTTGGAAAGCGTGATGTCTTGCTGTGTTTTGTCCAGCTTATATTATCTGGAAATACAACTAATGAAGAAATACGGGGATTAAGCATTAAACTTTAAGTAACCTACAGTTAAAAATGCCATGTGAGAATCTACATCAACAACTCTTCACCTATATTCTTTTGCTTGGGACGTTGGATGTCCCTCCCCCAAGCCAGTCATGTATGTTTCCTTTCATTGCCTGGAACTCTCAGAAAAATCCCAAATAGCAAGTTTCTGTATTTCTTATTACTTCATCTTTCTTCTATTATTCTACAAGTTCCCATTTCTAAGTGCATCACAATATGCAAAAAAAGTATAAACTAAGACCCACAGAACAGTAAAATGTAGGAGGGTGGGACAAGATATAACATATAAAGAGGTAAGCAAAGATAAAAGGCATAATTAGGTGTGTAATATTAGAAGAGCCACCGCAGAGATACAGCATGGTGTTGTGCTGAGTGACACAAACCGACATTGGGGACTGGCCTGCCTGGCTTCCACCCAGCTCCAGAACTTTACAATTTCTCTGTGCCTCTGAGTCCTTCCCGCTAAAATGCAAACAATAGGGTTGTTGTAGGATTAAACACATTAATATAGAGCTAATTCTTATCATCTGAGGTAGTCATGTTCTATCATATAAAGTTGACAAGAACATTGAATGGCAAATACTGAAACATCCCTCCTAGTGGAAACACAGGATGGTTTGCCGTGAGCCTCTGGTCACATCATTTTGGTCAATGGCCAGTATATAACCTTGTTTTATGTGGGTTTCTATTTAAAGACACCTTATTCAATACGTATTGCTGATTCATTAAAATTGAATGCACAGCACAGCCAACAGCCCAGAACTCGGGCCTGAATGCAGCTGATCCGTTGATAAGCTTATCGGTTGATAAGCACGGATTTTCTCTGTAAGACACAGCATCACTTCCTCACACTTACGAACACTGGACGCCACTTTGGCACTATGCTTAGGGGCCATTTTAAATAGCAAAACCCCCAAGAAAAAGCACAAAAAATGTGAAAAACACAGCACCCAAATAGAACGTATTTTGTAGATGTGCTTAATATCTATAATCAGTTGGCTTTCTGTAAAAGAGATCACCCTCAGTGATGTGGGTGGGCCTTATCCCAGGCACAGGGGCAGGAGCTTGGGCTGTGACCAATCTACTGAAGGCCCCAAAAGCGGATACTGAGGTTTTTTGGAGAAGGGGCCTCAAGACTGAAGCACCAACTTTGGTTTCTCTACAGAACTGTGATACACTCACTGTCAATTACTTCCTCTTTTGCAGTGATGCTGTCGAGTGAGATGAACACCTGATTGGAAATCAGGAAGTCCTGACCTTTGTCTCATCTGCACTTCCTCATCCGGCCTTTCATCAGCCACGTGCTTGAGTTGGCCGTTCTCTGTGGACCATTCCAGCTTCGATGTTCCCCAGGCAGTGAAGGCCTCCCAGCTCTCCCCACAGAGCCATGGAGTGTGAGAGTTGGACAAAACCTTAGAGATTATATCATCCAAGCTCTTTAATCCTTTTATGTCTTCAAGTACAAATGTAAAAACCCAGTCTCGTGTTCCCTTTCTTCCTCCTAAAACTGGGCAGAAACACTTGTAAGACTTGGTCAGTGTGTTGCCAGATTCTCTGAACCCTCTCGAAGGCCTCCTGCCAAGTGTGGCCTCAACAATAAACCACTTTGAGAAATTAGGGGTGGGGGCGGGAGGGGGTGAGGAAGAGGGGATTCTTTGAAAGTCCTGAAATGCTAGCAGAAAATTGATCAAAGCCAAGATGAGTTTCACCCATCTCTTCTAACGAGCTGCTAATATTGGAATGGCAGCCTTGTCAGGATAATTTGTCACACATGTCCCTGTGTGGGCTGAAGCCCTTCGGAGTCATCTCCCCAACCCACTGCCACAGGCGACTTGTCTGAAACAAAGCTCTAAGACATAATGGGACGGGAATCGCAGGGGCGGGCAGGGGCTGCAGTTAATGGCCACTGACAAGTCATCTGGGCTCACTCGCCCAGATCTTGCAACTTCAACCACATCTACCTTCATTAAGCTTGAAAAGCCCGCTGTTACTTCAATTACATTTGTGTTCCTGCCACAACTGCAATGCCCAGTGTCTCGAAGATGCTGTCCAGAAAAAAAAAAAAAAAAAAAAAAAAACCTCCTGAAAAATAACATGGTGTCAACGCTAGTTACCGGACCAATAAAAAACGGTGAGAAGGGAGACTCCTTGCTGAGACAGGCTGGGCAGTGACGCCTCAGCAGGGGCAGAGTTCTCCCGGGTAGAATGATTGTCAGTGACCTCAGAGGGACCTGACTCCCAGCATCAGCTGTGGGGTGCATGGCTCACACAGGAAGCCCATCCATCACAGGGGGACCCTAGAACTGGCTTAAGTGGCTTTCGGGCCAGACCGTCAATTGGCTAACACAGTCATCGCCACTGAGACTCACAAAGGTCCCATTCTTTCTCCCTGCCTTTAACACAAAAGCACCGACAGAACATCTGTTGTGGGAAGATCAGAGAACAAAACAATGTACTGGGATCCAAGGTGCAGTAGATACTGGGGGCAGAAATAATGTCCATGGCATGGGACAGATTATACAAGATTTCTTCTGGACAGAACCATTCAGTATGGAGATGAGAAAGCATAATTTTGCCTTATTTTCCCATATCTTTAACATCATGCCAAATTATAAAGAAATTTTACTGTGTTTTTTCAAAGAAGACTTCTAAATTATCTCTGTTTATAAATCTATTTTTATGCACCCTGTTTTGAACCAGAATAGATTTGAAGTTGCACTATTTCTATAACAATAACCCCATTATATGGAAGCAACTTCACTAGTGCAAGTTAAGGACTAGTCACACTTATTCTGGCATGCTACAGCTGGAGGGGACCCAGATACCATCCCGCCAGGCCAACTTTATCATTTACCAGCAAAATGATTTGCCCAGATAGGCGAAGTAACTTTTCAAAACTCCTACAGCTTGGACATGGCCGAACCATGGTTCAAATCCAGGTGTCCTCAATACCCTGTGTTTTCCCTGCTACCACCACCATAATTTTATGGGAGTTGAGGAGGAATGAAAGTCCAGGGGGAGTTCTCTGTGGACGGGGGAGAAGCATTTCAGGTTGGAATCCTCAATCAGGGCTCAAAATGTCATGCCATCTGGGCTTCCAGGAGGGCAGGGAAAGAGGATTGTAGCTGGAGATAAAGTGGATATAGATGCTTGCAAGTGAGCCCTATGTAGTTAAACAGCTTAGTAGTGAAAGGGCTAGGCTAACATCGAATAAGACTTGAAAACCTTTGTAAAAAATTATTCAAGACATGAAATCGTGAATTGCAACTTAAATTTTACACTGAGCAAATCTCAGTGCAGATCCTTGTTGCATAGCCTTAAGTTGCACACCTCTTCCGAGGAGTCTAGACTGCTCACCTGTTGGGGCAGGAGTTCCTTAGCCTCTGACATGCAAATGTGCACATTGCTTATGGCTCATCAGGTAAGTGAGGAAGTGAAGTGAGAGGAGTCCCCACAGCCCCACCCAAAGATAGGTGGTGACATTGTAGGTGAGGAAAGAGGAGAAAGGTCTCTGATAAAATTGTACATGATCTTCCAGCAAGTCAGCGTCATGTCACAGAAACAGCCACAAAGAGGGAACCAGTGTTTTCTTTCCGCCTTGACTCTGCTTTCTTCCTACTCATTCCTGTCTGGTATTCTCACGCCTCTTTCCATTTGGGTTCTCTACGAGAAGGGAATATATAGCAAGTTAATTTGGTAGGCACTTTTTTGGGAGAAAAAAAAAATGAGAAAAATAGCTTTCTAACCAAATGTTGGAAGTCAATTTTACCCATTTTTCTTCTATTGTACACTTTTTTTCCTCTTGTTCTTCTTCCCTCATCAGCCAGAATAAACAGAATCTGGATGCTAAAGATCTACGTGCAGCAGAGCTTTAAAGAGACCCATTTATCACACACTGTAAAAGCAAATGGGAAGCGGAGGAGTGAAAGTCTGAAATGCAAGGCCTCAGCAGCTGTGAGTCTCTGTCTTGAAATTTTCCCCAGCAAAAGAATAGCTGCAGTGGTTCTCTCTCCTCCTTGCCTATGTCGCGGAGTTGCTGAATTCACCTGTCACCGTCATTGACCTATGAATGACCCAAATTCTCAACTATAGACCAAGAGAAGCTCCAAACAGATAATAAGATAATGCTTGGAAAACACTGAGCACAGGGCCTGGCATGCAATAAGCACTCCATAAATGCTCACTGCTGTAGTAGTCATTCTGGTCATCATCTCTGGCCTCCTCATCATCATCCTTATCACCATCTCCAACCTCCAAGTTGGCTTCCAGGTCACATTTTCTGTTCCAGCCTTGTTTTCAGGAATGAAGGAATGTTAAATCCTGTTATGGTCTTTCAAATAACTCCAGGGTGTTTGATGAGCAAGTAGGATGAGTTTGGGAAGTCGTTCATGGTTTCACAGATCTAGAGTTCTTTGTCTTTTCTATCTATTTCTGTCACCCTGTCTAACTGAACTCATTTTCTGGGAAGATAGAATGTACTGAATATTTTGAACCAATTTACAACTATGTAAAATCACACATTTTTTAGTGATAAATGTTCACTCTAATGATATATATTAATTGAGACAAATAAAAGTATGCATTACAATGCATGTAATATCCTTTTATATTATTATACTATGTTTGATACTATGCAGGTAATACACAACTACGTTCCCTTTCTCCCTTGCTGGAGTATATCTCCTTGTAAGTTTTTCAGAGAAGATCTATGAAGGGTCAAACTTTCTGAATTTTCTTTTCTGAAAATATGTTTATTTTATTCTACCTCTTAAATGATAGTTTAGCTAGGTATAGAATTCTAACTTTTATAAGTTAGGTATTGCATCTGGCTGAAGAATAGCACCTTGACCAGTAAGGCTGGTATGTGAGTCTTGACAAAACAGAGTTTTTTGTTTTTTTTTTTTTATTATGGGGTAATAAGCTAGAGATTGGAAATCCTGGGCTGGTGCAGTTGCTCAGAGAAGTCATCAAAAACTCCTTCCACCTTACTAGTGTGCAAACCTTCACATGTGGTTTTTAGTTCTTGTCACAAAATGGTTCATATACCTATAGTCATGAAGTCCATGTTCTAGGTAGGAAGAAGGGGTTAGGATAAGGAGAAGAAGGATATATATAGTTCAACTATATCTGTCCCTTTTTATTAGAAAAACAGATTTCCAGGAACCCTCCACCCAATAACTGTCTGCTTTCATTTCGGTGTCACATGGCCAGTTCTAGTCTCAAGGGAATCTGGAGAAGTGAATATTTTTAAGTGCCTTGAGTAATACTGGAGTTTTATTAGTCATTAAGAAGTGAGACAAAAATAGATATTATGAAGAAAACTAGCAGTGTTTGCCACTTAGATTTATAATTATTTCATTTCTGTACAAGAAATTACACTTTACCTTTGTTTAGTATATTCTAGAAAGGAAATCTGATGTTGGTCTTTTTCTTTAAGTTCTAGTCTCATTGTCTGATTAATTCTGCCATCCTTGTGGAGTAGGGGAAGCCAAGTGCGAGGATAACCCTCCCCCATCCTTCCTCCTATGACATCACAAGCAGTCACTCTCCTGGTGGTTCCTGCTCACATTCCACACCCAGCTTCTCCCACCCCAGGCAGAGAGCTTATTTCTCCCACCTTTATGTCCCAGATTTCTCCCAGGTTTGTCCTGGCCTCCAGCTTCTCTCCCTGGCTGATCGTCATGCCGTAGTTTTCCATTTGCGTTCTTTTAGGATTTCTCATCGTTTCTGGTTCCCTGATAGTTCTCGCTCTTCTTTCCAAGTAAAATAATGCATATGCACTTATTTCCATGGATTTGACATGAGAAGGGGGAGCTGGAAGCTTGTGATTTTTCCACCAACTTGAAAACCAACACTTTTTCAAATGTGCAATAAAACACATTTGTGTCTATTCTTTCATGATATTATCTCCATTATTCTATAATATAAAGTGGGCTGGCAGTTATTAGGAGAAACCGAGAGAGGAGGGTTAGTCATGATAATCTTCTACATCTAAGAAATACTTTTCTGTCTGCAAAATGCCATTGTATTTATAATTGCATTGGTATATATCCTCCTGATTACATTTCACTCCTGAAGCTCCTTGCTATTACATTAGGGAAATTTGAAAGGCAAAGAATGAGTCCTTTTTAGTGTGTTACCTAAATAGCACCCTGAATCACGTGGCATGCCAGATCTAATCTGTCTTCACACCCTTCTCTTGAGCCTTGTGTCTGTATTCTCACCTGGATGTTTCTGCCTTGTTCTTTGCAATGCCCTCTGAAACTTCTAAAGTTCTCTCTCCTATGTTTTTAGTCTCTCACTTTCTAACCTAGAAAAAAGGTTAGAAAAGAAAGTGGCCTTTGGGTTTGGTGCTTGGAATCAGAGCTCTGATGGCACGAATTCGTGTCCCAAATATTCAAGGTAGGAAGAGTCAGAAATGAACCTAATTCTGTCCTTTAGAAAGTTTGAAGGGAAAAATTCAGGAAAACGAATGTCTGTTGTCAATCCCAAGGGAATAAAAGTGATACTAGAAAATTCTAGAATCAGAGTTAAAGAGTAAAAACGTAGCAGAATGGGAATTATCAAAGAGCAACAAAGAGAAGAAGGACAAGGATAAGGAAGAGGAAGAAGAAGAAGAAAAGAAGAAGAACCACCACCACCACCATCACTCCTACCAAATAAGAGCCCTAAATAATTTTCTCAAATTGGGTTAAAGTTCATGATGCTCAGACTTTTTGACTCTTGGTGAGCTGGTCTGCGAGTGAGTGATGTTGGTGTAAAGAGACAGGCTCTTTCACTCCATCAGGACAAAATTAGCTCCTCTGATAAAATAAAGAGAGGATTAATATGCTATCCTCTCTTCAATAGTAATTTTGGGATCCTTTAAGCACTTCCCTTAATTCACTAATGGAAATGGTTATAATGCTAGAGTAGGTCATTTGAAAGAGGTGACAGATAAAAGCCTATATTCCTTTAGGAACTTGAAATGATCTTATTGTGTAAGGTGAATCTTGCCAAGAACGACAGTACTTATTTTCAACTACCCTGAGTCCCCCCCACTAAGTGAAGATGAGGTGTGTTTATGCCCATATTAAGTTAATGAAAGATACACCCACTTGACTGTAAATACCCGCTTCAATATACGGCAACCAATATCAGATATAACAATGATTAGTGGTAAGAGAGATTATTAGCCCTTTTGTAACTGATACTCCTATGAAGTAGATATTGATAGGCAGAGTGTATTTTTTTCATTGTTCAGAGCTGTTTCATCTTAATTAGTGTAGATAAAAGCCTAATGAAGCAGAGGGTTAGAAGACTGAACCCAACATGCTGTGTTTATAGCATACTCTCTACTAACAGTGCCCTACTTAGAAACCTTGCCATCTTTCCTGGTGCTCTTTTTCTCTCTATTAGACCCAGCAAGAAAGTTGACTACCTAAGAGCTTGCTTTTGCAACTCTCAGGATTTTGATATTCCCATGGCATACAGAGCTGCCAAGAAAGCAAATGGAAATTAAGAAGACAAAAACAAACTCCAGAAAACTCTACGCTCGGATCCCTGCAAATGTCTTCCGTAAGCTCCCTTAGGTGTACCTGAGCACCACCGGCTTTGTTGTGAAATGGTCCCAATTTTTTTCTGTGAGTTCCAGAGAAGAGAGCCTGCACTTACCCAAGGGATGGAATATCGTTCCCAGGAAGAACCTTTAAAGGGATTAAGGTTGCTCTGAGCTTATTTAAATTTTATCTCCTTTATAAAAATTTCTCTGACTACCTGAGGATGCTGTTCCAGTTCTCTGAATCCCTAAAATCTTTAGGATGTATCGCACATTCTGATTTTTAGCTTACATTCCTAAGTACGATTTTATGCTTGCTGTCTAACCTTGCCTTTCCCCAAGAAAGGATTGGCTTTGCTCTGGGGTGGTGGCTCCCAGTTCTTGGTGCTACAGAGTGCCCAGCACACTGGACGTGGGGCAGGCAGGGTCTTTGCAAATATGGGTTTGCTTGACTTAAGAGAAATGATCTAATTATTGTCCTCAAGCCAACACTTTTATGTTTAAAGAAAATAAAGCCATTTTTAATGTCCACAGAGTAATAAACAAAAGGAGTTTGGCATACATTCAAGCAGGAGAGATTCTCTCAGTCAGACCCAGAATATATGCAAAAGCCTTCTGCAGTTGTGGATACTGTGAATAGGAACGCATTGTCCCACGGGGTGCTGGTGACTAATGGGATATTAACTGCAGGTGTCCTAGGTAGGTCGGGGGCTACTTCCTGACTCTGTTTGATACAGACCTACCTAAATCACAGGGTAGTAGTAGAAAGTAAGCAATAAAATGCTTATAAAATACAATAAATCCAGGAAATGTTTTTATAAACAACCAGCTCTTTGCTATTATTTCTATACATTTTACTTTTATACATTTTGTAAATCCTGCAATACATTGTGGTTTTTTTAAAATTATTTTTGCTTTAACTAGATGAATTATCTTTTAATAGTGCTAAAATGTTACAAGGTCGCCCCTGAGAGACAAGACATCTTAGATCTTAGAGAAAAATAACCCCAGAAGGAATTTTTTATTCCTTTATTTTCTTTTCTGTTTTTTTTATAGTTTAATGTATTTTAATAGCAAACTTACAGGAACAGTACAGAAGACAGACAACATTAAAAACATGTACTTGCATGTAGGCAACCCAGTTAGAAAAGTATAGTGAATGGATAGAATCTACTATGTGATAAAAATGCTACAAACACCATTTAGTTGCCGTCAATAAGAAATTTACTTGTTTTAAAAAAATCCCAATGCTGGCATTGTCCAGAAAAATTTAACAGGTTCATTTATAATTGTTATAAAGTTGAACTGCTGAAACTTGTTCACTGAAACATTTGACTTGCATTAATGCTTCACCTCCCCGCATTCATATTAAAAATTCACACACAATTGAAAATGGAAAAACCGCCAATACCTGATTTCTGACCCCTATTTTTCCACTTGCAATCATGTACTTAGGTACCTTTTGACCCCATAGGAGGGAAAAAATCTAACGTTCAGAACTACCAATAACACAAAGAAGAGAATTTTTTTTTTTTTTTTAAGAATGAAATGTTTTCCCATCATAGTGGATTCTTAAGCACGTTCTCCATGCATGTGGCGTGCTAGCTGGATGTCTTTGGGCATAATTGTTACACGTTTGGCATGCATAGCACACAGATAGGGGTCTTCAAAGAGGCCAACCAGATAGGCCTCACTTGCCTCCTGCAATGCACCACTAGCTGCGCTCTGGAAGCGCAGATCTGTTTTGAAGTCCAGAGCCATTTCTCACACCAGACGCTGGAAAGGAAGTTTGCGAATCACAAGTCCAGTGGACTTCTGAGAACATCTAATTTCACGGAGTGCCACTGTAGCAGGCCTTTAGCCATGAGGTTTCCTCACCCCGCCAGTAGAAGGCGCACTCTTGCGAACGGCTTTTGTAGCCAGTTGCTTCCGGGGTGCTTTACGACCGGTCGATTTGCGGCAGTCTGGGTCGGTTTGCGGCAGTCTGCTTTGTAGGTGCCATGGCAGAAAGACCTCCTTCCTTACCCCCTTCTCCTTCGGCCGGAGCTCGGCGAGCCAGGGGCGGCGGGGCCGCGGCTGTGAATCTTTATTTTCCAATTGAGCGATAATTTACCTGCAGTGAGAAGCTTGGTAAGTCTTGACAACTGCGTATACTCAGGTAACTCACACACCTATCTCTATATAGAAATTCTCCAACAATCCAGAAAATTCTTTCGTTCTCCTTCCCAGCCAATCCTCTCTCCCCAGAAGTAACCACTTTTCTGATTTGTTACCGCAAATTAGTTTTGCCTGTTCTTAGAATTCATGCAGAGGGAACCACGCAGCCAGAAGTCTTCAGTGCCGGCTTCTCACGCGCTGTGTTTTTGAGATTGATCCGTGTCGTCTCACGGAGCAGCGGCTCATTCCTCTTTAATGCTGGATAATATTTTATTGTGTGACCACACCACTTAGTTCACCCGTTCTCAGGGGGACACACTCTCGCACTGCTTCTAGTTCTTGCTGTTGTTGACAGTGGTGGTATTATTTGAATACAACTGCGATGAACATTTGTATATAAGGATTTTTCTGGGTATACGAGGGCTGTCCATAAAATATCCAGCCATGTAATATGAAAAATAGAGACATTTATTAAAGAAGGTACAAGATACAGGAAACATTGTACATAGGACAATGATACCTCAGTTCTCTTCACAGCGTAATGCAAAATTTGATGCAGATTCATCATCAAATGCAGATTCACTCACTCATTTTGAACTCGATGGCCACACAGTACACGCGATCATCAATGGCATCCAGTGCCCCACTGATTAGCACAGTGACATTGTCATTGTTCGCACATAAGAATTACATTTCACTTTCTTTGGCTGCCAGGTTACATTGATGTCATGCAAACCGTTCTCATTATATAAACAATGGCTGGATACTTTCCGGACAGACCTCATAGGTTTTTGTTTTCTTGGATAAACACCTGGGAACAGAACTGCTGGGTCCTAAGTAGATGGCTGATCATCTTTTTAAGAAAGTGTAAATAGTTTTCGAAAGAAGTTGTACCATTTTTCACACCCACCAGCAACATATGAGATCTAGTTGTCCCACATCTGGGCCAACATTGGGTGTTGTCATTCTTTTTCCTTTTAGCCATTCTGTAGGTGGGTACTGGTATCTCACCGTGGACTTAATTTGCCATTCCTTGGTAAGTCATGATACTGGACACATTTTCATGTGTTTATTGGACTTTGCATATCTTCTTTTGTAAAATGTCTGTTCAAATCTTTGCCTATCTTTTTGAAATTAGGATCTTGCTGGCTATCGAGCTGTAGTTCTTTCATATTTGGAATATGAGTCTTTTGTCAAGTATATGTCTGGCAAATCCCCAGGGGTTTTAGACTTGCTCAAGAATAGCTTTTTAGCCTGCTAGAGGAACTGCTGCCTAGAACATTCCCATCTCCACCATCACACTCTGTCTAAGGCTAGGGGTCTCGGTGAAAGTGACACAAAGCAGGGCTTACCTGGGAATGCCTGTCCAGATACTGTAACTGTCTGGCTGTTGCTGGAATGTAAGAGGACCCCAGTGTACAAGCAAAGGAGGAGTTTGCAAAGCTCTTGAGTCTACAAGAAGGTGCAGCTGCTACTGTCTCAATGTCCTTGCTCTGAAAGCTGCCTCACAAACTTGTCCCTCACACCAGCTTACCCCTCCGCCCCATATTATTTCTCATAGAAAAGTTGCCACATTCTATTATCTTATCACCAAGGACACTTTGTTTCTCCTGGCTTGGCCTTGAACTAGTCTTTTCTTTCAGAATAACTCTACCAGATTCAAATTTTCAAAGGATGTTGCCCAAAGGAAATTGAAAAGGCAGTTCAAACACTTGAAAGCAAATGTTCTCTGGGTGAGAAATATCCTTCCCTAAAGTAACCTCAAGATTCCTTCTTTAGACTTTACTAACCTCTCCTGCCCTTTGGAGCAACTGTACAAGTTCAGGCTTAGGATGTTCTTCTCTGGCCCCAGCTCATTCTCCCTTCTGTGTCGGTAGCTGGGCTGCATGTGGTGACATTAGGTTCTTCCACCCCCAATTCTGCTACATTAGCATCAGCTCTGGGTGTCTGTAATTTGGCCATGAGAACAAGATGCCAAATATAAATATGCCTTCAGAAATCCAGCTGCCTGACCACCCTCTCCCACTTGATCATTGGTCCACAGGCTTCTTCCTCTACCTAAGATTTTCAATTGCTCAGACAATTAAGACCATATTTATTAAAGAGGTCTGCAGCGTCTAGATTCAAGTTGCTGTTTTCTAAACAGTGGCTACTGAACAAGCAGCTGTGCTTGCTTGGAACTGACTGCACCGCACATTTCCCATTCTATTCATTAAGGGGTGAATCACGCGTTTATTAATTGAAGCACACCCCCTGACGTGTGATCGTATTATTAGCCCCATCTGAGAGTAAAGGGAACTGACAGTTTAAGTGAAAGGGCATCATAGAAATGCCTCCGGTTTGCATTAGTCTCTGCACTTTCACTTGCATGACCTCATTTGGTTTGCACAGACACCCCACTAGCTAGGTGAGGTCTTTCCTCTATCACAGCAGATCAGGAGACGAGGAAGGGTTCCGGGCTAAGTGATTCGCCCAAGGTCCCACAGAAATTCAGTTATGAAGCAGAAACCAGAATGCTGGCCTCCCGCTTCCTGGCTCACCCCCACATGCTCTTAAATTATGGTGAGTCATTGGGATGGCAAGACGGGAACAGAGTTTGGACCGAAGACAAGAAGGCGCCGACATGCAATAAAAAGATGTCAAGCCAAGGACACTTCCCAAGAAGGGGATGGGGACTGCACGGAGGCCCTTCCTGACCGAAGGCACGTCTGTCACTGCTGAAGCACAGCTCCCAGCTCCAGGGCTTCTGCACCCCAAATAGATCAGGGCTTGGAGTCTCTGGCTCGGGCTTTCCATCCACAGACAGCCTAGAAGCTTCCCTCGTAGGAAGCTGCTCTCCACGATTCCACATCCTCCCTCCTGCTTCTTCTCTCCTTCCTGCCTATTGAGTGCACCTAGTGGAGCTCATCCTGAGAACTCACTGGAATGCAAAGTGGCTTCGCACGAGTTGCTCCCTTTGGGAAATGCACGCCTGTCTTGTTGCCACTGTGCCTGTGCCGACCCCGGTTTTCATCTAGCGGCTGTGCCCTTTGCTCAAAAGAAGAGAATAGAAGAGGGAGAGCTGGGTGGTGTTTCTTTTCTTTCTTTCTTTCCCCCCCCCCCCAAATGCATTTTTCAAGCACTTACAGAAAAACTATTTCTCTAGAGAGGGAGAAGGGTGATTATTAAGAGGAAGAAAGAGGTACTCCAGGAGCAAGTCCAAACATGTCCTGCAGGAACTTGGCTCGGCATTTCCCCTCATTTGCACCAGGGAAAAGAAAATGCCAAAGGTGGCTTCAAGGTCAGAGACGAATAGCCCTCTTCCCCCCTGCTTTGAATGAGATGTTTGCAGCTCCACTTGTCTGTGGATCATCACTGCAAAAGGAAAATTGACATTTAAAACAGACGTGAAAGGAATAACATCTTGAGAGAAGCCCAACTGATAGGGCAGTTTCAGGAATGAAGATACAAACAGCAAGAGGATCTCCATAGTAACAATAATATTGATAAGGATAATTATTGTGAGAGTAGCCACTATATACTAGGTACTCTGCCATGTTGGAAAAAATATATACATATACACACACACATCACAACAACCCATTAAGACACAAATTGTAGGCATGAATATTCCTTTTTTACAGATTAAAACAAAAAACAGAAATAATTGCTCAAGCTCAGCAGAGCAAAATGACTTGTCCAAGCCCAAAGCTTGTAAACAGAGTAACTGGAGTTTGGGATTAAGTCCACCTGCCTCCCCAGGCCATATCCTTTGGTAAATGTTTACATCCTTCTTGCTGTGATCGAAAGGCTTATTACTGTAGTATTATAGTATCAGGGGACTGGTGTCCTGGAGGGAGGCTAAAATGGCTATGGCATCCCAAATGCAGCCACCCTATAATTTCAAATATTGAAGGATCAGAAACTCAGCTTCATCTCTTCATCCAAGGATGACAAAGGCCCCAGTGAGTTGATTTGCAAGAGCCAAGTTTATAAAACCTTGTTTTTCATACTGGGATGCTGACTGCTAAGTTTTAGCAAGGTGACTTCCCACTCTCTGACTGTGTTTAGATCAATTCCTTCGAATGATTAATCTAGCAGTTGGAGGTAGGTAGGATGGAACAAATACAAGGAGAAGGTGGGGAGACCAGCTTGGAGTAAAGGTAATGAGTACAAGAATTAGGATAATGGAGTTGGAAATAGGAAAGAGATATTGGTATTAGGCAGACCCTGCAGGTAAATAATCCCCCTGACTCAGCAGCTGTCTGACCTCGGGGAGAGAAAGAAAAGATTCAAAGACTTGAGGTTTCTAGCTCGGTGGCAAAAAGACAGGTGATTTCACTTTGGGGAAAAAACTACAACATGAAGTGAGTTTAGATTTGAACATGGGGACTTCAGAGTTCAAGTCCAAAAGTAGATGCTGATATAGCAACTAAAATTGTAGGATTAAGATAAAGATGTATTTTTTAGGGTTTTCCAGTTGTACTGCGAATACCTAGGGCACCTAGATTGAAATGTATTGATGGGAGGAATTATGACTATTAGTTTTCTGTGTCCTCCCAGTAACAGCCCCTTCCTGCTCTCCAGCCTCCGGGCCAGCCCCCTTCTCAGCATCCTGGACTCCTCTGGAACTTCAGGTCATGGAATTTTAACACGTTTTGGCCGGTTGATGTAGGAAAGCGTATTTGCTGTGAGCCCTTTCTTCTCAGCTCCAGAGAGGCATTGCCTGTCATGTATAGGAATGCTGCCTTTCTTTTAGGGAGAATGCTTCCCTACTCAGTTTAAAAACTAGCGCACCTATAGGCTTTTCTTTACACCCGTGTAACCAAGAAAAGAAAACCTAGAAGGGGAAGATGCAGCCAGCTGATGTGTTTGGTCGCTATTCCAGGGGCTGTCACTTTCGGCACAGCCGGGAGGAGAAAAGAGTTTCAAAATACCGTGGGAAGGGGGCCGGGAGGAGAAAAGAGTTTCAAAATACCGTGGGAAGGGGCGCTGCCTCCATTCCCACACTGGAGCTTCCAGACAACCTGGAAATGTCCGTAGGGCAGGCATCTTGCCATAGAGAGCATGAGTCAGTTTCCCTGAGGCTCAAAAGCCTTGTTTGGCCCATGCTCTCCTCTAATCCACTGGAGATTCCTAAGAGCAAGATCTCACCATAGCTTGAAACAATCAACTGAGTAGGTGTTTCTAGCTAGATGGAAACCAGGAAGCTTCTTTCTTAATGGCCATAATTTTTAAAGACCATCACTTAGTCCAAAATGCTCCCAGGACCTTCAAGCCTCTTATTCTTTTTCTGTTTGTAAAAGATTGCTGTAATAATTAACAATAATAATATCATTATATCTCATTTACAGTAGTTATCTAAGAACGGCGATAGTTCCCATTTAAGATTGCTTATTGTGTGCCAGACACTGCGCCAAGCACTTTACATTCATCATCAAATTTAACTTTCCCCACACTTTTCCATAATTATTTTAATTAGGTATTTTTAATCTCCATCATATTTACTGTTTCATAATCCTAGACTCTCAGAAGGGAAGGATATTTGGAGGTCATCCAGGCTAGACTCTGTCGTGAACTTGGCTGTGCATGTTATTTAAGAGTAGGCCTGTCTGAATTCCACTTCTTCTAGCCTCCTTCACACCTATGTGTCAGGAATATCTTGGACTCTATCTCTTGGAGCGTCTGCTACAGTTTGTACTTCCTGAACTGCCGAACAACACCTAATCCTGCATCCCAAAGCCCAGAAGATTCTGGGAGTCTTTTTTTGTCTACACAAAAAGCAAATTCATTTATCCCATATCTCATCCAGTGTGCACCAGAAACCATTTCTTTATTCTAAAGTTCCCCCAAGGAGCCAAGGACTCCCCCAGATTGTTTTGAATTAAAAGCAACCCTGTGAGCTCGTCTATGCACCCTCTTTGTCCCTACCTTGACAACACCATGAATTCTTGAAAGGTGTATCTTCTACTCCATTAATCTCTACCGTAAAAGAGTCAATACTAATCTAGCCCCTCAACAAATAGCCAGTGATGGCATTGAAAAGTAGACCACATGAAAGTATTCGAAATCTAGATTCAGAATCTCGTCCAAATTTTTAAGTAGGCCATTAAATAACGTAAGAGAAAAGAATTTGAAAATGCACATCACAAACGTGTGCTTAGAACAGATCTATAAATCTCATACCCATGGAGCTGGCCATTTTAGATTGTGCATTTGCGTGTAATCCAGGCGGACTTTTACCTACAAATTCTTTACCCATAGGCAGCTAGGTCTTGGCTTGTGTAACACGAGTAGGTAACCTGTGTGAAATGACTCACTGTCAGATGGCTTGAGTAGCCTCCTACCTCCACACGGGCTCCACCGTGGAATGCAAAGGACAAACCTACATGCCCATGAGCTAGGTGCCTTCCCTCGCAAGTCAGCACTCATAGAGGCTGCTGTGTTGTGCTTTTGCTCTTCTCTTGTGCTGAGTTGAATCAAGAATGGTCATAACCCATACCGTCCGTGAATTTCCATTTCTTGAGCATTAAAATTCAAAGAATCTTCTGGGCACTTCTTTTTTTTTTTTTTTTTTTACTGCTCAAATCTCTTGCAACATTTGTCAATTAAACCAAATTGTTCTACTTAGGACTCTGTCCTATTTCTTCGAGACTGCTGGAACTTAGGGGAGAGGTAACGAAAGAATGCTGTGACTAATTTTATGTTGGGTTCTGGTGTATTTTAATTGAAGAAATATGAAGTCCTATTACAGATTGCATATTCTCTGCTTGGAAACCACAAAGGCGTACACTACTATGCAAATCACAGTGGCTAGCGTTTATGTCTTAAAGCCGGCAACCTGCAAGAAGAATGGCCAAGGACCCAGGCCTTATTCTCCAAGAGGCATTAATTCTACGTCCTCAAGGAACATGAAGGTTGGGATTGACATTAAGAGTGTCCAGCTTTCTGGAAAAACCAGTCTCTGTGTTGAAACAGGATCCACCCATGCTTAGCTTATTTACATCTGAATTTTATTTTTTCAAGAATCCAAGATTAAACCACTTTTAAGGGCATTATTCAAATATTTTTCAATCTGTGGTGGTTTCCGTGTTTTTCATCTTCACTTTGCCCATTTTTTCCACTGCAGAACAAAGGGAGACTTGAAGAGAGACAGATGGGACCAACATGTGGAAGGTGGGGGCTGCTTTAAGATGACAGCTCTGGAGAAGGATAAAAATGGGCTCTCCACATTATGTTCATGGAACACCAAATATGAAGAAATCAAGCTGCTTTCGTGCTGAGACCCTTATGGTAGCTCATATTGCACTGGGAAAAAATGTTAACATTAATAGGTTACATAAGGAAAGTGTCCAAGATCAACACATTCAAGGCCATTATAAATACGAGCATATACATTCAGATATGCAGTGACACCATCAGCACAAACACAGGAAAAGAAAAAGTCCCATTTGCATGGCTGTGAGGTTTCTTCTGGTTGCCAGCAATTTCAAGAGTGTAATGAAATTTTCAAATTAACCGGGGACATTTTACTCAATTTTATCTCTCAATGCCTTTTTGTCACTTTTTCTTCAAGGTCTGTGCATTTTGCTGATTGAAATGCTCAAACATTTATTCATCTCAAAGGAACAGATCATCATTATGACTTTTTTTTTTTTTGAAAGAATAGTGTGAGAACTTTCTAATGTTCTTTTCTGTCTCTTTTCTCCACATACTTTCCCTCTTCATAACCCTTCACAACCCTTCACTTCCTTTATCTTCATACTCTCTCTTGAGGCCATTTTCCATTGCTTCTATGGGGAACTTTTCAATGTCTGGTCTTTAGAAGGAATCCCTCTTTAATCCTAAAGCATGCTACGGGGAATTAGCTTCCTAAAGTCAGAAATAAAATTCCACGTGCATGCCTGGGTCTGGGACAGGGTGCAGGAGAGGAAGCAATGTCAGTATATAATCTTAAAATTCAAATGCCGTTCAACAGCGCCATACCATCTGAACTAGCTGCAAACGGTAAATAAACCCAGCTTGTAACTTAATGATCCTTGTGTTTGTGTGTCTGCGAATACATTAAGAGCTCTCAAAGAAAAAATTGTGTAATCATAAATAAAAGATCCCGGTGAATCACAGGCAGCCACACAGAAACAAGGCACAGTTTTCCCGATCTGTCTGTGTGAATACTAACTTGGGTTCTTCACCCTTTTGGTTTGCCGTGGCAGCTTGAAACCTGCTCTAGATGCAGGAGCACAGGGAGACAGGTTCGGGGGTCCTCATTCCATATTTTCTGCCCCGCAAAAATCATCTGCTTTACTTGGAATTGATTTCAAAACCAGATTCATGCGGCGCCTGCTATACCACAATAAACAAATAAATTAGCTGCGGCGATATGGAAATTTACATGACTCAGTGTACTTAAAAACTGTTAACTGTGAATTTATTAATTGAAAACCACAGGACAATAATCAGCATGTCCTTCAGTGGGGAAAAAAAAAATGAATCTCTTGTTAAAGTGTATTTGTAAGGCAATAAAGATGTATTTTTTTTTTCAAATAAATGTATGCCTCAAGCCGCTTGATGTGATATTTTTAACTTCATCTTTCAGTGGCTCGTGCTTTGTTTGTGGACTACATATTGATTTGTTTCCTGAAAACGTGTAGTATAACTCTACATCCCCACATGGGTTTTTTTCCTTACCGTTCCATGCAGGTTATATTCATTCCAGTCAATCTTGTTTTTCTGCCTCCTGTCTAGAGAACTTTAATTAAAATGATCTGCAAAAGCTTGAATCTCTTAAAGGGAGCATTTGGAATCCTAAACTGCATTTCCCTCACAGAACTCCCGGGGAACATACGCCTTCCCTCTCAAACATATGTTCCAAGGGGAATGTTTGTCTAGAAGCTACTAGGTTGCACTGAGGACTGAAACATAAACTCTGAGAGGAAAATGACAATGCTTTTTGCATCCAGGCAATGAGGCAAATTTCTGAAGTTTGGCCAGTCAGAGCTGGCCAGGGCATAATCCATCATTATCCCTATGTGATCTTAGAGAAGAGTTATGTATGAATTGGGGCTGTCTGTTCACTGTACTGACACATAGATCTTATGCCCTCTTGGAGCTTGTCTTCTAAAATTGTCACTGGTGCTGCTGTTAGATGTGGTGGTGGTGTCTACCATCTCCCTTGAGAACAGGGGTTCTGAACATTAATACCATGTGATGATAAAAACATGACATCTGGACCGGGTGCGGTGGCTCATACCTGTAATTCCTAGCACTCTGAGAGGCTGAGGCAGGTGGATTGCTTGAGGCCAGAAGTTTAAGAGCAGCCTGAGCAAGAGTGAGACCCTGTCTCTAAAAAAAGTAGAAAAATTAGCCGGGTATGGTGGCATATGCCTGTAGTCCCAGGTATTTAGGATGCTGAGGCAGGAGGATCACTCAAGCTCAGAAGTTTGAGTTTGCAGCGAGCCATGATGATATCACTGCACTCTAGCCTAAGAGACACAGCAAGACCCCATATCAAAAAAAAAAAAAAAGATATCTGGTTAAGACTACTTACATTAAAAAAATTGAGTTTTAGGGTTTAAAGAAATGTCTTTGTTCCATCATGTTACCTTACCACTGGTACTGTGTCCTGTAAGTATTGTATGGAATCTTCCTCTGCATCTCTCCCCTTGTATTTTGCTTCTTTGGTCGAATCATCATGTGCTACCCCCACAGTGGAGAAGCTGCCTGTTGCTCTTAAAGTCTCACTTCCCATGGAATCAATCTAGGGAGCTTATGAGTGTTGCAGAGAGGCTTTGGGGCCGTGAGCTCTCAACTCTCTCCTGGGACACAGCAGTACGTTTCCTCCACCTGGGGCAGTGCTCCCATCAGCCGCAGCCTCAGCTTCTACAGCAATTCGGCAGGAAGAGGAGAAAAGTGGGGGATGTTCAGGGCTGAGAATCAAACCGCTCATGGAGAAGACGTTAATGAAGTACAGAAATTATATGCGTGGTTCATTAGAGCCTCGGCTATCACATGGCACTATAAAATACTCAGCCCATCAAATACAGCGCTTTTTGAAATATTCTACTGATCTTTAAATGCATCTCCAAAATTGCCACACTAAAAGAGCAACAACAAAAAACTCTATCTGGGCTGAGCATTGCAAATATACAACTCGTACGTGTGTTTCTTGTTGCTTTCCTCCCTTGAAGAAAATCTTGACAAAAATGTATTCACGTATTATAAGATTGAATAGATTTGGAAAGTTGTCAATCACATGTCAGCCAGATGTGGCTTTAAAAAAGACAGTGACCCCCGGATTCTTCGACACTACTTCCACGGAGAGGTGGAGTGTAGGTCCCCTTTCCTTTGCATCTGGGCAGGCTTGCAACTGCTTCAGCCAATAGAATAATTGCTCTGCAATTTCAAAGGCTAGGTCAGCTCAGAAGACTACACAGCTTCTTCCTCCTTGGTTCTCTTGGAACAGTCTCCATCTGGATGCTTCTTCGCGGAGCCAGCTCCATGCTGTGGGAGGCACGAGCTACGCAGAGATGCCACGTGTCAGGGCTCAGGTTGACAGCCCCAGCTGAGCCCAGCCTTTGAGTGATGCAGCCCAGGCGCCAGACGTGCACGTGAAGAAGCCTGCAGATGACTGCAGCCCCGAGCCTTCTGAGTCACCCTTGGCCATTCGTGTCTTCCCTGCTGAGGCCCCAGACATTGTGGAACAGAGACAAGCCACCCTGCTGTGCCCTGTCCAGATTCCTGACCCATCATCACTGAGCATAAATAAAATGGTTGTTGTTTTAGGTCACTACGTTTATAGATAACTGGAATATGAGAAATAATGGAGAAGGAGGAAGGTGAATACATAACAAAAATTATTAGGGCTTAATATGCTCCAGCCAAATGATTTGAAAGGGGAAAAGATACTCAAAATCTCCATAGTCACATCCTGAACCTGTCCCATTCAGTGCCAGACTTGGCAACTTACATGAAGACAGAGAAGGTGGCTTTGTTTGCTCTGCAGCTCACAGGAGGTTTAGAAGGATAGAAAAATGTGGGATTATGGAACTAGTTCAATAAGCTCTCGACTGAATGAAATGATGAACCAAATCTCACAAGATGACGTATAACAAGAATAAATGTACAATCTTCCATCATGTTCAAAAAAAAATAAAATGCACTGCAACATGTGGCATGGGAAAGGTGTGAGTTAGTACTTGCAAAAAAGATTAAAGGTTTGTGTGCTGAAAATAAGTTTCATATGAACCAAGAGCACAAGGAGGTTTCCTCCAAAAATAATGTGGTATGAGGATGCATCCATTAATAGAAAAGGGAGGAGCCAGAATGAGGAATCGGATGGGGCACTGAATGGTCTTCTGCTCGTAGGGTTTTAAGACTGTTCTTTTTCTCTCTTAGAGAGCAACGGGAGCACACACCAGGGTAGAGCAAAGATACTCGTGAAAATGCGTCACTTGGGGAATGAATGAGGAACCTGCGAGATTCACTTTGAGAAAGTACAATGGGTTTCATAATAACTATCTTTGATTTTATGGAGGCAAAGTGGAGGTAAAGTGATAGAGGGTGAGAATCCTTCTGTGCAGCCCCAGGGAGAGGAGCATGAACACCCTGGGGAGCGACATTGTATGAATACAAAAAAGAACTTCATGTAGTCAAAGTCGTCCAAAGCTGGAACTTAGTGTCAAGTGCCCTAGTGAACATCTCAAAATAAAAAGTACTTCCCAGAGATGGTGTAGAAGAGGAATTAAAGAACCAAATAACTTCCATAGTAATTTAACCATTGAGGTTCTCTGATTCTTTTGGAGGTCATGTATAGTTCAACTATTCACCTAGAATGTCCTGTCTTCACTCATTTGTCCATTTATCCAACAAATAAATATTGAATGCCTGTGAGCCATGTGGGGGTGGAATGACTCAAAACTCAACCAGAATCTGGCGATACAATATAAGGCTTGCAGGCAAATGTTGCAGATGAAAGAGAAAAGAAAAACCTGCAAAGGAGGAGGATCAAATTGCTTTTTATCATATGTAGAGTGCCGTGCAACAATACCGAAATTTTTCAGTGCTGAGTTGTAATGGTATGCTGAGATCGACACTGATATGCAGTCTAAATACGAATCTCACATCACTATCTTATTTGCATCAGCTTCAAGCTCAATGTTTGGATTCTGTTTGAGAAATATATGAAATCTATGTTGACATTTTGTTTTAGAAGCATTCATTCCGAGTTCCCCGATTCCCATATTTTCTGATTTCGATCCCCAGAATAAGAAATCTGTAGCAAAAGGAGGTGGTGATGAATTGGGAAGGTTATTTATTGTGGTTAAGGAGAAATGAATAGAAAAGTAGGACAGCCCCCAGGGTGTTCAAACCAAGCACAATGATTACAATATTTACCACAACAGTAATAATATGCAATTAATCATAACTATCCCCTTAATGATTTATATTGGCTTGCCCAGGAGAACTCTCAGTATTATATAAATTTAAGGAACTTATTTAAGGTTAGTTTGGTTTCAAGCATATTGTTTGATGCCTTATTGCTGCAATGAAATTTCATTTCCCCTGCTCGGAAGTGCAGGCTACGGGGTGCTGTGACAGTTGACATCAGGGCTCTTCCCTGGCCAGCTGTCAGAGGTGTCTCTCCCCTGGAGGCGGCATGCATCACAAAGTGACACGGATGTGCTGCTCCTTATAGCACAGCCACCAGGGCAGGCAGAGCAGGGAGGCAGCAGCCCTGACCTCCCAGTGCAACCAGCTGCATACTTAGCATCTCAGCTCTACATCGGAAAGGAGAACAGAAACAGAGGGGAATTGAGGTCCTTTTTGGCTTTTGGTTTGAGAGGTTTTAGCAGTTATTTAGTTCCTTTTCTCATCCACAGCTGGAATCATCTATTAAACATTGCTGACAGGTGGCCGTTTGGACCAGAAGGAGATCACTACCTTTGGGAAACTTCTCATTCTATTTATGGACATGTTCCCTACATACTGAAATGAGCCTGGAATCCTTATAATAGCTCCTCCATTAGGAGTAGCTGTGCCCTCCACAGCTGGTTCCACGTGGCAGTCTTTCACCCACGTGGACGGTAACTAGCATGTCCATTCCCCTATATCCTGTCCGTTCTATCCAGGCCAAACACCCCTAGTTTCTTTCATCATTTCTTATATGACCTGGTTTCCATACTTCTCATCCTCACTCTTGCCCAATTGAGCACTTTCTGGTTTGCTAATGCTCCTCTTCTTGTGGTTCCTGGATTTTTATATAATTGCAACAGTGTTTAACCTCTTCAGGGAACTGTTCATCTACTTACTCCTTAAATTGGGCTCACCCTTCCTAGGTTTGACATATTTTTGTTCTTCATTTATAGTCTTCATTCCATGCCCATCCCAGGGTCAAGACAGACACACCAGTGACGGCGCAGATCCTTCAGGTAGTCACAGATCCACAGACCAAACTGCACAACTCCCCCTAACATTATTATCTAAAGCGTTCTTATTTCTCTTCTTCCCAAGGATCTTATTCGTGCACTAATTTGAGAAATATTAATTAAGCACCTACTCTATGCCAAGCACCGTGCTATACTTTCTTCAATTCTTTGCTGAAACCAATTAAAGTTAAGACAGTGGTACATTTCCCCTTTCTGAGAGGAAATGAGCTAGGTTTGATGTAAGTTTAACCCATGATACTCCCAGGACATCCAGTTTTTCTTAAAGTGCTCATAAGCCCGCACAAAAATGATCAGCTTTAGGGATGGCTGTGAATCCCTGCTAGGCACCCCGAGCTGGAGTTTCCATTACCTTCCTTCCTCTGCCTTTGGAATATCAGGGTATTTGCCCAGCTCCAGTCTCCCGACTCTGAATCTGGAAGTTCTCATAAACTCTGGGATGTAATTCACCAAAGCTTGGGGGTCTGGACCCATTTAACAAAGAAGAAAAGAAATTAATAGGTCTTTTAGAGCCAGAACAAGAAAAGTCAATGCAGAAAACAGAACACCATTTTAAAAAGATTTGAAGAGAAACAACCTCATAGTCTTTTCATGTGTTCTGTTAGGAAATAGGGAAACATACTAGGAATGAGAAAGGTAAGAAAAAAATGTTGTCTTTTATTAGAGCAGTAGTTGTCAAATCCTCAAATTTCGTGTGCATCAGAATCACCTTAAAACACAGATTAGTGATTTTGTGGTCTGGGACTGTTTGATAATTTGCATTTCTAGCAAGTTCCCAGGCAGTTCTGGTGCTGCCAGTCAGGGAGCCGCACTTTGAGAAACTCTGTATTTAAAGCACTGGGAAAATGGCTGACAGATGACTCCCAAAAGTCAGTATATTCTATTTCAGTCTGTGTGTAAGAGTGTGGGGCAGCCCTGGAAGAGAAGAAAGGAAAATGAGCCAAAATAAAAAGAGCAGTTAAAACCCATTTGAGGTCCTGACAATTTGAACTGCAAACATTTAAGAACATGTTCAAAGTAATTTCAGGATCATCAGCTATCATTTTAAAGATTTTCGTGAAGGGCAAATGATTTGACCAAAGCAGGAATAGAACAACTTAGTTTTCCTTTTCTAAAGGGAAAAAGGACTGACCCTGAAAAACCCTGGACTTCTAAGTTTAACTTCTCCACATAGGAAGTTAGGGGGAAAAGACAGAGGAAATAATCACAAAATCTATTGTCAAGCACCTTGAAAAGAACAGGGCATTGAGTAATAACAAGGATAGCTTTCCAAAGAAAATGTTCTTTCATACGGTTTTAGATTTGAAAAGGATCTTAGAATCACATGATCCAAGCAGCTTATTTTAAAGATAAGAACACTGATGTACAAAGAGAGTTTTGTGCCCAAGGTCATACAGCTAGTTGGCAGCAAATAAAGAAGAGGATCCCAGTCCCCTGGGCCATTCCCTGTTCTTACTGTCCTGAAGCAGCTGTGGGTTCTGATGCCTTCAACCCTTCAACTGGTGGGCTCAGCTGCATCTAGGTCTTGAGCCAGTCTGATGAGGGCAGGCAGCAGATTGGGAGCCCCAGCGTGCATCTTGGCAGGGTCAGCTGAGCCCAGCATCTGAAGACCTCTTCCCCAGCCTTACGCCATATGCCACACCAGCCACTCACACTCTTCCAGTTATCTGGGACAGAGGTGGCAGAGGGGCAGCTGGCTGGCCCGGAAGAGCCCTGCATCTGAGTGCTCTGACTTTAACAAGACTGCCCATTCTGTCCATGTAATTGGCTCATTAATGCCCCAGGGACAAATAACTTAAAATGTACATTCATTCAGCCAGCAATAGTCAGTGCCTACTATGCACAAGGAGGTGCTGCAGAGGACAACCTGCAGCAGCAAACAGGAATAGATCTCCTTATCCCCAAATGCTTAGTGGGTCTGTAGCCCCTCGGGTGATTGTACCCAGTGATGTCTTCAATGCGTTGCTCCAGACTCATGGAACAGGGCACTTAGCATAGCCTTGGCACACAGGGTACAATGCCAAGGAAGTTAGAGCCCTTCAAGACTAACACCTCCAGGTTTCAGGTGAGGAAATGATAGCAAAGGATGAAGCAGTTTGCATAATGTCATAGCTCTTTGGTGAAGGACTTGGACTAACCTCTGAGGTTCTGGCTCCTGACTCAGAGATCTTTCTACTTTACTGCACTACTCAAGACAGATCATCTTCATATGAATTAAAGGACTTCATATTACTGTCGAACAGCAGGAAGGGAGAAAAGATTTGGAATATGCATTCTGGTCCCTCTGGTCTGTGAATAAAAGGGGTTCTCTATAGCAAGTACAATTTCTTTCTTTTTTTTTTTTTTTTGAGACAGAGTGTCACTTTGTTGCCCGGGCTAGAATGAGTGCCGTGGCGTCAGCCTCGCTCACAGCAACCTCAAACTCCTGGGCTTAAGCGATTCTACTGCCTCAGCCTCCCGAGTAGCTGGGACTACAGGCATGTGCCACCATGCCTGGCTAATTTTTTCTATATATATTTTTAGTTGTCCAGATAGTTTATTTCTATTTTTAGTAGAGACGGGGTCTCACTCTGGCTGGTCTCGAACTCCTGACCTCGAGCGATCCACCCGCCTCCGCCTCCCAGAGGGCTAGGATTACAGGCGTGAGCCACCGCGCCCGGCCTATAGCAAGTACAATTTCTCAGCCTTAGCTGTACAGTGGAATTACCCAGAAAGCTTAAAATTACACTGATGCTAGGGATCCACCCCAGAGATTTGAATTCAATTACTTTGGGGTATGGTCTGAGCATCAGGGGCTTTAAAGGATTCTGGGCGATTCTAATGTACAAAGTAGAGAACCATTGCTCTGTGAGAAGACCCTGAGTTCATTTTGGCTTAACAAGGGCAGAGAGTTTCAGAGATTCTTCTTACAAAGAGAACATAGATTTGGATAATGGAATGAAATCCAGACTCTCTTGGTTCCTCTCTTGAAGAAGAGCTTCCAGGCACAGGAAAGGGCAGGCTGAGCGAGGGTCCTCTGTTCCCTTCCCCTGAGTTTCACCACTTCCTTGGGGTCTCCTTTTCAACATTTATCATTTCTCAATGTTCAGACCCAACCGAAGTCCCAAACCCCTCTCCTTGGTTCCTGTTTGTGTGGTTGATAAAGGCTCTAATTTCCCAACATGCGCTGTAAACATCACAGAGAATATGAGGATAGAAGTGTAGAGAAATATATGATATATACATATTCTGGCTACCAAAGTGCAATATTCAGAGTCTACCATAGCTAGCATGCTCCCTGAGATTTCCAGACACCATCTAGCTGTGAGTCTAGGAAAGAGGCCTCTACCAGGGATGCCTGGTTTCCAGTTCCTTAAAGCTT